>NW_027480466.1:1207321-1810982 GCF_051401765.1 Calliopsis andreniformis | reverse complement strand
ATTGAGGATTGAGAATTGAGAATTGAGGAAGAGGACTGAGGGATGAGGATTGAGGTTTGAGGAATGAGGATTGAGGATAGAGGATTGAGGATTGAAGATTGAGAATTGAGGATTGAGGGTTGAGGATTGAGGATTGAAGATTCAGGATTGAGGATTGAGGATTGAGGATTGAGGATTCAGGATTGAGGATTGAAGATTGAGTATTGAGTATTGAGGATTGAGGACTGGGGTTGAGGATTGAAGATTGAGGATTAACGATTGAGGATTGGGGATTGAGGATCTAGGATTGGAGATTGATTATTGAGTATTGAACGTTGAGAATTGAGGATTGAGGATTGAGAATTGAGAATTGAGGATAAGGAGTGAGGGTTGAGGATTGAGGTTTGAGGAATGAGGATTGAGGATTGAGGATTGAGGATGGAGGATAAGGGCTGAGGGTTGAGGATTGAGGTTTGAGTATTGAATCCTGAGTATTCAGGATATTGTATTGAGTATTGAGAATTGTGGCTTGATGGTTGAGTATTGAGGATTGAGAATTGAGGATTGAGGATTGAGTTTTGAAGATTGAGGATTGATGATTGAGGATTGGGGATTGAGGATTGAGGAATGAGGATTGAGGATTGAGGATTGAGGATTGAGGATTGAGGATTGAGGATTGAGTATTGAAGATTGAGGATTGAGGATTGAGGATTGAGGATTGAGTAATGAAGATTGAGTATTCATGACTGAGGATTGAGGATTGAGGATTGAGAATTGGGAATTGAGGATGAGGTCTGAGGGTTCAGGATTGAGGTTTGAAGAATGAGGATTGAGGATTGAGGATTGAGGATTGACGATTGAGGATTGTGTACTGAGTATTGAAGATGGAGTATTCATGACTGAGGACTGAGGTTTGAGGATTTAGGATTGAGGATTGAGGATCGGAGGTTGAGTATTGAGGATTGAATATTGAGGATTGAGGATTGATAGTTGAGGATTGAGGACGAGGATTGACGGTTGAGGATTGAGGTATGAGGATTGAGGGTTGAGGATTGAGGCCTGAGGATTGAGGATTGAGGATTGAGCATTGAGGATTGAAGATTGAGGACTGGGGATTGAGGGTTGAAGATTGATTATTGAGGATTGAAGATTGAGAATTGAGGATTGAGGATTGGGGATTGGGAATTGAGAATGAGGATTGAGTGTTGAGAATTGATGTTTGAGGATCGAGATCTGATTATTGAATATTGTGGATTGAGTATTGAATCACGAGAATTCAGGATATTACATTGAGTATTAAGAATTGAGGATTGATGGTTGAGTATTGAGAATTGATGGTTGATGGTTGTGCGTTGAATATTGAGGATTGAGGATTGAGGATTGAGGATTGAGAATTGAGGATTGAAGTTTGAGTATTAATGATTGAAGTTTGAGAATTGAGGATTGAGTGTTGAGGATTGAGGACGAGGACTGACGGTTGAGGGTTGAAGATTGAGGGTTGAGGATTGAGGATTGAGAATTGAGGATTGAAGATTGAGTATTAAGGATTGAAGATTGAGGATTGAGGATTGAGTGTTGAGGATTGAGGATTGAAGATTCAGGATTGGGGATTGAGGATTGACGATTGAGAATTGACGATTGAGGATTGAGTATTGAGGATTGATAATTGAGGATTGAAGATTGAAGATTGAGTATTGAGGATTGAGGACTGGGGTTGAGGATTGAAGATTGAGGATTAACGATTGAGTATTGGGGATTGAGGATCTAGGATTGGAGATTGATTATTGAGTATTGAAGGTTGAGAATTGAGGATTGAGGATTGAGAATTGAGAATTGAGGATAAGGAGTGAGGGTTGAGGATTGAGGTTTGAGGAATGAGGATTGAGGATTGAGGATTGAGGATGGAGGATAAGGGCTGAGGGTTGAGGACTGAGGTTTGAGTATTGAATCCTGAGTATTCAGGATATTGTATTGAGTATTGAGAATTGAGGCTTGATGGTTGAGTATTGAGGATTGAGAATTGAGGATTGAGGATTGAGTTTTGAAGATTGAGGATTGAGGATTGATGATTTAGGATTGGGGATTGAGGATTGAGGAATGAGGATTGAGGTTTGAGGATTGAGGATTGAGGATTGAGGATTGAGGATTGAGTATTGAAGATTGAGGATTGAGGATTGAGGATTGAGGATTGAGTAATGAAGATTGAGTATTCATGACTGAGGATTGAGGATTGAGGATTGAGTGTTGAGGAATGAGCATCGAAGATTGAGTATTGAGGATTGAAGATTGAGGTTTGAGGATTGAGGGTTGAGGATGGAGAATGAGTACTGATGGTTGGGGATTGAGTTCTGAGTATTGAATACTGAGAATTCAGGATATTCTATTGAGTACTGGGAATTGAGGATTGATGGTTGAGTATTGAGGATTGAGGATTGAGGATTGAGTATTGAGGATTGAAGATTGAGGATTGAGGATTGAGGATTGAGGATTGAGGTTTGAGGATTGAAGTTTGAAGATTGAGTATTGCGGATTGAAGATTGAGGATTGGGGATTGGGGATTGAGGATGGAGGATGAGGGTTGAGGGTTGAGGATTGAGGTTTGAGTATTGAATCCTGAGAATTCAGGATATTGTATTGTGTATTGGGAATTGAGGCTTGACGGTTGAGTATTGAGGATTGAGAATTGAGGATTGAGGATTGAGCTTTGAAGATTGAGGATTGATGATTGAGGATTGGGGATTGAGGATTGAGGATTGAGGATTGAGGATTGAGGATTGAGGATTCAGGATTGAAGATTGA
Source organism: Calliopsis andreniformis (assembly GCF_051401765.1). NCBI lineage: Eukaryota > Metazoa > Arthropoda > Insecta > Hymenoptera > Andrenidae > Calliopsis > Calliopsis andreniformis. The sequence goes on along the minus strand of NW_027480466.1, from coordinate 1,808,204 downwards.
GTATTGAGGATTGAAGATGGAGGATTGAGGATTAAGGATTGAGGATTGGGGACTGAGTGTTGAGGGTTCAGTGATGAGAATTGATGATTGTGGATAGAGATTTGAAGATTGCAGATTGAGTATTGAGTATTGAAAACTGTGAATTGATGATATTGTATTGAGGATTGAGAATTGACAACTGATTGTTGAGGACTGAGGTCTGAAGGTTGAGGTTTCAGGATTGCAGAATCAGGATTGAAGTTTGAGGACTGAGGATAGAGGATTGAGGATTGAGGATTGAGGATTGAGGATTCAGGATTGAGGATTGAAGATTGAGGATTGAGGATTGAGGATTGAGGATGACGGATGAGGGCTGAGGGTTGAGGATTGAGGTTTGAGGAATGAGGGTTGAGGATTGACGCTTGAGGATAGAGGATTGAGGATGGAGGATTGAAGAGAGAGGACCGAGTGTTGAGGATTGAGTGTTGAGAATTGATGTTTGAGGATCGAGATCTGATTATTGCATATTGTGGATTGAGTATTGAATCACGAGAATTCAGGATATTCCATTGAGTATTAAGAATTGAGGATTGATGGTTGAGTATTGAGAACTGATGGTTGATGGTTGTGTGTTGAATATTGAGTATTGAGAATCGAGGATTGAGGATTGATAATTGAGGATTGAAGATTGAGTATTAATGATTGAAGTTTGAGGATTGAGGATTGAGGGTTGAGGATTGAGGACGAGGACTGACAGTTGAGGATTGAAGATTGAGGATTGAGGATTGAGGATTGAGAATTGAGGATTGAAGATTGAGTATTAAGGATTGAAGATTGAGGATTGAGGATTGAGGGTTGAGGATTGAGGGTTGATGGTTCAGGATTGGGGATTGAGGATTGACGATTGAGGATTGACGATTGAGGATTGAGTATTGAGGATTGATAATTGAGGATTGAGGATTGAAGATTGAGTATTGAGGATTGAGGACTGGGGATTGAGGATTGAAGATTGAGGATTAACGATTGAGGATTGGGGATTGAGGATCTAGGATTGGAGATTGATTATTGAGTATTGAAGGTTGAGAATTGAGGATTGAGGGTTGAGAATTGAGAATTGAGGATAAGGAGTGAGGGTTGAGGATTGAGGTTTGAGGAATGAGGATTGAGGGTTGAAGATTGAGGATTGAAGATTGAGGATTGAGGATTGAGTATTGAAGATTGAGTATTCATGACTGAGGATTGAGGATTGAGGACTGAGTGTTGAGTATTGAGGATCGAAGATTGAGTATTGAGGATTGAAGATTGAGGTTTGAGGATTGAGGATTGAGGATTGAGTATTCAAGATTGTGGATTGATGATTGACGATTGAGGACTGAGGATTGAGGATTGATTGTTGAGCTTTGGGGATTAAAGATTGTGGACTGGGGATAGAGGATTGAATATTGAGGATTAAGTATAGAGTATTGGGGATTGAGGATCTAGGATAGGAGATTGATTATTGAGGATTGTAGATTGAGGATTGAGGATTGAGGATTGAGGATTCAGAATTGAGAATTGAGGAAGAGGACTGAGGGTTGGGGATTGAGGATTGAGGGTTGAAGATTGAGTATTGAGGATTGAAGATTGAGGATTGAGGATTGAGGATTGAAGATTGAGGATTGGGGACTGAGTGTTGAGGGTTCATTGATGAGAATTGATGTTTGTGGTTAGAGATTTGAAGATTGCAGATTGCGTATTGAGTATTGAAAACTGTGAATTGATGATATTGTATTGAGGATTGAGAATTGACAACTGATTGTTGAGGACTGAGGTCTGAATATTGAGGATTCAGGATTGAATATTCAGGATTGAGGTTTGAGGACTGAGGATTGAGGATCGAAGGTTGAGTATTGAGGATTGAAGATTGGGGATTGAGGATTGAGGATTGAGGATTGAGGACTGAGTTTTGAAGATTGTGGATTGATGTTTGACGATTGAGGACTGAGGATTGAGGATTGATTATTGAGCTTTGGGGATTGAAGATTGTGGACTGGGGATAGAGGATTGAATATTGTGGATTAAGGATAGAGTATTGGGGATTGAGGATCTAGGATAGGCGATTGATTATTGAGGATTGAAGATTGAGGATTGAGGATTGAGGATTGAGAATTGAGAATTGAGGAAGAGGACTGAGGGATGAGGATTGAGGTTTGAGGATTGAGGATTGAGGTTTGAGTAATGAAGATTGAGTATCCATGACTGAGGATTGAGGATTGAGGATTGAGTGTTGAGGATTGACCATCGAAGATTGAGTATTGAGGATTGAAGATTGAGGTTTGAGGATTGAGGTTTGAGGATGGACGATGAGGACTGATGGTTGAGGATTGAGTTCTGAGTATTGAATACTGAGAATTCAGGATATTCTATTGAGTACTGGGAATTGAGGATTGATGTTTGAGTATTGAGGATTGAGGATTGAGGATTGAGAATTGAGGACTGAAGATAGAGGATTGAGGATTGAGGATTGCGGATTGAGGATTGAAGTTTGAAGATTGAGTATTGAGGATTGAAGATTGAGGATTGAGGATTGAGAATTGAGAATTGAAGATTGAGTATTAATGATTGAAGTTTGAGGATTGAGGATTGAGGGTTGAGGATTGAGGACGAGGACTGACGGTTGAGGATTGAAGATTGAGGATTGAGGATTGAGGATTGAGAATTGAGGATTGAATATTGAGTATTAATGATTGAAGTTTGAGGATTGAGGATTGAGGGTTGAGGATTGAGGACGAGGACTGACGGTTGAGGATTGAAGATTGAGGATTGAGGATTCAGGATTGAGAATTGAGTATTGAAGATTGAGTATTAAGGATTGAAGATTGAGGATTGAGGATTGAGGGTTGAGGATTGAGTATTGAAGATTCAGGATTGGGGATTGAGGATTGACGATTGAGGATTGACGGTTGAGGATTGAGTATTGAGGATTGATAATTGAGGATTGAGGATTGAAGATTGAGTATTGAGGATTGAGGACTGGGGATTGAGGATTGAAGATTGAGGATTAACGATTGAGGATTGGGGATTGAGGATCTAGGATTGGAGATTGATTATTGAGTATTGAAGGTTGAGAATTGAGGATTGAGGGTTGAGAATTGAGAATTGAGGATAAGGAATGAGGGTTGAGGATTGAGGTTTGAGGACTGAGGATTGAGGATCGAAGGTTGAGTATTGAGGATTGAAGATTGGGGATTGAGGATTGAGGATCGAGGATTGAGGATTGAGTATTGAAGATTGTGGATTGATGTTTGACGATTGAGGACTGAGGATTCAGGATTGATTATTGAGCTTTGGGGATTGAAGATTGTGGACTGGGGATAGAGGATTGAATATTGAGGATTAAGGATAGAGTATTGGGGATTGAGGATCTAGGATAGGAGACTGATTATTGTGGATTGAAGATTGAGGATTGAGGATTGAGGATTGAGAATTGAGAATTGAGGAAGAGGACTGAGGGATGAGGATTGAGGTTTGAGGAATGAGGATTGAGGATAGAGGATTGAGGATTGAAGATTGAGAATTGAGGATTGAGGGTTGAGGATTGAGGATTGAAGATTCAGGATTGAGGATTGAGGATTGAGGATTGAGGATTCAGGATTGAGGATTGAAGATTGAGTATTGATGATTGAATATTGAGGATTGAGTATTGATAGTTGAGGATTGAGGACGAGGACTGACGGTTGAGTATTGAGGTATGAGGATTGAGGATTGAGGATTGAGGACTGAGGATTGAGGATTGAGGATTGAGTATTGAGGATTGAAGATCGAGGACTGGGGATGGAGGATTGAAGATTGATTATTGAGGATTTTAAGAATGAGAATTGAGGATTGAGGATTGAGAATTGGGAATTGAGGATGAGGTCTGAGGGTTGAGGATTGAGGTTTGAAGAATGAGGATTGAGGATTGAGGATTGAGGATTGACGATTGAGGATTGTGTACTGAGTATTTAAGATGGAGTATTCATGACTGAGGACTGAGGTTTGAGGATTTAGGATTGAGGATTGAGGATCGAAGGTTGAGTATTGAGGATTGAATATTGAGGATTGAGGATTGATAGTTGAGGATTGAGGACGAGGACTGACGGTTGAGGATTGAGGTATGAGGATTGAGGGTTGAGGATTGAGGCCTGAGGATTGAGGATTGAGGATTGAGCATTGAGGATTGAATATTGAGGACTGGGGATTGAGGATTGAAGATCGATTATTGAGGATTGAAGATTGAGAATTGAGGATTGAGGATTGAGGATTGGGAATTGAGGATGAGGATTGAGTGTTGAGAATTGATGTTTGAGGATCGAGATCTGATTATTGAATATTGTGGATTGAGTATTGAATCACGAGAATTCAGGATATTCCATTGAGTATTAAGAATTGAGGATTGATGGTTGAGTATTGAGAATTGATGGTTGATGGTTGTGCGTTGAATATTGAGGATTGAGGATTGAGGATTGAGGATTGAGAATTGAGGACTGAAGATTGAGTATTAATGATTGAAGTTTGAGGATTGAGGATTGAGTGTTGAGGATTGAGGACGAGGACTGACGGTTGAGGGTTGAAGATTGAAGATTGAGGATTGAGGATTGAGTGTTGAGGATTGAGGATTGAAGATTCAGGATTGGGGATTGAGGATTGACGATTGAGAATTGACGATTGAGGATTGAGTATTGAGGATTGATAATTGAGGATTGAGGATTGAAGATTGAGTATTGAGGATTGAGGACTGGGGTTGAGGATTGAAGATTGAGGATTAACGATTGAGGATTGGGGATTGAGGATCTAGGATTGGAGATTGATTATTGAGTATTGAAGGTTGAGAATTGAGGATTGAGGATTGAGAATTGAGAATTGAGGATAAGGAGTGAGGGTTGAGGATTGAGGTTTGAGGAATGAGGATTGAGGATTGAGGATTGAGGATTGAGGATTGAGGATTGAGGATTGAGGATTAAGTATTGAAGATTGAGTATTCATGACTGAGGATTGAGGATTGAGGATTGAGTGTTGAGGATTGAGGATTGAAGATTGAGTATTGATGATTGAATATTGAGGATTGAGGATTGAGGATTGAGTGTTGAAGATTGAGGATTGATGATTGAGTGTTGAGGATTGAGGATCCAGGATTGAGGATTGAGGATTGAAGATTGAGGATTGAGGGTTGATGATTGAGGACTGAGGATTGAGGTTTGAGGATTGAGGACTGAGGATTGAGGATTGAAGGTTGAAGATTGAGTATTGAGGATTGAAGATTGAGGATTGAGGATTGAGGATTGAGGATGGAGGATGAGGGCTGAGGGTTGAGGATTGAGGTTTGAGTATTGAATACTGAGAATTCAGGATATTCTATTGAGTATTGAGAATTGAGGATTGATGGTTGAGTATTGAGGATTGAGGATTGAGTATAGAGGATTGAAGATTGAGGTTTGAGTGTTGAGGATTGAAGATTGAGGATTGAGGATTGAGGATTGAGGATGGAGGATGAGGGCTGAGGGTTGAGGATTGAGGATTGAGTATTGAATACTGAGAATTCAGGATATTCTATTGAGTATTGAGAATTGAGGATTGATGGTTGAGTATTGAGGATTGAGGATTGAGTATTGAGGATTGAAGATTGAGGTTTGAGGATTGAGGATTGAGAATTGAGTATGAGGACTGAGGGTTGAGGATTGAGGTTTGAGGAACGAGGATTGAGGATTGAGAATTGAGGACTGAGGATTGACGATTGAGTATTGACGATTGAGTATTTAGGATTGAGGATTGATGACTGAGGATTGAGGATTGAGTATTGAGGATTGAGGATTGAGGATTGAAGATTGAGTATTGAGGATTGAGGATTGAGGATTGAGGATTGAGTATTGAGGATTGAGGATTGAGGATGAGGGCTGAGGGTTGAGGATTGATGTTTGAGGATTGAGGATTGAGGATTGAAGATTGAGTATAGAGGATTGAGAATTGAGGATTGAAGACGAGGATTGGCGGTTGAGGATTGAGGTATGAGGATTGAGGATTGATGATTGAGGACTGAGGATTGAGGTTTGAGGATTGAGGACTGAGGATTGAGGATCGAATGTTGAGTTTTGAGGATTGAAAATTGAGGATTGAGGATTGAGGATTGAGGATGGAGTATGACGACTGAGGGTTGAGGATTGAGGATTGAGGAATGAGGATTGAGGATTGAGGATTGAGGATTGAGGATTGAGGATTGAGTATTGAAGATTGAGGATTGAGGATTGAGGACTGAGGATTGAGGATTGAGGATTGAGCATTGAGGATTGAAGATTGAGGACTGGGATTGAGGATTGAAGATTGATTATTGAGGATTTTAAGATTGAGAATTGAGGATTGAGGATTGAGAATTGGGAATTGAGGATGAGGACTGAGGGTTCAGGATTAAGGTTTGAAGAATGAAGATTGAGGATTGAGGATTGAGGATTGAGGATTGAGGATTCAGGATTGAAGATTGAGTATTGAGGATTGAAGATTGAGGATTGAGGATTAAGGATTGAGGATTGGGGACTGAGTGTTGAGGGTTCAGTGATGAGAACTGATGTTTGTGGATAGAGATTTGAAGATTGCAGATTGAGTATTGAGTATTGAAAACTGTGAATTGATGATATTGTATTGAGGATTGTTAATTGACATCTGATTGTTGAGGACTGAGGTCTGAAGATTGAGGATTCACGATTGAATATTCAGGATTGAGGTTTGAGGACTGAGGATTGTGGATTGAGGGTTGAGGATTGAGGATTGAGGATTGAGGATTGAAGATTGAGTATTGATGATTGAATATTGAGGATTGAGGATTGATAGTTGAGGATTGAGGACGAGGACTGACGGTTGAGGATTGAGGTACGAGGATTGAGGATTGAGGATTGAGGACTGAGGATTGAGGATTGAGGATTGAGCATTGCGGATTGAAGATTGAGGACTGGGGATTGAGGATTGAAGATTGGTTATTGAGGATTGAAGATTGAGAATTGAGGATTGAGGATTGAGAATTGGGAATTGAGGATGAGGACTGAGGGTTGAGGTTTGAGGTTTGAGGACTGAGGATTGAGGATCGAAGGTTGAGTATTGAGGATTGAAGATTGAGGATTGAGGATTGAGGATTGAGGATTGAGGATTGAGTATTGAAGATTGTGGATTGATGATTGACGATTGAGGACTGAGGATTGAGGATTGATTATTGAGCTTTGGAGATTGAAGATTGTGGACTGGGGATAGAGGACTGAATATTGAGGATTAAGGATAGAGTATTGGGGATTGAGGATCTAGGATAGGAGATTGATTATTGAGGATTGAAGATTGAGGATTGAGGATTGAGGATTGAGAATTGAGAATTGAGGAAGAGGACTGAGGGATGAGGATTGAGGTTTGAGGAATGAGGATTGAGGATAGAGGATTGAGGATTGAAGATTGAGAATTGAGGATTGAGGGTTGAGGATTGAGGATTGAAGATTCAGGATTGAGGATTGAGGATTGAGGATTGAGGATTCAGGATTGAGGATTGAAGATTGAGTATTGAGTATTGAGGATTGAGGACTGGGGTTGAGGATTGAAGATTGAGGATTAACGATTGAGGATTGGGGATTGAGGATCTAGGATTGGAGATTGATTATTGAGTATTGAACGTTGAGAATTGAGGATTGAGGATTGAGAATTGAGAATTGAGGATAAGGAGTGAGGGTTGAGGATTGAGGTTTGAGGAATGAGGATTGAGGATTGAGGATTGAGGATGGAGGATAAGGGCTGAGGGTTGAGGATTGAGGTTTGAGTATTGAATCCTGAGTATTCAGGATATTGTATTGAGTATTGAGAATTGTGGCTTGATGGTTGAGTATTGAGGATTGAGAATTGAGGATTGAGGATTGAGTTTTGAAGATTGAGGATTGATGATTGAGGATTGGGGATTGAGGATTGAGGAATGAGGATTGAGGATTGAGGATTGAGGATTGAGGATTGAGGATTGAGGATTGAGTATTGAAGATTGAGGATTGAGGATTGAGGATTGAGGATTGAGTAATGAAGATTGAGTATTCATGACTGAGGATTGAGGATTGAGGATTGAGAATTGGGAATTGAGGATGAGGTCTGAGGGTTGAGGATTGAGGTTTGAAGAATGAGGATTGAGGATTGAGGATTGAGGATTGACGATTGAGGATTGTGTACTGAGTATTGAAGATGGAGTATTCATGACTGAGGACTGAGGTTTGAGGATTTAGGATTGAGGATTGAGGATCGGAGGTTGAGTATTGAGGATTGAATATTGAGGATTGAGGATTGATAGTTGAGGATTGAGGACGAGGATTGACGGTTGAGGATTGAGGTATGAGGATTGAGGGTTGAGGATTGAGGCCTGAGGATTGAGGATTGAGGATTGAGCATTGAGGATTGAAGATTGAGGACTGGGGATTGAGGGTTGAAGATTGATTATTGAGGATTGAAGATTGAGAATTGAGGATTGAGGATTGGGGATTGGGAATTGAGAATGAGGATTGAGTGTTGAGAATTGATGTTTGAGGATCGAGATCTGATTATTGAATATTGTGGATTGAGTATTGAATCACGAGAATTCAGGATATTACATTGAGTATTAAGAATTGAGGATTGATGGTTGAGTATTGAGAATTGATGGTTGATGGTTGTGCGTTGAATATTGAGGATTGAGGATTGAGGATTGAGGATTGAGAATTGAGGATTGAAGATTGAGTATTAATGATTGAAGTTTGAGAATTGAGGATTGAGTGTTGAGGATTGAGGACGAGGACTGACGGTTGAGGGTTGAAGATTGAGGGTTGAGGATTGAGGATTGAGAATTGAGGATTGAAGATTGAGTATTAAGGATTGAAGATTGAGGATTGAGGATTGAGTGTTGAGGATTGAGGATTGAAGATTCAGGATTGGGGATTGAGGATTGACGATTGAGAATTGACGATTGAGGATTGAGTATTGAGGATTGATAATTGAGGATTGAAGATTGAAGATTGAGTATTGAGGATTGAGGACTGGGGTTGAGGATTGAAGATTGAGGATTAACGATTGAGTATTGGGGATTGAGGATCTAGGATTGGAGATTGATTATTGAGTATTGAAGGTTGAGAATTGAGGATTGAGGATTGAGAATTGAGAATTGAGGATAAGGAGTGAGGGTTGAGGATTGAGGTTTGAGGAATGAGGATTGAGGATTGAGGATTGAGGATGGAGGATAAGGGCTGAGGGTTGAGGACTGAGGTTTGAGTATTGAATCCTGAGTATTCAGGATATTGTATTGAGTATTGAGAATTGAGGCTTGATGGTTGAGTATTGAGGATTGAGAATTGAGGATTGAGGATTGAGTTTTGAAGATTGAGGATTGAGGATTGATGATTTAGGATTGGGGATTGAGGATTGAGGAATGAGGATTGAGGTTTGAGGATTGAGGATTGAGGATTGAGGATTGAGGATTGAGTATTGAAGATTGAGGATTGAGGATTGAGGATTGAGGATTGAGTAATGAAGATTGAGTATTCATGACTGAGGATTGAGGATTGAGGATTGAGTGTTGAGGAATGAGCATCGAAGATTGAGTATTGAGGATTGAAGATTGAGGTTTGAGGATTGAGGGTTGAGGATGGAGAATGAGTACTGATGGTTGGGGATTGAGTTCTGAGTATTGAATACTGAGAATTCAGGATATTCTATTGAGTACTGGGAATTGAGGATTGATGGTTGAGTATTGAGGATTGAGGATTGAGGATTGAGTATTGAGGACTGAAGATTGAGGATTGAGGATTGAGGATTGAGGATTGAGGTTTGAGGATTGAAGTTTGAAGATTGAGTATTGAGGATTGAAGATTGAGGATTGAAGATTGAGGATTGAGGATGGAGGATGAGGGCTGAGGGTTGAGGATTGATGTTTGAGTATTGAATCCTGAGAATTCAGGATATTGTATTGAGTATTGAGAATTGAGGCTTGATGGTTGAGTATTGAGGATTGAGAATTGAGGATTGAGGATTGAGTTTTGAAGATTGAGGATTGATGATTGAGGATTGGGGATTGAGGATTGAGGAATGAGGATTGAGGATTGAGGATTGAGGATTGAGGATTGAGGATTGAGGATTGAGTATTGAAGATTGAGTATTCATGACTGAGGATTGAGGATTGAGGATTGAGTGTTGAGGATTGACGATCGAAGATATAGTATTGAGGATTGAAGATTGAGGTTTGAGGATTGAGGATTGAGGATGGAGGATGAGGACTGATGGTTGAGGATTGAGTTTTGAGTACTGAATACTGATAATTCAGGATATTCTATTGAGTATTGGGAATTGAGGATTGATGGTTGGGTATTGAGGATTGAGGATTGAGGATTGAGTATTGAGGATTGAAGATTGAGGATTGAGGATTGAGGATTGAGGATTGAGGATTGAGGATTGAAGTTTGAAGATTGAGTATTGCGGATTGAAGATTGAGGATTGGGGATTGGGGATTGAGGATGGAGGATGAGGGTTGAGGGTTGAGGATTGAGGTTTGAGTATTGAATCCTGAGAATTCAGGATATTGTATTGTGTATTGGGAATTGAGGCTTGACGGTTGAGTATTGAGGATTGAGAATTGAGGATTGAGGATTGAGCTTTGAAGATTGAGGATTGATGATTGAGGATTGGGGATTGAGGATTGAGGATTGAGGATTGAGGATTGAGGATTGAGGATTCAGGATTGAAGATTGAGTATTGAGGATTGAAGATGGAGGATTGAGGATTAAGGATTGAGGATTGGGGACTGAGTGTTGAGGGTTCAGTGATGAGAATTGATGATTGTGGATAGAGATTTGAAGATTGCAGATTGAGTATTGAGTATTGAAAACTGTGAATTGATGATATTGTATTGAGGATTGAGAATTGACAACTGATTGTTGAGGACTGAGGTCTGAAGGTTGAGGTTTCAGGATTGCAGAATCAGGATTGAAGTTTGAGGACTGAGGATAGAGGATTGAGGATTGAGGATTGAGGATTGAGGATTCAGGATTGAGGATTGAAGATTGAGGATTGAGGATTGAGGATTGAGGATGACGGATGAGGGCTGAGGGTTGAGGATTGAGGTTTGAGGAATGAGGGTTGAGGATTGACGCTTGAGGATAGAGGATTGAGGATGGAGGATTGAAGAGAGAGGACCGAGTGTTGAGGATTGAGTGTTGAGAATTGATGTTTGAGGATCGAGATCTGATTATTGCATATTGTGGATTGAGTATTGAATCACGAGAATTCAGGATATTCCATTGAGTATTAAGAATTGAGGATTGATGGTTGAGTATTGAGAACTGATGGTTGATGGTTGTGTGTTGAGTATTGAGTATTGAGAATCGAGGATTGAGGATTGAGAATTGAGGATTGAAGATTGAGTATTAATGATTGAAGTTTGAGGATTGAGGATTGGGGGTTGAGGATTGAGGACGAGGACTGACAGTTGAGGATTGAAGATTGAGGATTGAGGATTGAGGATTGAGAATTGAGGATTGAAGATTGAGTATTAAGGATTGAAGATTGAGGATTGAGGATTGAGGGTTGAGGATTGAGGGTTGAAGGTTCAGGATTGGGGATTGAGGATTGACGATTGAGGATTGACGATTGAGGATTGAGTATTGAGGATTGATAATTGAGGATTGAGGATTGAAGATTGAGTATTGAGGATTGAGGACTGGGGATTGAGGATTGAAGATTGAGGATTAACGATTGAGGATTGGGGATTGAGGATCTAGGATTGGAGATTGATTATTGAGTATTGAAGGTTGAGAATTGAGGATTGAGGGTTGAGAATTGAGAATTGAGGATAAGGAGTGAGGGTTGAGGATTGAGGTTTGAGGAATGAGGATTGAGGGTTGAAGATTGAGGATTGAAGATTGAGGATTGAGGATTGAGTATTGAAGATTGAGTATTCATGACTGAGGATTGAGGATTGAGGACTGAGTGTTGAGTATTGAGGATCGAAGATTGAGTATTGAGGATTGAAGATTGAGGTTTGAGGATTGAGGATTGAGGATTGAGTATTCAAGATTGTGGATTGATGATTGACGATTGAGGACTGAGGATTGAGGATTGATTGTTGAGCTTTGGGGATTAAAGATTGTGGACTGGGGATAGAGGATTGAATATTGAGGATTAAGTATAGAGTATTGGGGATTGAGGATCTAGGATAGGAGATTGATTATTGAGGATTGTAGATTGAGGATTGAGGATTGAGGATTGAGGATTCAGAATTGAGAATTGAGGAAGAGGACTGAGGGTTGGGGATTGAGGATTGAGGGTTGAAGATTGAGTATTGAGGATTGAAGATTGAGGATTGAGGATTGAGGATTGAAGATTGAGGATTGGGGACTGAGTGTTGAGGGTTCATTGATGAGAATTGATGTTTGTGGTTAGAGATTTGAAGATTGCAGATTGCGTATTGAGTATTGAAAACTGTGAATTGATGATATTGTATTGAGGATTGAGAATTGACAACTGATTGTTGAGGACTGAGGTCTGAATATTGAGGATTCAGGATTGAATATTCAGGATTGAGGTTTGAGGACTGAGGATTGAGGATCGAAGGTTGAGTATTGAGGATTGAAGATTGGGGATTAAGGATTGAGGATTGAGGATTGAGGACTGAGTTTTGAAGATTGTGGATTGATGTTTGACGATTGAGGACTGAGGATTGAGGATTGATTATTGAGCTTTGGGGATTGAAGATTGTGGACTGGGGATAGAGGATTGAATATTGTGGATTAAGGATAGAGTATTGGGGATTGAGGATCTAGGATAGGCGATTGATTATTGAGGATTGAAGATTGAGGATTGAGGATTGAGGATTGAGAATTGAGAATTGAGGAAGAGGACTGAGGGATGAGGATTGAGGTTTGAGGATTGAGGATTGAGGTTTGAGTAATGAAGATTGAGTATCCATGACTGAGGATTGAGGATTGAGGATTGAGTGTTGAGGATTGACCATCGAAGATTGAGTATTGAGGATTGAAGATTGAGGTTTGAGGATTGAGGTTTGAGGATGGAGGATGAGGACTGATGGTTGAGGATTGAGTTCTGAGTATTGAATACTGAGAATTCAGGATATTCTATTGAGTACTGGGAATTGAGGATTGATGTTTGAGTATTGAGGATTGAGGATTGAGGATTGAGAATTGAGGACTGAAGATAGAGGATTGAGGATTGAGGATTGCGGATTGAGGATTGAAGTTTGAAGATTGAGTATTGAGGATTGAAGATTGAGGATTGAGGATTGAGAATTGAGAATTGAAGATTGAGTATTAATGATTGAAGTTTGAGGATTGAGGATTGAGGGTTGAGGATTGAGGACGAGGACTGACGGTTGAGGATTGAAGATTGAGGATTGAGGATTGAGGATTGAGAATTGAGGATTGAATATTGAGTATTAATGATTGAAGTTTGAGGATTGAGGATTGAGGGTTGAGGATTGAGGTCGAGGACTGACGGTTGAGGATTGAAGATTGAGGATTGAGGATTCAGGATTGAGAATTGAGTATTGAAGATTGAGTATTAAGGATTGAAGATTGAGGATTGAGGATTGAGGGTTGAGGATTGAGTATTGAAGATTCAGGATTGGGGATTGAGGATTGACGATTGAGGATTGACGGTTGAGGATTGAGTATTGAGGATTGATAATTGAGGATTGAGGATTGAAGATTGAGTATTGAGGATTGAGGACTGGGGATTGAGGATTGAAGATTGAGGATTAACGATTGAGGATTGGGGATTGAGGATCTAGGATTGGAGATTGATTATTGAGTATTGAAGGTTGAGAATTGAGGATTGAGGGTTGAGAATTGAGAATTGAGGATAAGGAATGAGGGTTGAGGATTGAGGTTTGAGGACTGAGGATTGAGGATCGAAGGTTGAGTATTGAGGATTGAAGATTGGGGATTGAGGATTGAGGATCGAGGATTGAGGATTGAGTATTGAAGATTGTGGATTGATGTTTGACGATTGAGGACTGAGGATTCAGGATTGATTATTGAGCTTTGGGGATTGAAGATTGTGGACTGGGGATAGAGGATTGAATATTGAGGATTAAGGATAGAGTATTGGGGATTGAGGATCTAGGATAGGAGACTGATTATTGTGGATTGAAGATTGAGGATTGAGGATTGAGGATTGAGAATTGAGAATTGAGGAAGAGGACTGAGGGATGAGGATTGAGGTTTGAGGAATGAGGATTGAGGATAGAGGATTGAGGATTGAAGATTGAGAATTGAGGATTGAGGGTTGAGGATTGAGGATTGAAGATTCAGGATTGAGGATTGAGGATTGAGGATTGAGGATTCAGGATTGAGGATTGAAGATTGAGTATTGATGATTGAATATTGAGGATTGAGTATTGATAGTTGAGGATTGAGGACGAGGACTGACGGTTGAGTATTGAGGTATGAGGATTGAGGATTGAGGATTGAGGACTGAGGATTGAGGATTGAGGATTGAGTATTGAGGATTGAAGATCGAGGACTGGGGATGGAGGATTGAAGATTGATTATTGAGGATTTTAAGAATGAGAATTGAGGATTGAGGATTGAGAATTGGGAATTGAGGATGAGGTCTGAGGGTTGAGGATTGAGGTTTGAAGAATGAGGATTGAGGATTGAGGATTGAGGATTGACGATTGAGGATTGTGTACTGAGTATTTAAGATGGAGTATTCATGACTGAGGACTGAGGTTTGAGGATTTAGGATTGAGGATTGAGGATCGAAGGTTGAGTATTGAGGATTGAATATTGAGGATTGAGGATTGATAGTTGAGGATTGAGGACGAGGACTGACGGTTGAGGATTGAGGTATGAGGATTGAGGGTTGAGGATTGAGGCCTGAGGATTGAGGATTGAGGATTGAGCATTGAGGATTGAATATTGAGGACTGGGGATTGAGGATTGAAGATCGATTATTGAGGATTGAAGATTGAGAATTGAGGATTGAGGATTGAGGATTGGGAATTGAGGATGAGGATTGAGTGTTGAGAATTGATGTTTGAGGATCGAGATCTGATTATTGAATATTGTGGATTGAGTATTGAATCACGAGAATTCAGGATATTCCATTGAGTATTAAGAATTGAGGATTGATGGTTGAGTATTGAGAATTGATGGTTGATGGTTGTGCGTTGAATATTGAGGATTGAGGATTGAGGATTGAGGATTGAGAATTGAGGACTGAAGATTGAGTATTAATGATTGAAGTTTGAGGATTGAGGATTGAGTGTTGAGGATTGAGGACGAGGACTGACGGTTGAGGGTTGAAGATTGAAGATTGAGGATTGAGGATTGAGTGTTGAGGATTGAGGATTGAAGATTCAGGATTGGGGATTGAGGATTGACGATTGAGAATTGACGATTGAGGATTGAGTATTGAGGATTGATAATTGAGGATTGAGGATTGAAGATTGAGTATTGAGGATTGAGGACTGGGGTTGAGGATTGAAGATTGAGGATTAACGATTGAGGATTGGGGATTGAGGATCTAGGATTGGAGATTGATTATTGAGTATTGAAGGTTGAGAATTGAGGATTGAGGATTGAGAATTGAGAATTGAGGATAAGGAGTGAGGGTTGAGGATTGAGGTTTGAGGAATGAGGATTGAGGATTGAGGATTGAGGATTGAGGATTGAGGATTGAGGATTGAGGATTAAGTATTGAAGATTGAGTATTCATGACTGAGGATTGAGGATTGAGGATTGAGTGTTGAGGATTGAGGATCGAAGATTCAGTATTGAGGATTGAAGATTGAGGTTTGAGGATTGAGGGTTGAGGATGGAGGATGAGGACTGATGGTTGAGGATTGAGTTTTGAGTATTGAATACTGAGAATTCAGGATATTCTATTGAGTATTTGGAATTGAGGATTGATGGTTGAGTATTGAGGATTGAGGATTGAGGATTGAGTATTGAGGATTGAAGATTGAGGATTGAGGATTGAGGATTGAAGTTTGAAGATTGAGTATTGAGGATTGAAGATTGAGGATTGAGGATTGAGTATTGAGGATGGAGGATGAGGGCTGAGGGTTGAGGATTGAGGTTTGAGTATTGAATCCTGAGAATTCAGGATATTGTATTGTGTATTGGGAATTGAGGCTTGACGGTTGAGTATTGAGGATTGAGAATTGAGGATTGAGGATTGAGCTTTGAAGATTGAGGATTGATGATTGAGGATTGGGGATTGAGGATTGAGAATTGAGGATTGAGGATTGAAGATTGAGTATTGAGGATTGAAGATTCAGTATTGAGGAATGAAGATTGAGAAATGAGGATTGAGGATTGAACATTGAGGACTGAGTGTTGAGGGTTGAGTGATGAGAATTGATGTTTGTGGATAGAGGTTGGAAGATTGCAGATTGAGTATTGAGTATTGAAAGCTGTGAATTGATGATATTCTATTGAGGATTGAGGTTTGACAACTGATTGTTGAGGACTGAGGATTGAGGGTTGAGGATTGAGGATTGAGGATTGACGCTTGAGGATAGAGGATTCAGGATGGAGGATTGAAGAGAGAGGACCGAGTGTTGAGGATTGAGTGTTGAGAATTGATGCTTGAGGATCGAGATTTGATTATTGAATATTGTGGATTGAGTATTGAATCATGTGAATTCAGGATATTCTATTGAGTATTAAGAATTGAGGATTGATGATTGAGTATTGAGAATAGATGGTTGATGGTTGTGTGTTGAATATTGAGGATTGAGGATTGAGGATTGAAGATTGAGTATTGAGGATTGAGGATCGAGTATTGAGGATTGACGATTGAGTATTGAGGATTGAGGATTGATGACCTAGGATTGAGGATTGAGGATTGAGGATTGAGGACTGATGATTGAAGATTGAAGATTGATGATTGAGGATTTAGGATTGAGGATTGAGGATGAGGGCTGAGGGTTGAGGGTTGAGGTTTGAGGACTGTGGACTGAGGATTGAGGATTGAGAATTGAGGATGGAGGATTGAGGATTGAGGATTGAGGATTGGGTGTTGAGGATTGAAGAATGAGGATTGACGATTGGGGATTGAGGATCTAGGATTGGAGATTGACTATTGAGGATTGAGGATTGAGGATTGAGGATTGAGGAACGAGGATTGAGGATTGAGGATGATGGCAGAGGGTTGAGGATTGAGGTTTGAGGACTGTGGACTGAGGATTGAGGATTGAGAATTGAGGATTGAGGATTGAGGGTTGAAGATAGAAGATTGGGTATTGAGGACTGAAGAATGAGGATTGAAGACTGAGGACTGAGAATTGCAGATTGAGTATTGAGTATTGAAGACCGACGATTGAGGATTGAGGATTGAAGATTGGGGATTGAGGATTGAGGATTGAAGATTGAGTATTGAGGATTGAAGATTGAGGATTGAGGACTGAGGATTGAAGATTGAGGATTGGGGACTGAGTGTTGAGGGTACAGTGATGAGAATTGATGTTTGTGGATAGAGATTTGAAGATTGCAGATTCAGTATTGAGTATTGAAAACTGTGAATTGATGATATTGTATTGAGGATTGAGAATTGACAACTGATTCTTGAGGACTGAGGTCTGAGGATTGAGGATTCAGGATTGAATATTCAGGATTGAAGTTTGAGGACTGAGGATTGTGGATTGAGGATTGAGGATTGAGGATTGAGGATTGAGGATTGAAGATTGAGTATTGATGATTGAATATTGAGGATTGAGGATTGATAGTTGAGGATTGAGGACGAGGACTGACGGTTGAGGATTGAGGTACGAGGATTGAGGATTGAGGATTGAGGACTGAGGATTGAGGATTGAGGATTGAGCATTGCGGATTGAAGATTGAGGACTGGGGATTGAGGATTGAAGATTGGTTATTGAGGATTGAAGATTGAGAATTGAGGATTGAGGATTGAGAATTGGGAATTGAGGATGAGGACTGAGGGTTGAGGTTTGAGGTTTGAGGACTGAGGATTGAGGATCGAAGGTTGAGTATTGAGGATTGAAGATTGAGGATTGAGGATTGTGGATTGAGGATTGAGGATTGAGGATTGAGTATTGAAGAATGTGGATTGATGATTGACGATTGAGGACTGAGGATTGAGGATTGATTATTGAGCTTTGGAGATTCAAGATTGTGGACTGGGGATAGAGGACTGAATATTGAGGATTAAGGATAGAGTATTGGGGATTGAGGATCTAGGATAGGAAATCGATTATTGAGGATTGAAGATTGAGGATTGAGGATTGAGGATTGAGAATTGAGAATTGAGGAAGAGGACTGAGGGATGAGGATTGAGGTTTGAGGAATGAGGATTGAGGATAGACGATTGAGGATTGAAGATCGAGAACTGAGGATTGAGGGTTGAGGATTGAGGATTGACGAATCAGGATTGAGGATTGAGGATTGAGGATTGAGGATGAGGGCTGAGGGTTGAGGATTGAGGCTTGAGGATTGAGGACTGAGGAATGAAGATTGAGGATTGGGGATTGAGGATTGAGGATTGAGGATTGAGTATTGAGGATTTGGAATTGAGGATTGAGGACTGAAGATTGAGGATTAAAGATTGAGGATTGGGGATTGAGGATCTAGGATTGGAGATTGACTATTGAGGTCTGAGGATTGAGGATTGAGGATTGAGGAACGAGGATTGAGGATTGAGGATGATGGCTGAAGGTTGAGGATTGAGGTTTGAGGACTGAGGACTGAGGATTGAGGATTGAGAATTGAGGATTGAGGATTGAGGGTTGAAGATTGAGGATTGGGTATTGAGGATTGAAGAATGAGGATTGAGTGATGAGGGTTGAGGTCTGAGGATTGCAGATTTTGTATTGAGGATTGAAGACTGACGATTGAGAATTGAGGATTGAGGATTGGGGATTGAGGATTGAGGATTGAGGGTTGAGTATTGAGGATTGAAGATTGAGGATTGAGGATTGAGGATTGAGGTTTGAGGGTTGAAGATTGAGGATTGGGGACTGAGTGTTGAGGGTTCAGAGATGAGAACTGATGTTTGTGCATAGGGATTTGAAGATTGCAGATTGAGTATTGAGCATTGAAAACTGTGAATTGGTGATATTGTATTGACGATTGAGAATTGACAACTGGTTGTTGAGGACTGAGGTCCGAAGACTGAGGATTCAGGATTGAAGATTCAGGATTGAGGTTTGAGGACTGAGGATTGAGGATTCAGGATTGAGGATTGAGGATTGAGGATTGAGGATTGAGGATTGAAGACTGACGATTGAGGATTGAGGATTGAGGATTGGGGATTGAGGATTGAGGATTGAGAATTGAGGATTGAGGATTGAGGGTCGAAGATTGAGGATTGGGTATTGAGGATTGAAGAATGAGGATTGAGTGCTGAGGGCTGAGGACTGAGGATTGCAGATTGGGTATTGAGGATTGAAGACTGACGATTGAGGATTGAGGAACGAGGATTGAGGATTGAGGATGATGGCTCAGGGTTGAGTATTGAGGTTTGACGACTGAGGTCTGAGGATTGAGGATTGAGTATTGACGATTGAGTATTGAGGTTTGAAGATTGAGTATTCAGGATTGATGATTGAGGATTGAGGATTGAGGCTTGAGGATTGAGGATTGAGGATTGAAGATTGAGGATTGGGGATTGAGGATTGAGGATTGAGGATTGGGTATTGAGGATTGAGAATTGAGGATTGAGGATTGAAGATTGGGGACTGAGTATTGAGGGTTCAGTGATGAGAATTGATGTTTGTGCATAGAGATTTGAGGGTTGCAGATTGAGTATTGAGTATTGAAAACTGTGAATTGATGATATTGTATTGAGGATTGAGAATTGACAACTGATTGTTGAGGACTGAGGTCTGAAGGTTGAGGATTCAGGATTGAAGATTCAGGATTGAGATTTGAGGACTGAGGATTGAGGATTGAGGATTGAGGATTGATGATTGAGGATTGAGGATTGAAGATTGAGTATTGATGATTGAATATTGAGGATTGAGGATTGAGGATTGAGTGTTGAAGATTGAGGATTGATGATTGAGGGTTGAGGATTGAGGATCCAGGATTGAGGATTGAGGATTGAAGATTGAGGATTGAGGGTTGATGATTGAGGACTGAGGATTGAGGTTTGAGGATTGAGGACTGAGGATTGAGGATTGAAGATTGAAGATTGAGTATTGAGGGTTGAAGATTGAGGATTGAGGATTGAGGATTGAGGATGGAGGATGAGGGCTGAGGGTTGAGGATTGAGGTTTGAGTATTGAATACTGAGAATTCAGGATATTCTATTGAGTATTGATAATTGAGGATTGATGGTTGAGTATTGAGGATTGAGGATTGAGTATTGAGGATTGAAGATTGAGGTTTGAGTGTTGAGGATTGAAGATTGAGAATTGAGGATTGAGGATTGAGGATGGAGGATGAGGGCTGAGGGTTGAGGATTGAGGATTGAGTATTGAATACTGAGAATTCAGGATATTCTATTGAGTATTGAGAATTGAGGATTGATGGTTGAGTATTGAGGATTGAGGATTGAGTATTGAGGATTGAAGATTGAGGTTTGAGGATTGAGGATTGAGAATTGAGTATGAGGACTGAGGGTTGAGGATTGAGGTTTGAGGAACGAGGATTGAGGATTGAGAATTGAGGACTGAGGATTGACGATTGAGTATTGACGATTGAGTATTTAGGATTGAGGATTGATGACTGAGGATTGAGGATTGAGTATTGAGGATTGAGGATTGAGGATTGAAGATTGAGTATTGAGGATTGAGGATTGAGGATTGAGGATTGAGTATTGACGATTGAGGATTGTTGATTGAGGATTGAGGATTGAGGATTGAGGATTGAGGATTGAGGATTGAAGAATGAGTATTGAGGATTGAAGGTTGATGATTGAGGATTTAGGATTGAGGATTGAGAATTGGGAATTGAGGATGAGGACTGAGGGTTGAGGTTTGAGGTTTGAGGACTGAGGATTGAGGATCGAAGGTTGAGTATTGAGGATTGAAGATTGGGGATTGAGGATTGAGGATTGAGGATTGAGGATTGAGTATTGAATATTGTGGATTGATGTTTGAGGATTGAGGACTGAGGATTGAGGATTGATTATTGAGCTTTGGGGATTGAAGATTGTGGACTGGGGATAGAGGATTGAATATTGAGGATTAAGGATAGAGTATTGGGGATTGAGGATCTAGGATAGGAGATTGATCATTGAGGATTGAAGATTGAGGATTGAGGATTGAGGATTGAGAATTGAGAATTGAGAATTGAGGAAGAGGACTGAGGGATGAGGATTGAGGTTTGAGGAATGAGGATTGAGGATAGAGGATTGAGGATTGAAGATTGAGAATTGAGGATTGAGGGTTGAGGATTGAGGATTGAAGATTCAGGATTGAGGATTGAGGATTGAGGATTGAGGATTCAGGATTGAGGATTGAAGATTGAGTATTGAGTATTGAGGATTGAGGACTGGGGTTGAGGATTGAAGATTGAGGATTAACGATTGAGGATTGGGGATTGAGGATCTAGGATTGGAGATTGATTATTGAGTATTGAAGGTTGAGAATTGAGGATTGAGGATTGAGAATTGAGAATTGAGGATAAGGAGTGAGGGTTGAGGATTGAGGTTTGAGGAATGAGGATTGAGGATTGAGGATTGAGGATGGAGGATAAGGGCTGAGGGTTGAGGATTGAGGTTTGAGTATTGAATCCTGAGTATTCAGGATATTGTATTGAGTATTGAGAATTGAGGCTTGATGGTTGAGTATTGAGGCTTGAGAATTGAGGATTGAGGATTGAGTTTTGAAGATTGAGGATTGATGATTGAGGATTGGGGATTGAGGATTGAGGAATGAGGATTGAGGATTGAGGATTGAGGATTGAGGATTGAGGATTGAGGATTGAGTATTGAAGATTGAGGATTGAGGATTGAGGATTGAGGATTGAGTAATGAAGATTGAGTATTCATGACTGAGGATTGAGGATTGAGGATTGAGAATTGGGACTTGAGGATGAGGTCTGAGGGTTGAGGATTGAGGTTTGAAGAATGAGGATTGAGGATTGAGGATTGAGGATTGACGATTGAGGATTGTGTACTGAGTATTGAAGATGGAGTATTCATGACTGAGGACTGAGGTTTGAGGATTTAGGGTTGAGGATTGAGGATCGAAGGTTGAGTATTGAGGATTGAATATTGAGGATTGAGGATTGATAGTTGAGGATTGAGGACGAGGACTGACGGTTGAGGATTGAGGTATGAGGATTGAGGGTTGAGGATTGAGGCCTGAGGATTGAGGATTGAGGATTGAGCATTGAGGATTGAAGATTGAGGACTGGGGATTGAGGATTGAAGATTGATTATTGAGGATTGAAGATTGAGTATTAATGATTGAAGTTTGAGGATTGAGGATTGAGTGTTGAGGATTGAGGACGAGGACTGACGGTTGAGGGTTGAAGATTGAGGGTTGAGGATTGAGGATTGAGAATTGAGGATTGAAGATTGAGTATTAAGGATTGAAGATTGAGGATTGAGGATTGAGTGTTGAGGATTGAGGATTGAAGATTCAGGATTGGGGATTGAGGATTGACGATTGAGAATTGACGATTGAGGATTGAGTATTGAGGATTGATAATTGAGGATTGAAGATTGAAGATTGAATATTGAGGATTGAGGACTGGGGTTGAGGATTGAAGATTGAGGATTAACGATTGAGGATTGGGGATTGAGGATCTAGGATTGGAGATTGATTATTGAGTATTGAAGGTTGAGAATTGAGGATTGAGGATTGAGAATTGAGAATTGAGGATAAGGAGTGAGGGTTGAGGATTGAGGTTTGAGGAATGAGGATTGAGGATTGAGGATTGAGGATGGAGGATAAGGGCTGAGGGTTGAGGATTGAGGTTTGAGTATTGAATCCTGAGTATTCAGGATATTGTATTGAGTATTGAGAATTGAGGCTTGATGGTTGAGTATTGAGGATTGAGAATTGAGGATTGAGGATTGAGTTTTGAAGATTGAGGATTGAGGATTGATGATTGAGGATTGGGGATTGAATATTGAAGATTGAGTATTCATGACTGAGGATTGAGGATTGAGGATTGAGTGTTGAGGATTGAGGATCGAAGATTGAGTATTGAGGATTGAAGATTGAGGTTTGAGGATTGAGGATTGAGGATGGAGGATGAGGACTGATGGTTGAGGATTGAGTTTTGAGTATTGAATACTGAGAATACAGGATATTCTATTGAGTATTGAGTATTGAGGATTGAGGTCTGGGGTTGAGGATTGAAGATTGAGGATTAACGATTGAGGATTGGGGATTGAGGATCTAGGATTGGAGATTGATTATTGAGTATTGAAGGTTGAGAATTGAGGAATGAGGATTGAGAATTGAGAATTGAGGATAAGGAGTGAGGGTTGAGGATTGAGGTTTGAGGAATGAGGATTGAGGGTTGAGGATTGAGGATGGAGGATAAGGGCTGAGGGTTGAGGATTGAGGTTTGAGTATTGAATCCTGAGTATTCAGGATATTGTATTGAGTATTGACAATTGAGGCTTGATGGTTGAGTATTGAGGATTGAGAATTGAGGATTGAGGATTGAGTTTTGAAGATTGAGGATTGATGATTGAGGATTGGGGATTGAGGATTGAGGAATGAGGATTGAGGATTGAGGATTGAGGATTGAGGATTGAGGATTGAGGATTGAGTATTGAAGATTGAGGATTGAGGATTGAGGATTGAGGATTGAGTAATGAAGATTGAGTATTCATGACTGAGGATTGAGGATTGAGGATTGAGAATTGGGAATTGAGGATGAGGTCTGAGGGTTGAGGATTGAGGTTTGAAGAATGAGGATTGAGGATTGAGGATTGAGGATTGACGATTGAGGATTGTGTACTGAGTATTGAAGATGGAGTATTCATGACTGAGGACTGAGGTTTGAGGATTTAGGATTGAGGATTGAGGATCGAAGGTTGAGTATTGAGGATTGAATATTGAGGATTGAGGATTGATAGTTGAGGATTGAGGACGAGGACTGACGGTTGAGGATTGAGGTATGAGGATTGAGGGTTGAGGATTGAGGACTGAGGATTGAGGATTGAGGATTGAGCATTGAGGATTGAAGATTGAGGACTGGGGATTGAGGATTGAAGATTGATTATTGAGGATTGAAGATTGAGAATTGAGGATTGAGGATTGAGGATTGGGAATTGAGAATGAGGATTGAGTGTTGAGAATTGATGTTTGAGGATCGAGATCTGATTATTGAATATTGTGGATTGAGTATTGAATCACGAGAATTCAGGATATTCCATTGAGTATTAAGAATTGAGGATTGATGGTTGAGTATTGAGAATTGATGGTTGATGGTTGTGCGTTGAATATTGAGGATTGAGGAATGAGGATTGAGGATTGAGAATTGAGGATTGAAGATTGAGTATTAATGATTGAAGTTTGAGGATTGAGGATTGAGTGTTGAGGATTGAGGACGAGGACTGACGGTTGAGGGTTGAAGATTGAGGGTTGAGGATTGAGGATTGAGAATTGAGGATTGAAGATTGAGTATTAAGGATTGAAGATTGAGGATTGAGGATTGAGTGTTGAGGATTGAGGATTGAAGATTCAGGATTGGGGATTGAGGATTGACGATTGAGAATTGACGATTGAGGATTGAGTATTGAGGATTGATAATTGAGGATTGAAGATTGAAGATTGAGTATTGAGGATTGAGGACTGGGGTTGAGGATTGAAGATTGAGGATTAACGATTGAGGATTGGGGATTGAGGATCTAGAATTGGAGATTGATTATAGAGTATTGAAGGTTGAGAATTGAGGATTGAGGATTGAGAATTGAGAATTGAGGATAAGGAGTGAGGGTTGAGGATGGAGGATGAGGACTGATGGTTGAGGATTGAGTTTTGAGTATTGAATACTGAGAATTCAGGATATTCTATTGAGTATTTGGAATTGAGGATTGATGGTTGAGTATTGAGGATTGAGGATTGAGGATTGAGTATTGAGGATTGAAGATTGAGGATTGAGGATTGAGGATTGAGGATTGAGGATTGAGGATTGAAGTTTGAAGATTGAGTATTGAGGATTGAAGATTGAGGATTGAGGATTGAGTATTGAGGATGGAGGATGAGGGCTGAGGGTTGAGGATTGAGGTTTGAGTATTGAATCCTGAGAATTCAGGATATTGTATTGTGTATTGGGAATTGAGGCTTGACGGTTGAGTATTGAGGATTGAGAATTGAGGATTGAGGATTGAGCTTTGAAGATTGAGGATTGATGATTGAGGATTGGGGATTGAGGATTGAGAATTGAGGATTGAGGATTGAAGATTGAGTATTGAGGATTGAAGATTCAGTATTGAGGAATGAAGATTGAGAAATGAGGATTGAGGATTGAACATTGAGGACTGAGTGTTGAGGGTTGAGTGATGAGAATTGATGTTTGTGGATAGAGGTTGGAAGATTGCAGATTGAGTATTGAGTATTGAAAGCTGTGAATTGATGATATTCTATTGAGGATTGAGGTTTGACAACTGATTGTTGAGGACTGAGGATTGAGGGTTGAGGATTGAGGATTGAGGATTGACGCTTGAGGATAGAGGATTCAGGATGGAGGATTGAAGAGAGAGGACCGAGTGTTGAGGATTGAGTGTTGAGAATTGATGCTTGAGGATCGAGATTTGATTATTGAATATTGTGGATTGAGTATTGAATCATGTGAATTCAGGATATTCTATTGAGTATTAAGAATTGAGGATTGATGATTGAGTATTGAGAATAGATGGTTGATGGTTGTGTGTTGAATATTGAGGATTGAGGATTGAGGATTGAAGATTGAGTATTGAGGATTGAGGATCGAGTATTGAGGATTGACGATTGAGTATTGAGGATTGAGGATTGATGACCTAGGATTGAGGATTGAGGATTGAGGATTGAGGACTGATGATTGAAGATTGAAGATTGATGATTGAGGATTTAGGATTGAGGATTGAGGATGAGGGCTGAGGGTTGAGGGTTGAGGTTTGAGGACTGTGGACTGAGGATTGAGGATTGAGAATTGAGGATGGAGGATTGAGGATTGAGGATTGAGGATTGGGTGTTGAGGATTGAAGAATGAGGATTGACGATTGGGGATTGAGGATCTAGGATTGGAGATTGACTATTGAGGATTGAGGATTGAGGATTGAGGATTGAGGAACGAGGATTGAGGATTGAGGATGATGGCAGAGGGTTGAGGATTGAGGTTTGAGGACTGTGGACTGAGGATTGAGGATTGAGAATTGAGGATTGAGGATTGAGGGTTGAAGATAGAAGATTGGGTATTGAGGACTGAAGAATGAGGATTGAAGACTGAGGACTGAGAATTGCAGATTGAGTATTGAGTATTGAAGACCGACGATTGAGGATTGAGGATTGAAGATTGGGGATTGAGGATTGAGGATTGAAGATTGAGTATTGAGGATTGAAGATTGAGGATTGAGGACTGAGGATTGAAGATTGAGGATTGGGGACTGAGTGTTGAGGGTACAGTGATGAGAATTGATGTTTGTGGATAGAGATTTGAAGATTGCAGATTCAGTATTGAGTATTGAAAACTGTGAATTGATGATATTGTATTGAGGATTGAGAATTGGCAACTGATTCTTGAGGACTGAGGTCTGAGGATTGAGGATTCAGGATTGAATATTCAGGATTGAAGTTTGAGGACTGAGGATTGTGGATTGAGGATTGAGGATTGAGGATTGAGGATTGAGGATTGAAGATTGAGTATTGATGATTGAATATTGAGGATTGAGGATTGATAGTTGAGGATTGAGGACGAGGACTGACGGTTGAGGATTGAGGTACGAGGATTGAGGATTGAGGATTGAGGACTGAGGATTGAGGATTGAGGATTGAGCATTGCGGATTGAAGATTGAGGACTGGGGATTGAGGATTGAAGATTGGTTATTGAGGATTGAAGATTGAGAATTGAGGATTGAGGATTGAGAATTGGGAATTGAGGATGAGGACTGAGGGTTGAGGTTTGAGGTTTGAGGACTGAGGATTGAGGATCGAAGGTTGAGTATTGAGGATTGAAGATTGAGGATTGAGGATTGTGGATTGAGGATTGAGGATTGAGGATTGAGTATTGAAGAATGTGGATTGATGATTGACGATTGAGGACTGAGGATTGAGGATTGATTATTGAGCTTTGGAGATTCAAGATTGTGGACTGGGGATAGAGGACTGAATATTGAGGATTAAGGATAGAGTATTGGGGATTGAGGATCTAGGATAGGAGATCGATTATTGAGGATTGAAGATTGAGGATTGAGGATTGAGGATTGAGAATTGAGAATTGAGGAAGAGGACTGAGGGAAGAGGATTGAGGTTTGAGGAATGAGGATTGAGGATAGACGATTGAGGATTGAAGATCGAGAACTGAGGATTGAGGGTTGAGGATTGAGGATTGACGAATCAGGATTGAGGATTGAGGATTGAGGATTGAGGATGAGGGCTGAGGGTTGAGGATTGAGGCTTGAGGATTGAGGACTGAGGAATGAAGATTGAGGATTGGGGATTGAGGATTGAGGATTGAGGATTGAGTATTGAGGATTTGGAATTGAGGATTGAGGACTGAAGATTGAGGATTAAAGATTGAGGATTGGGGATTGAGGATCTAGGATTGGAGATTGACTATTGAGGTCTGAGGATTGAGGATTGAGGATTGAGGAACGAGGATTGAGGATTGAGGATGATGGCTGAAGGTTGAGGATTGAGGTTTGAGGACTGAGGACTGAGGATTGAGGATTGAGAATTGAGGATTGAGGATTGAGGGTTGAAGATTGAGGATTGGGTATTGAGGATTGAAGAATGAGGATTGAGTGATGAGGGTTGAGGTCTGAGGATTGCAGATTTTGTATTGAGGATTGAAGACTGACGATTGAGAATTGAGGATTGAGGATTGGGGATTGAGGATTGAGGATTGAGGGTTGAGTATTGAGGATTGAAGATTGAGGATTGAGGATTGAGGATTGAGGATTGAGGGTTGAAGATTGAGGATTGGGGACTGAGTGTTGAGGGTTCAGAGATGAGAACTGATGTTTGTGCATAGGGATTTGAAGATTGCAGATTGAGTATTGAGCATTGAAAACTGTGAATTGGTGATATTGTATTGACGATTGAGAATTGACAACTGGTTGTTGAGGACTGAGGTCCGAAGACTGAGGATTCAGGATTGAAGATTCAGGATTGAGGTTTGAGGACTGAGGATTGAGGATTCAGGATTGAGGATTGAGGATTGAGGATTGAGGATTGAAGATTGAGTATTGATGATTGAATATTGAGGATTGAGGATTGATAGTTGAGTATTAAGGACGAGGATTGACGGTTGAGGATTGAGGTATGAGGATTGAGGATTGAGGATTGAAGATTGAGTATTGAGGATTGAGTATTGGCGATTGAGGGTTGATGATTGAGGATTGAGGATTGAGGATTGAGGATTGAGGATTGAGGGTTGAAGATTGAGGATTGGGTATTGAGGATTGAAGAATGAGTATTCAGGGTTGAGGGCTGAGGACTGAGGATTGCAGATTGGGTATTGAGGATTGAAGACTGACGATTGAGGATTGAGGATTGAGGATTGGGGATTGAGGATTGAGGATTGAGAATTGAGGATTGAGGATTGAGGGTCGAAGATTGAGGATTGGGTATTGAGGATTGAAGAATGAGGATTGAGTGCTGAGGGCTGAGGACTGAGGATTGCAGATTGGGTATTGAGGATTGAAGACTGACGATTGAGGATTGAGGAACGAGGATTGAGGATTGAGGATGATGGCTCAGGGTTGAGTATTGAGGTTTGACGACTGAGGTCTGAGGATTGAGGATTGAGTATTGACGATTGAGTATTGAGGTTTGAAGATTGAGTATTCAGGATTGATGATTGAGGATTGAGGATTGAGGCTTGAGGATTGAGGATTGAGGATTGAAGATTGAGGATTGGGGATTGAGGATTGAGGATTGAGGATTGGGTATTGAGGATTGAGAATTGAGGATTGAGGATTGAAGATTGGGGACTGAGTATTGAGGGTTCAGTGATGAGAATTGATGTTTGTGCATAGAGATTTGAGGGTTGCAGATTGAGTATTGAGTATTGAAAACTGTGAATTGATGATATTGTATTGAGGATTGAGAATTGACAACTGATTGTTGAGGACTGAGGTCTGAAGGTTGAGGATTCAGGATTGAAGATTCAGGATTGAGATTTGAGGACTGAGGATTGAGGATTGAGGATTGAGGATTGATGATTGAGGATTGAGGATTGAAGATTGAGTATTGATGATTGAATATTGAGGATTGAGGATTGAGGATTGAGTGTTGAAGATTGAGGATTGATGATTGAGGGTTGAGGATTGAGGATCCAGGATTGAGGATTGAGGATTGAAGATTGAGGATTGAGGGTTGATGATTGAGGACTGAGGATTGAGGTTTGAGGATTGAGGACTGAGGATTGAGGATTGAAGATTGAAGATTGAGTATTGAGGGTTGAAGATTGAGGATTGAGGATTGAGGATTGAGGATGGAGGATGAGGGCTGAGGGTTGAGGATTGAGGTTTGAGTATTGAATACTGAGAATTCAGGATATTCTATTGAGTATTGATAATTGAGGATTGATGGTTGAGTATTGAGGATTGAGGATTGAGTATTGAGGATTGAAGATTGAGGTTTGAGTGTTGAGGATTGAAGATTGAGGATTGAGGATTGAGGATTGAGGATGGAGGATGAGGGCTGAGGGTTGAGGATTGAGGATTGAGTATTGAATACTGAGAATTCAGGATATTCTATTGAGTATTGAGAATTGAGGATTGATGGTTGAGTATTGAGGATTGAGGATTGAGTATTGAGGATTGAAGATTGAGGTTTGAGGATTGAGGATTGAGAATTGAGTATGAGGACTGAGGGTTGAGGATTGAGGTTTGAGGAACGAGGATTGAGGATTGAGAATTGAGGACTGAGGATTGACGATTGAGTATTGACGATTGAGTATTTAGGATTGAGGATTGATGACTGAGGATTGAGGATTGAGTATTGAGGATTGAGGATTGAGGATTGAAGATTGAGTATTGAGGATTGAGGATTGAGGATTGAGGATTGAGTATTGACGATTGAGGATTGTTGATTGAGGATTGAGGATTGAGGATTGAGGATTGAGGATTGAGGATTGAAGAATGAGTATTGAGGATTGAAGGTTGATGATTGAGGATTTAGGATTGAGGATTGAGAATTGAAGATTCAGGATTGGGGATTGAGGATTGACGATTGAGAATTGACGATTGAGGATTGAGTATTGAGGATTGATAATTGAGGATTGAAGATTGAAGATTGAATATTGAGGATTGAGGACTGGGGTTGAGGATTGAAGATTGAGGATTAACGATTGAGGATTGGGGATTGAGGATCTAGGATTGGAGATTGATTATTGAGTATTGAAGGTTGAGAATTGAGGATTGAGGATTGAGAATTGAGAATTGAGGATAAGGAGTGAGGGTTGAGGATTGAGGTTTGAGGAATGAGGATTGAGGATTGAGGATTGAGGATGGAGGATAAGGGCTGAGGGTTGAGGATTGAGGTTTGAGTATTGAATCCTGAGTATTCAGGATATTGTATTGAGTATTGAGAATTGAGGCTTGATGGTTGAGTATTGAGGATTGAGAATTGAGGATTGAGGATTGAGTTTTGAAGATTGAGGATTGAGGATTGATGATTGAGGATTGGGGATTGAATATTGAAGATTGAGTATTCATGACTGAGGATTGAGGATTGAGGATTGAGTGTTGAGGATTGAGGATCGAAGATTGAGTATTGAGGATTGAAGATTGAGGTTTGAGGATTGAGGATTGAGGATGGAGGATGAGGACTGATGGTTGAGGATTGAGTTTTGAGTATTGAATACTGAGAATACAGGATATTCTATTGAGTATTGAGTATTGAGGATTGAGGTCTGGGGTTGAGGATTGAAGACTGAGGATTAACGATTGAGGATTGGGGATTGAGGATCTAGGATTGGAGATTGATTATTGAGTATTGAAGGTTGAGAATTGAGGAATGAGGATTGAGAATTGAGAATTGAGGATAAGGAGTGAGGGTTGAGGATTGAGGTTTGAGGAATGAGGATTGAGGGTTGAGGATTGAGGATGGAGGATAAGGGCTGAGGGTTGAGGATTGAGGTTTGAGTATTGAATCCTGAGTATTCAGGATATTGTATTGAGTATTGACAATTGAGGCTTGATGGTTGAGTATTGAGGATTGAGAATTGAGGATTGAGGATTGAGTTTTGAAGATTGAGGATTGATGATTGAGGATTGGGGATTGAGGATTGAGGAATGAGGATTGAGGATTGAGGATTGAGGATTGAGGATTGAGGATTGAGGATTGAGTATTGAAGATTGAGGATTGAGGATTGAGGATTGAGGATTGAGTAATGAAGATTGAGTATTCATGACTGAGGATTGAGGATTGAGGATTGAGAATTGGGAATTGAGGATGAGGTCTGAGGGTTGAGGATTGAGGTTTGAAGAATGAGGATTGAGGATTGAGGATTGAGGATTGACGATTGAGGATTGTGTACTGAGTATTGAAGATGGAGTATTCATGACTGAGGACTGAGGTTTGAGGATTTAGGATTGAGGATTGAGGATCGAAGGTTGAGTATTGAGGATTGAATATTGAGGATTGAGGATTGATAGTTGAGGATTGAGGACGAGGACTGACGGTTGAGGATTGAGGTATGAGGATTGAGGGTTGAGGATTGAGGACTGAGGATTGAGGATTGAGGATTGAGCATTGAGGATTGAAGATTGAGGACTGGGGATTGAGGATTGAAGATTGATTATTGAGGATTGAAGATTGAGAATTGAGGATTGAGGATTGAGGATTGGGAATTGAGAATGAGGATTGAGTGTTGAGAATTGATGTTTGAGGATCGAGATCTGATTATTGAATATTGTGGATTGAGTATTGAATCACGAGAATTCAGGATATTCCATTGAGTATTAAGAATTGAGGATTGATGGTTGAGTATTGAGAATTGATGGTTGATGGTTGTGCGTTGAATATTGAGGATTGAGGAATGAGGATTGAGGATTGAGAATTGAGGATTGAAGATTGAGTATTAATGATTGAAGTTTGAGGATTGAGGATTGAGTGTTGAGGATTGAGGACGAGGACTGACGGTTGAGGGTTGAAGATTGAGGGTTGAGGATTGAGGATTGAGAATTGAGGATTGAAGATTGAGTATTAAGGATTGAAGATTGAGGATTGAGGATTGAGTGTTGAGGATTGAGGATTGAAGATTCAGGATTGGGGATTGAGGATTGACGATTGAGAATTGACGATTGAGGATTGAGTATTGAGGATTGATAATTGAGGATTGAAGATTGAAGATTGAGTATTGAGGATTGAGGACTGGGGTTGAGGATTGAAGATTGAGGATTAACGATTGAGGATTGGGGATTGAGGATCTAGAATTGGAGATTGATTATAGAGTATTGAAGGTTGAGAATTGAGGATTGAGGATTGAGAATTGAGAATTGAGGATAAGGAGTGAGGGTTGAGGATTGAGGTTTGAGGAATGAGGATTGAGGATTGAGGATTGAGGATGGAGGATAAGGGCTGAGGGTTGAGGATTGAGGTTTGAGTATTGAATCCTGAGTATTCAGGATATTGTATTGAGTATTGAGAATTGAGGCTTGATGGTTGAGTATTGAGGATTGAGAATTGAGGATTGAGGATTGAGTTTTGAAGATTGAGGATTGAGGATTGATGATTGAGGATTGGGGATTGAGAATTGAGGATTGAGGATTGAGAATTCAGAATTGAGGATAAGGAGTGAGGGTTGAGGATTGAGGTTTGAGGAATGAGGATTGAGGATTGAGGATTGAGGATTGAGGATTGAGGATTGAGGATTGAATATTGAAGATTGAGTATTCATGACTGAGGATTGAGGATTGAGGATTGAGTGTTGAGGATTGAGGATCGAAGATTGAGTATTGAGGATTGAAGATTGAGGTTTGAGGATTGAGGATTGAGGATGGAGGATGAGGACTGATGGTTGAGGATTGAGTTTTGAGTATTGAATACTGAGAATACAGGATATTCTATTGAGTATTGGGAATTGAGGATTGATGGTTGAGTACTGAGGATTGATGATTGAGGATCGAGTATTGAGGATTGAAGATTGAGGATTGAGGATTGAGGATTGAGGATTGAGGATTGATGATTGAGGATTGGGGATTGAGGATTGAGGTTTGAGGAATGAGGATTGAGGATAGAGGATTGAGGATTGAATATTGAGAATTGAGGATTGAGGGTTGAGGATTGAGGATTGAAGATTCAGGATTGAGGATTGAGGATTGAGGATTGAGGATTCAGGATTGAGGATTGAAGATTGAGTATTGAGTATTGAGGATTGAGGACTGGGGTTGAGGATTGAAGATTGAGGATTAACGATTGAGGATTGGGGATTGAGGATCTAGGATTGGAGATTGATTATTGAGTATTGAAGGTTGAGAATTGAGGAATGAGGATTGAGAATTGAGAATTGAGGATAAGGAGTGAGGGTTGAGGATTGAAGATTGAGGATTGAGGATTGAGGATTGAGGATGGAGGATGAGGGCTGAGGGTTGAGGATTGAGGATTGAGTATTGAATACTGAGAATTCAGGATATTCTATTGAGTATTGAGAATTGAGGATTGATGGTTGAGTATTGAGGATTGAGGATTGAGTATTGAGGATTGAAGATTGAGGTTTGAGGATTGAGGATTGAGGATTGAGTATGAGGACTGAGGGTTGAGGATTGAGGTTTGAGGAACGAGGATTGAGGATTGAGAATTGAGGACTGAGGATTGACGATTGAGTATTGACGATTGAGTATTTAGGATTGAGGATTGATGACTGAGGATTGAGGATTGAGTATTGAGGATTGAGGATTGAGGATTGAAGATTGAGTATTGAGGATTGAGGATTGAGGATTGAGGATTGAGTATTGACGATTGAGGATTGTTGATTGAGGATTGAGGATTGAGGATTGAGGATTGAGGATTGAGGATTGAAGAATGAGTATTGAGGATTGAAGGTTGATGATTGAGGATTTAGGATTGAGGATTGAGGATGAGGGCTGAGGGTTGAGGGATGAGGTTTGAGGATTGAGGACTGAGGATTGGGGATTGAGAATTGAGGATGGAGGACTGAGGATTGAGGATTGAGGATTGGGTATTGAGGTTTGAACAATGAGGTTTGAGGATTGAGGATTGAGGATTGAGTATTGAAGATTGAGTATTGAGGATTGATGGTTGATGATTGAGGATTGAGGATTGTAGATTGAGGACTGAGTGTTGAGGGTTGAGTGATGAGAATTGATGTTTGTGGTTAGAGGTTGGAAGATTGCAGATTGAGTATTGAGTATTGAAAACTGTGAATTGAGGATATTCTATTGAGGATTGAGGATTGACAACTGATTGTTGAGGACTGAGAGTTGAAGATTGAGGATTCAGGATTGAGGATTCAGAATTGAGGTTCGAGGACTGAGGATTGAGGGTTGAAGATTGAGTATTGAGGATTGAGAATTGAGGATTGAGGATTGAGGATTGAGGATTGAGGATTGAGGATGAGGGCTGAGGGTTGAGGATTGATGTTTGAGGATTGAGGATTGAGGATTGAAGATTGAGTATAGAGGATTGAGAATTGAGGATTGAAGACGAGGATTGGCGGTTGAGGATTGAGGTATGAGGATTGCGGATTGAGGATTGAGGACTGAGGATTGAGGTTTGAGGATTGAGGACTGAGGATTGAGGATCGAATGTTGAGTTTTGAGGATTGAAAATTGAGGATTGAGGATTGAGGATTGAGGATGGAGGATGACGACTGAGGGTTGAGGATTGAGGATTGAGGAATGAGGATTGAGGATTGAGGATTGAGGATTGAGGATTGAGGATTGAGTATTGAAGATTGAGGATTGAGGATTGAGGACTGAGGATTGAGGATTGAGGATTGAGCATTGAGGATTGAAGATTGAGGACTGGGGATTGAGGATTGAAGATTGATTATTGAGGATTTTAAGATTGAGAATTGAGGATTGAGGATTGAGAATTGGGAATTGAGGATGAGGAATGAGGGTTCAGGATTAAGGTTTGAAGAATGAAGATTGAGGATTGAGGATTGAGGATTGAGGATTGAGGATTCAGGATTGAAGATTGAGTATTGAGGATTGAAGATTGAGGATTGAGGATTAAGGATTGAGGATTGGGGACTGAGTGTTGAGGGTTCAGTGATGAGAATTGATGTTCGTGGATAGAGATTTGAAGATTGCAGATTGAGTATTGAGTACTGAAAACTGTGAATTGATGATATTGTATTGAGGATTGAGAATTGACAACTGATTGTTGAGGACTGAGGTCTGAAGGTTGAGGTTTCAGGATTGCAGAATCAGGAAAGAAGTTTGAGGACTGAGGATAGAGGATTGCGGATTGAGGATTGAGGATTGAGGATTCAGGATTGAGGATTGAAGATTGAGGATTGAGGATTGAGGATTGAGGATTGAGGATGACGGATGAAGGCTGAGGGTTGAGGATTGAGGTTTGAGGAATGAGGGTTGAGGATTGAAGATTGAGGATTGAGGATTGAGGATTGAGAATTGAGGATTGAAGATTGAGTATTAAGGATTGAAGATTGAGGATTGAGGATTGAGGGTTGAGGATTGAGGATTGAAGATTCAGGATTGGGGATTGAGGATTGACGATTGAGGATTGAGTATTGAGGATTGATAATTGAGGATTGAGGATTGAAGATTGAGTATTGAGGATTGAGGACTGGGGATTGAGGATTGAAGATTGAGGATTAACGATTGAGGATTGGGGATTGAGGATCTAGGATTGGAGATTGATTATTGAGTATTGAAGGTTGAGAATTGAGGATTGAGGGTTGAGAATTGAGAATTGAGGATTGAGGACTGGGGATTGAGGACTGAGGATTGAGCATTGCGGATTGCAGATTGAGGACTGGGGATTGAGGATTGAAGATTGGTTATTGAGGATTGAAGATTGAGAATTGAGGATTGAGGATTGAGAATTGGGAATTGAGGATGAGGACTGAGGGTTGAGGTTTGAGGTTTGAGGACTGAGGATTGAGGATCGAAGGTTGAGTATTGAGGATTGAAGATTGGGGATTGAGGATTGAGGATTGAGGATTGAGGATTGAGTATTGAATATTGTGGATTTATGTTTGACGATTGAGGACTGAGGATTGAGGATTGATTATTGAGCTTTGGGGATTGAAGATTGTGGACTGGGGATAGAGGATTGAATATTGAGGATTAAGGATAGAGTATTGGGGATTGAGGATCTAGGATAGGAGATTGATTATTGAGGATTGAAGATTGAGGATTGAGGATTGAGGATTGAGAATTGAGAATTGAGAATTGAGGAAGAGGACTGAGGGATGAGGATTGAGGTTTGAGGAATGAGGATTGAGGATAGAGGATTGAGGATTGAAGATTGAGAATTGAGGATTGAGGGTTGAGGATTGAGGATTGAAGATTCAGGATTGAGGATTGAGGATTGAGGATTGAGGATTCAGGATTGAGGATTGAAGATTGAGTATTGAGTATTGAGGATTGAGGACTGGTGTTGAGGATTGAAGATTGAGGATTAACGATTGAGGATTGGGGATTGAGGATCTAGGATTGGAGATTGATTATTGAGTATTGAAGGTTGAGAATTGAGGATTGAGGATTGAGAATTGAGAATTGAGGATAAGGAGTGAGGGTTGAGGATTGAGGTTTGAGGAATGAGGATTGAGGATTGAGGATTGAGGATGGAGGATAAGGGCTGAGGGTTGAGGATTGAGGTTTGAGTATTGAATCCTGAGTATTCAGGATATTGTATTGAGTATTGAGAATTGAGGCTTGATGGTTGAGTATTGAGGCTTGAGAATTGAGGATTGAGGATTGAGTTTTGAAGATTGA
The DNA here is from genome assembly GCF_051401765.1 of Calliopsis andreniformis. Lineage (NCBI taxonomy): Eukaryota > Metazoa > Arthropoda > Insecta > Hymenoptera > Andrenidae > Calliopsis > Calliopsis andreniformis. Next base: position 1,771,210 of record NW_027480466.1, on the reverse strand, counting down.
GGATTGATGATTGAGTTTTGAAGATTGAGGATTGATGATTGAGGATTGGGGATTGAGGATTGAGGAATGAGGATTGAGCATTGAGGATTGAAGATTGAGGACTGGGGATTGAGGATTGAAGATTGATTATTGAGGATTGAAGATTGAGAATTGAGGATTGAGGATTGAGGATTGGGATTTGAGAATGAGGATTGAGTGTTGAGAATTGATGTTTGAGGATCGAGATCTGATTATTGAATATTGTGGATTGAGCATTGAATCACGAGAATTCAGGATATTCCATTGAGTATTAAGAATTGAGGATTGATGGTTGAGTATTGAGAATTGATGGTTGATGGTTGTGCGTTGAATATTGAGGATTGAGGATTGAGGATTGAGGATTGAGAATTGAGGATTGAAGATTGAGTATTAATGATTGAAGTTTGAGGATTGAGGATTGAGTGTTGAGGATTGAGGACGAGGACTGACGGTTGAGGGTTGAAGATTGAGGGTTGAGGATTGAGGATTGAGAATTGAGGATTGAAGATTGAGTATTAAGGATTGAAGATTGAGGATTGAGGATTGAGTGTTGAGGATTGAGGATTGAAGATTCAGGATTGGGGATTGAGGATTGACGATTGAGAATTGACGATTGAGGATTGAGTATTGAGGATTGATAATTGAGGATTGAAGATTGAAGATTGAGTATTGAGGATTGAGGACTGGGGTTGAGGATTGAAGATTGAGGATTAACGATTGAGGATTGGGGATTGAGGATCTAGGATTGGAGATTGATTATTGAGTATTGAAGGTTGAGAATTGAGGATTGAGGATTGAGAATTGAGAATTGAGGATAAGGAGTGAGGGTTGAGGATTGAGGTTTGAGGAATGAGGATTGAGGATTGAGGATTGAGGATGGAGGATAAGGGCTGAGGGTTGAGGATTGAGGTTTGAGTATTGAATCCTGAGTATTCAGGATATTGTATTGAGTATTGAGAATTGAGGCTTGATGGTTGAGTATTGAGGATTGAGAATTGAGGATTGAGGATTGAGTTTTGAAGATTGAGGATTGAGGATTGATGATTGAGGATTGGGGATTGAGAATTGAGGATTGAGGATTGAGAATTCAGAATTGAGGATAAGGAGTGAGGGTTGAGGATTGAGGTTTGAGGAATGAGGATTGAGGATTGAGGATTGAGGATTGAGGATTGAGGATTGAGGATTGAATATTGAAGATTGAGTATTCATGACTGAGGATTGAGGATTGAGGATTGAGTGTTGAGGATTGAGGATCGAAGATTGAGTATTGAGGATTGAAGATTGAGGTTTGAGGATTGAGGATTGAGGATGGAGGATGAGGACTGATGGTTGAGGATTGAGTTTTGAGTATTGAATACTGAGAATACAGGATATTCTATTGAGTATTGGGAATTGAGGATTGATGGTTGAGTACTGAGGATTGATGATTGAGGATCGAGTATTGAGGATTGAAGATTGAGGATTGAGGATTGAGGATTGAGGATTGAGGATTGATGATTGAGGATTGGGGATTGAGGATTGAGGTTTGAGGAATGAGGATTGAGGATAGAAGATTGAGGATTGAAGATTGAGAATTGAGGATTGAGGGTTGAGGATTGAGGATTGAAGATTCAGGATTGAGGATTGAGGATTGAGGATTGAGGATTCAGGATTGAGGATTGAAGATTGAGTATTGAGTATTGAGGATTGAGGACTGGGGTTGAGGATTGAAGATTGAGGATTAACGATTGAGGATTGGGGATTGAGGATCTAGGATTGGAGATTGATTATTGAGTATTGAAGGTTGAGAATTGAGGAATGAGGATTGAGAATTGAGAATTGAGGATAAGGAGTGAGGGTTGAGGATTGAGGTTTGAGGAATGAGGATTGAGGATTGAGGATTGAGGATGGAGGATAAGGGCTGAGGGTTGAGGATTGAGGTTTGAGTATTGAATCCTGAGTATTCAGGATATTGTATTGAGTATTGGCAATTGAGGCTTGATGGTTGAGTATTGAGGATTGAGAATTGAGGATTGAGGATTGAGTTTTGAAGATTGAGGATTGATGATTGAGGATTGGGGATTGAGGATTGAGGAATGAGGATTGAGGATTGAGGATTGAGGGTTGAGGATTGAGGATTGAGGATTGAGTATTGAAGATTGAGGATTGATGATTGAGGATTGAGGATTGAGTAATGAAGATTGAGTATTCATGACTGAGGATTGAGGATTGAGGATTGAGAATTGGGAATTGAGGATGAGGTCTGAGGGTTGAGGATTGAGGTTTGAAGAATGAGGATTGAGGATTGAGGATTGAGGATTGACGATTGAGGATTGTGTACTGAGTATTGAAGATGGAGTATTCATGACTGAGGACTGAGGTTTGAGGATTTAGGATTGAGGATTGAGGATCGAAGGTTGAGTATTGAGGATTGAATATTGAGGATTGAGGATTGATAGTTGAGGATTGAGGACGAGGACTGACGGTTGAGGATTGAGGTATGAGGATTGAGGGTTGAGGATTGAGGACTGAGGATTGAGGTTTGAGGATTGAGGACTGAGGATTGAGGATCGAATGTTGAGTTTTGAGGATTGAAAATTGAGGATTGAGGATTGAGGATTGAGGATGGAGGATGACGACTGAGGGTTGAGGATTGAGGATTGAGGAATGAGGATTGAGGATTGAGGATTGAGGATTGAGGATTGAGGATTGAGTATTGAAGATTGAGGATTGAGGATTGAGGACTGAGGATTGAGGATTGAGGATTGAGGATTGAGCATTGAGGATTGAAGATTGAGGACTGGGGATTGAGGATTGAAGATTGATTATTGAGGATTTTAAGATTGAGAATTGAGGATTGAGGATTGAGAATTGGGAATTGAGGATGAGGACTGAGGGTTCAGGATTAAGGTTTGAAGAATGAAGATTGAGGATTGAGGATTGAGGATTGAGGATCGAGGATTGAGGATTGAAGATTGAGTATTGATGATTGAATATTGAGGATTGAGGATTCATAGTTGAGGATTGAGGACGAGGACTGACGGTTGAGGATTGAGGTTTGAGGATTGAGGATTGAGGACTGATGACTGAGGATTGAGGATTGAGGATTGAGCATTGAGGACTGAAGATTGAGGACTGTGGATTGAGGATTGAAGATTGAGGATTAAGGATTGAGGATTGGGGATTGAGGATATAGGATTGGAGGTTGATTCTTGAGGATTGAAGATTGAGGCTTGAGGATTGAGGATTGAGGATGGAGGATGAGTGCTGAGTGCTGAGGATTGAGGTTTGAGAATTGAATCCTGAGAATTCAGGATATTCTATTGAGTATTGGGGATTGAGCATTCATGGTTGAGTATTGAGGATTGAGGATTGAGGATTGAGCATTGAGGATTGAAGATTGAGGACTGGGGATTGAGGATTGAAGATTGATTATTGAGGATTGAAGATTGAGGATTGAGGATTGACGATTGAGGATGGAGGATGAGGAATGAGGTTGAGGATTCAGGTTTGAGGAATGAGGATTGAGGATTCAGGATTGAGGATTGAGGATTGAGGATTGAGGATTGAGTATTGAAGATTGAGGATTGATGACTGAGGATTGAGGATTGAGGATTGAGGATTGAGGATTAAAGATTGAGTAATGAGGATTGAGGATTGAGGATTGAGGATTGAGGATTCAGGATTGAAGATTGAGTATTGAGGATTGAAGATTGAGGATGGAGGATTAAGGATTGAGGATTGGGGACTGAGTGTTGAGGGTTCAGTGATGAGAATTGATGATTGTGGATAGAGATTTGAAGATTGCAGACTGAGTATTGAGTATTGAAAACTGTGAATTGATGATATTGTATTGAGGATTGAGAGTTGACAACTGATTGTTGAGGACTGAGGTCTGAAGGTTGAGGTTTCAGGATCGCAGAATCAGGATTGAAGTTTGAGGACTGAGGATAGAGGATTGAGGATTGAGGATTGAGGATTGAGGATTCAGGATTGAGGATTGGAGATTGAGGATTGAGGATTGAGGATTGAGGATGACGGATGAGGGCTGAGGGTTGAGCATTGAGGTTTGAGGAATGAGGGTTGAGGATCGACGCTTGAGGATAGAGGATTGAGGATGGAGGATTGAAGAGAGAGGTCCGAGTGTTGAGGATTGAGTGTTGAGAATTGATGTTTGAGGATCGAGATCTGATTATTGCATATTGTGGATTGAGTATTGAATTACGAGAATTCAGGATATTCCATTGAGTATTAAGAATTGAGGATTGATGGTTGAGTATTAATGATTGAAGTTTGAGGATTGAGGATTGAGGGTTGAGGATTGAGGACGAGGACTGACAGTTGAGGATTGAAGATTGAGGATTGAGGATTGAGGATTGAGAATTGAGGATTGAACATTGAGTATTAAGGATTGAAGATTGAGGATTGAGGATTGAGGGTTGAGGATTGAGGATTGAAGATTCAGGATTGGGGATTGAGGATTGACGATTGAGGATTGACGATTGAGGATTGAGTATTGAGGATTGATAATTGAGGATTGAGGATTGAAGATTGAGTATTGAGGATTGAGGACTGGGGATTGAGGATTGACGATTGAGGATTAACGATTGAGGATTGGGGATTGAGGATCTAGGATTGGAGATTGATTATTGAGTATTGAAGGTTGAGAATTGAGGATTGAGGGTAGAGAATTGAGAATTGAGGATAAGGAGTGAGGGTTGAGGATTGAGGTTTGAGGAATCAGGATTGAGGATTGAAGATTGAGGATTGAAGATTGAGGATTGAGGATTGAGTATTGAAGATTGAGTATTCATGACTGAGGATTGAGGATTGAGGACTGAGTGTTGAGGATTGAGGATCGAAGATTGAGTATTGAGGATTGAAGATTGAGGTTTGAGGATTGAGGGTTGAGGATTGAATATTCAAGATTGTGGATTGATGATTGACGATTGAGGACTGAGGATTGAGGATTGATTATTGAGCTTTGGGGATTGAAGATTGTGGACTGGGGATAGAGGATTGAATATTGAGGATTAAGGATAGAGTATTGGGGATTGAGGATCTAGGATAGGAGATTGATTATTGAGGATTGTAGATTGAGGATTGAGGATTGAGGATTGAGGATTGAGAATTGAGAATTGAGGAAGAGGACTGAGGGTTGGGGATTGAGGATTGAGGGTTGAAGATTGAGTATTGAGGATCGAAGATTGAGGATTGAGGATTGAGGATTGAAGATTGAGGATTGGGGACTGAGTGTTGAGGGTTCAGTGATGAGAATTGATGTTTGTGGTTAGAGATTTGAAGATTGCAGATTGAGTATTGAGTATTGAAAACTGTGAATTGATGATATTGTATTGAGGATTGAGAATTGACAACTGATTGTTGAGGACTGAGGTCTGAATATTGAGGACTCAGGATTGAATATTCAGGATTGAGGTTTGAGGACTGAGGATTGAGGATCGAAGGTTGAGTATTGAGGATTGAAGATTGGGGATTGAGGATTGAGGATTGAGGATTGAGAATTGAGAATTGAGGAAGAGGACTGAGGGATGAGGATTGAGGTTTGAGGAATGAGGATTGAGGATAGAGGATTGAGGATTGAAGATTGAGAATTGAGGATTGAGGGTTGAGGATTGAGGATTGAAGATTCAGGATTGAGGATTGAGGATTGAGGATTGAGGATTGAGGATGAGGTCTGAGGGTTGAGGATTGAGGCTTGAGGATTGAGGACTGAGGATTGAAGATTGAGGATTGGGGATTGAGGATTGAGGATTGAGGATTGAGTATTGAGGATTGGGAATTGAGGATTGAGGATTGAAGATTGAGGATTAAAGATTGAGGATTAAAGATTGAGGATCTAGGATTGGAGATTCACTATTGAGGTCTGAGGATTGAGGATTGCGGATTGAGGAACGAGGATTGTGGATTGAGGATGATGGCTGAAGGTTGAGGATTGAGGTTTTAGGACTGAGGACTGAGGATTGAGGATTGAGAATTGAGAGATTGAGGATTGAGGGTTTATGATTGAGGATTGGGTATTCAGGATTGAAGAATGAGGATTGAGGATTGAGGATTAAGGACTGAGGATTGCAGATTGGTTATTGAGGATTGAAGATTGACGATTGAGGATTGAGGATTGAGGATTGAGGATTGAGGATTCAGGATTGAAGATTGAGTATTGAGGATTGAAGATTGAGGATTGAGGATTAAGGATTGAGGATTGGGGACTGAGTGTTGAGGGTTCAGTGATGAGAATTGATGTTTGTGGATAGAGATTTGAAGATTGCAGATTGAGTATTGAGTATTGAAAGCTGTAAATTGATGATATTGTATTGAGGATTAAGAGTTGACAACTGATTGTTGAGGACTGAGGCCTGAAGGTTGAGGTTTCAGGATTGCTGAATCAGGATTGAAGTTTGAGGACTGAGGATTGAGGATTGAGGATTGAGGATTCAGGATTGAGGATTCAGGATTGAGGATTGAAGATTGAGTATTGATGATTGAATATTGAGGATTGAGGATTGATAGTTGAGGATTGAGTACGAGGACTGACGGTTGAAGATTGAGCTACGAGGATCGAGGATTGAGGATTGAAGACTGAGGATTGAGTGTTGAGAATTGATGTTTGAGGATCGAAATCTGATTATTGAATATTGTGGATTGAGTATTGAATCACGAGAATTCAGGATATTCCATTGAGTATTAAGAATTGAGGATTGATGGTTGAGTATTGAGAATTGATGGTTGATGGCTGTGCGTTGAATATTGAGGATTGAGGATTGAGGATTGAGGATTGAGAATTGAGGATTGAAGATTGAGTATTAATGATTGAAGTTTGAGGATTGAGGATTGAGTGTTGAGGATTGAGGACGAGGACTGACGGTTGAGGGTTGAAGATTGAGGATTGAGGATTGAGGATAGAGAATTGAGGATTGAAGATTGAGTATTAAGGATTGAAGATTGAGGATTGAGGATTGAGTGTTGAGGATTGAGGATTGAAGATTCAGGATTGGGGATTGAGGATTGACGATTGAGAATTGACGATTGAGGATTGAGTATTGAGGATTGATAATTGAGGATTGAAGATTGAAGATTGAGTATTGAGGATTGAGGACTGGGGTTGAGGATTGAAGATTGAGGATTAACGATTGAGGATTGGGGATTGAGGATCTAGGATTGGAGATTGATTGTTGATTATTGAAGGTTGAGAATTGAGGATTGAGGATTGAGAATTGAGAATTGAGGATAAGGAGTGAGGGTTGAGGATTGAGGTTTGAGGAATGAGGATTGAGGATTGAGGATTGAGGATGGAGGATAAGGGCTGAGGGTTGAGGATTGAGGTTTGAGTATTGAATCCTGAGTATTCAGGATATTGTATTGAGTATTGAGAATTGAGGCTTGATGGTTGAGTATTGAGGATTGAGAATTGAGGATTGAGGGTTGAGTTTTGAAGATTGAGGATTGAGGATTGATGATTGAGGATTGGGGATTGAGAATTGAGGATTGAGGATTGAGAATTCAGAATTCAGGATAAGGAGTGAGGGTTGAGGATTGAGGTTTGAGGAATGAGGATTGAGGATTGAGGATTGAGGATTGAGGATTGAGGATTGAGGATTGAATATTGAAGATTGAGTATTCATGACTGAGGATTGAGGATTGAGGATTGAGTGTTGAGGATTGAGGATCGAAGATTGAGTATTGAGGATTGAAGATTGAGGTTTGAGGATTGAGGATTGAGGATGGAGGATGAGGACTGATGGTTGAGGATTGAGTTTTGAGTATTGAATACTGAGAATACAGGATATTCTATTGAGTATTGGGAATTGAGGATTGATGGTTGAGTACTGAGGATTGATGATTGAGGATCGAGTATTGAGGATTGAAGATTGAGGATTGAGGATTGAGGATTGAGGATTGAGGATTGATGATTGAGGATTGGGGATTGAGGATTGAGGTTTGAGGAATGAGGATTGAGGATAGAGGATTGAGGATTGAAGATTGAGAATTGAGGATTGAGGTTTGAGGAATGAGGATTGAGGATAGAGGATTGAGGATTGAAGATTGAGAATTGAGGATTGAGAGTTGAGGATTGAGGATTGAAGATTCAGGATTGAGGATTGAGGATTGAAGAATGAGTATTGAGGATTGAAGGTTGATGATTGAGGATTTAGGATTGAGGATTGAGGATGAGGGCTGAGGGTTGAGGGATGAGGTTTGAGGATTGAGGACTGAGGATTGGGGATTGAGAATTGAGGATGGAGGACTGAGGATTGAGGATTGAGGATTGGGTATTGAGGTTTGAACAATGAGGTTTGAGGATTGAGGATTGAGGATTGAGTATTGAAGATTGAGTATTGAGGATTGATGGTTGATGATTGAGGATTGAGGATTGTAGATTGAGGACTGAGTGTTGAGGGTTGAGTGATGAGAATCGATGTTTGTGGATAGAGGTTGGAAGATTGCAGATTGAGTATTGAGTATTGAAAACTGTGAATTGAGGATATTCTATTGAGGATTGAGGATTGACAACTGATTGTTGAGGACTGAGAGTTGAAGATTGAGGATTCAGGATTGAGGATTCAGAATTGAGGTTCGAGGACTGAGGATTGAGGGTTGAAGATTGAGTATTGAGGATTGAGAATTGAGGATTGAGGATTGAGGATTGAGGATTGAGGATTGAGGATGAGGGCTGAGGGTTGAGGATTGATGTTTGAGGATTGAGGATTGAGGATTGAAGATTGAGTATAGAGGATTGAGAATTGAGGATTGAAGACGAGGATTGGCGGTTGAGGATTGAGGTATGAGGATTGCGGATTGAGGATTGATGACTGAGGATTGAGGTTTGAGGATTGAGGACTGAGGATTGAGGATCGAATGTTGAGTTTTGAGGATTGAAAATTGAGGATTGAGGATTGAGGATTGAGGATGGAGGATGACGACTGAGGGTTGAGGATTGAGGATTGAGGAATGAGGATTGAGGATTGAGGATTGAGGATTGAGGATTGAGGATTGAGTATTGAAGATTGAGGATTGAGGATTGAGGACTGAGGATTGAGGATTGAGGATTGAGCATTGAGGATTGAAGATTGAGGACTGGGGATTGAGGATTGAAGATTGATTATTGAGGATTTTAAGATTGAGAATTGAGGATTGAGGATTGAGAATTGGGAATTGAGGATGAGGACTGAGGGTTCAGGATTAAGGTTTGAAGAATGAAGATTGAGGATTGAGGATTGAGGATTGAGGATTGAGGATTCAGGATTGAAGATTGAGTATTGAGGATTGAAGATTGAGGATTGAGGATTAAGGATTGAGGATTGGGGACTGAGTGTTGAGGGTTCAGTGATGAGAATTGATGTTCGTGGATAGAGATTTGAAGATTGCAGATTGAGTATTGAGTACTGAAAACTGTGAATTGATGATATTGTATTGAGGATTGAGAATTGACAACTGATTGTTGAGGACTGAGGTCTGAAGGGTGAGGTTTCAGGATTGCAGAATCAGGAAAGAAGTTTGAGGACTGAGGATAGAGGATTGCGGATTGAGGATTGAGGATTGAGGATTCAGGATTGAGGATTGAAGATTGAGGATTGAGGATTGAGGATTGAGGATGACGGATGAAGGCTGAGGGTTGAGGATTGAGGTTTGAGGAATGAGGGTTGAGGATTGAAGATTGAGGATTGAGGATTGAGGATTGAGAATTGAGGATTGAAGATTGAGTATTAAGGATTGAAGATTGAGGATTGAGGATTGAGGGTTGAGGATTGAGGATTGAAGATTCAGGATTGGGGATTGAGGATTGACGATTGAGGATTGAGTATTGAGGATTGATAATTGAGGATTGAGGATTGAAGATTGAGTATTGAGGATTGAGGACTGGGGATTGAGGATTGAAGATTGAGGATTAACGATTGAGGATTGGGGATTGAGGATCTAGGATTGGAGATTGATTATTGAGTATTGAAGGTTGAGAATTGAGGATTGAGGGTTGAGAATTGAGAATTGAGGATTGAGGACTGGGGATTGAGGACTGAGGATTGAGCATTGCGGATTGCAGATTGAGGACTGGGGATTGAGGATTGAAGATTGGTTATTGAGGATTGAAGATTGAGAATTGAGGATTGAGGATTGAGAATTGGGAATTGAGGATGAGGACTGAGGGTTGAGGTTTGAGGTTTGAGGACTGAGGATTGAGGATCGAAGGTTGAGTATTGAGGATTGAAGATTGGGGATTGAGGATTGAGGATTGAGGATTGAGGATTGAGTATTGAATATTGTGGATTGATGTTTGACGATTGAGGACTGAGGATTGAGGATTGATTATTGAGCTTTGGGGATTGAAGATTGTGGACTGGGGATAGAGGATTGAATATTGAGGATTAAGGATAGAGTATTGGGGATTGAGGATCTAGGATAGGAGATTGATTATTGAGGATTGAAGATTGAGGATTGAGGATTGAGGATTGAGAATTGAGAATTGAGAATTGAGGAAGAGGACTGAGGGATGAGGATTGAGGTTTGAGGAATGAGGATTGAGGATAGAGGATTGAGGATTGAAGATTGAGAATTGAGGATTGAGGGTTGAGGATTGAGGATTGAAGAATCAGGATTGAGGATTGAGGATTGAGGATTGAGGATTCAGGATTGAGGATTGAAGATTGAGTATTGAGTATTGAGGATTGAGGACTGGTGTTGAGGATTGAAGATTGAGGATTAACGATTGAGGATTGGGGATTGAGGATCTAGGATTGGAGATTGATTATTGAGTATTGAAGGTTGAGAATTGAGGATTGAGGATTGAGAATTGAGAATTGAGGATAAGGAGTGAGGGTTGAGGATTGAGGTTTGAGGAATGAGGATTGAGGATTGAGGATTGAGGATGGAGGATAAGGGCTGAGGGTTGAGGATTGAGGTTTGAGTATTGAATCCTGAGTATTCAGGATATTGTATTGAGTATTGAGAATTGAGGCTTGATGGTTGAGTATTGAGGCTTGAGAATTGAGGATTGAGGATTGAGTTTTGAAGATTGAGGATTGATGATTGAGGATTGGGGATTGAGGATTGAGGAATGAGGATTGAGGATTGAGGATTGAGGATTGAGGATTGAGGATTGAGGATAGAGTATTGAAGATTGAGGATTGAGGATTGAGGATTGAGGATTGAGTAATGAAGATTGAGTATTCATGACTGAGGATTGAGGATTGAGGATTGAGAATTGGGAATTGAGGATGAGGTCTGAGGGTTGAGGATTGAGGTTTGAAGAATGAGGATTGAGGATTGAGGATTAAGGATTGACGATTGAGGATTGTGTACTGAGTATTGAAGATGGAGTATTCATGACTGAGGACTGAGGTTTGAGGATTTAGGGTTGAGGATTGAGGATCGAAGGTTGAGTATTGAGGATTGAATATTGAGGATTGAGGATTGATAGTTGAGGATTGAGGACGAGGACTGACGGTTGAGGATTGAGGTATGAGGATTGAGGGTTGAGGATTGAGGCCTGAGGATTGAGGATTGAGGATTGAGCATTGAGGATTGAAGATTGAGGACTGGGGATTGAGGATTGAAGATTGATTATTGAGGATTGAAGATTGAGAATTGAGGATTGAGGATTGAGGATTGGGAATTGAGAATGAGGATTGAGTGTTGAGAATTGATGTTTGAGGATCGAGATCTGATTATTGAATATTGTGGATTGAGTATTGAATCACGAGAATTCAGGATATTCCATTGAGTATTAAGAATTGAGGATTAATGGTTGAGTATTGAGAATTGATGGTTGATGGTTGTGCGTTGAATATTGAGGATTGAGGATTGAGGATTGAGGATTGAGAATTGAGGATTGAAGATTGAGTATTAATGATTGAAGTTTGAGGATTGAGGATTGAGTGTTGAGGATTGAGGACGAGGACTGACGGTTGAGGGTTGAAGATTGAGGGTTGAGGATTGAGGATTGAGAATTGAGGATTGAAGATTGAGTATTAAGGATTGAAGATTGAGGATTGAGGATTGAGTGTTGAGGATTGAGGATTGAAGATTCAGGATTGGGGATTGAGGATTGACGATTGAGAATTGACGATTGAGGATTGAGTATTGAGGATTGATAATTGAGGATTGAAGATTGAAGATTGAGTATTGAGGATTGAGGACTGGGGTTGAGGATTGAAGATTGAGGATTAACGATTGAGGATTGGGGATTGAGGATCTAGGATTGGAGATTGATTATTGAGTATTGAAGGTTGAGAATTGAGGATTGAGGATTGAGAATTGAGAATTGAGGATAAGGAGTGATGGTTGAGGATTGAGGTTTGAGGAATGAGGATTGAGGATTGAGGATTGAGGATGGAGGATAAGGGCTGAGGGTTGAGGATTGAGGTTTGAGTATTGAATCCTGAGTATTCAGGATATTGTATTCAGTATTGAGAATTGAGGCTTGATGGTTGAGTATTGAGGATTGAGAATTGAGGATTGAGGATTGAGTTTTGAAGATTGAGGATTGATGATTGAGGATTGGGGATTGAGGATTGAGGAATGAGGATTGAGGATTGAGGATTGAGGATTGAGGATTGAGGATTGAGGATTGAAGTTTGAGGATTGGGGATTGAGGATTGAGGATTGAGAATTGAGAATCGAAGATTGAGTACTGAGGATTGAAGATTGAGGTTTGAGGATTGAGGATTGATGATGGAGGATGAGGGCTGAGGGTTGACGATTGAGGTTTGAGTATTGAATACTGAGAATTCAGGATATTCTATTGAGTATTGAGAATTGAGGATTGATGGTTGAGTATTGAGGATCGAGGATTCAGTATTGAGGATTGAAGGTTGAGGTTTGAGGATTGAGGATTGAGAATTGAGGATGAGGACTGAGGGTTGAGGATTGAGGTTTGAGGAACGAGGATTGAGGATTGAGGATTGAGGACTGAGAATTGACGATTGAGTATTGAGGATTGAGGGTTGATGACTGAGGATTGAGGATTGCGGATTGAGGATTGAGGATTGTGGATTGAAGATTGTGTATTGAGGATTGAGGATTGAGGATTGAGGATTGAGGATTGGGTATTGAAGATTGAGGATTGGTGATTGAGGGTTGAGGATTGAGGACTGAGGATTGAGGATTGATTATTGAGCTTTGGGGACTGAAGGTTGTGGACTGGGGATAGATGATTGAATATTGAGGATTAAGGATAGAGTATTGGGGATTGAGGATCTAGGATTGGAGATTGATTATTGAGGATTGAAGATTGAGAATTGAGTATTGAGGATTGAGAATTGAGAATTGAGGATAAGGAGTGAGGGTTGAGGATTGAGGTTTGAGGAATGAGGATTGAGGATTGAGGATTGAGAATTGAGGATTGAGGACGAGGACTGACGGTAGAGGATTGATGATTGAGGATTGAGGATTGAGGATTGAGGATTGAGGATTGAGGATTGAGGATTGAGAATTCAGGATTGAAGATTGTGTATTAAGGATTGAAGATTGAGGATTGAGGATTGAGGGTTGAGGATTGAGGATTGAAGATTCAGGATTGGGGATTGAGTGTTGACGACTGAGGATTGACTATTGAGGATTGAGTATTGAAGATTGAGAATTGAGGAATGAGGATTGAAGATTGAGTATTGAGGATTGCGGGCTGTGGATTGAGGATTGAAGATTGAGGATTAACGATTGAGGATTGGGGATTGAGGATCTAGGATTGGAGATTGATTATTGAGGATTGAAGATTGAGAATTGAGGATTGAGGATTGAGAATTGAGAATTGAGGATAAGGAGTGATGGTTGAGGATTGAGGTTTGAGGAATGAGGATTGAGGATTGAGGATTGAGGATGGAGGATAAGGGCTGAGGGTTGAGGATTGAGGTTTGAGTATTGAATCCTGAGTATTCAGGATATTGTATTCAGTATTGAGAATTGAGGCTTGATGGTTGAGTATTGAGGATTGAGAATTGAGGATTGAGGATTGAGTTTTGAAGATTGAGGATTGATGATTGAGGATTGGGGATTGAGGATTGAGGAATGAGGATTGAGGATTGAGGATTGAGGATTGAGGATTGAGGATTGAGGATTGAAGTTTGAGGATTGGGGATTGAGGATTGAGGATTGAGAATTGAGAATCGAAGATTGAGTACTGAGGATTGAAGATTGAGGTTTGAGGATTGAGGATTGATGATGGAGGATGAGGGCTGAGGGTTGACGATTGAGGTTTGAGTATTGAATACTGAGAATTCAGGATATTCTATTGAGTATTGAGAATTGAGGATTGATGGTTGAGTATTGAGGATCGAGGATTCAGTATTGAGGATTGAAGGTTGAGGTTTGAGGATTGAGGATTGAGAATTGAGGATGAGGACTGAGGGTTGAGGATTGAGGTTTGAGGAACGAGGATTGAGGATTGAGGATTGAGGACTGAGAATTGACGATTGAGTATTGAGGATTGAGGGTTGATGACTGAGGATTGAGGATTGCGGATTGAGGATTGAGGATTGTGGATTGAAGATTGTGTATTGAGGATTGAGGATTGAGGATTGAGGATTGAGGATTGGGTATTGAAGATTGAGGATTGGTGATTGAGGGTTGAGGATTGAGGACTGAGGATTGAGGATTGATTATTGAGCTTTGGGGACTGAAGGTTGTGGACTGGGGATAGATGATTGAATATTGAGGATTAAGGATAGAGTATTGGGGATTGAGGATCTAGGATTGGAGATTGATTATTGAGGATTGAAGATTGAGAATTGAGTATTGAGGATTGAGAATTGAGAATTGAGGATAAGGAGTGAGGGTTGAGGATTGAGGTTTGAGGAATGAGGATTGAGGATTGAGGATTGAGAATTGAGGATTGAGGACGAGGACTGACGGTAGAGGATTGATGATTGAGGATTGAGGATTGAGGATTGAGGATTGAGGATTGAGGATTGAGGATTGAGAATTCAGGATTGAAGATTGTGTATTAAGGATTGAAGATTGAGGATTGAGGATTGAGGGTTGAGGATTGAGGATTGAAGATTCAGGATTGGGGATTGAGTGTTGACGACTGAGGATTGACTATTGAGGATTGAGTATTGAAGATTGAGAATTGAGGAATGAGGATTGAAGATTGAGTATTGAGGATTGCGGGCTGTGGATTGAGGATTGAAGATTGAGGATTAACGATTGAGGATTGGGGATTGAGGATCTAGGATTGGAGATTGATTATTGAGGATTGAAGATTGAGAATTGAGGATTGAGGATTGAGAATTGAGAATTGAGGATAAGGAGTGAGGGTTGAGGATTGAGGTTTGAGGAATGAGGATTGAGGATTGACGATTGAGGATTGAGGATTGAGGATTGAGGATTGAGTATTGAAGATTGAGTATTCGTGACTGAGGATTGAGGATTGAGGATTGAGGGTTGAGGATTGAGGATCGAAGATTGAGTATTGAGGATTGAAGATTGAGGTTCGAGGATTGAGGATTGAGGATGGAGAATGAGGGCTGGTGGTTGAGGATTGAGGTTTGAGTATTGAATACTGAGAATTCAGGATATTCTATTGAGTATTGGGAATTGAGTATTGATGGTTGATTATTGAGGATTGAGGATTGAGTATTGAGGATTGAAGATTGAGGATTGAGTATTGAGGATCGAAGATTGAGGTTTGAGGATTGAGAATTGAGAATTGAGGATGCGGACTGAGGGTTGAGGATTGAGGTATGAGGAACGAGGTTTGAGGATTGAGAATTCAGGATTGAGGATTGAGGATTGAGGATTGAGGATTGAAGATTGAGAATTGAGGAATGAGGAATGAAAATTGAATACTGAGGATTGAGGACTGTGGATTGAGGATTGAAGATTGAGGATTAACGATTGAGGATTGGGGATTGAGTATTGAGGATTGAGGATTGATGACTGAGGATTGAGGATTGAGGTTTGAGGATTGAGGATTGAGGATTGAGTATTGAGGATTGAGGATCGAGGATTGAGGATTGAGTATTGAACATTGAGGATTGATGATTGAGGATTGAGGATTGAGGATTGAGGATTGAGGATTGAGGATTGAAGACTGAGTATTGAGGATTGAAGATTGATGATTGAGGATTGAGGATTGGGTATTGAAGATTGAGGATTGGTGATTGAGGATTGAGGATTGAGGACTGAGGATTGAGGATTGATTACTGAGCTTTGGGGACTGAAGGTTGTTGACTGGGGATAGAGGATTGAATATTGAGGATTAAGGATAGAGTATTGGGGATTGAGTATCTAGGATAGGAGATTGATTATTGAGGATTGAAGATTGAGGATTGAGGATTGAGGATTGAGAATTGGGGATTGAGTATGAGGACTGAAGGTTGAGGATTATGGTTTGAGGAATGAGGATTGGGGATTGAGAATTGAGGATTGAGGATTGATGATTCAGGATTGAGGATTGAAGACTGAGTATGGAGGATTGAAGATTGAGGACTGAGGATTGAGGATTGAAGATTGAGGACTGATTGTTGAGGGTTGAGTGATGAGAATTGATGTCTGCTGATTGAGATTTGAAGATTGAAGATTGGGGATTGAGTATTGAAAACTGTGAATTGAGGACATTCTATTGAGGGTTGAGGATTGACAATTGGTTGTGGCGGACTGAGGGAAGAATATTGAGCATTCAGAATTGAGGATTCGGAATTGAGGTTTGAGGATTGAGGGTTGAGGATTGACGCTTGAGGATAGAGGATTGAGGATGGAGGAATAAAGAGAGAGGACCGAGTGTTGAGGATTGAGTGTTGAGAATTGATGTTTGAGGATCGAGATTTAATTATTGAATATTGTGGATTGAGTATTGAATCATGAGAATTCAGGATATTCTGTTGAGTATTAAGAATTGAGGATTGATGGTTGAGTATTGAGAATTGACGGTTGATGGTTGTGTGTTGAATATTGAGGATTGAGGATTGAGGATTGAGGATTGAGAATTGAGGATTGAAGATTGAGTATTGATGACAGAAGGTTGAGGATTGAGGATTGAGGGTTGAGGATTGAGGTTTGAGGAATGAGGATTGAGGGTTGAGGGTTCAGGATTGAGGATTGACGCTTGAGGATTGAGGATTGAAGATTGATGATTGGGTATTGAGGATTCAACATTGAGGATTGAGGATTGAACATTGAGGATTGAGGATTGAGGATTGAAGGTTGAATATTGATGAATGAAGATTGAGGATTGATGATTGATGGTTGTGTATTGAGGACGAGGACTGAGGGTTGAGTATTGATACTTGAGGTCTGAGGATTGAGGATTGAGGATTGAGGATTGAGGATTGAGTATTGAAGATAGAGGATTGATGATTGAGGTTTGAGGATTGGGGATTGAGGATTCAGATTTGATTATTGAATATTGTGGATTGAGTATTGAACCATGAGTATTCAGAATATTCTATTGAGTATTGAGAATTGAGGATTGATGGTTGAGTATTGAGGATTGATGGCTGAGGGTTCTGTCTTGAATATTGAGGATTGAGGATTGAGGATTGAGGATAGAGCATTGAGGATTGAAGATTGAGTATTGATGATTGAATATTCAGGATTGAGGATTGAGGACTGAGGATTGAGGATTGAGAATTAATGATTGAAGGTTGAGGATTAAGGATTGAAGATTGGGGATTGAGGATCTAGGATTGGAGGTTGATTATTGAGGATTGAAGATTGAGGATTGAGGATTGAGGATTGAGAATTGAGAATTGAGGATGAGGACTGAGGGTTGAGGGTTGAGGTTTGAGGAATGAGGATTGAGGGTTGCGGATTGAGGATTGAGGATTGAGGATTGAGTATTGAGTATTGAAGATTGAGGATTGATGATAGAGGATTGAGGATTGAGCATTGAGGTATGAGGACTGAGGACTGAGTATTGAGGATTGAGGATTGAGGACTGAGGATTGAAGATTGAGGATTGGGGACTGAGGATTGAAGATTGAGGATTGAGAATTGAGGGTTGAGGATTGAGGTTTGAGGACTGAGGGTTGAGGATTGAGGATTGAGGACTGAGGATTGAAGGTTGAGGGTTCAGGATTGAGGATTGACGCATGAGGATTGAGGATTGAAGATTGATGATTGGGTATTGAGGATTGAGCATTGAGGATTGAGGATTGAGGACTGACGGTTGAATATTAATGAATGAAGATTGAGGATTGACGATCGAGGGTTGTGTATTGAGAACGAGGACTGAGGGCTGAGTATTGATACTTGAGGTCTGAGTATTGAGGATTGAGGATTGAGGATTGAGGATTGAGTATTGAAGATAGAGGATTGATGATTGAGGATTGAGGATTGGGGATTGAGGATTCAGGAATGAGTATTGAAGATTGAGGATTGAGGATTGAGGTTTGAGGATTGAGGACGAGGACTGACGGTAGAGGATTGAGGTTTGAGGATCGAGGATTGAGGTTTGAGGATTGAGGACGAGGACTGACGGTTGAGGATTGAGGTTTGAGGATTGAGGATGGTGGATTGAGGACTGAGGATTGAGGATTGAGGATTGAGCATTGAGGATTGAAGATTGATGACTGGGGATTGAGGATTGAAGATTGAGTATTAAGGTTTGAAGATTGGGGATTGAGGATCTAGGATTGGAGATTGATTATTGAGGATTGAAGATTGAGGATTGAGGATTGAGGATTGAGAATTGAGAATTGAGGATGAGGACTGATGATTCAGGATTGAGAATTGAGGACTGATGATTGAGGATTGAAGATTGAGGATTGTGGATTCAGGATTGAGGTTTCAGAACTGAGAATTGAGGATTGAGTATTGAGGGTTGAGGATTGAGGATTGAGGATTGAGGATTGAAGATTGAGGATTGGGTATTTCGGATTGAACATTGAGGATTGAGGATTGAGGATTGAGGATTGCGGATTGAGGACTGAAGATTGAATATTGATGATTGATGATTGAGGATTGAGGATTGAGGGTTGTGGATTGAGGACGAGGGCTGAGGGTTGAGTATTGATGTGTGAGGTCTGACGATTGAGGATTGAGGATTGAGAGTTGAGGATTGAGGATTGAAGAATGAGGATTGGGTATTGAGAAATGAAGAATGAGGATTGAGGATTGAGGATTGAGGATTGAGGATTGCAGATTGAGTATTGAGGATTGAGGATTGAGGATTGAGGATTGAGGATTGAGGATTGAGGATTGAGGATTGAGGATTGAGGACTGGGGATTCAAGATTGAGTATTGAGGATTGAAGATTGAGGATTGAAGATTGAGGATTGAGGATTGAGGTTGAGGATTGAAGATTGAGGATTGGGGATTGAGGATTCACGATTGAGGATTGAGTATTCGGGATTGAGAATTGAGGATTGAGGATTGAAATTGAGTATTGAGGACTGAAGATTGAGGATTGTGATTTGATTATTGAATATTGTGGATTGAGTATTGAACCATGAGTATTCAGAATATTCTATTGAGTATTGAGAATTGAGGATTGATGGTTGAGTATTGAGGATTGATGGCTGAGGGTTGTGTCTTGAATATTGAGGACTGAGGATTGAGGATTGAGGATAGAGCATTGAGGATTGAAGATTGAGTATTGATGATTGAATATTGAGGATCGAGGATTGAGGTTTGAGGATTGAGGACGAGGACTGACGGTTGAGGATTGAGGTTTGAGGATTGAGGATTGTGGATTGAGGACTGAGGATTGAGGATTGAGGATTGAGCATTGAGGATTGAAGATTGATGCCTGGGGATTGAGGATTGGAGATTGATTATTGAGGATTGAAGATTGAGGATTGAGGATTGAGGATTGAGGATTGAGAATTGAGAATTGAGGATGAGGACTGATGATTGAGGATTGAGAATTGAGGACTGATGATTGAGGATTGAAGATTGAGGATTGTGGATTCAGGATTGAGGTTTCAGAACTGAGAATTGAGGATTGAGTATTGAGGGTTGAGGATTGAGGATTGAGGATTGAGGATTGAAGATTGAGGATTGGGTATTTCGGATTGAACATTGAGGATTGAGGATTGAGGATTGAGGATTGCGGATTGAGGACTGAAGATTGAATATTGATGATTGATGATTGAGGATTGAGGATTGAGGGTTGTGGATTGAGGACGAGGGCTGAGGGTTGAGTATTGATGTGTGAGGTCTGACGATTGAGGATTGAGGATTGAGAGTTGAGGATTGAGGATTGAAGATTGAGGATTGGGTATTAAGGATTGAAGAATGAGGATTGAGGATTGAGGATTGAGGATTGAGGATTGCAGATTGAGTATTCAGGATTGAGGATTGAGGATTGAGAATTGAGGATTGAGGATTGAGGATTGAGGATAGAGGATTGAGGATTGAGGACTGGGGATTCAGGATTGAGTATTGAGGATTGAAGATTGAGGATTGAAGATTGAGGATTGAGGATTGAGGATTGAGGTTGAGGATTGAAGATTGAGGATTGGGGATTGAGGATCGACGATTGAGGATTGAGTATTGGGGATTGAGAATTGAGGATTGAGGATTGAAATTGAGTATTGACGATTGAAGATTCAGGATTGAGACTTGATTATTGAATATTGTGGATTGAGTATTGAACCATGAGTATTCAGAATATTCTATTCAGTATTGAGAATTGAGGATTGATGGTTGAGTATTGAGGATTGATGGCTGAGGGTTGTGTCTTGAATATTGAGGATTGAGGATTGAGGATTGAGGATTGAGGATTGAGGATTGAAGATTGAGGATTGAGGATTGAGGATTGAAGATTGAGGATTGAGGATTGAGGTTTGAGGATTGAGGCTGAGGATTGAAGATTGAGGATTGGGGATTGAGGATTGACGATTGAGGATTGAGTATTGGGGATTGAGGATTGAGGATTGAGGATTGAAATTGAGTATTGAGGATTGAAGATTGAGGATTGAGATTTGATTATTGAATATTGTGGACTGAGTATTGAAACGGGAGTATTCAGAATATTCTATTGAGTGTTGAGTATTGAGGATTGAAGATTGTGGTTTGAGTATTGAGGATTGAGGATTAAGGATTGAGGGTTGAGAATTGAGGGTTGAGGATTGAGGATTGAAGATTGAGGATTGGGTATTGAGGATTGAAGAATGAGTATTGAGGATTGAGGTTTGAGGATTGAGGATTGCAGATTGCGTATTGAGGATTGAAGATTGATGATTGAGGATTGAGGATTGAAGATTGAGGATTGAGGATTGAGGATTGAGGATTGAGGATTGAGGATTGAAGATTGAGTATTGAGGATTGAAGGTTGAGGATCGAGGATTGAAGATTGATGATTGAGGATTGAGGATTGAAGATTGAGGATTGAGGATTGAGGATTGAGGATTGAGGATTGAAGATTGAGTATTGAGGATTGAAGGTTGAGGATTGAGGATTGAGTACTAAGCATTGAGGATTGAGGATTGAGGATTGAGGATTGAAGATTGAGGATTGATGATTGAGGATTGAGAATTGAGAATTGAGGATGAGATCTGAGGGTTGAGGATTGAGGTTTGGGAAATGGGGATTGAGGATTGAGGATTGAGGATTGAGGATTGAGGATTGAGGATTGAGTATTGAGTATTGAAGATTGAGTATTGATCACTGAGGATTGAGGATTGAGGATTGAGGATTGAGAATTGAGGATTGAAGATTGAATATTGAGGATATAAGATTGAGGATTGATGATTGAGGATTGAGGATGGAGAATGAGGGCTGAGGGTTTAGGATTGAGGTTTGAGGACAGAGGACTGAGGATTGAGGATTGAGAATTGAGAATTGAGGATTGAGGATTGAAGATTGAGGATTGGGTATTGAGTATTGAAGAATGAGGATTGAGGATTGAGGATTGAGGATTGAGGATTGAAGATTGAGTGTTGAGGATTGAAGATTGACGATTGAGGATTAAGGATTGAGGATTGAGGACTGAGGATTGAGGATTGAAGATTGAGTATTGAGGATTGAAGATTGACGATTGAGAATTAAGGATTGAAGATTGAGGATTAAGGATTGAAGATTGGGGATTGAGGATCTAGGATTGGAGGTTGATTATTGAGGATTGAAGATTGAGGATTGAGGATTGAGGATTGAGAATTGAGAATTGAGGATGAGGACTGAGGGTTGAGGATTGAGGTTTGAGGAATGAGGATTGAGGGTTGGGGATTGAGGATTGAGGATTGAGGATTGAGTATTGAGTATTGAAGATTGAGGATTGATGATAGAGGATTGAGGATTGAGCATTGAGGTTTGAGGACTGAGGACTGAGTATTGAGGATTGAGGATTGAGGACTGAGGATTGAAGATTGAGGATTGGGGACTGAGGATTGAAGATTGAGGATTGAGAATTGAGGGTTGAGGATTGAGGATTGAGGACTGAGGATTGAGGGTTGAGGGTTCAGGATTGAGGATTGACGCATGAGGATTGAGGATTGAAGATTGATGATTGGGTATTGAGGATTGAGCATTGAGGATTGAGGATTGAAGACTGAAGGTTGAATATTAATGAATGAAGATTGAGGATTGATGATCGAGGGTTGTGTATTGAGGACGAGGACTGAGGGTTGAGTATTGATACTTGAGGTCTGAGGATTGAGGATTGAGGATTGAGGATTGAGGATTGAGTATTGAAGATAGAGGATTGATGATTGAGGATTGAGGATTGGGGATTGAGGATTCAGGAATGAGTATTGAAGATTGAGGATTGAGGATTGAGGTTTGAGGCTTGTGGACGAGGACTGACGGTAGAGGATTGTGGTTTGAGGATCGAGGATTGAGGTTTGAGGATTGAGGACGAGGACTGACGGTTGAGGATTGAGGTTTGAGGATTGAGGATGGTGGATTGAGGACTGAGGATTGAGGATTGAGGATTGAGTATTGAGGATTGAAGATTGATGACTGGGGATTGAGGATTGAAGATTGAGTATTAAGGTTTGAAGATTGGGGATTGAGGATCTAGGATTGGAGATTGATTATTGAGGATTGAAGATTGAGGATTGAGGATTGAGTATTGAGAATTGAGAATTGAGGATGAGGACTGATGATTGAGGATTGAGAATTGAGGACTGATGATTGAGGATTGAAGATTGAGGATTGTGGATTCAGGATTGAGGTTTCAGAACTGAGAATTGAGGATTGAGTATTGAGGGTTGAGGATTGAGGATTGAGGATTGAGGATTGAAGATTGAGGATTGGGTGTTTCGGATTGAACATTGAGGATTGAGGATTGAGGATTGAGGATTGCGGATTGAGGACTGAAGATTGAATATTGATGATTGATGATTGAGGATTGAGGATTGAGGGTTGTGGATTGAGGACGAGGGCTGAGGGTTGAGTATTGATGTGTGAGGTCTGACGATTGAGGATTGAGGATTGAGAGTTGAGGATTGAGGATTGAAGAATGAGGATTGGGTATTGAGAATTGAAGAATGAGGATTGAGGATTGAGGATTGAGGATTGAGGATTGACGATTGAGTATTGACGATTGAGGATTGAGGATTGAGGATTGAGGATTGAGGATTGAGGATTGAGGATTGACGACTGGGTATTCAAGATTGAGTATTGAGGATTGAAGATTGAGGATTGAGGATTGAGGATTGAGGATTGAGGATTGAGGTTGAGGATTGAAGATTGAGGATTGGGGATTGAGGATCGACGAATGAGGATTGAGTATTGGGGATTGAGAATTGAGGATTGAGGATTGAAATTGAGTATTGACGATTGAAGATTCAGGATTGAGACTTGATTATTGAATATTGTGGATTGAGTATTGAACCATGAGTATTCAGAATATTCTATTTAGTATTGAGAATTGAGGATTGATGGTTGAGTATTGTGGATTGATGACTGAGGGTTGTGTGTTGAATATTGAGGATTGAGGATTGAGGATTGAGGATTGAGAATTCAGGATTGAAGATTGAATATTGATGATAGAAGGTTGAGGATTGAGGATTGAAGATAGAGGATTGGGGATTGAGGATTGACGAATGAGGATTGAGTATTGAGGATTGAGAGTTGAGGATCGATTATTGAAGATTGAGTATTGAGGATTGAAGATTCAGGATTGAGGATTGAGGATTGAGGATTGAGGTTGAGGGCTGAGGGTTGAGGGTAGAGGTTTGAGGACTGAGGACTGAGGATTGAGGATAGAGAATTGAGGATTGAGGATTGAGGATTGTAGTTTGAGGATTGAGGATTGAGGATGAGGGCTGAGGATTGAGGATTGAGGTTTGTGGACTGAGGACTGAGGATTGAGGATTGGGAGTTGAGGATTGAGGATTGAGGATTGAAGATTGAGGATTGCGTGTTGAGGATTGAAGAATGAGGATTGAGGGATGAGGATTGAGGATTGAGGATTGAAGATTGAGTATTGAGGATTGAAGCCTGGCGATTGAGGATTGAGGATTGAGGATTGACGATTGAGGATGGAGGATTGAATATTGAGGATTGAGGATTGAGGATTGAATATTGAGGATTGGGTATTGCGGATTGAACATTGAGGATTGAGGATTGAGGATTGAGGACTGAGGATCGAGGATTGAGGGTCGAGTATTGAGGGTAGAAGATTGAGGATTGGGGACTGAGGATTGAAGATTGAGGATTGAGGATTGAGGACTGAGGATTGAGGATTGAGGATTGAAGGTTCAGTATTGAAGATTGAAGATTGAGAATTGAGGATTGAGGATTGAACATTGAGGACTGAGTGTTGAGGATTGAGTGATGAGAATTGATGCTTGTGGATAGAGATTTGAAAATTGCAGATTGATTATTGAGTATTGAAAACTGTGAATTGATGATATTCTATTGAGGTTTGAGAATTGACAACTGATTGTTGAGGACTGAGGTCTGAAGATTGAGGATTCAGGATTGAGGATACAGGTTTGAGGTTCGAGGACTGAGGATTGAGGATTGAGGATTGAGGATTCAGGATTGAGGATTGAGGATTGAGGATTGAGGATTGAAGATTGAGGATTGGGTATTGCGGACTGAACATTGAGGATTGAGGATTGAGGATTGAGGATTGAGGATTGAGGATTGAGAATTGAAGATTGAGGATTGAGGATTGAGGGTTGTGGATTGAGGACGAGGACTGAGGGTTGACTATTGATGTTTGAGGTCTGAGAATTGAGGATTGAGGATTGAGGATTGAAGATTGAGGATTGGGGTTTGAGTATTGAGGATTGACGATTGAAGATTGAGTATTGAGGATTGAATATTGAGGATTGAGGATTGAGGATTGAGGATTGACGATTGAAGATTGGGTATTGATGATTGAAGATTGAGGATTGAGGATTGATGGTTGAGGATTCATTATTGATGGTTGTGGATTGAGGACGAGGACTGAGGGTTGAGTATTGCTGCTTGAGGTCTGAGGATTGAGGATTGAGGATTGAGAATTGAGGATTGAGGATTGAGGATAGAAGATTGAGGATTGGGTATTGAGGATTGAAGAATGAGGATTGAGGAATGAGGATTGAGGATTGAGGATTGAAGATTGAGGATTGGGGATTGAGGATTGACGAATGAGGATTCAGTATTGAGGATTGAGAATTGAGGATCGTTTATTGAAGATTGAGTATTGAGGATTGAAGATTGAGGATTGAGGATTGAGGATTGAGGATTGAGGATGAGGGCTGAGGGTTGAGGGTAGAGGTTTGAGGACTGAGGACAGAGGATTGAGGATTGAGAATTGAGGATTGAGGATTGAGGATTGAAGTTTGAGGATTGAGGACTGAGGATTAAGGATTGAGGATTGAAGGTTCAGTATTGAAGATTGAAGATTGAGAATTGAGGATTGAGGATTGAACATTGAGGACTGAGTGTTGAGGACTGAGTGATGAGAATTGATGCTTGTGGATAGAGATTTGAAAATTGCAGATTGATTATTGAGTATTGAAAACTGTGAATTGATGATATTCTATTGAGGTTTGAGAATTGACAACTGATTGTTGAGGACTGAGGTCTGAAGATTGAGGATTCAGGATTGAGGATACAGGTTTGAGGTTCGAGGACTGAGGATTGAGGATTGAGGATTGAGGATTGAGGATTGAGGATTGAGGATTGAATATTGACGATTGAGGATTGAAGATCGACTATTGAGGATTGCGAATTGAGGATTGAGGGTTGAGGATTGAGGATTGAGGATTGAGTATTGAGTATTGAGGATTGAATGTTGATGATTGTGGATTGAGTATTGAGGATTGAGGCTTGAATATTGAGGATTGGGGACTGAGTGTTGAGGGTTGAGTGATGAGAATTGATGTTTGTGGATAGAGATTTGAAGATTGCAGGTTGAGTATTGAGTATTGAGGATTGAGGGTTGAGTATTGAGGATTGAGGATTGAGGATTGAGGATTGCGTATTGAAGATTCAGTATTGAGAATTGAAGATTCAGAATTGAGGATGAGGATTGAACGTTGAGTACTGAGTGTTGAGGGTTTAGTGATGAGAATTTATGATTCTGGATAGAGATTTGAAGATTGCAGATTGAGTATTGAGCATTGAAAACTGTGAAATGAGGATATTCTATTGAGTATTGAGGATTGACAACTGAATGTTGAGGACTGAGGGCTGAAGATTGAGGATTCAGGATTGAGGATTCGGGATTGATGTTTGAGGACTGAGGACTGAGGATTGAAGATTGAGTATTGAGGATTGAAGATTGAGGATTGAGGATTGTCGATTAAGGATTGGGGATGAGGGCTGAGGTTTGAGGATTGAGGTTTGAGGACTGAGGACTGAGGATTGAAGTTTGAGAATTGAGGATTGAGGATCGAGGATTGAAGATTGAGGATTGGGTATTGAGGATTGAAGAATGAGGATTGAGGATTGAGGATTGAGGATTGAGGATTGAAGATTGAGTATTGAGCATTGAAGCCTGACGATTGAGGATTGAGGATTGAGGATTGAGGATTGAGGATGGAGGATTGAAGATTGAGTATTGAGGATTGAAGATTGAGGGTCGAGGATTGAGTATTGAGGATTGAAGATTGAGGATTGGGGACTGAGTGTTGAGGGTTGAATGATGAGAATTGATGATTGTGGATAGAGATTTGAAGATTGCAGATTGTGTATTGAGTATTGAAAGCTGTGAATTCATGATATTCTATTGAGGATTGAGGATTGACCACTGATTGCTGAGGACTGAGGTCTGAAGGTTGAGGATTCAGGATTGAGGAATCAGGTTTGAGGTTTGAGGACTGAGGATTGAGGATTGATGATTGGGGATTGAGGATTGAGGATTGAAGATTGAGGATTGGGGATTGAGGATTGACGAATGAGGATTGAGTATTGTGGATTGAGAGTTGAGGATCGTTTATTGAAGATTGAGTATTGAGGATTGAAGATTCAGGATTGAGGATTGAGGATTGAGGATTGAGGATGAGGGCTGAGGGTTGAGGGTAGAGGTTTGAGGACTGAGGACTGAGGATTGAGGATAGAGAATTGAGGATTGAGGATTGAGGATTGAAGTTTGAGGATTGAAGATTGAGGATGAGGGCTGAGGTTTGAGGATTGAGGTTTGTGGACTGAGGACTGAGGATTGAGGATTGGGAGTTGAGGATTGAGGATTGAGGATTGAAGATTGAGGATTGGGTGTTGAGGATTGAAGAATGAGGATTGAGGAATGAGGATTGAGGATTGAGGATTGCAGATTGAGTATTGAGGATTGAAGCCTGGCGATTGAGGATTGAGGATTGAGGATTGACGATTGAGGATGGAGGATTGAATATTGAGGATTGAGGATTGAGTATTGAATACTGAGGATTGGGTATTGCGGATTGAACATTGAGGATTGAGGATTGAGGATTGAGGACTGAGGATCGAGGATTGAGGGTTGAGTATTGAGGGTAGAAGATTGAGGATTGGAGACTGAGGATTGAAGATTGAGGATTGAGGATTGAGGACTGAGGATTGAGGATTGAGGATTGAAGGTTCAGTATTGAAGATTGAAGATTGAGAATTGAGGATTGAGGATTGAACATTGAGGACTGAGTGTTGAGGATTGAGTGATGAGAATTGATGCTTGTGGATAGAGATTTGAAAATTGCAGATTGATTATTGAGTATTGAAAACTGTGAATTGATGATATTCTATTGAGGTTTGAGAATTGACAACTGATTGTTGAGGACTGAGGTCTGAAGATTGAGGATTCAGGATTGAGGATACAGGTTTGAGGTTCGAGGAATGAGGATTGAGGATTGAGGATTGAGGATTGAGGATTGAGGATTGAGGATTGAGGATTGAGGATTGAGGATTGAGGATTGGGTATTGAGGATTGAAGAATGAGGATTGAGGATTGAGGATTGAGGATTGAGGATTGAGGATTGAGGATTGAGGATTGAGGATTGAATATTGAGTATTGAGGATTGAATATTGAGGATTGAGAATTGAGGGATGAGGATTCAGGACGAGGACTGACGGTTGAGGATTGAGGTTTGAGGATTGAGGATTGAGGATTGAGGACTGAGGATTGGGGATTGAGGATTGAACATTGAGGATTGAAGATTGAGGACTGGGGATTGGGGATTGAAGATTGTGGATTAAGGATTGAGGTTTGGGGATTGAGGATCTAGGATTGGAGATTGATTATTGAGGATTGAAGATTGAGGATTGAGAATTGAGGATTGATAACTGAGAATTGAGTGTGAGGACTGAGGGTTGAGGATTGAGGTTTGAGGAACGAGGATTGAGGATTGAGGATTGAGGACTGAGGATTGACGATTGAGTATTGAAGATTGAGGATTGATTACTGAGGATTGAGGATTGAGGATTGAGGATTGAGGATTGAAGATTCAGTATTGAGGATTGAAGATTGAGAATTGAGGATTGAGTGTTGAACATTGAGGACTGAGCGTCCAGGGTTGAGTGATGAGAATTGTTGTTTCTGGACAGAGATTCGAAGATTGCAGATTGAGTATTGAGAAATGAAAACTGTGAATTGATGATATTCTATAGAGGATTGAGGATTGACAACTGATTGTAGAGGACTGAGGGCTGAAGATTGAGGATCCAGGGTCGAGGAATCAGGATTGAGGTTTGAGGACTGAGGATTGAGGTTTGATGATTGAGGATTGAGGATTGAGGATTGAGGATTGAGGATTGAGGATTGAAGATAGAGGATTGGCTGTTGGGGATTGAACATTGAGTATTGAGGATTGAGGTTTGAGGATCGAGATTGAAGGTTAAATATTGATGAATGAAGATTGAGGATTGAGGATTGAGGGTTGTGGATTGAGGACGAGGACTGAGGGTTGAGTGTTGATGCCTGATGTCTGAGGATTGAGGATTGAGGATTGCGAACTGAGGATTGAGGATTGAGGATTGAAGATTGAGGATTGGGTATTGAGGATTGAAGAATGAGGATTGAAGAATGAGTATTGGGGATTGAGTATTGAGGATTGAGGATTGAAGATTGAGTATTGAGGATTGAATATTGAGGATTGAGGATTGAGGATTGAGGATTGAGAATTGAGGATTGAAGATTGAGTATTGAGGATTGAAGATTGAGGATTGAGGTTTGAGGATAGAGAAATTGAGGATTGAAGATTGAGGATGGAGGATTGAGGATTGAGGATTGAGGGTTGTGGATTGAGGACGAGGACTGAGGGTTGAATATTTATGTTTGAGGTCTGTGGATTGAGGATTGAGGATTGAGAATTGAGGATTGAGGATTGAGGATTGAAGATAGAGGATTGGGTATTGAGGATTGAGGATTGAGGATTGAAGATTGAGGATAGGGTATTGAGGATTGAAGAATGATGATTGAGGATTAAGGATTGAGGATTGAGGATTGAATATTGAGTATTGAGGATTGAAGGTCGACTATTGAGGGTTGCGAATTGAGGATTGAGGGTTGAGGATTGAGGATTGAGAATTGATAATTGAGGATTGAAGGTTGATGATTGTGGATTGAGTATTGAGGATTGAGGCTTGAATATTGAGGATTGGGGACTGAGTGTTGAGGGTTGAGTGATGAGAATTGATGTTTGTGGATAGAGATTTGAAGATTGCAGGTTGAGTATTCAGTATTGAAAACTCTGAAATCATGATATTCTATTGAGGATTGAAGATAGACCACTGATTGTTGAGGACTGAGCGCTGAAGATTGAGGATTCAGGATTGAGGATTCATGATTGAGGTTTGAGGACTGAGGATCGAGGATTGAGGATTGAGTATTGAGGATTGAGGATTGAGGATTGAGGATTGCGTATTGAAGATTCAGTATTGAGAATTGAAGATTCAGAATTGAGGATGAGGATTGAACGTTGAGTACTGAGTGTTGAGGGTTGAGTGATGAGAATTTATGATTCTGGATAGAGATTTGAAGATTGCAGATTGAGTATTGAGCATTGAAAACTGTGAATTGAGGATATTCTATTGAGGATTGAGGAATGAAAACTGAATGTTGAGGACTGAGGGCTGAAGATTAAGGATTCAGGATTGAGGATTCGGGATTGAGGTTTGAGGACTGAGGATTGAGGATTGAAGATTGAGTATTGAGGATTGAAGATTGAGGATTGAGGATTGTCGATTAAGGATTGGGGATGAGGGCTGAGGTTTGAGGATTGAGGTTTGAGGACTGAGGACTGAGGATTGAAGATTGAGAATTGAGGATTGAGGATTGAGGATTGAAGATTGAGGATTGGGTATTGAGGATTGAAGAATGAGGATTGAGGATTGAGGATTGAGGATTCAGGATTGAAGATTGAGTATTGAGCATTGAAGCCTGACGATTGAGGATTGAGGATTGAGGATTGAGGATTGAGGATGGAGGATTGAAGATTGAGTATTGAGGATTGAAGATTGAGGGTCGAGGATTGAGTATTGAGGATTGAGGAT
The DNA here is from genome assembly GCF_051401765.1 of Calliopsis andreniformis. Classification (NCBI taxonomy): domain Eukaryota; kingdom Metazoa; phylum Arthropoda; class Insecta; order Hymenoptera; family Andrenidae; genus Calliopsis; species Calliopsis andreniformis. The sequence continues at coordinate 1,740,424 of NW_027480466.1, read as the reverse complement.
TGAAGATTGAGGATTGGGGACTGAGTGTTGAGGGTTGAATGATGAGAATTGATGATTGTGGATAGAGATTTGAAGATTGTAGATTGTGTATTGAGTATTGAAAGCTGTGAATTCATGATATTCTATTGAGGATTGAGGATTGACGACTGATTGCTGAGGACTGAGGTCTGAAGGTTGAGGATTCAGGATTGAGGAATCAGGTTTGAGGTTTGAGGACTGAGGATTGAGGATTGATGATTGGGGATTGAGGATTGAGGATTGAAGATTGAGGATTGGGGATTGAGGATTGACGAATGAGGATTGAGTATTGAGGATTGAGAGTTGAGGATCGTTTATTGAAGATTGAGTATTGAGGATTGAAGATTCAGGATTGAGGATTGAGGATTGAGGATTGTGGATTGAGGATGAGGGCTGAGGGTTGAGGGTAGAGGTTTGAGGACTGAGGACTGAGGATTGAGGATAGAGAATTGAGGATTGAGGATTGAGGATTGAAGTTTGAGGATTGAGGATTGAGGATGAGGGCTGAGGATTGAGGATTGAGGTTTGTGGACTGAGGACTGAGGATTGAGGATTGGGAGTTGAGGGTTGAGGGTAGAGGTTTGAGGACTGAGGACTGAGGATTGAGGATAGAGAATTGAGGATTGAGGATTGAGGATTGAAGTTTGAGGATTGAGGATTGAGGATGAGGGCTGAGGATTGAGGATTGTGGTTTGTGGACTGAGGACTGAGGATTGACGATTGGGAGTTGAGGATTGAGGATTGAGGATTGAAGATTGAGGATTGGGTGTTGAGGATTGAAGAATGAGGATTGAGGAATGAGGATTGAGGATTGAGGATTGAAGATTGAGTATTGAGGATTGAAGCCTGGCGATTGAGGATTGAGGATTGAGGATTGACGATTGAGGATGGAGGATTGAATATTGAGGATTGAGGATTGAGGATTGAATATTGAGGATTGGGTATTGCGGATTGGACATTGAGGATTGAGGATTGAGGATTGAGGACTGAGGATCGAGGATTGAGGGTTGAGTATTGAGGGTAGAAGATTGAGGATTGGGGACTGAGGATCGAAGATTGAGGATTGAGGGTTGAGGACTGAGGATTGAGGATTGAGGATTGAAGGTTCAGTATTGAAGATTGAAGATTGAGAATTGAGGATTGAGGATTGAACATTGAGGACTGAGTGTTGAGGATTGAGTGATGAGAGTTGATGCTTGTGGATAGAGATTTGAAAATTGCAGATTGATTATTGAGTATTGAAAACTGTGAATTGATGATATTCTATTGAGGTTTGAGAATTGACAACTGATTGTTGAGGACTGAGGTCTGAAGATTGAGGATTCAGGATTGAGGATACAGGTTTGAGGTTCGAGGACTGAGGATTGAGGATTGAGGATTGAGGATTCAGGATTGAGGATTGAGGATTGAGGATTGAAGATTGAGGATTGGGTATTGCGGATTGAACATTGAGGATTGAGGATTGAGGATTGAGGATTGAGGATTGAGGATTGAGAATTGAAGATTGAGGATTGAGGATTGAGGGTTGTGGATTGAGGACGAGGACTGAGGGTTGACTATTGATGTTTGAGGTCTGAGAATTGAGGATTGAGGATTGAGGATCGAAGATTGAGGATTGGGGTTTGAGTATTGAGGATTGACGATTGAAGATTGAGTATTGAGGATTGAATGTTGAGGATTGAGGATTGAGGATTGAGGATTGAGGATTGAAGATTGAGTATTGAGGATTGAAGATTGAGGATTGAGGATTGAGGATTGAGAAATTGAGGATTGAAGATTGAGGATTGAGGATTGGGTATCGAGTAATGAAAACTGTGTATTGATGATATTAAATTGAGAATTGAGGATTGACAACTGATTGTAGAGGACTGAGGGCTGAAGATTGAGGATACAGGATCGAGGATTCAGGATTGAGGTCTGAGGACTGAGGATTAGGGTTGAGGGTTGAAGATTGAGTATTGATGATTGAAGATGGGAGGATTGAGGATTGAGGGTTGAGGGTTGAGGACGAGGGCTGACGGTTGAGGATTGAGGTTTGAGGATTGTGGATTGAGGTTTGAGAATGAGGGCAGAGGGTTGAGGATTGATGTTTGAGTATAGAATCCTGAGAATTCAGGATATTCTATTGAGTATTGAGAATTGAAGATTGATGGTTGAGTATTGAGGATCGAGGATTGAGGGTTGAGGGTTGAGTATTGAAGATTGAGGATTGATGATTGAAGATTGATGATTGAGGATTGAGGATTGAAGATTGAGTATTGAGCATTGAAGCCTGACGATTGAGGATTGAGGATTGAGGATTGAGGATTGAGGATTGAGGATTGAGGATTGAGGATTGAGGATTGAGGATTGAGGATTGAATATTGAGTATTGAGGATTGAATATTGAGGATTGAGAATTGAGGGATGAGGATTCAGGACGAGGACTGACGGTTGAGGATTGAGGTTTGAGGATTGAGGATTGAGGATTGAGGACTGAGGATTGGGGATTGAGGATTGAACATTGAGGATTGAAGATTGAGGACTGGGGATTGGGGATTGAAGATTGTGGATTAAGGATTGAGGTTTGGGGATTGAGGATCTAGGATTGGAGATTGATTATTGAGGATTGAAGATTGAGGATTGAGAATTGAGGATTGATAACTGAGAATTGAGTGTGAGGACTGAGGGTTGAGGATTGAGGTTTGAGGAACGAGGATTGAGGATTGAGGATTGAGGACTGAGGATTGACGATTGAGTATTGAAGATTGAGGATTGATTACTGAGGATTGAGGATTGAGGATTGAGGATTGAGGATTGAAGATTCAGTATTGAGGATTGAAGATTGAGAATTGAGGATTGAGTGTTGAACATTGAGGACTGAGCGTCCAGGGTTGAGTGATGAGAATTGATGTTTCTGGACAGAGATTCGAAGATTGCAGATTGAGTATTGAGAAATGAAAACTGTGAATTGATGATATTCTATAGAGGATTGAGGATTGACAACTGATTGTAGAGGACTGAGGGCTGAAGATTGAGGATCCAGGGTCGAGGAATCAGGATTGAGGTTTGAGGACTGAGGATTGAGGTTTGATGATTGAGGATTGAGGATTGAGGATTGAGGATTGAGGATTGAGGATTGAAGATAGAGGATTGGCTGTTGGGGATTGAACATTGAGTATTGAGGATTGAGGATTGAGGATCGAGATTGAAGGTTAAATATTGATGAATGAAGATTGAGGATTGAGGATTGAGGGTTGTGGATTGAGGACGAGGACTGAGGGTTGAGTGTTGATGCCTGATGTCTGAGGATTGAGGATTGAGGATTGCGAACTGAGGATTGAGGATTGAGGATTGAAGATTGAGGATTGGGTATTGAGGATTGAAGAATGAGGATTGAAGAATGAGTATTGGGGATTGAGTATTGAGGATTGAGGATTGAAGATTGAGTATTGAGGATTGAATATTGAGGATTGAGGATTGAGGATTGAGGATTGAGAATTGAGGATTGAAGATTGAGTATTGAGGATTGAAGATTGAGGATTGAGGTTTGAGGATAGAGAAATTGAGGATTGAAGATTGAGGATGGAGGATTGAGGATTGAGGATTGAGGGTTGTGGATTGAGGACGAGGACTGAGGGTTGAATATTTATGTTTGAGGTCTGAGGATTGAGGATTGAGGATTGAGAATTGAGGATTGAGGATTGAGGATTGAAGATAGAGGATTGGGTATTGAGGATTGAGGATTGAGGATTGAAGATTGAGGATAGGGTATTGAGGATTGAAGAATGATGATTGAGGATTAAGGATTGAGGATTGAGGATTGAATATTGAGCATTGAGGATTGAAGGTCGACTATTGAGGGTTGCGAATTGAGGATTGAGGGTTGAGGATTGAGGATTGAGAATTGATAATTGAGGATTGAAGGTTGATGATTGTGGATTGAGTATTGAGGATTGAGGCTTGAATATTGAGGATTGGGGACTGAGTGTTGAGGGTTGAGTGATGAGAATTTATGATTCTGGATAGAGATTTGAAGATTGCAGATTGAGTATTGAGCATTGAAAACTGTGAATTGAGGATATTCTATTGAGGATTGAGGAATGAAAACTGAATGTTGAGGACTGAGGGCTGAAGATTAAGGATTCAGGATTGAGGATTCGGGATTGAGGTTTGAGGACTGAGGATTGAGGATTGAAGATTGAGTATTGAGGATTGAAGATTGAGGATTGTGGATTGTCGATTAAGGATTGGGGATGAGGGCTGAGGGTTGAGGATTGAGGTTTGAGGACTGAGGACTGAGGATTGAATATTGAGAATTGAGGATTGAGTATTGAGGATTGAAGATTGCGGATTGGGTATTGAGGATTGAAGAATGAGGATTGAGGATTGAGGATTGAGGATTGAGGATTGAAGATTGAGTATTGAGCATTGAAGCCTGACGATTGAGGATTGAGGATTGAGGACTGAGGATTGAGGATGGAGGATTGAAGATTGAGTATTGAGGATTGAAGATTGAGGGTCGAGGATTGAGTATTGAGGATTGAGGATTGAAGATTGAGGATTGGGGACTGAGTGTTGAGGGTTGAATGATGAGAATTGATGATTGTGGATAGAGATTTGAAGATTGCAGATTGTGTAATGAGTATTGAAAGCTGTGAATTGATGATATTCTATTGAGGATTGAGGATTGACAACTGATTGTTGAGGACTGAGGTCTGAAGATTGAGGATTCAGGATTGAGGAATCAGGTTTGAGGTTTGAGGACTGAGGATTGAGGATTGGAGAATGAGGATTGAGTATTGAGGATTGAAGTTTGCGGATTGAGGATTGAGAATTGAGGATTGAGGATTGAGGATTGAAGATTGAGTATTGAGGATTTAAGACTGACGATTGAGGATTGAGGACTGAGGATTGAAGATTGAGTATTGAGGATTGAAGACTGACGATTGAGGATTGAGGATGGAGGATTGAATATTGAGTATTGAGGATTGAAGATTGAGGATTGGGTATTGAGGATTGAAGAATGAGGATTGAAGATTGAGGATTGAGGATTGAGTGTTGACGATTGAGGACGAGTGCTGACGGTTGAGGGTTGAGGTTTGAGGGTTGAGGATTGAGGACGACGACTGACGGTTGAGGATTGAGGTTTGAGGATTGAGGATTGAGGATTGAGGACTGAGCATTGAAGATTGAGGATTGAGCATTGAGGATTGGAGATTGAGGACTGGGGATTGAGAATTGATGATTGAGGATTGAGGAATGAAGATTGTGGATTGGGTATTGAGGATTGAAGAATGAGGATTGAGGATTGAGGATTGAGGATTGAGGATTGAGTATTGAGAATTGAGAATTGAGGATGAGGGCTGAGGTTTGAGGATTAAGGTTTGAGGAACGAGGATTGAGGGTTGAGGATTGAGGACTGAGGACTGACGATTGAGTATTGAGGATTGAGGACTGATTACTGAGGATTGAGGATTGAGGATTGAGGATTGAGGATTGGGGATTGAGTATTGAAGATTCAGTATTGCGGATTGAAGATTGAGAATTGAAGATTGAGGATTGAACATTGAGGACTGAGCGTTCAGGGTTGAGTGATGAGAATTGATGTTTGTGGATAGAGGTTTGAAGATTGCAGATTGAGTATTGAGTATTGAAAGCTGTGAATTGAGGATATTCTATTGGGGATTGAGGATTGACAACTGATTGTTGAGGACTGAGGGCTGAAGATTGAGGATGCAGGATTGAGGATTCAGAATTGAGGTTTGAGGACTGAGGATTGAGGATCGGATAATGAGGATTAAGGATTGAGGGTTGAGGATTGAAGATTGCAGATTGAGTATTGAGGATTTAAGATTGCGGATTGAGGATTGAGGATTGAGGATTGAGGATTGAAGATTGAGTATTGAGGATTGAAGACAGACGATTGAGGGTTGAGGATTGAGGATTGAGGATTGAGGATTGAGAATTGAGGATTGAGGATTGAGGATTGAGGATGAGGGCTGAGGGTTGAGGATTGAGGTTTGCGGACTGGGGACTGAGGATTGAGGATTGAGAATTGAGGATTGAGGATTGAGGATTGAAGATTGAGGATTGGGTATTGAGGATTGAAGAATGAGGATTGAAGATTGAGGATTGAGGATTGAGTGTTGACGATTGAGGACGAGTACTGACGGCTGAGGGTTGAGGTTTGAGGGATGAGGATTGAGTGTTGAGGACTGAGGATTGAGGATTGAGGATTGAGCATTGAGGATTGAAGATTGAGGATTGAGGACTGAGAATTGATGATTGAGGATTGAGGAATGAAGATTGTGGATTGGGTATTGAGGATTGAATAATGAGGATTGAGGATTGAGGATTGAGGATTGAAGATTGACGATTGAGGATTGAGGATTGAAGATTGCAGATTGAGTATTGAGGATTGAAGATTGAGGATTGAGGATTGAGGATTGAGGATTGAGGATCGAAGATTGAGTATTGAGGATTGAAGACTGACGATTTAGGATTGAGGATGGAGGATTGAATATTGAGAATTGAGGATTGAGGATTGAAGATTGCAGATTGAGTATTGAGGATTGAAGATTGAGGATAGAGGATTGAGGATTGAGGATTGAGGATTGAGGATTGAAGATTGAAGATTGTGGAATGGGTATTGAGGATTGAATAATGAGGATTGAGGATTGAGGATTGAGGATTGAAGATTGACGATTGAGGATTGAGGATTCAGGATTGAGGATTGAGGATTGAGGATTGAGGATTGAGGATTGAGGATTGAAGATTGAGTATTGAGGATTGAAGACAGACGATTGAGGGTTGAGGATTGAGGATTGAGGATTGAGGATTGAAGATTGAGTATTGAGGAATGAAGATTGAGGATTGAGAATTGAGGATTGAGGATTGAGGATTGAGGATGAGGGCTGAGGGTTGAGGATTGAGGTTTGCGGACTGGGGACTGAGGATTGAGGATTGAGAATTGAGGATTGAGGATTGAGGATTGAAGATTGAGGATTGGGTATTGAGGATTGAATAATGAGCATTGAGGATTGAGGATTGAGGATTGAAGATTGAGAATTGAGGATTGAGGATTGAAGATTGCAGATTGAGTATTGAGGATTGAAGATTGAGGATAGAGGATTGAGGATTGAGGATTGAGGATTGAGGATTGAAGATTGAAGATTGAGTATTGAGGAATGAAGATTGAGGATTGAGAATTGAGGATTGAGGATTGAGGATTGAGGAAGAGGGCTGAGGGTTGAGGATTGAGGTTTGAGGACTGGGGACTGAGGATTGAGGATTGAGAATTGAGGATTGAGGATTGAGGATTGAAGATTGAGGATTGGGTATTGAGGATTGAAGAATGAGGATTGAGGATTGAAGAATGAGGATTGAGTATTGAGTATTGAGGATTGGGGATTGAAGATTGAGTATTGAGGGTTGAAGATTGACGATTGAGGATTGAGGATTCAGGATTGAGGATTGAGGATTGAGGATTGAGGATTGAAGATTGAGTATTGAGGATTGAAGGCTGAGGATTGAAGATTGAGGATTGCGTATTGAGGATTGAAGAATGAGGACTGAGGATTGAGGATTGAGGATTGAGGATTGAGGATTGAAGACTGAGGATTGGGTAGTGAGGATTGAAGAATGAGGATTGAAGATTGAGGATTGAGGATTGAGTGTTGACGTTTGAGGACGAGTACTGACGGTTGAGGGTTGAGGTTTGAGGGTTGAGGATTGAGGATTGAGGACTGAGGATTGAGGATTGGGGATTGAGCATTGAGGATTGAAGATTGAGGATTGAGGATTGAGGATTGATGATTGAGGATTGGGGAATGAAGATTGAGGATTGGGTATTGAGGATTGAAGAATGAAGATTGAGGATTGAGGATTGAGGATTGAGGATTGAGGATTGAAGATTGAGGACTGACGATTGAGTATTGAGGATTGAGGATTGATTACTGAGGATTGAGTATTGAGGATTGAGGATTGAGGTTTGGGGATTGAGTATTGAAGATTCAGTATTCAGGATTGAAGATTGAGAATTGAAGATTGAGGATTGAACATAGAGGACTGAGCGTTCAGGGTTGAGTGATGAGAATTGATGTTTGTGGATAGAGATTTGAAGATTGCAGATTGAGTATTGAGTATTGAAAACTGTGAATTGAGGATATTCTATTGCGGATTGAGGATTGACAACTGATTGTTTAGGACTGAGGGCTGAAGGTCGAGGATGCAGGATTGAGGATTCAGAATTGAGGTTTGAGGTTTGAGGATTGAGGTTTGAGGACTGAGGACTGAGGATTGAGGGTTGAGAATTGAGGATTGAGGATTGAGGATTGAAGATTGAGGATTGGGTATTGAGGATTGAAGAATGAGGATTGAGGTTTGAAGAATGAGTGTTGAGTATTGAGTATTGAGGATTGAGGATTGAAGATTGAGTATAGGGGATTGAAGATTGACGATTGAGGACTGAGGATTGAGGATTGAGGATTGAGGATTGAGGATTGAGGATTGAGGACTGATGATTGAGTATTGAGGATTGAGGATTGAGGATTGAGCATTGAGTATTGAGGATTGAGGATTGAGGATTGAGGATTGAGGATTGAAGATTGAGTACAGAGGATTGAAGATTAAGATTGAGGATTGAGGATTGAGGATTGAGGATTGAGGATTGAGGATTGAGGATTTAGAATTGAGGATTGAGGATTGAGGATTCAAGATTGAGGATTGGGTATTGAAGATTGAAGAATGAGGATTGAGGATTGAGGATTGAGGATTGAGGATTGAGGATTGAAGACTGAGTATTGAGGATTGAAGATTCAGGATTGAGGAGTGAGTATTGAAGATTGAGGATGTGGGACTTAGGATTGAATATTGAGGATTGAGGATTGAGGATTGAGGATTGAGGATTGAGTATTGAGGATTGAAGATTGAGGATTGGGTATTGAGGATTGAAGAATGAGGGTTGAGGATTGAGGATTGAGGATTGAGGATTGAGGATTGAGGATTGAGGATTGAGGGTTGAAGACTGAGGATTGAAGATTGAGGATTGTGTATTGAATATTGAGTATTGAGGATTGAAGATTGAGGATTGAGGATTGAGTGTTGACGATTGAGGACGAGGACTGACGGTTGAGGATTGAGGTTTGAGGTTAAGGATTGAGGATTGAGTATTGAGGATTGAGGATTGAGGATTGAGGATTGAGGATTGCAGATTGAGTACAGAGGATTGAAGATTAAGATTGAGGATTGAGGATTGAGGATTGAGGATTGAGGATTGAGGATTTAGAATTGAGGATTGAGGATTGAGGATTCAAGATTGAGGATTGGGTATTGAAGATTGAAGAATGAGGATTGAGGATTGAGGATTGAGGATTGAGGATTGAGGATTGAAGACTGAGTATTGAGGATTGAAGATTCAGGATTGAGGAGTGAGTATTGAAGATTGAGGATGTGGGACTTAGGATTGAATATTGAGGATTGAGGATTGAGGATTGAGGATTGAGGATTGAGTATTGAGGATTGAAGATTGAGGATTGGGTATTGAGGATTGAAGAATGAGGGTTGAGGATTGAGGATTGAGGATTGAGGATTGAGGATTGAGGATTGAGGATTGAGGGTTGAAGACTGAGGATTGAAGATTGAGGATTGTGTATTGAATATTGAGTATTGAGGATTGAAGATTGAGGATTGAGGATTGAGTGTTGACGATTGAGGACGAGGACTGACGGTTGAGGATTGAGGTTTGAGGGTTAAGGATTGAGGATTGAGGACTGAGGATTGAGGTTTGAGGATTGAGCATTGAGGATTGAAGATTGAGGACTGGGGATTGAGGATTGAAGATTGAGGATTAAGGATTGCTGGTTGGGGATTGTGGATCTAGGATTGGAGATTGATTATTGAGGATTGAATATTGAGGATTGAGGATTGAGGATTGACAATTGAGAATTGAGTATGAGGACTCAGGGTTGGGGAATGAGGTTTGAGGAACGAGGATTGAGGATTGTGAATTGAGGACTGAGGAATGACGATTGAGTATTGAAGATTGAGGATTGATTACTGAGGATTGAGGATTGAGGATTGAGGATTGAGGATTGAGGATTGAAGGTTCAGTATTGAGGATTGAAGGTTGAGAATTGAGGATTGAGGATTGAACACTGAGGTCTGAGCGCTCAGGGTCGAGTGATGAGAAGTGATGTTTGTGGATAGAGATTTGAAGATTGCAGATTGAGTATTGAGTGTTGAAAACTGTGAATTGAGGATATTCTATTGTTGATTGAGGGATGACAACTGATTGTTGAGGACTGAGGGCTGAAGATTGAGGATGCATGATTGAGGATTCAGAATTGAGGTTTGAGGACTGAGGATTGAGGATTGGAGAATGAGGATTGAGGATTGAGGATTGACGATTGAAGATTGCAGATTGAGTATTGAGGATTGAAGATTGCGGATTGAGGACTGAGGATTGAGGATTGAGGATTGAGGATTGAAGACTGAGTATTGAGGATTGAAGACTGACGATTGAGGGTTGAGGATTGAGGGTTGAGGATTGAAGATTGAGTATTGAGGATTGAAGATTGAGAATTGAGGATTGAGGATTGAACATTGAGGACTGAGCGCTCAGGGTTGAGTGATGAGAATTGATGTTTGTGGATAGAGATTTGAAGATTGCAGATTGAGTATTGAGTATTGAAAACTGTGAATTGAGGATATTCTATTGGGGATTGAGGATTGACAACTGATTGTTGAGGACTGAGGGCTGAAGATTGAGGATGCAGGATTGAGGATTCAGAATTGAGGTTTGAGGACTGAGGATTGAGGATTGGAGAATGAGGATTGAGGATTGAGGATTGAGGATTGAAGATTGCAGATTGAGTATTGAGGAATGAAGATTGCGGATTGAGGATTGAGGATTGAGGATTGAGGATTGAAGATTGAGGATTGAGGATTGAGGATTGAGGATTGAGGATTGAAGATTGAGTATTGAGGATTGAAGACTGACGATTGAGGATTGAGGATGGAGGATTGAATATTGAGTATTGAAGGTTGAGTATTGAGGATTGAAGACTGACGATTGAGGTTTGAGGATTGAGGATTGAGGATTGAGGATTGAAGATTGAGTATTGAGGATTGAAAATTGAGGATTGAAAATTGAGGTTTGAGGATTGAGGATTGAGTATTGAGGATTGAAGATTGAAGATTGAAAATTCAGGATTGAAGATTGAGGATTGAGGATTGAGGATTGAGGATTGAGGATTGAGGATTGAGGATTGAAGATTGAGTATTGAGGATTGAAGACTGACGATTGAGGGTTGAGGATTGAGGATTGAGGATTGAGGATTGAGGATTGAGGATTGAGGATTGAAGATAGAGGATTGAAGATTGAGGATTGAGTATTGAATATTGAGTATTGAGGATTGAAGATTGAGGATTGAGGATTCAGTGTTGACGATTGAGGACGAGGACTGACGGATGAGGATTGAGGTTTGAGGGTTGAGGATTGAGGATTGAGGACTGAGGATTGAGGATTAAGAATTGAGCATTGATGATTGTAGATTGAGGACTGGGGATTGAGGATTGAAGATTGAGGATTAAGGATTGAAGATTGGGGATTCAGGATCTAGGATTGGAGATTGATTATTGAGGATTGAATATTGAGTATTGAGGATTGAGGATTGAGAATTGAGAATTGAGGATGAGGACTGAGGGTTGAGGATTGAGGTTTGAGGAACGAGGATTGAGGATTGAGGATTGAGGACTGAGGAATGACGATTGTGTATTGAAGATTGAGGATTGATTACTGAGGCTTGAGGATTGAGGATTGAGGATTGAGGATTGAGGATTGAGGACTGAGGATTGAAGGTTCAGTATTGAGGATTGAAGATTGAGAATTGAGGATTGAGGATTGAACATTGAGGTCTGAGCGCTCAGGGTCGAGTGATGGGAATTGATGTCTGTGGATAGAGATTTGAAGATTGCAGATTGAGTATTGAGTATTGAAAACTGTGAATTGAGGATATTCTATTGGGGACTGAGGATTGACAACTGATTGTTGAGGACTGAGGGCTGAAGATTGAGGATGCAGGATTGAGGATTCAGAATTGAGGTTTGAGGACTGAGGATTGAGGATTGGATAATGAGGATTAAGGATTGAGGGTTGAGGATTGAAGATTGCAGATTGAGTATTGAGGATTGAAGATTGCGGATTGAGGATTGAGGATTGAGGATTGAGGATTGAGGATTGAAGATTGAGTATTGAGGATTGAAGACTGACGATTGAGGGTTGAGGATTGAGGGTTGAGGATTGAAGATTGAGTATTGAGGATTGAAGATTGAGAATTGAGGATTGAGGATTGAACATTGAGGACTGAGCGCTCAGGGTTGAGTGATGAGAATTGATGTTTGTGGATAGAGATTTGAAGATTGCAGATTGAGTATTGAGTATTGAAAACTGTGAATTGAGGATATTCTATTGGGGATTGAGGATTGACAACTGATTGTTGAGGACTGAGGGCTGAAGATTGAGGATGCAGGATTGAGGATTCAGAATTGAGGTTTGAGGACTGAGGATTGAGGATTGGAGAATGAGGATTGAGGATTGAGGATTGAGGATTGAAGATTGCAGATTGAGTATTGAGGAATGAAGATTGCGGATTGAGGATTGAGGATTGAGGATTGAGGATTGAAGATTGAGGATTGAGGATTGAGGATTGAGGATTGAGGATTGAAGATTGAGTATTGAGGATTGAAGACTGACGATTGAGGATTGAGGATGGAGGATTGAATATTGAGTATTGAAGATTGAGTATTGAGGATTGAAGACTGACGATTGAGGTTTGAGGATTGAGGATTGAGGATTGAGGATTGAAGATTGAGTATTGAGGATTGAAAATTGAGGATTGAAAATTGAGGTTTGAGGATTGAGGATTGAGTATTGAGGATTGAAGATTGAAGATTGAAAATTGAGGATTGAAGATTGAGGATTGAGGATTGAGGATTGAGGATTGAGGATTGAGGATTGAGGATTGAAGATTGAGTATTGAGGATTGAAGAATGAAGATTGAGGATTGAGGATTGAGGATTGAGGATTGAGGATTGAAGATTGAGGACTGACGATTGAGTATTGAGGATTGAGGATTGATTACTGAGGATTGAGGATTGAGGATTGAGGATTGAGGTTTGGGGATTGAGTATTGAAGATTCAGTATTCAGGATTGAAGATTGAGAATTGAAGATTGAGGATTGAACATAGAGGACTGAGCGTTCAGGGTTGAGTGATGAGAATTGATGTTTGTGTATAGAGATTTGAAGATTGCAGATTGAGTATTGAGTATTGAAAACTGTGAATTGAGGATATTCTATTGCGGATTGAGGATTGACAACTGATTGTTTAGGACTGAGGGCTGAAGGTCGAGGATGCAGGATTGAGGATTCAGAATTGAGGTTTGAGGTTTGAGGATTGAGGTTTGAGGACTGAGGACTGAGGATTGAGGGTTGAGAATTGAGGATTGAGGATTGAGGATTGAAGATTGAGGATTGGGTATTGAGGATTGAAGAATGAGGATTGAGGTTTGAAGAATGAGTGTTGAGTATTGAGTATTGAGGATTGAGGATTGAAGATTGAGTATAGGGGATTGAAGATTGACGATTGAGGACTGAGGATTGAGGATTGAGGATTGAGGATTGAGGATTGAGGATTGAGGATTGAGGACTGATGATTGAGTATTGAGGATTGAGGATTGAGGATTGAGGATTGAGTATTGAGGATTGAGGATTGAGGATTGAGGATTGAGGATTGAAGATTGAGTACAGAGGATTGAAGATTAAGATTGAGGATTGAGGATTGAGGATTGAGGATTGAGGATTGAGGATTTAGAATTGAGGATTGAGGATTGAGGATTCAAGATTGAGGATTGGGTATTGAAGATTGAAGAATGAGGATTGAGGATTGAGGATTGAGGATTGAGGATTGAGGATTGAAGACTGAGTATTGAGGATTGAAGATTCAGGATTGAGGAGTGAGTATTGAAGATTGAGGATGTGGGACTTAGGATTGAATATTGAGGATTGAGGATTGAGGATTGAGGATTGAGGATTGAGTATTGAGGATTGAAGATTGAGGATTGGGTATTGAGGATTGAAGAATGAGGGTTGAGGATTGAGGATTGAGGATTGAGGATTGAGGATTGAGGATTGAGGATTGAGGGTTGAAGACTGAGGATTGAAGATTGAGGATTGTGTATTGAATATTGAGTATTGAGGATTGAAGATTGAGGATTGAGGATTGAGTGTTGACGATTGAGGACGAGGACTGACGGTTGAGGATTGAGGTTTGAGGGTTAAGGATTGAGGATTGAGGACTGAGGATTGAGGTTTGAGGATTGAGCATTGAGGATTGAAGATTGAGGACTGGGGATTGAGGATTGAAGATTGAGGATTAAGGATTGCTGGTTGGGGATTGTGGATCTAGGATTGGAGATTGATTATTGAGGATTGAATATTGAGGATTGAGGATTGAGGATTGACAATTGAGAATTGAGTATGAGGACTCAGGGTTGGGGAATGAGGTTTGAGGAACGAGGATTGAGGATTGTGAATTGAGGACTGAGGAATGACGATTGAGTATTGAAGATTGAGGATTGATTACTGAGGATTGAGGATTGAGGATTGAGGATTGAGGATTGAGGATTGAAGGTTCAGTATTGAGGATTGAAGGTTGAGAATTGAGGATTGAGGATTGAACACTGAGGTCTGAGCGCTCAGGGTCGAGTGATGAGAAGTGATGTTTGTGGATAGAGATTTGAAGATTGCAGATTGAGTATTGAGTGTTGAAAACTGTGAATTGAGGATATTCTATTGTTGATTGAGGGATGACAACTGATTGTTGAGGACTGAGGGCTGAAGATTGAGGATGCATGATTGAGGATTCAGAATTGAGGTTTGAGGACTGAGGATTGAGGATTGGAGAATGAGGATTGAGGATTGAGGATTGAGGATTGAAGATTGCAGATTGAGTATTGAGGATTGAAGATTGCGGATTGAGGACTGAGGATTGAGGATTGAGGATTGAGGATTGAAGACTGAGTATTGAGGATTGAAGACTGACGATTGAGGGTTGAGGATTGAGGGTTGAGGATTGAAGATTGAGTATTGAGGATTGAAGATTGAGAATTGAGGATTGAGGATTGAACATTGAGGACTGAGCGCTCAGGGTTGAGTGATGAGAATTGATGTTTGTGGATAGAGATTTGAAGATTGCAGATTGAGTATTGAGTATTGAAAACTGTGAATTGAGGATATTCTATTGGGGATTGAGGATTGACAACTGATTGTTGAGGACTGAGGGCTGAAGATTGAGGATGCAGGATTGAGGATTCAGAATTGAGGTTTGAGGACTGAGGATTGAGGATTGGAGAATGAGGATTGAGGATTGAGGATTGAGGATTGAAGATTGCAGATTGAGTATTGAGGAATGAAGATTGCGGATTGAGGATTGAGGATTGAGGATTGAGGATTGAAGATTGAGGATTGAGGATTGAGGATTGAGGATTGAGGATTGAAGATTGAGTATTGAGGATTGAAGACTGACGATTGAGGATTGAGGATGGAGGATTGAATATTGAGTATTGAAGATTGAGTATTGAGGATTGAAGACTGACGATTGAGGTTTGAGGGTTGAGGATTGAGGGTTGAGGATTGAAGATTGAGTATTGAGGATTGAAGATTGAGAATTGAGGATTGAGGATTGAACATTGAGGTCTGAGCGCTCAGGGTTGAGTGATGAGAATTGATGTTTGTGGATAGAGATTTGAAGATTGCAGATTGAGTATTGAGTATTGAAAACTGTGAATTGAGGATATTCTATTGGGGATTGAGGATTGACAAGTGATTGTAGAGGACTCAGGGCTGAAGATTGAGGATGCAGGATTGAGGATTCAGAATTGAGGTTTGAGGACTGAGGATTGAGGATTGGAGAATGAGGATTGAGGATTGAGGATTGAGGATTGAAGATTGCAGATTGAGTATTCAGGATTGAAGATTGCGGATTGAGGATTGAGGATTGAGGATTGAGGATTGAAGATTGAGTATTCAGGATTGAAGACAGACGATTGAGGGTTGAGGATTGAGGATTGAATGTTGAAGATTGAGTATTGAGGAATGAAGATTGAGGATTGAGAATTGAGGATTGAGGATTGAGGATTGAGGATTGAGGATGAGGGCTGAGGGTTGAGGATTGAGGTTTGAGGACTGGGGACTGAGGATTGAGGATTGAGAATTGAGGATTGAGGATAGAGGATTGAAGATTGAGGATTGGGTATTGAGGATTGAAGAATGAGGATTGAAGATTGAGGATTGAGGATTGAGTGTTGACGATTGAGGACGAGTACTGACGGTAGAGGGTTGAGGATTGAGGATTGAGGATTGAGGATTGAGGATTGAAGATGAGGGCTGAGGGTTGAGGATTGAGTTTTGAGGACTGGGGACTGAGGATTGAGGATTGAGAATTGAGGATTGAGGATTGAGGATTGAAGATTGAGGATTGGGTATTGAGGATTGAAGAATGAGGATTGAAGATTGAGGATTGAGGATTGAATGTTGACGATTGAGGACGAGGACTGACGGTTGAGGGTTGATGTTTGAGGGTTGAGGTTTGAGGATTGAGGACTGAGGATTGAGGATTGAGGATTGAGCATTGAGGATTGAAGATTGAGGATTGAGGATTCACAATTGAGGATTGAGGATTGAGGAATGAAGAATGAGGATTGGGTATTGAGGATTGAAGAATGAGGATTGAGGATTGAGGATTGAGGATTGAGGATTCAAGATTGAGGATTGAGGATTGAGGATTGAGGACTGAATATTGAGTATTGAGGATTGAAGATTGTGGATTGAGGATTGAGGGTTGAGGATTGAGGACGAGGACTGACGGTTGAGGATTGAGGTTTGAGGATTGAAGATTGAGGAATGAGGACTGAGGATTGAAGATTGAGGATTGGAGATTGAGGACTGGGGATTGAGGTTTGAAGATTGAGGATTAAGGATTGAGGATTGGGGATTGAGGATCTAGGATTGGAGATTGATTATTGAGGATTGAAGATTGAGGACTGGTGATTGAGTATTGAAGATTGAGGATTAAGGATTAAGGATTGGATATTTAGGATCTAGGATTGCAGATTGATTATTGAGGATTGAAGATCGAGGATTGAGGATTGAGGATTGAGGATTGAGGTTTGAAGATTGAGGATTGGGGACTGAGTGTTGAGGGTTGAGTGATGAGAATTGATGTTTGTGGATAGAGATTTGAAGATTGCAGGCTGAGTATTGAGTATTGAAACCTGTGAATTGAGTATATTCTATTGAGGATTGAGGATTCACAACTGATTGTTGAGGTCTGAGGGCTGAAGGTTGAGCGTTCAGGATTGTGGATTCAGGTTTGAGGTTTGAGGACTGAGGATTGAGGATTCAGGATTGAGGATTGAGGATTGAGTATTGAGGATTGAGAATTGAGGATGAGGGCTGAGGATTGAAGATTGAGGATTGAGGATTGAGGATTGAGGATTGAGGATTGAAGATTGAGTATTGAGGATTGAAGACTGACGATTGAGGATTGAGGATGGAGGATTGAATATTGAGTATTGAAGGTTGAGTATTGAGGATTGAAGACTGACGATTGAGGTTTGAGGATTGAGGATTGAGGATTGAGGATTGAAGATTGAGTATTGAGGATTGAAAATTGAGGATTGAAAATTGAGGTTTGAGGATTGAGGATTGAGTATTGAGGATTGAAGATTGAAGATTGAAAATTCAGGATTGAAGATTGAGGATTGAGGATTGAGGATTGAGGATTGAGGATTGAGGATTGAGGATTGAAGATTGAGTATTGAGGATTGAAGACTGACGATTGAGGGTTGAGGATTGAGGATTGAGGATTGAGGATTGAGGATTGAGGATTGAGGATTGAAGATAGAGGATTGAAGATTGAGGATTGAGTATTGAATATTGAGTATTGAGGATTGAAGATTGAGGATTGAGGATTCAGTGTTGACGATTGAGGACGAGGACTGACGGATGAGGATTGAGGTTTGAGGGTTGAGGATTGAGGATTGAGGACTGAGGATTGAGGATTAAGAATTGAGCATTGATGATTGTAGATTGAGGACTGGGGATTGAGGATTGAAGATTGAGGATTAAGGATTGAAGATTGGGGATTCAGGATCTAGGATTGGAGATTGATTATTGAGGATTGAATATTGAGTATTGAGGATTGAGGATTGAGAATTGAGAATTGAGGATGAGGACTGAGGGTTGAGGATTGAGGTTTGAGGAACGAGGATTGAGGATTGAGGATTGAGGACTGAGGAATGACGATTGTGTATTGAAGATTGAGGATTGATTACTGAGGCTTGAGGATTGAGGATTGAGGATTGAGGATTGAGGATTGAGGACTGAGGATTGAAGGTTCAGTATTGAGGATTGAAGATTGAGAATTGAGGATTGAGGATTGAACATTGAGGTCTGAGCGCTCAGGGTCGAGTGATGGGAATTGATGTCTGTGGATAGAGATTTGAAGATTGCAGATTGAGTATTGAGTATTGAAAACTGTGAATTGAGGATATTCTATTGGGGACTGAGGATTGACAACTGATTGTTGAGGACTGAGGGCTGAAGATTGAGGATGCAGGATTGAGGATTCAGAATTGAGGTTTGAGGACTGAGGATTGAGGATTGGATAATGAGGATTAAGGATTGAGGGTTGAGGATTGAAGATTGCAGATTGAGTATTGAGGATTGAAGATTGCGGATTGAGGATTGAGGATTGAGGATTGAGGATTGAGGATTGAAGATTGAGTATTGAGGATTGAAGACTGACGATTGAGGGTTGAGGATTGAGGGTTGAGGATTGAAGATTGAGTATTGAGGATTGAAGATTGAGAATTGAGGATTGAGGATTGAACATTGAGGACTGAGCGCTCAGGGTTGAGTGATGAGAATTGATGTTTGTGGATAGAGATTTGAAGATTGCAGATTGAGTATTGAGTATTGAAAACTGTGAATTGAGGATATTCTATTGGGGATTGAGGATTGACAACTGATTGTTGAGGACTGAGGGCTGAAGATTGAGGATGCAGGATTGAGGATTCAGAATTGAGGTTTGAGGACTGAGGATTGAGGATTGGAGAATGAGGATTGAGGATTGAGGATTGAGGATTGAAGATTGCAGATTGAGTATTGAGGAATGAAGATTGCGGATTGAGGATTGAGGATTGAGGATTGAGGATTGAAGATTGAGGATTGAGGATTGAGGATTGAGGATTGAGGATTGAAGATTGAGTATTGAGGATTGAAGACTGACGATTGAGGATTGAGGATGGAGGATTGAATATTGAGTATTGAAGATTGAGTATTGAGGATTGAAGACTGACGATTGAGGTTTGAGGATTGAGGATTGAGGATTGAGGATTGAAGATTGAGTATTGAGGATTGAAAATTGAGGATTGAAAATTGAGGTTTGAGGATTGAGGATTGAGTATTGAGGATTGAAGATTGAAGATTGAAAATTGAGGATTGAAGATTGAGGATTGAGGATTGAGGATTGAGGATTGAGGATTGAGGATTGAGGATTGAAGATTGAGTATTGAGGATTGAAGAATGAAGATTGAGGATTGAGGATTGAGGATTGAGGATTGAGGATTGAAGATTGAGGACTGACGATTGAGTATTGAGGATTGAGGATTGATTACTGAGGATTGAGGATTGAGGATTGAGGATTGAGGTTTGGGGATTGAGTATTGAAGATTCAGTATTCAGGATTGAAGATTGAGAATTGAAGATTGAGGATTGAACATAGAGGACTGAGCGTTCAGGGTTGAGTGATGAGAATTGATGTTTGTGTATAGAGATTTGAAGATTGCAGATTGAGTATTGAGTATTGAAAACTGTGAATTGAGGATATTCTATTGCGGATTGAGGATTGACAACTGATTGTTTAGGACTGAGGGCTGAAGGTCGAGGATGCAGGATTGAGGATTCAGAATTGAGGTTTGAGGTTTGAGGATTGAGGTTTGAGGACTGAGGACTGAGGATTGAGGGTTGAGAATTGAGGATTGAGGATTGAGGATTGAAGATTGAGGATTGGGTATTGAGGATTGAAGAATGAGGATTGAGGTTTGAAGAATGAGTGTTGAGTATTGAGTATTGAGGATTGAGGATTGAAGATTGAGTATAGGGGATTGAAGATTGACGATTGAGGACTGAGGATTGAGGATTGAGGATTGAGGATTGAGGATTGAGGATTGAGGATTGAGGACTGATGATTGAGTATTGAGGATTGAGGATTGAGGATTGAGGATTGAGTATTGAGGATTGAGGATTGAGGATTGAGGATTGAGGATTGAAGATTGAGTACAGAGGATTGAAGATTAAGATTGAGGATTGAGGATTGAGGATTGAGGATTGAGGATTGAGGATTTAGAATTGAGGATTGAGGATTGAGGATTCAAGATTGAGGATTGGGTATTGAAGATTGAAGAATGAGGATTGAGGATTGAGGATTGAGGATTGAGGATTGAGGATTGAAGACTGAGTATTGAGGATTGAAGATTCAGGATTGAGGAGTGAGTATTGAAGATTGAGGATGTGGGACTTAGGATTGAATATTGAGGATTGAGGATTGAGGATTGAGGATTGAGGATTGAGTATTGAGGATTGAAGATTGAGGATTGGGTATTGAGGATTGAAGAATGAGGGTTGAGGATTGAGGATTGAGGATTGAGGATTGAGGATTGAGGATTGAGGATTGAGGGTTGAAGACTGAGGATTGAAGATTGAGGATTGTGTATTGAATATTGAGTATTGAGGATTGAAGATTGAGGATTGAGGATTGAGTGTTGACGATTGAGGACGAGGACTGACGGTTGAGGATTGAGGTTTGAGGGTTAAGGATTGAGGATTGAGGACTGAGGATTGAGGTTTGAGGATTGAGCATTGAGGATTGAAGATTGAGGACTGGGGATTGAGGATTGAAGATTGAGGATTAAGGATTGCTGGTTGGGGATTGTGGATCTAGGATTGGAGATTGATTATTGAGGATTGAATATTGAGGATTGAGGATTGAGGATTGACAATTGAGAATTGAGTATGAGGACTCAGGGTTGGGGAATGAGGTTTGAGGAACGAGGATTGAGGATTGTGAATTGAGGACTGAGGAATGACGATTGAGTATTGAAGATTGAGGATTGATTACTGAGGATTGAGGATTGAGGATTGAGGATTGAGGATTGAGGATTGAAGGTTCAGTATTGAGGATTGAAGGTTGAGAATTGAGGATTGAGGATTGAACACTGAGGTCTGAGCGCTCAGGGTCGAGTGATGAGAAGTGATGTTTGTGGATAGAGATTTGAAGATTGCAGATTGAGTATTGAGTGTTGAAAACTGTGAATTGAGGATATTCTATTGTTGATTGAGGGATGACAACTGATTGTTGAGGACTGAGGGCTGAAGATTGAGGATGCATGATTGAGGATTCAGAATTGAGGTTTGAGGACTGAGGATTGAGGATTGGAGAATGAGGATTGAGGATTGAGGATTGAGGATTGAAGATTGCAGATTGAGTATTGAGGATTGAAGATTGCGGATTGAGGACTGAGGATTGAGGATTGAGGATTGAAGATTGAGGATTGAGGATTGAGGATTGAGGATTGAGGATTGAAGATTGAGTATTGAGGATTGAAGACTGACGATTGAGGATTGAGGATGGAGGATTGAATATTGAGTATTGAAGATTGAGTATTGAGGATTGAAGACTGACGATTGAGGTTTGAGGGTTGAGGATTGAGGGTTGAGGATTGAAGATTGAGTATTGAGGATTGAAGATTGAGAATTGAGGATTGAGGATTGAACATTGAGGTCTGAGCGCTCAGGGTTGAGTGATGAGAATTGATGTTTGTGGATAGAGATTTGAAGATTGCAGATTGAGTATTGAGTATTGAAAACTGTGAATTGAGGATATTCTATTGGGGATTGAGGATTGACAAGTGATTGTAGAGGACTCAGGGCTGAAGATTGAGGATGCAGGATTGAGGATTCAGAATTGAGGTTTGAGGACTGAGGATTGAGGATTGGAGAATGAGGATTGAGGATTGAGGATTGAGGATTGAAGATTGCAGATTGAGTATTCAGGATTGAAGATTGCGGATTGAGGATTGAGGATTGAGGATTGAGGATTGAAGATTGAGTATTCAGGATTGAAGACAGACGATTGAGGGTTGAGGATTGAGGATTGAATGTTGAAGATTGAGTATTGAGGAATGAAGATTGAGGATTGAGAATTGAGGATTGAGGATTGAGGATTGAGGATTGAGGATGAGGGCTGAGGGTTGAGGATTGAGGTTTGAGGACTGGGGACTGAGGATTGAGGATTGAGAATTGAGGATTGAGGATAGAGGATTGAAGATTGAGGATTGGGTATTGAGGATTGAAGAATGAGGATTGAAGATTGAGGATTGAGGATTGAGTGTTGACGATTGAGGACGAGTACTGACGGTAGAGGGTTGAGGATTGAGGATTGAGGATTGAGGATTGAGGATTGAAGATGAGGGCTGAGGGTTGAGGATTGAGTTTTGAGGACTGGGGACTGAGGATTGAGGATTGAGAATTGAGGATTGAGGATTGAGGATTGAAGATTGAGGATTGGGTATTGAGGATTGAAGAATGAGGATTGAAGATTGAGGATTGAGGATTGAATGTTGACGATTGAGGACGAGGACTGACGGTTGAGGGTTGATGTTTGAGGGTTGAGGTTTGAGGATTGAGGACTGAGGATTGAGGATTGAGGATTGAGCATTGAGGATTGAAGATTGAGGATTGAGGATTCACAATTGAGGATTGAGGATTGAGGAATGAAGAATGAGGATTGGGTATTGAGGATTGAAGAATGAGGATTGAGGATTGAGGATTGAGGATTGAGGATTCAAGATTGAGGATTGAGGATTGAGGATTGAGGACTGAATATTGAGTATTGAGGATTGAAGATTGTGGATTGAGGATTGAGGGTTGAGGATTGAGGACGAGGACTGACGGTTGAGGATTGAGGTTTGAGGATTGAAGATTGAGGAATGAGGACTGAGGATTGAAGATTGAGGATTGGAGATTGAGGACTGGGGATTGAGGTTTGAAGATTGAGGATTAAGGATTGAGGATTGGGGATTGAGGATCTAGGATTGGAGATTGATTATTGAGGATTGAAGATTGAGGACTGGTGATTGAGTATTGAAGATTGAGGATTAAGGATTAAGGATTGGATATTTAGGATCTAGGATTGCAGATTGATTATTGAGGATTGAAGATCGAGGATTGAGGATTGAGGATTGAGGATTGAGGTTTGAAGATTGAGGATTGGGGACTGAGTGTTGAGGGTTGAGTGATGAGAATTGATGTTTGTGGATAGAGATTTGAAGATTGCAGGCTGAGTATTGAGTATTGAAACCTGTGAATTGAGTATATTCTATTGAGGATTGAGGATTCACAACTGATTGTTGAGGTCTGAGGGCTGAAGGTTGAGCGTTCAGGATTGTGGATTCAGGTTTGAGGTTTGAGGACTGAGGATTGAGGATTCAGGATTGAGGATTGAGGATTGAGTATTGAGGATTGAGAATTGAGGATGAGGGCTGAGGGTTGAGGATTGATGTTTGAGGATTGAGTATTGAGAATTGAGAATTGAGGATGAGGGCTGAGGGTTGTGAATTGAGGTTTGAGGAACGAGGATTGAGGGTTGATGATTGAGGACTGAGGACTGACGATTGAGTATTGAGGATTGAGGATTGATTACTGAGGATTGAGTATTGAGGATTGAGGATTGAGGATTGGAGATTGAGTACAGAGGTTTGAGGATTGAGGATTGAGGATTGAGGATTGAGGATTGAAGACTGAGTATTGCGGATTGAAGGTTCATGATTGAGGAGTGAGTATTGAAGATTGAGGATGTGGGACTGAGGATTGAATATTGAGGATTGAGGATTGAGGATTGAGGATTGAGGATTGAGTATTGAGTATTGAGGATTGAACATTGAGGATTGGGTATTGAGGATTGAAGAATGAGGATTGAGGATTGAGGATTGAGGATTGGGGATTGAGGATTGAGGATTGAATATTGAGGATTGAGGATTGAGTATTGAATATTGAGTATTGAGGATTGAAGATTGAGGATTGAAAATTGAGGATTGAGGATTGAGGGTTGAGGATTGAGGATTGTGGATTGAGGATTGAGGATTGAGTATTGGAGAATGATGACTGGGGATTGAGAATTGATGATTGAGGATAGAGGAATGAAGATTGTGGATTGGGTATTGAGGATTGAAGAATGAGGATTGAGGATTGAGGATTGAGGATTGAGGATTGAGTATTGAGGATTGAGAATTGAGGATGAGGGCTGAGGGTTGAGGATTGAGGTTTGAGGAACGAGGATTAAGGGTTGAGGATTGAGGACTGAGTACTGACGATTGAGTATTGAGGATTGAGGATTGATTACTGAGGATTGAGGATTGAGGATTGAGGATTGAGGATTGAGGATTGGGGATTGAGTATTGAAGATTCAGTATTGAGGATTGAAGATTGAGAATTGAAGATTGAGGATTGAGGATTGAGGACTGAGGATGAGTGCTGAGGTTTGAGGATTGAGGTTTGAGGACTGAGGACTGAGGATTGAGTGTTGAGAATTGAGGATTGAGGATTGAGGATTGAAGATTGAGGATTGGGTATTGAGGATTGAAGAATGAGGATTGAAGATTGAAGAATGAGGATTGAGTATTGAGTATTGAGGATTGAGGATTGAAGATTGAGTATTGAGGATTGAAGATTGACGATTGAGGATTGAGGATTGAGGATTGAGGATTGAGGATTGAGGATTGAGGATCGAAGATTGAGTATTGAGGATTGAAGATTGAGGATTGAGGATTGAGTATTGAGGATTGAAGATTGAGGATTGAAGATTGAGTACTGAGGTCTGAGGATTGAGGATTGAAGTTTGAGGATTGAAGACTGAGTATTGCGGATTGAAGATTCAGGATTGAGGAGTGAGTATTGAAGATTGAGGATGTGGGACTGAGGATTGAATATTGAGGATTGAGGATTGAGGATTGAGGATTGAAGATTGAGTATTGAGGATTGAAGATTGAGGATTGAGGATTGAGTATTGAGGATTGAGGATTGAGGATTGAATATTGAGTACTGAGGTTTGAGGATTGAGGATTGAGGATTGAGGATTGAAGATTGCAGATTGAGTACTGAGGATTGAAGATTGCGGATTGAGGATTGAGGATTGAGGATTGAGGATTGAAGATTGAGTATTGAGGATTGAAGACTGACGATTGAGAGTTGAGGATTGAGGATTGGGGATTGAGGATTGAAGATTGAGTATTGAGGATTGAAAATTGAGGATAGAGGATTGAGGATTGAGGATTGAGGATTGAAGAATGAGGATTGAGGATTGAGGATTGAGGCATGAGGATTGCAGAGTGAGAATTGAGGATTGAAGATTGAGGATTGAGTATTGAGCATTGAGGATTGAGGATAGAAGATTGAGTGTTGAGGATTGAAAATTGAAGATTGAGGATTGAGGATTGAGGATTGAGGATTGAGGATTGAGGATTGAGGATTGAAGATTGAGTATTGAGGATTGAAGATTGAGGATTGAGGATTGAGTATTGAGGATTGAAGGTTGAGGATTGCAGATTGAGTACTGAGGTCTGAGGATTGAGGATTGAGGTTTGAGGATTGAAGACTGAGTATTGCGGATTGAAGATTCAGGATTGAGGAGTGAGTCTTGAAGATTGAGGATGTGGGACTGAGGATTGAATATTGAGGATTGAGGATTGAGGATTGAGGATTGAGGGTTGAGGATTGAAGATTGAGTATTGAGGATTGAAGATTGAGGATTGAGGATTGAGGATTGAGGATTGAGGATTGAGGATTGAGGATTGAAGATGAGGGCTGAGGGTTGAGGATTGAGTTTTGAGGACTGGGGACTGAGGATTGAGGATTGAGAATTGAGGATTGAGGATTGAGGATTGAAGATTGAGGATTGGGTATTGAGGATTGAAGAATGAGGATTGAAGATTGAGGATTGAGGATTGAATGTTGACGATTGAGGACGAGGACTGACGGTTGAGGGTTGATGTTTGAGGGTTGAGGTTTGAGGATTGAGGACTGAGGATTGAGGATTGAGGATTGAGCATTGAGGATTGAAGATTGAGGATTGAGGATTCACAATTGAGGATTGAGGATTGAGGAATGAAGAATGAGGATTGGGTATTGAGGATTGAAGGATGAGGATTGAGGATTGAGGATTGAGGATTGAGGATTGAAGATTGAGGATTGAGGATTGAGGATTGAGGACTGAATATTGAGTATTGAGGATTGAAGATTGTGGATTGAGGATTGAGGGTTGAGGATTGAGGACGAGGACTGACGGTTGAGGATTGAGGTTTGAGGATTGAAGATTGAGGAATGAGGACTGAGGATTGAAGATTGAGGATTGGAGATTGAGGACTGGGGATTGAGGTTTGAAGATTGAGGATTAAGGATTGAGGATTGGGGATTGAGGATCTAGGATTGGAGATTGATTATTGAGGATTGAAGATTGAGGACTGGTGATTGAGTATTGAAGATTGAGGATTAAGGATTGAGGATTGGATATTTAGGATCTAGGATTGCAGATTGATTATTGAGGATTGAAGATTGAGGATTGAGGATTGAGGATTGAGGATTGAGGTTTGAAGATTGAGGATTGGGGACTGAGTGTTGAGGGTTGAGTGATGAGAATTGATGTTTGTGGATAGAGATTTGAAGATTGCAGGCTGAGTATTAAGTATTGAAACCTGTGAATTGAGTATATTCTATTGAGGATTGAGGATTCACAACTGATTGTTGAGGTCTGAGGGCTGAAGGTTGAGCGTTCAGCATTGTGGATTCAGGTTTGAGGTTTGAGGACTGAGGATTGAGGATTCAGGATTGAGGATTGAGGATTGAGGATTGGGTGTTGAGGATTGAAGAATGAGGATTGAGGATTGAGGATTGAGGATTGAGGATTGAAGATTGAGTATTGAGGATTGAAGATTGAGGATTGAGGATTGAGGATTGAGGATTGAGGATTGAAGATTGAGTACTGAGGATTGAAGATTAAGGTTGAGGATTGAGGATTGAGGATTGAGGATTGAGGATTGAGGATTGAGGATTGAGGATTGAGGATTGAAGATTGAGGATTGCGTATTGAGGATAGAACACTGAGGATTGAGGATAGAGTATTGAGGATTGAGGATTCAGGATTGTAAACTGTGAATTGAGGATATTCTATTGAGGAATGAGGATTGACAACTGATTGTTGAGGACTTAGGGCTGAAGATTGAGGATTCAGGGTTGAGGATTCAGGATTGAGGATTGAGGATTGAGGTTTGAGGATTGAAGGTTGAGGATTGAGGATTGAGGATTGAGGATTGAGGATTGAAGATTGAGGATTGGGTATTGGAGATTGAAGAATGTGGATTGAGTATTGAGTATTGAGGATTGAGGATTGAGGATTGAATATTGAGTACTGAGGTTTGAGGATTGACGATTGAGGATTGAGGATTGAAGATTGCAGATTGAGTACTGAGGATTGAAGATTGCGGATTGAGGATTGAGGATTGAGGATTGAGGATTGAAGATTGAGTATTGAGGATTGAAGACTGACGATTGAGAGTTGAGGATTGAGGATTGGGGATTGAGGATTGAAGATTGAGTATTGAGGATTGAAAATTGAGGATAGAGGATTGAGGATTGAGGATTGAGGATTGAAGAATGAGGATTGAGGATTGAGGATTGAGGCATGAGGATTGCAGAGTGAGAATTGAGGATTGAAGATTGAGGATTGAGTATTGAGCATTGAGGATTGAGGATAGAAGATTGAGTGTTGAGGATTGAAAATTGAAGATTGAGGATTGAGGATTGAGGATTGAGGATTGAGGATTGAGGATTGAGGATTGAAGATTGAGTATTGAGGATTGAAGATTGAGGATTGAGGATTGAGTATTGAGGATTGAAGGTTGAGGATTGCAGATTGAGTACTGAGGTCTGAGGATTGAGGATTGAGGTTTGAGGATTGAAGACTGAGTATTGCGGATTGAAGATTCAGGATTGAGGAGTGAGTCTTGAAGATTGAGGATGTGGGACTGAGGATTGAATATTGAGGATTGAGGATTGAGGATTGAGGATTGAGGGTTGAGGATTGAAGATTGAGTATTGAGGATTGAAGATTGAGGATTGAGGATTGAGGATTGAGGATTGAGGATTGAGGATTGAGGATTGAAGATGAGGGCTGAGGGTTGAGGATTGAGTTTTGAGGACTGGGGACTGAGGATTGAGGATTGAGAATTGAGGATTGAGGATTGAGGATTGAAGATTGAGGATTGGGTATTGAGGATTGAAGAATGAGGATTGAAGATTGAGGATTGAGGATTGAATGCTGACGATTGAGGACGAGGACTGACGGTTGAGGGTTGATGTTTGAGGGTTGAGGTTTGAGGATTGAGGACTGAGGATTGAGGATTGAGGATTGAGCATTGAGGATTGAAGATTGAGGATTGAGGATTCACAATTGAGGATTGAGGATTGAGGAATGAAGAATGAGGATTGGGTATTGAGGATTGAAGGATGAGGATTGAGGATTGAGGATTGAGGATTGAGGATTGAAGATTGAGGATTGAGGATTGAGGATTGAGGACTGAATATTGAGTATTGAGGATTGAAGATTGTGGATTGAGGATTGAGGGTTGAGGATTGAGGACGAGGACTGACGGTTGAGGATTGAGGTTTGAGGATTGAAGATTGAGGAATGAGGACTGATTATTGAAGATTGAGGATTGGAGATTGAGGACTGGGGATTGAGGTTTGAAGATTGAGGATTAAGGATTGAGGATTGGGGATTGAGGATCTAGGATTGGAGATTGATTATTGAGGATTGAAGATTGAGGACTGGTGATTGAGTATTGAAGATTGAGGATTAAGGATTGAGGATTGGATATTTAGGATCTAGGATTGCAGATTGATTATTGAGGATTGAAGATTGAGGATTGAGGATTGAGGATTGAGGATTGAGGTTTGAAGATTGAGGATTGGGGACTGAGTGTTGAGGGTTGAGTGATGAGAATTGATGTTTGTGGATAGAGATTTGAAGATTGCAGGCTGAGTATTAAGTATTGAAACCTGTGAATTGAGTATATTCTATTGAGGATTGAGGATTCACAACTGATTGTTGAGGTCTGAGGGCTGAAGGTTGAGCGTTCAGCATTGTGGATTCAGGTTTGAGGTTTGAGGACTGAGGATTGAGGATTCAGGATTGAGGATTGAGGATTGAGGATTGGGTGTTGAGGATTGAAGAATGAGGATTGAGGATTGAGGATTGAGGATTGAGGATTGAAGATTGAGTATTGAGGATTGAAGATTGAGGATTGAGGATTGAGGATTGAGGATTGAGGATTGAAGATTGAGTACTGAGGATTGAAGATTAAGGTTGAGGATTGAGGATTGAGGATTGAGGATTGAGGATTGAGGATTGAGGATTGAGGATTGAGGATTGAAGATTGAGGATTGCGTATTGAGAATAGAACATTGAGGATTGAGGATAGAGTATTGAGGATTGAGGATTCAGGATTGTAAACTGTGAATTGAGGATATTCTATTGAGGAATGAGGATTGACAACTGATTGTTGAGGACTTAGGGCTGAAGATTGAGGATTCAGGGTTGAGGATTCAGGATTGAGGATTGAGGATTGAGGTTTGAGGATTGAAGGTTGAGGATTGAGGATTGAGGATTGAGGATTGAGGATTGAAGATTGAGGATTGGGTATTGGAGATTGAAGAATGTGGATTGAGTATTGAGTATTGAGGATTGAGTATTGACGATTGAGTATTGAGGATTGAAGATTGACGATTGAGGATTGAGGATTGAGGATTGAGGATTGAGGATTGAGGATTGAGGATTGAGGATTGAAGATTGAGTATTGAGTATTGAAGATTGAGGATTGAGGATTGAGTATTGACGGTTGAGGATTGAGGATTGAGGATTGAGCATTGAGGATTGAAGATTGAGGATTGAGGATTGAGAATTGATGATTGAGGATTGAGGAATGAAGATTGTGGATTGGGTATTGAGGATTGAAGAATGAGGATTGAGGATTGAGGATTGAGGCTTGAGGATTGAAGATTGAGGATTGAGGATTGAGGATTGAGGATTGAGGATTGAAGACTGAGAAATGAAGATTGAGGATTGAACATTGAGGACTGAGCGTTCAGGGTTGAGTGATGAGAATTGATGTTTGTGGATAGAGATTTGAATATTGCAGATTGAGTATTAAGTATTGAAAACTGTGAATTGAGGATATTCTATTGCGGATTGAGGATTGACAACTGATTGTTGAGGACTGAGGGCTGAAGATTGAGGATGCAGAATTGAGGATTCAGAATTGAGGTTTGAGGACTGAGGATTGAGGTTTGAAGATTGAGTATTGAGGATTGAAGATTGAGGATTGAGGATTGAGGATTGAGGATTGAGGATTGAGCATGAGTGCTGAGGTTTGAGGTATGAGGTTTGAGGACTGAGGACTGAGGATTGAGGGTTGAGAATTGAGGATTGAGGATTGAGGATTGAAGATTGAGGATTGGGTATTGAGGATTGAAGAATGAGGATTGAGGATTGAAGAATGAGGATTGAGTATTGAGTATTGAGGATTGAGGATTGAAGATTGAGTATTGAGGATTGAAGATTGACGATTGAGGATTGAGGATTGAGGATTGAAGATTGAGGATTGGGTATTGAGGATTGAAGAATGAGGATTGAGGATTGAAGAATGAGGATTGAGTATTGAGTATTGAGGATTGAGGATTGAAGATTGAGTATTGCGGATTGAAGATTCAGGATTGAGGAGTGAGTATTGAAGATTGAGGATGTGGGACTGAGGATTGAATATTGAGGATTGAGGATTGAGGATTGAGGATTGAAGATTGAGTATTGAGGATTGAAGATTGAGGATTGAGGATTGAGTATTGAGGATTGAGGATTGAGGATTGAATATTGAGTACTGAGGTTTGAGGATTGAGGATTGAGGATTGAGGATTGAAGATTGCAGATTGAGTACTGAGGATTGAAGATTGCGGATTGAGGATTGAGGATTGAGGATTGAGGATTGAAGATTGAGTATTGAGGATTGAAGACTGACGATTGAGAGTTGAGGATTGAGGATTGGGTATTGAGGATTGAAGATTGAGTATTGAGGATTGAAAATTGAGGATAGAGGATTGAGGATTGAGGATTGAGGATTGAAGAATGAGGATTGAGGATTGAGGATTGAGGCATGAGGATTGCAGAGTGAGAATTGAGGATTGAAGATTGAGGATTGAGTATTGAGCATTGAGGATTGAGGATAGAAGATTGTGTGTTGAGGATTGAAAATTGAAGATTGAGGATTGAGGATTGAGGATTGAGGATTGAGGATTGAGGATTGAGGATTGAGGATTGAAGATTGAGTATTGAGGATTGAAGATTGAGGATTGAGGATTGAGTATTGAGGATTGAAGGTTGAGGATTGCAGATTGAGTACTGAGGTCTGAGGATTGAGGATTGAGGTTTGAGGATTGAAGACTGAGTATTGCGGATTGAAGATTCAGGATTGAGGAGTGAGTCTTGAAGATTGAGGATGTGGGACTGAGGATTGAATATTGAGGATTGAGGATTGAGGATTGAGGATTGAGGGTTGAGGATTGAAGATTGAGTATTGAGGATTGAAGATTGAGGATTGAGGATTGAGGATTGAGGATTGAGGATTGAGGATTGAGGATTGAAGATGAGGGCTGAGGGTTGAGGATTGAGTTTTGAGGACTGGGGACTGAGGATTGAGGATTGAGAATTGAGGATTGAGGATTGAGGATTGAAGATTGAGGATTGGGTATTGAGGATTGAAGAATGAGGATTGAAGATTGAGGATTGAGGATTGAATGTTGACGATTGAGGACGAGGACTGACGGTTGAGGGTTGATGTTTGAGGGTTGAGGTTTGAGGATTGAGGACTGAGGATTGAGGATTGAGGATTGAGCATTGAGGATTGCAGATTGAGGATTGAGGATTCACAATTGAGGATTGAGGATTGAGGAATGAAGAATGAGGATTGGGTATTGAGGATTGAAGGATGAGGATTGAGGATTGAGGATTGAGGATTGAGGATTGAAGATTGAGGATTGAGGATTGAGGATTGAGGACTGAATATTGAGTATTGAGGATTGAAGATTGTGGATTGAGGATTGAGGGTTGAGGATTGAGGACGAGGACTGACGGTTGAGGATTGAGGTTTGAGGATTGAAGATTGAGGAATGAGGACTGAGGATTGAAGATTGAGGATTGGAGATTGAGGACTGGGGATTGAGGTTTGAAGATTGAGGATTAAGGATTGAGGATTGGGGATTGAGGATCTAGGATTGGAGATTGATTATTGAGGATTGAAGATTGAGGACTGGTGATTGAGTATTGAAGATTGAGGATTAAGGATTGAGGATTGGATATTTAGGATCTAGGATTGCAGATTGATTATTGAGGATTGAAGATTGAGGATTGAGGATTGAGGATTGAGGATTGAGGTTTGAAGATTGAGGATTGGGGACTGAGTGTTGAGGGTTGAGTGATGAGAATTGATGTTTGTGGATAGAGATTTGAAGATTGCAGGCTGAGTATTAAGTATTGAAACCTGTGAATTGAGTATATTCTATTGAGGATTGAGGATTCACAACTGATTGTTGAGGTCTGAGGGCTGAAGGTTGAGCGTTCAGCATTGTGGATTCAGGTTTGAGGTTTGAGGACTGAGGATTGAGGATTCAGGATTGAGGATTGAGGATTGAGGATTGGGTGTTGAGGATTGAAGAATGAGGATTGAGGATTGAGGATTGAGGATTGAGGATTGAAGATTGAGTATTGAGGATTGAAGATTGAGGATTGAGGATTGAGGATTGAGGATTGAGGATTGAAGATTGAGTACTGAGGATTGAAGATTAAGGTTGAGGATTGAGGATTGAGGATTGAGGATTGAGGATTGAGGATTGAGGATTGAGGATTGAGGATTGAAGATTGAGGATTGCGTATTGAGGATAGAACATTGAGGATTGAGAATAGAGTATTGAGGATTGAGGATTCAGGATTGTAAACTGTGAATTGAGGATATTCTATTGAGGAATGAGGATTGACAACTGATTGTTGAGGACTTAGGGCTGAAGATTGAGGATTCAGGGTTGAGGATTCAGGATTGAGGATTGAGGATTGAGGTTTGAGGATTGAAGGTTGAGGATTGAGGATTGAGGATTGAGGATTGAGGATTGAAGATTGAGGATTGGGTATTGGAGATTGAAGAATGTGGATTGAGTATTGAGTATTGAGGATTGAGTATTGACGATTGAGTATTGAGGATTGAAGATTGACGATTGAGGATTGAGGATTGAGGATTGAGGATTGAGGATTGAGGATTGAGGATTGAGGATTGAAGATTGAGTATTGAGTATTGAAGATTGAGGATTGAGGATTGAGTATTGACGGTTGAGGATTGAGGATTGAGGATTGAGCATTGAGGATTGAAGATTGAGGATTGAGGATTGAGAATTGATGATTGAGGATTGAGGAATGAAGATTGTGGATTGGGTATTGAGGATTGAAGAATGAGGATTGAGGATTGAGGATTGAGGCTTGAGGATTGAAGATTGAGGATTGAGGATTGAGGATTGAGGATTGAGGATTGAAGACTGAGAAATGAAGATTGAGGATTGAACATTGAGGACTGAGCGTTCAGGGTTGAGTGATGAGAATTGATGTTTGTGGATAGAGATTTGAATATTGCAGATTGAGTATTAAGTATTGAAAACTGTGAATTGAGGATATTCTATTGCGGATTGAGGATTGACAACTGATTGTTGAGGACTGAGGGCTGAAGATTGAGGATGCAGAATTGAGGATTCAGAATTGAGGTATGAGGACTGAGGATTGAGGTTTGAAGATTGAGTATTGAGGATTGAAGATTGAGGATTGAGGATTGAGGATTGAGGATTGAGGATTGAGCATGAGTGCTGAGGTTTGAGGTATGAGGTTTGAGGACTGAGGACTGAGGATTGAGGGTTGAGAATTGAGGATTGAGGATTGAGGATTGAAGATTGAGGATTGGGTATTGAGGATTGAAGAATGAGGATTGAGGATTGAAGAATGAGGATTGAGTATTGAGTATTGAGGATTGAGGATTGAAGATTGAGTATTGAGGATTGAAGATTGACGATTGAGGATTGAGGATTGAGTATCGAGTATTGAGGATTGAGGATTGAGGATTGAAGATTGAGTACTGAGGATTGAAGATTAAGATTGAGGATTGAGGATTGAAGATTGAGGATTGAGGATTGAGTGTTGACGATTGAGGACGAGGACTGACGGTTGCGGATTGATGTTTGAGGGTTGAGGATTGAGGATTGATGACTGAGGATTGAGGATTAAGGATTGAGCATTGAGGATTGAAGATTGAGGACTGGGGATTGAGGATTGAAGATTGAGTACTGAGGATTGAAGATTAAGGTTGAGGATTGAGGATTGAGGATTGAGGATTGAGGATTGAGGATTGAGGATTGAGGATTGAGGATTGAAGATTGAGGATTGCGTATTGAGGATAGAACATTGAGGATTGAGGATAGAGTATTGAGGATTGAGGATTGAGGATTGAAAACTGTGAATTGAGGATATTCTATTGAGGAATGAGGATTGACAACTGATTGTTGAGGACTTAGGGCTGAAGACTGAGGATTCAGGGTTGAGGATTCAGGATTGAGGTTTGAGGACTGAGGATTGAGGATTGAGGATTGAGGATTGAGGATTGAAGATTGAGTATTGAGGATTGAAGATTGAGGATTGAGGATTGAGGATTGAGGTTTGAGGATTGAAGATTGAGGATTGAGGATTGAGGATTGAGGATTGAGGATTGAGGATTGAAGATTGAGGATTGGGTATTGGGGACTGAAGAATGTGGATCGAGTATTGAGTATTGAGGATTGAGTATTGACGATTGAGCATTGAGGATTGAAGATTGACGATTGAGGATTGAGGATTGAGGATTGAGGATTGAGGATTGAGGATTGAGGATTGAAGATTGAGTATTGAGTATTGAAGATTGAGGATTGAGGATTGAGGATTGACGGTTGAGGATTGAGGATTGAGGATTGAGGATTGAAGATTGAGTATTGAGGATTGAAAACTGACGATTGAGGATTGAGGATGGAGGATTGAATATTGAGTATTGAGGATTGAAGATTGAGGATTGAAAATTGAGGATTGAGGATTGAGGATTGAGGATTGAGGATTGAGGATTGAGGATTGAGGATTGAGGATTGAGTAATGAGGATTGAAGATTGAGGATTGAGGATTGAGGATTGAGGATTGAGGATTGAGTGTTGACGATTGAGGACGATGACTGACGGTTGAGGATTGAGGTTTGAGGGTTGAGGATTCAGGATTGAGGACTGAGGATTGAGGATTAAGGATTGAGCATTGAGGATTGAAGATTGAGGACTGGGGATTGAGGATTGAAGATTGAGGATTAAGGATTGAAGATTGGGGATTGAGGATCTAGGATTGGAGATTGACTATTGAGGATTGAATATTCAGGATTGAGGATTGCGGATTGAGAATTGAGAATTGAGGATGAGGACTGAGGGTTGAGGATTGAGGTTTGAGGAACGAGGATTGAGGATTGAGGATTGAGGACTCAGGAATGACGATTGAGTATTGAAGATTGAGGATTGATTACTGAGGATTGAGGATTAAGGATTGAGGATTGAGGATTGAGGATTGAAGGTTCAGTATTGTGGATTGAAGATTGATAATTGAGGATTGAGGATTGAACATTGAGGTCTGAGCACTCAGGGTCGAGTGATGAGAATTGATGTTTGTGGATAGAGATTTGAAGATTGCAGATTGAGTATTGAGTATTGAAAACTGTGAATTGAGGGTATTCTATTGGGGATTGAGGATTGACAACAGATTGTTGAGTACTGATGGCTGAAGATTGAGGATGCAGGATTGAGGATTCAGAATTGAGGTTTGAGGACTGAGGATTGAGGATTGGAGAATGAGGATTGAAGATTGAGGATTGAGGATTGAAGATTGCAGATTGAGTATTGAGGATTGAAGATTGCGGATTGAGGATTGAGGATTGAGGATTGAGGATTGAAGATTGAATATTGAGGATTGAAGACTGACGATTGAGTGTTGAGAATTGCGGATTGAGGATTGAAGATTGCGTATTGAGGATTGAAAATTGAGGATTGAGGATTGAGGATTGAGGATTGGGGATTGAAGAATGAGGATTGAGGATTGAGGATTGAGGATTGAAGATTGCAAATTGAGTATTGAGGATTGAAGATTGAGGATTGAGGATTGAGGATTGAGGCCTGAGGATTGAAGATTGAGTATTGAGGATTGAAGACTGACGATTGAGGATTGAGGATGGAGGATTGAATATTGAATATTGAGGATTGAAGGTTGAGGATTGAAAATTGAGGATTGAGGATTGAGGATTGAGGATTGAGGATTGAGGATTGAGGATTGAGGATTGAGGATTGGAGAATGAGGACTGGTGATTGAGAATTGATGATTGAGGATTGAGGAATGAAGATTGTGGATTGGGTATTGAGGATTGAAGAATGAGGATTGAGGATATTCTATTGCGGATTGAGGATTGACAACTGATTGCTGAGGACTGAGGGCTGAAGATTGAGGATGCAGGGTTGAGGATTCAGAATTGAGGTTTGAGGACTGAGGATTAAGGATTGGAGAATGAGGATTGAAGATTGAGGATTGAGGATTGAAGATTGCAGATTGAGTATTGAGGATTGAAGATTGCGGATTGAGGATTGAGGATTGAGGATTGAGGATTGAGGATTGAGGATTGAGGATTGAAGGTTCAGTATTGTGGATTGAAGATTGATAATTGAGGATTGAGGATTGAACATTGAGGTCTGAGCACTCAGGGTCGAGTGATGAGAATTGATGTTTGTGGATAGAGATTTGAAGATTGCAGATTGAGGATTGAGGATTGAAAACTGTGAATTGAGGATATTCTATTGAGGAATGAGGATTGACAACTGATTGTTGAGGACTTAGGGCTGAAGACTGAGGATTCAGGGTTGAGGATTCAGAATTGAGGTTTGAGGACTGAGGATTAAGGATTGGAGAATGAGGATTGAAGATTGAGGATTGAGGATTGAAGATTGCAGATTGAGTATTGAGGATTGAAGATTGCGGATTGAGGATTGAGGATTGAGGATTGAGGATTGAGGATTGAAGATTGAATATTGAGGATTGAAGACTGACGATTGAGGGTTGAGGATTGAGGATTGAGGATTGAAGATTGAGTATTGAGGATTGAAAATTGAGGATTGAGGATTGAGGATTGAGGATTGAGGATTGAAGAATGAGGATTGAGGATTGAGGATTGATGATTGAAGATTGCAAATTGAGTATTAATGATTGAAGATTGAGGATTGAGGATTGAGGATTGAGGCCTCAGGATTGAAGATTGAGTATGGAGGATTGAAGACTGACGATTGAGGATTGAGGATGGAGGATTGAATATTGAATATTGAGGATTGAAGATTGAGGATTGAAAATTGAGGATTGAGGATTGAGGATTGAGGATTGAGGATTGAGGATTGAGGATTGAGGATTGAGGATTGGAGAATGAGGACTGGGGATTGAGAATTGAGGATTGGGGATTCAGGATTGAGTATTGGGGTTGAGTATTGAAGATTCAGTATTGAGGATTGAAGATTGAGAATTGAAGATTGAGGATTGAACACTGAGGACTGAGAGTTCAGGGTTGAGTGATGAGAATTGATGTTTGTGGATAGAGATTTGAATATTGGAGATTGAGTATTGAGTATTGAAAACTGTGAATTGAGGATATTCTATTGCGGATTGAGGATTGACAACTGATTGTTGAGGACTCAGGCCTGAAGATTGAGGATGCAGAATTGAGGATTCAGAATTGAGGTTTGAGGACTGAGGATTGAGGTTTGAAGATTGAGTATTGAGGATTGAAGATTGAGGATTGAGGATTGAGGATTGAGGATTGAGGATTGAGGATGAGTGCTGAGGATTGAGGTATGAGGTTTGAGGACTGAGGATTGAGGATTGAGGGTTGAGAATTGAGGATTGAGGGTTGAGTATTGAAGATTGAGGATTGGGTATTGAGGATTGCAGAATGACGATTGAGGATTGAAGAACGAGGATTGAGTATTGAGTATTGAGGATTGAGGATTGAAGATTTAGTATTGAGGATTGAAGATTGACGATTGAGGATTGAGGATTGAGGATCGAGTATTGAGGATTGAGGATTGAGGATTGAAGATTGAGTACTGAGGATTGAAGATTAAGATTGAGGATTGAGGATTGAAGATTGAGGATTGAGGATTGAGTGTTGACGATTGAGGACGAGGACTGACTGTTGAGGATTGAGGTTTGAGGGTTGAGGATTGATGATTGAGGACTGAGGATTGAGGATTAAGGATTGAGCATTGAGGATTGAAGATTGAGGACTGGGGATTGAGGATTGAGGATTGAGGATTGAAGATTGAGTATTGAGTATTGAAGATTGAGGATTGAGGATTGAGGATTGACGGTTGAGGATTGAGGATTGAGGATTGAGTAATGAGGATTGAAGATTGAGGATTGACGATTGAGGATTGAGGATTGAGGATTGAGTGTTGACGATTGAGGACGATGACTGACGGTTGAGGATTGAGGTTTGAGGGTTGAGGATTCAGGATTGAGGACTGAGGATTGAGGATTAAGGATTGAGCGTTGAGGATTGAAGATTGAGGACTGGGGATTGAGGATTGAAGATTGAGGATTAAGGATTGAAGATTGGGGATTGAGGATCTAGGATTGGAGATTGACTATTGAGGATTGAATATTGAGGATTGAGGATTGCGGATTGAGAATTGAGAATTGAGGATGAGGACTGAGGGTTGAGGATTGAGGTTTGAGGAACGAGGATTGAGGATTGAGGATTGAGGACTGAGGAATGACGATTGAGTATTGAAGATTGAGGATTGATTACTGAGGATTGAGGATTAAGGATTGAGGATTGAGGATTGAGGATTGAAGGTTCAGTATTGTGGATTGAAGATTGATAATTGAGGATTGAGGATTGAACATTGAGGTCTGAGCACTCAGGGTCGAGTGATGAGAATTGATGTTTGTGGATAGAGATTTGAAGATTGCAGATTGAGTATTGAGTATTGAAAACTGTGAATTGAGGGTATTCTATTGGGGATTGAGGATTGACAACAGATTGTTGAGTACTGATGGCTGAAGATTGAGGATGCAGGATTGAGGATTCAGAATTGAGGTTTGAGGACTGAGGATTGAGGATTGGAGAATGAGGATTGAAGATTGAGGATTGAGGATTGAAGATTGCAGATTGAGTATTGAGGATTGAAGATTGCGGATTGAGGATTGAGGATTGAGGATTGAGGATTGAAGATTGAATATTGAGGATTGAAGACTGACGATTGAGTGTTGAGAATTGCGGATTGAGGATTGAAGATTGCGTATTGAGGATTGAAAATTGAGGATTGAGGATTGAGGATTGAGGATTGGGGATTGAAGAATGAGGATTGAGGATTGAGGATTGAGGATTGAAGATTGCAAATTGAGAATTGAGGATTGAAGATTGAGGATTGAGGATTGAGGATTGAGGCCTGAGGATTGAAGATTGAGTATTGAGGATTGAAGACTGACGATTGAGGATTGAGGATGGAGGATTGAATATTGAATATTGAGGATTGAAGGTTGAGGATTGAAAATTGAGGATTGAGGATTGAGGATTGAGGATTGAGGATTGAGGATTGAGGATTGAGGATTGAGGATTGGAGAATGAGGACTGGTGATTGAGAATTGATGATTGAGGATTGAGGAATGAAGATTGTGGATTGGGTATTGAGGATTGAAGAATGAGGATTGAGGATATTCTATTGCGGATTGAGGATTGACAACTGATTGCTGAGGACTGAGTGCTGAAGATTGAGGATGCAGGGTTGAGGATTCAGAATTGAGGTTTGAGGACTGAGGATTAAGGATTGGAGAATGAGGATTGAAGATTGAGGATTGAGGATTGAAGATTGCAGATTGAGTATTGAGGATTGAAGATTGCGGATTGAGGATTGAGGATTGAGGATTGAGGATTGAGGATTGAGGATTGAGGATTGAAGGTTCAGTATTGTGGATTGAAGATTGATAATTGAGGATTGAGGATTGAACATTGAGGTCTGAGCACTCAGGGTCGAGTGATGAGAATTGATGTTTGTGGATAGAGATTTGAAGATTGCAGATTGAGGATTGAGGATTGAAAACTGTGAATTGAGGATATTCTATTGAGGAATGAGGATTGACAACTGATTGTTGAGGACTTAGGGCTGAAGACTGAGGATTCAGGGTTGAGGATTCAGAATTGAGGTTTGAGGACTGAGGATTAAGGATTGGAGAATGAGGATTGAAGATTGAGGATTGAGGATTGAAGATTGCAGATTGAGTATTGAGGATTGAAGATTGCGGATTGAGGATTGAGGATTGAGGATTGAGGATTGAGGATTGAAGATTGAATATTGAGGATTGAAGACTGACGATTGAGGGTTGAGGATTGAGGATTGAGGATTGAAGATTGAGTATTGAGGATTGAAAATTGAGGATTGAGGATTGAGGATTGAGGATTGAGGATTGAAGAATGAGGATTGAGGATTGAGGATTGATGATTGAAGATTGCAAATTGAGTATTAATGATTGAAGATTGAGGATTGAGGATTGAGGATTGAGGCCTCAGGATTGAAGATTGAGTATGGAGGATTGAAGACTGACGATTGAGGATTGAGGATGGAGGATTGAATATTGAATATTGAGGATTGAAGATTGAGGATTGAAAATTGAGGATTGAGGATTGAGGATTGAGGATTGAGGATTGAGGATTGAGGATTGAGGATTGAGGATTGGAGAATGAGGACTGGGGATTGAGAATTGAGGATTGGGGATTCAGGATTGAGTATTGGGGTTGAGTATTGAAGATTCAGTATTGAGGATTGAAGATTGAGAATTGAAGATTGAGGATTGAACACTGAGGACTGAGAGTTCAGGGTTGAGTGATGAGAATTGATGTTTGTGGATAGAGATTTGAATATTGGAGATTGAGTATTGAGTATTGAAAACTGTGAATTGAGGATATTCTATTGCGGATTGAGGATTGACAACTGATTGTTGAGGACTCAGGCCTGAAGATTGAGGATGCAGAATTGAGGATTCAGAATTGAGGTTTGAGGACTGAGGATTGAGGTTTGAAGATTGAGTATTGAGGATTGAAGATTGAGGATTGAGGATTGAGGATTGAGGATTGAGGATTGAGGATGAGTGCTGAGGATTGAGGTATGAGGTTTGAGGACTGAGGATTGATGATTGAGGGTTGAGAATTGAGGATTGAGGGTTGAGTATTGAAGATTGAGGATTGGGTATTGAGGATTGCAGAATGACGATTGAGGATTGAAGAACGAGGATTGAGTATTGAGTATTGAGGATTGAGGATTGAAGATTTAGTATTGAGGATTGAAGATTGACGATTGAGGATTGAGGATTGAGGATCGAGTATTGAGGATTGAGGATTGAGGATTGAAGATTGAGTACTGAGGATTGAAGATTAAGATTGAGGATTGAGGATTGAAGATTGAGGATTGAGGATTGAGTGTTGACGATTGAGGACGAGGACTGACTGTTGAGGATTGAGGTTTGAGGGTTGAGGATTGATGATTGAGGACTGAGGATTGAGGATTAAGGATTGAGCATTGAGGATTGAAGATTGAGGACTGGGGATTGAGGATTGAGGATTGAGGATTGAAGATTGAGTATTGAGTATTGAAGATTGAGGATTGAGGATTGAGGATTGACGGTTGAGGATTGAGGATTGAGGATTGAGTAATGAGGATTGAAGATTGAGGATTGACGATTGAGGATTGAGGATTGAGGATTGAGTGTTGACGATTGAGGACGATGACTGACGGTTGAGGATTGAGGTTTGAGGGTTGAGGATTCAGGATTGAGGACTGAGGATTGAGGATTAAGGATTGAGCGTTGAGGATTGAAGATTGAGGACTGGGGATTGAGGATTGAAGATTGAGGATTAAGGATTGAAGATTGGGGATTGAGGATCTAGGATTGGAGATTGACTATTGAGGATTGAATATTGAGGATTGAGGATTGCGGATTGAGAATTGAGAATTGAGGATGAGGACTGAGGGTTGAGGATTGAGGTTTGAGGAACGAGGATTGAGGATTGAGGATTGAGGACTGAGGAATGACGATTGAGTATTGAAGATTGAGGATTGATTACTGAGGATTGAG
Organism: Calliopsis andreniformis; assembly: GCF_051401765.1. NCBI lineage: Eukaryota > Metazoa > Arthropoda > Insecta > Hymenoptera > Andrenidae > Calliopsis > Calliopsis andreniformis. Next base: position 1,697,947 of record NW_027480466.1, on the reverse strand, counting down.
GATTAAGGATTGAGGATTGAGGATTGAGGATTGAAGGTTCAGTATTGTGGATTGAAGATTGATAATTGAGGATTGAGGATTGAACATTGAGGTCTGAGCACTCAGGGTCGAGTGATGAGAATTGATGTTTGTGGATAGAGATTTGAAGATTGCAGATTGAGTATTGAGTATTGAAAACTGTGAATTGAGGGTATTCTATTGGCGATTGAGGATTGACAACTGATTGTTGAGTACTGATGGCTGAAGATTGAGGATGCAGGATTGAGGATTCAGAATTGAGGTTTGAGGACTGAGGATTGAGGATTGGAGAATGAGGATTGAAGATTGAGGATTGAGGATTGAAGATTGCAGATTGAGTATTGAGGATTGAAGATTGCGGATTGAGGATTGAGGATTGAGGATTGAGGATTGAAGATTGAATATTGAGGATTGAAGACTGACGATTGAGTGTTGAGAATTGCGGATTGAGGATTGAAGATTGAGTATTGAGGATTGAAAATTGAGGATTGAGGATTGAGGATTGAGGATTGGGGTTGAAGAATGAGGATTGAGGATTGAGGATTGAGGATTGAAGGTTGCAAATTGAGTATTGAGGATTGAAGATTGAGGATTGAGGATTGAGGATTGAGGCCTGAGGATTGAAGATTGAGTATTGAGGATTGAAGACTGACGATTGAGGATTGAGGATGGAGGATTGAATATTGAATATTGAGGATTGAAGGTTGAGGATTGAAAATTGAGGATTGAGGGTTGAGGATTGAGGATTGAGGATTGAGGATTGAGGATTGAGGATTGAGGATTGGAGAATGAGGACTGGTGATTGAGAATTGATGATTGAGGCTTGAGGAATGAAGATTGTGGATTGGGTATTGAGGATTGAAGAATGAGGATTGAGGATATTCTATTGCGGATTGAGGATTGACAACTGATTGTTGAGGACTGAGGGCTGAAGATTGAGGATGCAGGATTGAGGATTCAGAATTGAGGTTTGAGGACTGAGGATTAAGGATTGGAGAATGAGGATTGAAGATTGAGGATTGAGGATTGAAGATTGCAGATTGAGTATTGAGGATTGAAGATTGCGGATTGAGGATTGAGGATTGAGGATTGAGAATTGAGGATTGAAGATTCAATATTGAGGATTGAAGACTGACGATTGAGGGTTGAGGATTGAGGATTGAGGATTGAAGATTGAGTATTGAGGATTGAAAATTGAGGATTGAGGATTGAGGATTGAGGATTGAGGATTGAAGAATGAGGATTGAGGATTGAGGATTGAGGATTGAAGATTGCAAATTGAGTATTAATGATTGAAGATTGAGGATTGAGGATTGAAGATTGAGGACTGGGGATTGAGGATTGAGGATTGAGGATTGAAGATTGAGTATTGAGTATTGAAGATTGAGGATTGAGGATTGAGGATTGACGGTTGAGGATTGAGGATTGAGGATTGAGTAATGAGGATTGAAGATTGAGGATTGAGGATTGAGGATTGAGGATTGAGGATTGAGTGTTGACGATTGAGGACGATGACTGACGGTTGAGGATTGAGGTTTGAGGGTTGAGGATTCAGGATTGAGGACTGAGGATTGAGGATTAAGGATTGAGCGTTGAGGATTGAAGATTGAGGACTGGGGATTGAGGATTGAAGATTGAGGATTAAGGATTGAAGATTGGGGATTGAGGATCTAGGATTGGAGATTGACTATTGAGGATTGAATATTGAGGATTGAGGATTGCGGATTGAGAATTGAGAATTGAGGATGAGGACTGAGGGTTGAGGATTGAGGTTTGAGGAACGAGGATTGAGGATTGAGGATTGAGGACTGAGGAATGACGATTGAGTATTGAAGATTGAGGATTGATTACTGAGGATTGAGGATTAAGGATTGAGGATTGAGGATTGAGGATTGAAGGTTCAGTATTGTGGATTGAAGATTGATAATTGAGGATTGAGGATTGAACATTCAGGTCTGAGCACTCAGGGTCGAGTGATGGGAATTGATGTTTGTGGATAGAGATTTGAAGATTGCAGATTGAGTATTGAGTATTGAAAACTGTGAATTGAGGGTATTCTATTGGGGATTGAGGATTGACAACTGATTGTTGAGTACTGATGGCTGAAGATGGAGGATGCAGGATTGAGGATTCAGAATTGAGGTTTGAGGACTGAGGATTGAGGATTGGAGAATGAGGATTGAAGATTGAGGATTGAGGATTGAAGATTGCAGATTGAGTATTGAGGATTGAAGATTGCGGATTGAGGATTGAGGATTGAGGATTGAGGATTGAAGATTGAATATTGAGGATTGAAGACTGACGATTGAGTGTTGAGAATTGCGGATTGAGGATTGAAGATTGAGTATTGAGGATTGAAAATTGAGGATTGAGGATTGAGGATTGAGGATTGGGGTTGAAGAATGAGGATTGAGGATTGAGGATTGAGGATTGAAGGTTGCAAATTGAGTATTGAGGATTGAAGATTGAGGATTGAGGATTGAGGATTGAGGCCTGAGGATTGAAGATTGAGTATTGAGGATTGAAGACTGACGATTGAGGATTGAGGATGGAGGATTGAATATTGAATATTGAGGATTGAAGGTTGAGGATTGAAAATTGAGGATTGAGGATTGAGGATTGAGGATTGAGGATTGAGGATTGAGGATTGAGGATTGAGGATTGGAGAATGAGGACTGGTGATTGAGAATTGATGATTGAGGCTTGAGGAATGAAGATTGTGGATTGGGTATTGAGGATTGAAGAATGAGGATTGAGGATATTCTATTGCGGATTGAGGATTGACAACTGATTGTTGAGGACTGAGGGCTGAAGATTGAGGATGCAGGATTGAGGATTCAGAATTGAGGTTTGAGGACTGAGGATTAAGGATTGGAGAATGAGGATAGAAGATTGAGGATTGAGGATTGAAGATTGCAGATTGAGTATTGAGGATTGAAGATTGCGGATTGAGGATTGAGGATTGAGGATTGAGAATTGAGGATTGAAGATTCAATATTGAGGATTGAAGACTGACGATTGAGGGTTGAGGATTGAGGATTGAGGATTGAAGATTGAGTATTGAGGATTGAAAATTGAGGATTGAGGATTGAGGATTGAGGATTGAGGATTGAAGAATGAGGATTGAGGATTGAGGATTGAGGATTGAAGATTGCAAATTGAGTATTAATGATTGAAGATTGAGGATTGAGGATTGAGGATTGAGGCCTCAGGATTGAAGATTGAGTATGGAGGATTGAAGACTGACGATTGAGGATTGAGGATGGAGGATTGAATATTGAATATTGAGGATTGAAGATTGAGGATTGAAAATTGATGATTGAGGATTGAAGATTGAGGATTGAGGATTGAGGATTGAGGATTGAGGATTGAGGATTGGAGAATGAGGACTGGGGATTGAGAATTGAGGATTGGGGATTGAGGATTGAGTATTGGGGATTGAGTATTGAAGATTCAGTATTGAGGATTGAAGATTGAGAATTGAAGATTGAGGATTGAACACTGAGGACTGAGAGTACAGGGTTGAGTGATGAGAATTGATGTTTGTGGATAGAGATATGAATATTGCAGATTGAGTATTGAGTATTGAAAACTGTGAATTGAGGATATTCTATTGCGGATTGAGGATTGACAACTGATTGTTGAGGACTCAGGCCTGAAGATTGAGGATGCAGAATTGAGGATTCAGAATTGAGGTTTGAGGACTGAGGATTGAGGTTTGAAGATTGAGTATTGAGGATTGAAGATTGAGGATTGAGGATTGAGGATTGAGGATTGAGGATTGAGGATGAGTGCTGAGGTTTGAGGTATGAGGTTTGAGGACTGAGGACTGAGGATTGAGGGTTGAGAATTGAGGATTGAGGGTTGAGTATTGAAGATTGAGGATTGGGTATTGAGGATTGCAGAATGACGATTGAGGATTGAAGAACGAGGATTGAGTATTGAGTATTGAGGATTGAGGATTGAAGATTTAGTATTGAGGATTGAAGATTGACGATTGAGGATTGAGGATTGAGGATCGAGTATTGAGGATTGAGGATTGAGGATTGAAGGTTGAGTACTGAGGATTGAAGATTAAGATTGAGGATTGAGGATTGAAGATTGAGGATTGAGGATTGAGTGTTGACGATTGAGGACGAGGACTGACTGTTGAGGATTGATGTTTGAGGGTTGAGGATTGATGATTGAGGACTGAGGATTGAGGATTAAGGATTGAGCATTGAGGATTGAAGATTGAGGACTGGGGATTGAGGATTGAGGATTGAGGATTGAAGATTGAGTATTGAGTATTGAAGATTGAGGATTGAGGATTGAGGATTGACGGTTGAGGATTGAGGATTGAGGATTGAGGATTGAAGATTGAGTATTGAGGATTGAAAACTGACGATTGAGGATTGAGGATGGAGGATTGAATATTGAGTATTGAGGATTGAAGATTGAGGATTGAAAATTGAGGATTGAGGATTGAGGATTGAAGATTGAGGATTGGGTATTGAGGATTGAAGAATGAGGATTGAAGATTGAGGATTGAGGATTGAATGTTGACGATTGAGGACGAGGACTGACGGTTGAGGGTTGATGTTTGAGGGTTGAGGTTTGAGGATTGAGGACTGAGGATTGAGGATTGAGGATTGAGCATTGAGGATTGAAGATTGAGGATTGAGGATTCACAATTGAGGATTGAGGATTGAGGAATGAAGAATGAGGATTGGGTATTGAGGATTGAAGGATGAGGATTGAGGATTGAGGATTGAGGATTGAGGATTGAAGATTGAGGATTGAGGATTGAGGATTGAGGACTGAATATTGAGTATTGAGGATTGAAGATTGTGGATTGAGGATTGAGGGTTGAGGATTGAGGACGAGGACTGACGGTTGAGGATTGAGGTTTGAGGATTGAAGATTGAGGAATGAGGACTGAGGATTGAAGATTGAGGATTGGAGATTGAGGACTGGGGATTGAGGTTTGAAGATTGAGGATTAAGGATTGAGGATTGGGGATTGAGGATCTAGGATTGGAGATTGATTATTGAGGATTGAAGATTGAGGACTGGTGATTGAGTATTGAAGATTGAGGATTAAGGATTGAGGATTGGATATTTAGGATCTAGGATTGCAGATTGATTATTGAGGATTGAAGATTGAGGATTGAGGATTGAGGATTGAGGATTGAGGTTTGAAGATTGAGGATTGGGGACTGAGTGTTGAGGGTTGAGTGATGAGAATTGATGTTTGTGGATAGAGATTTGAAGATTGCAGGCTGAGTATTAAGTATTGAAACCTGTGAATTGAGTATACTCTATTGAGGATTGAGGATTCACAACTGATTGTTGAGGTCTGAGGGCTGAAGGTTGAGCGTTCAGCATTGTGGATTCAGGTTTGAGGTTTGAGGACTGAGGATTGAGGATTCAGGATTGAGGATTGAGGATTGAGGATTGGGTGTTGAGGATTGAAGAATGAGGATTGAGGATTGAGGATTGAGGATTGAGGATTGAAGATTGAGTATTGAGGATTGAAGATTGAGGATTGAGGATTGAGGATTGAGGATTGAGGATTGAAGATTGAGTACTGAGGATTGAAGATTAAGGTTGAGGATTGAGGATTGAGGATTGAGGATTGAGGATTGAGGATTGAGGATTGAGGATTGAAGATTGAGTATTGAGTATTGAAGATTGAGGATTGAGGATTGAGTATTGACGGTTGAGGATTGAGGATTGAGGATTGAGCATTGAGGATTGAAGATTGAGGATTGAGGATTGAGAATTGATGATTGAGGATTGAGGAATGAAGATTGTGGATTGGGTATTGAGGATTGAAGAATGAGGATTGAGGATTGAGGATTGAGGCTTGAGGATTGAAGATTGAGGATTGAGGATTGAGGATTGAGGATTGAGGATTGAAGACTGAGAAATGAAGATTGAGGATTGAACATTGAGGACTGAGCGTTCAGGGTTGAGTGATGAGAATTGATGTTTGTGGATAGAGATTTGAATATTGCAGATTGAGTATTAAGTATTGAAAACTGTGAATTGAGGATATTCTATTGCGGATTGAGGATTGACAACTGATTGTTGAGGACTGAGGGCTGAAGATTGAGGATGCAGAATTGAGGATTCAGAATTGAGGTTTGAGGACTGAGGATTGAGGTTTGAAGATTGAGTATTGAGGATTGAAGATTGAGGATTGAGGATTGAGGATTGAGGATTGAGGATTGAGCATGAGTGCTGAGGTTTGAGGTATGAGGTTTGAGGACTGAGGACTGAGGATTGAGGGTTGAGAATTGAGAATTGAGGATTGAGGATTGAAGATTGAGGATTGGGTATTGAGGATTGAAGAATGAGGATTGAGGATTGAAGAATGAGGATTGAGTATTGAGTATTGAGGATTGAGGATTGAAGATTGAGTATTGAGGATTGAAGATTGACGATTGAGGATTGAGGATTGAGTATCGAGTATTGAGGATTGAGGATTGAGGATTGAAGATTGAGTACTGAGGATTGAAGATTAAGATTGAGGATTGAGGATTGAAGATTGAGGATTGAGGATTGAGTGTTGACGATTGAGGACGAGGACTGACGGTTGCGGATTGATGTTTGAGGGTTGAGGATTGAGGATTGATGACTGAGGATTGAGGATTAAGGATTGAGCATTGAGGATTGAAGATTGAGGACTGGGGATTGAGGATTGAAGATTGAGTACTGAGGATTGAAGATTAAGGTTGAGGATTGAGGATTGAGGATTGAGGATTGAGGATTGAGGATTGAGGATTGAGGATTGAGGATTGAAGATTGAGGATTGCGTATTGAGGATAGAACATTGAGGATTGAGGATAGAGTATTGAGGATTGAGGATTGAGGATTGAAAACTGTGAATTGAGGATATTCTATTGAGGAATGAGGATTGACAACTGATTGTTGAGGACTTAGGGCTGAAGACTGAGGATTCAGGGTTGAGGATTCAGGATTGAGGTTTGAGGACTGAGGATTGAGGATTGAGGATTGAGGATTGAGGATTGAAGATTGAGTATTGAGGATTGAAGATTGAGGATTGAGGATTGAGGATTGAGGTTTGAGGATTGAAGATTGAGGATTGAGGATTGAGGATTGAGGATTGAGGATTGAGGATTGAAGATTGAGGATTGGGTATTGGGGACTGAAGAATGTGGATCGAGTATTGAGTATTGAGGATTGAGTATTGACGATTGAGCATTGAGGATTGAAGATTGACGATTGAGGATTGAGGATTGAGGATTGAGGATTGAGGATTGAGGATTGAGGATTGAAGATTGAGTATTGAGTATTGAAGATTGAGGATTGAGGATTGAGGATTGACGGTTGAGGATTGAGGATTGAGGATTGAGGATTGAAGATTGAGTATTGAGGATTGAAAACTGACGATTGAGGATTGAGGATGGAGGATTGAATATTGAGTATTGAGGATTGAAGATTGAGGATTGAAAATTGAGGATTGAGGATTGAGGATTGAGGATTGAGGATTGAGGATTGAGGATTGAGGATTGAGGATTGAGTAATGAGGATTGAAGATTGAGGATTGAGGATTGAGGATTGAGGATTGAGGATTGAGTGTTGACGATTGAGGACGATGACTGACGGTTGAGGATTGAGGTTTGAGGGTTGAGGATTCAGGATTGAGGACTGAGGATTGAGGATTAAGGATTGAGCATTGAGGATTGAAGATTGAGGACTGGGGATTGAGGATTGAAGATTGAGGATTAAGGATTGAAGATTGGGGATTGAGGATCTAGGATTGGAGATTGACTATTGAGGATTGAATATTCAGGATTGAGGATTGCGGATTGAGAATTGAGAATTGAGGATGAGGACTGAGGGTTGAGGATTGAGGTTTGAGGAACGAGGATTGAGGATTGAGGATTGAGGACTCAGGAATGACGATTGAGTATTGAAGATTGAGGATTGATTACTGAGGATTGAGGATTAAGGATTGAGGATTGAGGATTGAGGATTGAAGGTTCAGTATTGTGGATTGAAGATTGATAATTGAGGATTGAGGATTGAACATTGAGGTCTGAGCACTCAGGGTCGAGTGATGAGAATTGATGTTTGTGGATAGAGATTTGAAGATTGCAGATTGAGTATTGAGTATTGAAAACTGTGAATTGAGGGTATTCTATTGGGGATTGAGGATTGACAACAGATTGTTGAGTACTGATGGCTGAAGATTGAGGATGCAGGATTGAGGATTCAGAATTGAGGTTTGAGGACTGAGGATTGAGGATTGGAGAATGAGGATTGAAGATTGAGGATTGAGGATTGAAGATTGCAGATTGAGTATTGAGGATTGAAGATTGCGGATTGAGGATTGAGGATTGAGGATTGAGGATTGAAGATTGAATATTGAGGATTGAAGACTGACGATTGAGTGTTGAGAATTGCGGATTGAGGATTGAAGATTGCGTATTGAGGATTGAAAATTGAGGATTGAGGATTGAGGATTGAGGATTGGGGATTGAAGAATGAGGATTGAGGATTGAGGATTGAGGATTGAAGATTGCAAATTGAGTATTGAGGATTGAAGATTGAGGATTGAGGATTGAGGATTGAGGCCTGAGGATTGAAGATTGAGTATTGAGGATTGAAGACTGACGATTGAGGATTGAGGATGGAGGATTGAATATTGAATATTGAGGATTGAAGGTTGAGGATTGAAAATTGAGGATTGAGGATTGAGGATTGAGGATTGAGGATTGAGGATTGAGGATTGAGGATTGAGGATTGGAGAATGAGGACTGGTGATTGAGAATTGATGATTGAGGATTGAGGAATGAAGATTGTGGATTGGGTATTGAGGATTGAAGAATGAGGATTGAGGATATTCTATTGCGGATTGAGGATTGACAACTGATTGCTGAGGACTGAGGGCTGAAGATTGAGGATGCAGGATTGAGGATTCAGAATTGAGGTTTGAGGACTGAGGATTAAGGATTGGAGAATGAGGATTGAAGATTGAGGATTGAGGATTGAAGATTGAATATTGAGGATTGAAGACTGACGATTGAGGGTTGAGGATTGAGGATTGAGGATTGAAGATTGAGTATTGAGGATTGAAAATTGAGGATTGAGGATTGAGGATTGAGGATTGAGGATTGAAGAATGAGGATTGAGGATTGAGGATTGATGATTGAAGATTGCAAATTGAGTATTAATGATTGAAGATTGAGGATTGAGGATTGAGGATTGAGGCCTCAGGATTGAAGATTGAGTATGGAGGATTGAAGACTGACGATTGAGGATTGAGGATGGAGGATTGAATATTGAATATTGAGGATTGAATATTGAGGATTGAAAATTGAGGATTGAGGATTGAGGATTGAGGATTGAGGATTGAGGATTGAGGATTGAGGATTGAGGATTGGAGAATGAGGACTGGGGATTGAGAATTGAGGATTGGGGATTCAGGATTGAGTATTGGGGTTGAGTATTGAAGATTCAGTATTGAGGATTGAAGATTGAGAATTGAAGATTGAGGATTGAACACTGAGGACTGAGAGTTCAGGGTTGAGTGATGAGAATTGATGTTTGTGGATAGAGATTTGAATATTGGAGATTGAGTATTGAGTATTGAAAACTGTGAATTGAGGATATTCTATTGCGGATTGAGGATTGACAACTGATTGTTGAGGACTCAGGCCTGAAGATTGAGGATGCAGAATTGAGGATTCAGAATTGAGGTTTGAGGACTGAGGATTGAGGTTTGAAGATTGAGTATTGAGGATTGAAGATTGAGGATTGAGGATTGAGGATTGAGGATTGAGGATTGAGGATGAGTGCTGAGGATTGAGGTATGAGGTTTGAGGACTGAGGATTGAGGATTGAGGGTTGAGAATTGAGGATTGAGGGTTGAGTATTGAAGATTGAGGATTGGGTATTGAGGATTGCAGAATGACGATTGAGGATTGAAGAACGAGGATTGAGTATTGAGTATTGAGGATTGAGGATTGAAGATTTAGTATTGAGGATTGAAGATTGACGATTGAGGATTGAGGATTGAGGATCGAGTATTGAGGATTGAGGATTGAGGATTGAAGATTGAGTACTGAGGATTGAAGATTAAGATTGAGGATTGAGGATTGAAGATTGAGGATTGAGGATTGAGTGTTGACGATTGAGGACGAGGACTGACTGTTGAGGATTGAGGTTTGAGGGTTGAGGATTGATGATTGAGGACTGAGGATTGAGGATTAAGGATTGAGCATTGAGGATTGAAGATTGAGGACTGGGGATTGAGGATTGAGGATTGAGGATTGAAGATTGAGTATTGAGTATTGAAGATTGAGGATTGAGGATTGAGGATTGACGGTTGAGGATTGAGGATTGAGGATTGAGTAATGAGGATTGAAGATTGAGGATTGAGGATTGAGGATTGAGGATTGAGGATTGAGTGTTGACGATTGAGGACGATGACTGACGGTTGAGGATTGAGGTTTGAGGGTTGAGGATTCAGGATTGAGGACTGAGGATTGAGGATTAAGGATTGAGCGTTGAGGATTGAAGATTGAGGACTGGGGATTGAGGATTGAAGATTGAGGATTAAGGATTGAAGATTGGGGATTGAGGATCTAGGATTGGAGATTGACTATTGAGGATTGAATATTGAGGATTGAGGATTGCGGATTGAGAATTGAGAATTGAGGATGAGGACTGAGGGTTGAGGATTGAGGTTTGAGGAACGAGGATTGAGGATTGAGGATTGAGGACTGAGGAATGACGATTGAGTATTGAAGATTGAGGATTGATTACTGAGGATTGAGGATTAAGGATTGAGGATTGAGGATTGAGGATTGAAGGTTCAGTATTGTGGATTGAAGATTGATAATTGAGGATTGAGGATTGAACATTGAGGTCTGAGCACTCAGGGTCGAGTGATGAGAATTGATGTTTGTGGATAGAGATTTGAAGATTGCAGATTGAGTATTGAGTATTGAAAACTGTGAATTGAGGGTATTCTATTGGGGATTGAGGATTGACAACTGATTGTTGAGTACTGATGGCTGAAGATTGAGGATGCAGGATTGAGGATTCAGAATTGAGGTTTGAGGACTGAGGATTGAGGATTGGAGAATGAGGATTGAAGATTGAGGATTGAGGATTGAAGATTGCAGATTGAGTATTGAGGATTGAAGATTGCGGATTGAGGATTGAGGATTGCGGATTGAGGATTGAGGATTGAGGATTGAGGATTGAAGATTGAATATTGAGGATTGAAGACTGACGATTGAGGGTTGAGGATTGAGGATTGAGGATTGAAGATTGAGTATTGAGGATTGAAAATTGAGGATTGAGGATTGAGGATTGAGGATTGAGGATTGAAGAATGAGGATTGAGGATTGAGGATTGAGGATTGAAGATTGCAAATTGAGTATTAATGATTGAAGATTGAGGATTGAGGATTGAGGATTGAGGCCTCAGGATTGAAGATTGAGTATGGAGGATTGAAGACTGACGATTGAGGATTGAGGATGGAGGATTGAATATTGAATATTGAGGATTGAAGATTGAGGATTGAAAATTGAGGATTGAGGATTGAAGATTGAGGATTGAGGATTGAGGATTGAGGATTGAGGATTGAGGATTGGAGAATGAGGACTGGGGATTGAGAATTGAGGATTGGGGATTGAGGATTGAGTATTGGGGATTGAGTATTGAAGATTCAGTATTGAGGATTGAAGGTTGAGAATTGAAGATTGAGGATTGAACACTGAGGACTGAGAGTTCAGGGTTGAGTGATGAGAATTGATGTTTGTGGATAGAGATATGAATATTGCAGATTGAGTATTGAGTATTGAAAACTGTGAATTGAGGATATTCTATTGCGGATTGAGGATTGACAACTGATTGTTGAGGACTCAGGCCTGAAGATTGAGGATGCAGAATTGAGGATTCAGAATTGAGGTTTGAGGACTGAGGATTGAGGTTTGAAGATTGAGTATTGAGGATTGAAGATTGAGGATTGAGGATTGAGGATTGAGGATTGAGGATTGAGGATGAGTGCTGAGGTTTGAGGTATGAGGTTTGAGGACTGAGGACTGAGGATTGAGGGTTGAGAATTGAGGATTGAGGGTTGAGTATTGAAGATTGAGGATTGGGTATTGAGGATTGCAGAATGACGATTGAGGATTGAAGAACGAGGATTGAGTATTGAGTATTGAGGATTGAGGATTGAAGATTTAGTATTGAGGATTGAAGATTGACGATTGAGGATTGAGGATTGAGGATCGAGTATTGAGGATTGAGGATTGAGGATTGAAGGTTGAGTACTGAGGATTGAAGATTAAGATTGAGGATTGAGGATTGAAGATTGAGGATTGAGGATTGAGTGTTGACGATTGAGGACGAGGACTGACTGTTGAGGATTGATGTTTGAGGGTTGAGGATTGATGATTGAGGACTGAGGATTGAGGATTAAGGATTGAGCATTGAGGATTGAAGATTGAGGACTGGGGATTGAGGATTGAGGATTGAGGATTGAAGATTGAGTATTGAGTATTGAAGATTGAGGATTGAGGATTGAGGATTGACGGTTGAGGATTGAGGATTGAGGATTGAGTAATGAGGATTGAAGATTGAGGATTGAGGATTGAGGATTGAGGATTGAGGATTGAGTGTTGACGATTGAGGACGATGACTGACGGTTGAGGATTGAGGTTTGAGGGTTGAGGATTCAGGATTGAGGACTGAGGATTGAGGATTAAGGATTGAGCGTTGAGGATTGAAGATTGAGGACTGGGGATTGAGGATTGAAGATTGAGGATTAAGGATTGAAGATTGGGGATTGAGGATCTAGGATTGGAGATTGACTATTGAGGATTGAATATTGAGGATTGAGGATTGCGGATTGAGAATTGAGAATTGAGGATGAGGACTGAGGGTTGAGGATTGAGGTTTGAGGAACGAGGATTGAGGATTGAGGATTGAGGACTGAGGAATGACGATTGAGTATTGAAGATTGAGGATTGATTACTGAGGATTGAGGATTAAGGATTGAGGATTGAGGATTGAGGATTGAAGGTTCAGTATTGTGGATTGAAGATTGATAATTGAGGATTGAGGATTGAACATTCAGGTCTGAGCACTCAGGGTCGAGTGATGAGAATTGATGTTTGTGGATAGAGATTTGAAGATTGCAGATTGAGTATTGAGTATTGAAAACTGTGAATTGAGGGTATTCTATTGGGGATTGAGGATTGACAACTGATTGTTGAGTACTGATGGCTGAAGATGGAGGATGCAGGATTGAGGATTCAGAATTGAGGTTTGAGGACTGAGGATTGAGGATTGGAGAATGAGGATTGAAGATTGAGGATTGAGGATTGAAGATTGCAGATTGAGTATTGAGGATTGAAGATTGCGGATTGAGGATTGAGGATTGAGGATTGAGGATTGAAGATTGAATATTGAGGATTGAAGACTGACGATTGAGTGTTGAGAATTGCGGATTGAGGATTGAAGATTGAGTATTGAGGATTGAAAATTGAGGATTGAGGATTGAGGATTGAGGATTGGGGTTGAAGAATGAGGATTGAGGATTGAGGATTGAGGATTGAAGGTTGCAAATTGAGTATTGAGGATTGAAGATTGAGGATTGAGGATTGAGGATTGAGGCCTGAGGATTGAAGATTGAGTATTGAGGATTGAAGACTGACGATTGAGGATTGAGGATGGAGGATTGAATATTGAATATTGAGGATTGAAGGTTGAGGATTGAAAATTGAGGATTGAGGATTGAGGATTGAGGATTGAGGATTGAGGATTGAGGATTGAGGATTGAGGATTGGAGAATGAGGACTGGTGATTGAGAATTGATGATTGAGGCTTGAGGAATGAAGATTGTGGATTGGGTATTGAGGATTGAAGAATGAGGATTGAGGATATTCTATTGCGGATTGAGGATTGACAACTGATTGTTGAGGACTGAGGGCTGAAGATTGAGGATGCAGGATTGAGGATTCAGAATTGAGGTTTGAGGACTGAGGATTAAGGATTGGAGAATGAGGATTGAAGATTGAGGATTGAGGATTGAAGATTGCAGATTGAGTATTGAGGATTGAAGATTGCGGATTGAGGATTGAGGATTGAGGATTGAGAATTGAGGATTGAAGATTCAATATTGAGGATTGAAGACTGACGATTGAGGGTTGAGGATTGAGGATTGAGGATTGAAGATTGAGTATTGAGGATTGAAAATTGAGGATTGAGGATTGAGGATTGAGGATTGAGGATTGAAGAATGAGGATTGAGGATTGAGGATTGAGGATTGAAGATTGCAAATTGAGTATTAATGATTGAAGATTGAGGATTGAGGATTGAGGATTGAGGCCTCAGGATTGAAGATTGAGTATGGAGGATTGAAGACTGACGATTGAGGATTGAGGATGGAGGATTGAATATTGAATATTGAGGATTGAAGATTGAGGATTGAAAATTGAGGATTGAGGATTGAAGATTGAGGATTGAGGATTGAGGATTGAGGATTGAGGATTGAGGATTGGAGAATGAGGACTGGGGATTGAGAATTGAGGATTGGGGATTGAGGATTGAGTATTGGGGATTGAGTATTGAAGATTCAGTATTGAGGATTGAAGGTTGAGAATTGAAGATTGAGGATTGAACACTGAGGACTGAGAGTTCAGGGTTGAGTGATGAGAATTGATGTTTGTGGATAGAGATATGAATATTGCAGATTGAGTATTGAGTATTGAAAACTGTGAATTGAGGATATTCTATTGCGGATTGAGGATTGACAACTGATTGTTGAGGACTCAGGCCTGAAGATTGAGGATGCAGAATTGAGGATTCAGAATTGAGGTTTGAGGACTGAGGATTGAGGTTTGAAGATTGAGTATTGAGGATTGAAGATTGAGGATTGAGGATTGAGGATTGAGGATTGAGGATTGAGGATGAGTGCTGAGGTTTGAGGTATGAGGTTTGAGGACTGAGGACTGAGGATTGAGGGTTGAGAATTGAGGATTGAGGGTTGAGTATTGAAGATTGAGGATTGGGTATTGAGGATTGCAGAATGACGATTGAGGATTGAAGAACGAGGATTGAGTATTGAGTATTGAGGATTGAGGATTGAAGATTTAGTATTGAGGATTGAAGATTGACGATTGAGGATTGAGGATTGAGGATCGAGTATTGAGGATTGAGGATTGAGGATTGAAGGTTGAGTACTGAGGATTGAAGATTAAGATTGAGGATTGAGGATTGAAGATTGAGGATTGAGGATTGAGTGTTGACGATTGAGGACGAGGACTGACTGTTGAGGATTGATGTTTGAGGGTTGAGGATTGATGATTGAGGACTGAGGATTGAGGATTAAGGATTGAGCATTGAGGATTGAAGATTGAGGACTGGGGATTGAGGATTGAGTATTGAGGATTGAAGATTGAGTATTGAGTATTGAAGATTGAGGATTGAGGATTGAGGATTGACGGTTGAGGATTGAGGATTGAGGATTGAGGATTGAAGATTGAGTATTGAGGATTGAAAACTGACGATTGAGGATTGAGGATGGAGGATTGAATATTGAGTATTGAGGATTGAAGATTGAGGATTGAAAATTGAGGATTGAGGATTGAGGATTGAGGATTGAGGATTGAGGATTGAGGATTGAGGATTGAGGATTGAGTATTGAGGATTGAAGATTGAGGATTGAGGATTGAGGATTGAGGATTGAGGATTGAGTGTTGACGATTGAGGACGAGGACTGACGGTTGAGGATTGAGGTTTGAGGGTTGAGGATTGAGGATTGAGGACTGAGGATTGAGGATTAAGGATTGAGCATTGAGTATTGAAGATTGAGGACTGGGGATTGAGGATTGAAGATTGAGGATTAAGGATTGAAGATTGGGGATTGAGGATCTAGGATTGGAGATTGATTATTGAGGATTGAATATTGCGGATTGAGGATTGAAGATTGAGTATTGAGGATTGAAAATTGAGGATTGAGGATTGAGGATTGAGGATTGGGGATTGAAGAATGAGGATTGAGGATTGAGGATTGAGGATTGAAGATTGCAAATTGAGTATTGAGGATTGAAGATTGAGGATTGAGGATTGAGGATTGAGGCCTGAGGATTGAAGATTGAGTATTGAGGATTGAAGACTGACGATTGAGGATTGAGGATGGAGGATTGAATATTGAATATTGAGGATTGAAGGTTGAGGATTGAAAATTGAGGATTGAGGATTGAGGATTGAGGATTGAGGGTTGAGGATTGGAGCATGAGGACTGGGGATTGAGAATTGATGATTGAGGATTGAGGAATGAAGATTGTGGATTGGGTATTGAGGATTGAATAATGAGGATTGAGGATATTCTATTGCGGATTGAGGATTGACAACTGATTGTTGAGGACTGAGGGCTGAAGATTGCGGATGCAGGATTGAGGATTCAGAATTGAGGTTTGAGGACTGAGGATTAAGGATTGGAGAATGAGGATTGAAGATTGAGGATTGAGGATTGAAGATTGCAGATTGAGTATTGAGGATTGAAGATTGCGGATTGAGGATTGAGGATTGAGGATTGAGGATTGAAGATTGAATATTGAGGATTGAATACTGACGATTGAGGGTTGAGGATTGAGGATTGAGGATTGAAGATTGAGGATTGAAGATTGAGGACTGAGGATTGAGGATTGAGGATTGACGATTGAGAATTGAGGATTGAGGATTGAGGATTGAAGATTGAGTATTGGGTGTTCAGGATTGAAAAATGAGGATTGAGGATTGAGGATTGAGGACTGAGGATTGAAGATTGAGTAATGAGGATTGAAGATTGAGGATTGAGGATTGAGGATTGAGGATTGAGGATTGAGGATTGAGGATTGAGGATTGAGGATTGAGGATTGGAGAATGAGGACTGGTGATTGAGAATTGATGATTGAGGATTGAGGAATGAAGATTGTGGATTGGGTATTGAGGATTGAAGAATGAGGATTGAGGATATTCTATTGCGGATTGAGGATTGACAACTGATTGTTGAGGACTGAGGGCTGAAGATTGATGATGCAGGATTGAGGATTCAGAATTGAGGTTTGAGGACTGCGGATTAAGGATTGGAGAATGAGGATTGAAGATTGAGGATTGAGGATTGAAGATTGCAGATTGAGTATTGAGGATTGAAGATTGCGGATTGAGGATTGAGGATTGAGGATTGAGGATTGAAGATTTAATATTGAGGATTGAAGACTGACGATTGGGGGTGAGGATTGAGGATTGAGGATTGAAGATTGAGTATTGAGGATTGAAAATTGAGGATTGAGGATTGAGGATTGAGGATTGAGGATTGAAGAATGAGGATTGAGGATTGAGGATTGAGGATTGAAGATTGCAAATTGAGTATTGAGGATTGAAGATTGAGGATTGAGGATTGAGGATTGAGGCCTGAGGGTTGGAGATTGAGTACGGAGGATTGAAGACTGACGATTGAGGATTGAGGATGGAGGATTGAATATTGAATATTGAGGATTGAAGGTTGAGGATTGAAAATTGAGGATTGAGGATTGAGGATTGAGGATTGAGGATTGAGGATTGAGGATTGAGGATTGAGGATTGGAGAATGAGGACTGGGGATTGAGAATTGAGGATTGAGGATTGAGGATTGAGTATTGGGGATTGAGTATTGAAGATTCAGTATTGAGGATTGAAGATTGAGAATTGAAGATTGAGGATTGAACACTGAGGACTGAGAGTTCAGGGTTGAGTGATGAGAATTGATGTTTGTGGATAGAGATTTGAATATTGCAGATTGAGTATTGAGTATTGAAAACTGTGAATTGAGGATATTCTATTGCGGATTGAGGATTGACAACTGATTGTTGAGGACTGAGGGCTGAAGATTGAGGATGCAGAATTGAGGATTCAGAATTGAGGTTTGAGGACTGAGGATTGAGGTTTGAAGATTGAGTATTGAGGATTGAAGATTGAGGATTGAGGATTGAGGATTGAGGATTGAGGATTGAGGATGAGTGCTGAGGTTTGAGGTATGAGGTTTGAGGACTGAGGACTGAGGACTGAGGATTGAGGGTTGAGAATTGAGGATTGAGGGTTGAGTATTGAAGATTGAGGATTGTGTATTGAGGATTGAAGAATGACGATTGAGGATTGAAGAACGAGGATTGAGTATTGAGTATTGAGGATTGAGGATTGAAGATTTAGTATTGAGGATTGAAGATTGACGATTGAGGATTGAGGATTGAGGTTCGAGTATTGAGGATTGAGGATTGAGGATTGAAGGTTGAGTACTGAGGATTGAAGATTAAGATTGAGGATTGAGGATTGAAGATTGAGGATTTAGGATTGAGTGTTGACGATTGAGGACGAGGACTGACTGTTGAGGATTGAGGTTTGAGGGTTGAGGATTGATGATTGAGGACTGAGGATTGAGGATTAAGGATTGAGCATTGAGGATTGAAGATTGAGCACTGGGGATTGAGGACTGAGGATTGAGGATTGAAGATTGAGTATTGAGTATTGAAGATTGAGGATTGAGGATTGAGGATTGACGGTTGAGGATTGAGGATTGAGGATTGAGGATTGAAGATTGAGCATTGGGGATTGAAAACTGACGATTGAGGATTGAGGATGGAGGATTGAATATTGAGTATTGAGGATTGAAGATTGAGGATTGAAAATTGAGGATTGAGGATTGAGGATTGAGGATTGAGGATTGAGGATTTAGGATTGAGGATTGAGGATTGAGTATTGAGGATTGAAGATTGAGGATTGAGGATTGAGGATTGAGGATTGAGGATTGAGTGTTGACGATTGAGGACGAGGACTGACGGTTGGGGATTGAGGTTTCGGGGTTGAGGATTGAGGATTGAGGACTGAGGATTGAGGATTAAGGATTGAGCATTGAGGATTGAAGATTGAGGACTGGGGATTGAGGATTGAAGATTGAGGATTAAGGATTGAAGATTGGGGATTGAGGATCTAGGATTGGAGATTGATTATAGAGGATTGAATATTGCGGATTGAGGATTGAAGATTGAGTATTGAGGATTGAAAATTGAGGATTGAGGATTGAGGATTGAGGATTGGGGATTGAAGAATGAGGATTGAGGATTGAGGATTGAGGATTGAAGATTGCAAATTGAGTATTGAGGATTGAAGATTGAGGATTGAGGATTGAGGATTGAGGCCTGAGGATTGAAGATTGAGTATTGAGGATTGAATACACACGATTGAGGATTGAGGATGGAGGATTGAATATTGAATATTGAGGATTGAATGTTGAGGATTGAAAATTGAGGATTGAGGGTTGAGGATTGAGGATTGAGGATTGAGGATTGAGGATTGAGGATTGAGGATTGGAGAATCAGGACTGGGGATTGAGAATTGATGATTGAGGATTGAGGAATGAAGATTGTGGATTGGGTACTGAGGATTGAAGAATGAGGATTGAGGATATTCTATTGCGGATTGAGGATTGACAACTGATTGTTGAGGACTGAGGGCTGAAGATTGAGGATGCAGGATTGAGGATTCAGAATTGAGGTTTGAGGACTGAGGATTAAGGATTGGAGAATGAGGATTGAAGATTGAGGATTGAGGATTGAAGATTGCAGATTGAGTATTGAGCATTGAAGATTGCGGATTGAGGATTGAGGATTGAGGATTGAGGATTGAAGATTGAATATTGAGGATTGAAGACTGACGATTGAGGGTTGAGGATTGAGGATTGAGGATTGAAGATTGAGTATTGAGGATTGAAAATTGAGGATTGAGGATTGAGGATTGAGGATTGAGGATTGAAGAATGAGGATTGAGGATTGAGGATTGAGGATTGAAGATTGCAAATTGAGTATTAATGATTGAAGATTGAGGATTGAGGATTGAGGATTGAGGCCTCAGGATTGAAGATTGAGTATGGAGGATTGAAGACTGACGATTGAGGATTGAGGATGGAGGATTGAATATTGAATATTGAGGATTGAAGATTGAGGATTGAAAATTGAGGATTGAGGATTGAAGATTGAGGATTGAGGATTGAGGATTGAGGATTGAGGATTGAGGATTGGAGAATGAGGACTGGGGATTGAGAATTGAGGATTGGGGATTGAGGATTGAGTATTGGGGATTGAGTATTGAAGATTCAGTATTGAGGATTGAAGGTTGAGAATTGAAGATTGAGGATTGAACACTGAGGACTGAGAGTTCAGGGTTGAGTGATGAGAATTGATGTTTGTGGATAGAGATATGAATATTGCAGATTGAGTATTGAGTATTGAAAACTGTGAATTGAGGATATTCTATTGCGGATTGAGGATTGACAACTGATTGTTGAGGACTCAGGCCTGAAGATTGAGGATGCAGAATTGAGGATTCAGAATTGAGGTTTGAGGACTGAGGATTGAGGTTTGAAGATTGAGTATTGAGGATTGAAGATTGAGGATTGAGGATTGAGGATTGAGGATTGAGGATTGAGGATGAGTGCTGAGGTTTGAGGTATGAGGTTTGAGGACTGAGGACTGAGGATTGAGGGTTGAGAATTGAGGATTGAGGGTTGAGTATTGAAGATTGAGGATTGGGTATTGAGGATTGCAGAATGACGATTGAGGATTGAAGAACGAGGATTGAGTATTGAGTATTGAGGATTGAGGATTGAAGATTTAGTATTGAGGATTGAAGATTGACGATTGAGGATTGAGGATTGAGGATCGAGTATTGAGGATTGAGGATTGAGGATTGAAGGTTGAGTACTGAGGATTGAAGATTAAGATTGAGGATTGAGGATTGAAGATTGAGGATTGAGGATTGAGTGTTGACGATTGAGGACGAGGACTGACTGTTGAGGATTGATGTTTGAGGGTTGAGGATTGATGATTGAGGACTGAGGATTGAGGATTAAGGATTGAGCATTGAGGATTGAAGATTGAGGACTGGGGATTGAGGATTGAGGATTGAGGATTGAAGATTGAGTATTGAGTATTGAAGATTGAGGATTGAGGATTGAGGATTGACGGTTGAGGATTGAGGATTGAGGATTGAGTAATGAGGATTGAAGATTGAGGATTGAGGATTGAGGATTGAGGATTGAGGATTGAGTGTTGACGATTGAGGACGATGACTGACGGTTGAGGATTGATGTTTGAGGGTTGAGGATTCAGGATTGAGGACTGAGGATTGAGGATTAAGGATTGAGCGTTGAGGATTGAAGATTGAGGACTGGGGATTGAGGATTGAAGATTGAGGATTAAGGATTGAAGATTGGGGATTGAGGATCTAGGATTGGAGATTGACTATTGAGGATTGAATATTGAGGATTGAGGATTGCGGATTGAGAATTGAGAATTGAGGATGAGGACTGAGGGTTGAGGATTGAGGTTTGAGGAACGAGGATTGAGGATTGAGGATTGAGGACTGAGGAATGACGATTGAGTATTGAAGATTGAGGATTGATTACTGAGGATTGAGGATTAAGGATTGAGGATTGAGGATTGAGGATTGAAGGTTCAGTATTGTGGATTGAAGATTGATAATTGAGGATTGAGGATTGAACATTCAGGTCTGAGCACTCAGGGTCGAGTGATGAGAATTGATGTTTGTGGATAGAGATTTGAAGATTGCAGATTGAGTATTGAGTATTGAAAACTGTGAATTGAGGGTATTCTATTGGGGATTGAGGATTGACAACTGATTGTTGAGTACTGATGGCTGAAGATGGAGGATGCAGGATTGAGGATTCAGAATTGAGGTTTGAGGACTGAGGATTGAGGATTGGAGAATGAGGATTGAAGATTGAGGATTGAGGATTGAAGATTGCAGATTGAGTATTGAGGATTGAAGATTGCGGATTGAGGATTGAGGATTGAGGATTGAGGATTGAAGATTGAATATTGAGGATTGAAGACTGACGATTGAGTGTTGAGAATTGCGGATTGAGGATTGAAGATTGAGTATTGAGGATTGAAAATTGAGGATTGAGGATTGAGGATTGAGGATTGGGGTTGAAGAATGAGGATTGAGGATTGAGGATTGAGGATTGAAGGTTGCAAATTGAGTATTGAGGATTGAAGATTGAGGATTGAGGATTGAGGATTGAGGCCTGAGGATTGAAGATTGAGTATTGAGGATTGAAGACTGACGATTGAGGATTGAGGATGGAGGATTGAATATTGAATATTGAGGATTGAAGGTTGAGGATTGAAAATTGAGGATTGAGGATTGAGGATTGAGGATTGAGGATTGAGGATTGAGGATTGAGGATTGAGGATTGGAGAATGAGGACTGGTGATTGAGAATTGATGATTGAGGCTTGAGGAATGAAGATTGTGGATTGGGTATTGAGGATTGAAGAATGAGGATTGAGGATATTCTATTGCGGATTGAGGATTGACAACTGATTGTTGAGGACTGAGGGCTGAAGATTGAGGATGCAGGATTGAGGATTCAGAATTGAGGTTTGAGGACTGAGGATTAAGGATTGGAGAATGAGGATTGAAGATTGAGGATTGAGGATTGAAGATTGCAGATTGAGTATTGAGGATTGAAGATTGCGGATTGAGGATTGAGGATTGAGGATTGAGAATTGAGGATTGAAGATTCAATATTGAGGATTGAAGACTGACGATTGAGGGTTGAGGATTGAGGATTGAGGATTGAAGATTGAGTATTGAGGATTGAAAATTGAGGATTGAGGATTGAGGATTGAGGATTGAGGATTGAAGAATGAGGATTGAGGATTGAGGATTGAGGATTGAAGATTGCAAATTGAGTATTAATGATTGAAGATTGAGGATTGAGGATTGAGGATTGAGGCCTCAGGATTGAAGATTGAGTATGGAGGATTGAAGACTGACGATTGAGGATTGAGGATGGAGGATTGAATATTGAATATTGAGGATTGAAGATTGAGGATTGAAAATTGAGGATTGAGGATTGAAGATTGAGGATTGAGGATTGAGGATTGAGGATTGAGGATTGAGGATTGGAGAATGAGGACTGGGGATTGAGAATTGAGGATTGGGGATTGAGGATTGAGTATTGGGGATTGAGTATTGAAGATTCAGTATTGAGGATTGAAGGTTGAGAATTGAAGATTGAGGATTGAACACTGAGGACTGAGAGTTCAGGGTTGAGTGATGAGAATTGATGTTTGTGGATAGAGATATGAATATTGCAGATTGAGTATTGAGTATTGAAAACTGTGAATTGAGGATATTCTATTGCGGATTGAGGATTGACAACTGATTGTTGAGGACTCAGGCCTGAAGATTGAGGATGCAGAATTGAGGATTCAGAATTGAGGTTTGAGGACTGAGGATTGAGGTTTGAAGATTGAGTATTGAGGATTGAAGATTGAGGATTGAGGATTGAGGATTGAGGATTGAGGATTGAGGATGAGTGCTGAGGTTTGAGGTATGAGGTTTGAGGACTGAGGACTGAGGATTGAGGGTTGAGAATTGAGGATTGAGGGTTGAGTATTGAAGATTGAGGATTGGGTATTGAGGATTGCAGAATGACGATTGAGGATTGAAGAACGAGGATTGAGTATTGAGTATTGAGGATTGAGGAATGAAGATTTAGTATTGAGGATTGAAGATTGACGATTGAGGATTGAGGATTGAGGATCGAGTATTGAGGATTGAGGATTGAGGATTGAAGGTTGAGTACTGAGGATTGAAGATTAAGATTGAGGATTGAGGATTGAAGATTGAGGATTGAGGATTGAGTGTTGACGATTGAGGACGAGGACTGACTGTTGAGGATTGATGTTTGAGGGTTGAGGATTGATGATTGAGGACTGAGGATTGAGGATTAAGGATTGAGCATTGAGGATTGAAGATTGAGGACTGGGGATTGAGGATTGAGGATTGAGGATTGAAGATTGAGTATTGAGTATTGAAGATTGAGGATTGAGGATTGAGGATTGACGGTTGAGGATTGAGGATTGAGGATTGAGGATTGAAGATTGAGTATTGAGGATTGAAAACTGACGATTGAGGATTGAGGATGGAGGATTGAATATTGAGTATTGAGGATTGAAGATTGAGGATTGAAAATTGAGGATTGAGGATTGAGGATTGAGGATTGAGGATTGAAAATTGAGGATTGAGGATTGAGGATTGAGGATTGAGGATTGAAGAATGAGGATTGAGGATTGAGGATTGAGGATTGAAGATTGCAAATTGAGTATTAATGATTGAAGATTGAGGATTGAGGATTGAGGATTGAGGCCTCAGGATTGAAGATTGAGTATGGAGGATTGAAGACTGACGATTGAGGGTTGAGGATGGAGGATTGAATATTGAATATTGAGGATTGAAGATTGAGGATTGAAAATTGAGGATTGAGGATTGAGGATTGAGGATTGAGGCCTGAGGATTGAAGATTGAGTATTGAGGATTGAAGACTGACGATTGAGGATTGAGGATGGAGGATTGAATATTGAATATTGAGGATTGAAGGTTGAGGATTGAAAATTGAGGATTGAGGATTGAGGATTGAGGATTGAGGGTTGAGGATTGGAGCATGAGGACTGGGGATTGAGAATTGATGATTGAGGATTGAGGAATGAAGATTGTGGATTGGGTATTGAGGATTGAATAATGAGGATTGAGGATATTCTATTGCGGATTGAGGATTGACAACTGATTGTTGAGGACTGAGGGCTGAAGATTGCGGATGCAGGATTGAGGATTCAGAATTGAGGTTTGAGGACTGAGGATTAAGGATTGGAGAATGAGGATTGAAGATTGAGGATTGAGGATTGAAGATTGCAGATTGAGTATTGAGGATTGAAGATTGCGGATTGAGGATTGAGGATTGAGGATTGAGGATTGAAGATTGAATATTGAGGATTGAATACTGACGATTGAGGGTTGAGGATTGAGGATTGAGGATTGAAGATTGAGGATTGAAGATTGAGGACTGAGGATTGAGGATTGAGGATTGACGATTGAGAATTGAGGATTGAGGATTGAGGATTGAAGATTGAGTATTGGGTGTTCAGGATTGAAAAATGAGGATTGAGGATTGAGGATTGAGGA
This sequence comes from Calliopsis andreniformis, assembly GCF_051401765.1. Lineage (NCBI taxonomy): Eukaryota > Metazoa > Arthropoda > Insecta > Hymenoptera > Andrenidae > Calliopsis > Calliopsis andreniformis. Next base: position 1,672,896 of record NW_027480466.1, on the reverse strand, counting down.
CTGAGGATTGAAGATTGAGTAATGAGGATTGAAGATTGAGGATTGAGGATTGAGGATTGAGGATTGAGGATTGAGGATTGAGGATTGAGGATTGAGGATTGAGGATTGGAGAATGAGGACTGGTGATTGAGAATTGATGATTGAGGATTGAGGAATGAAGATTGTGGATTGGGTATTGAGGATTGAAGAATGAGGATTGAGGATATTCTATTGCGGATTGAGGATTGACAACTGATTGTTGAGGACTGAGGGCTGAAGATTGATGATGCAGGATTGAGGATTCAGAATTGAGGTTTGAGGACTGCGGATTAAGGATTGGAGAATGAGGATTGAAGATTGAGGATTGAGGATTGAAGATTGCAGATTGAGTATTGAGGATTGAAGATTGCGGATTGAGGATTGAGGATTGAGGATTGAGGATTGAAGATTTAATATTGAGGATTGAAGACTGACGATTGGGGGTGAGGATTGAGGATTGAGGATTGAAGATTGAGTATTGAGGATTGAAAATTGAGGATTGAGGATTGAGGATTGAGGATTGAGGATTGAAGAATGAGGATTGAGGATTGAGGATTGAGGATTGAAGATTGCAAATTGAGTATTGAGGATTGAAGATTGAGGATTGAGGATTGAGGATTGAGGCCTGAGGGTTGGAGATTGAGTACGGAGGATTGAAGACTGACGATTGAGGATTGAGGATGGAGGATTGAATATTGAATATTGAGGATTGAAGGTTGAGGATTGAAAATTGAGGATTGAGGATTGAGGATTGAGGATTGAGGATTGAGGATTGAGGATTGAGGATTGAGGATTGGAGAATGAGGACTGGGGATTGAGAATTGAGGATTGAGGATTGAGGATTGAGTATTGGGGATTGAGTATTGAAGATTCAGTATTGAGGATTGAAGATTGAGAATTGAAGATTGAGGATTGAACACTGAGGACTGAGAGTTCAGGGTTGAGTGATGAGAATTGATGTTTGTGGATAGAGATTTGAATATTGCAGATTGAGTATTGAGTATTGAAAACTGTGAATTGAGGATATTCTATTGCGGATTGAGGATTGACAACTGATTGTTGAGGACTGAGGGCTGAAGATTGAGGATGCAGAATTGAGGATTCAGAATTGAGGTTTGAGGACTGAGGATTGAGGTTTGAAGATTGAGTATTGAGGATTGAAGATTGAGGATTGAGGATTGAGGATTGAGGATTGAGGATTGAGGATGAGTGCTGAGGTTTGAGGTATGAGGTTTGAGGACTGAGGACTGAGGACTGAGGATTGAGGGTTGAGAATTGAGGATTGAGGGTTGAGTATTGAAGATTGAGGATTGTGTATTGAGGATTGAAGAATGACGATTGAGGATTGAAGAACGAGGATTGAGTATTGAGTATTGAGGATTGAGGATTGAAGATTTAGTATTGAGGATTGAAGATTGACGATTGAGGATTGAGGATTGAGGTTCGAGTATTGAGGATTGAGGATTGAGGATTGAAGGTTGAGTACTGAGGATTGAAGATTAAGATTGAGGATTGAGGATTGAAGATTGAGGATTTAGGATTGAGTGTTGACGATTGAGGACGAGGACTGACTGTTGAGGATTGAGGTTTGAGGGTTGAGGATTGATGATTGAGGACTGAGGATTGAGGATTAAGGATTGAGCATTGAGGATTGAAGATTGAGCACTGGGGATTGAGGACTGAGGATTGAGGATTGAAGATTGAGTATTGAGTATTGAAGATTGAGGATTGAGGATTGAGGATTGACGGTTGAGGATTGAGGATTGAGGATTGAGGATTGAAGATTGAGCATTGGGGATTGAAAACTGACGATTGAGGATTGAGGATGGAGGATTGAATATTGAGTATTGAGGATTGAAGATTGAGGATTGAAAATTGAGGATTGAGGATTGAGGATTGAGGATTGAGGATTGAGGATTTAGGATTGAGGATTGAGGATTGAGTATTGAGGATTGAAGATTGAGGATTGAGGATTGAGGATTGAGGATTGAGGATTGAGTGTTGACGATTGAGGACGAGGACTGACGGTTGGGGATTGAGGTTTCGGGGTTGAGGATTGAGGATTGAGGACTGAGGATTGAGGATTAAGGATTGAGCATTGAGGATTGAAGATTGAGGACTGGGGATTGAGGATTGAAGATTGAGGATTAAGGATTGAAGATTGGGGATTGAGGATCTAGGATTGGAGATTGATTATAGAGGATTGAATATTGCGGATTGAGGATTGAAGATTGAGTATTGAGGATTGAAAATTGAGGATTGAGGATTGAGGATTGAGGATTGGGGATTGAAGAATGAGGATTGAGGATTGAGGATTGAGGATTGAAGATTGCAAATTGAGTATTGAGGATTGAAGATTGAGGATTGAGGATTGAGGATTGAGGCCTGAGGATTGAAGATTGAGTATTGAGGATTGAATACACACGATTGAGGATTGAGGATGGAGGATTGAATATTGAATATTGAGGATTGAATGTTGAGGATTGAAAATTGAGGATTGAGGGTTGAGGATTGAGGATTGAGGATTGAGGATTGAGGATTGAGGATTGAGGATTGGAGAATCAGGACTGGGGATTGAGAATTGATGATTGAGGATTGAGGAATGAAGATTGTGGATTGGGTACTGAGGATTGAAGAATGAGGATTGAGGATATTCTATTGCGGATTGAGGATTGACAACTGATTGTTGAGGACTGAGGGCTGAAGATTGAGGATGCAGGATTGAGGATTCAGAATTGAGGTTTGAGGACTGAGGATTAAGGATTGGAGAATGAGGATTGAAGATTGAGGATTGAGGATTGAAGATTGCAGATTGAGTATTGAGCATTGAAGATTGCGGATTGAGGATTGAGGATTGAGGATTGAGGATTGAAGATTGAATATTGAGGATTGAAGACTGACGATTGAGGGTTGAGGATTGAGGATTGAGGATTGAAGATTGAGTATTGAGGATTGAAAATTGAGGATTGAGGATTGAGGATTGAGGATTGAGGATTGAAGAATGAGGATTGAGGATTGAGGATTGAGGATTGAAGATTGCAAATTGAGTATTAATGATTGAAGATTGAGGATTGAGGATTGAGGATTGAGGCCTCAGGATTGAAGATTGAGTATGGAGGATTGAAGACTGACGATTGAGGGTTGAGGATGGAGGATTGAATATTGAATATTGAGGATTGAAGATTGAGGATTGAAAATTGAGGATTGAGGATTGAAGATTGAGGATTGAGGATTGAGGATTGAGGATTGAGGATTGAGGATTGGAGAATGAGGACTGGGGATTGAGAATTGAGGATTGGGGATTGAGGATTGAGTATTGGGGATTGAGTATTGAAGATTCAGTATTGAGGATTGAAGGTTGAGAATTGAAGATTGAGGATTGAACACTGAGGACTGAGAGTTCAGGGTTGAGTGATGAGAATTGATGTTTGTGGATAGAGATATGAATATTGCAGATTGAGTATTGAGTATTGAAAACTGTGAATTGAGGATATTCTATTGCGGATTGAGGATTGACAACTGATTGTTGAGGACTCAGGCCTGAAGATTGAGGATGCAGAATTGAGGATTCAGAATTGAGGTTTGAGGACTGAGGATTGAGGTTTGAAGATTGAGTATTGAGGATTGAAGATTGAGGATTGAGGATTGAGGATTGAGGATTGAGGATTGAGGATGAGTGCTGAGGTTTGAGGTATGAGGTTTGAGGACTGAGGACTGAGGATTGAGGGTTGAGAATTGAGGATTGAGGGTTGAGTATTGAAGATTGAGGATTGGGTATTGAGGATTGCAGAATGACGATTGAGGATTGAAGAACGAGGATTGAGTATTGAGTATTGAGGATTGAGGATTGAAGATTTAGTATTGAGGATTGAAGATTGACGATTGAGGATTGAGGATTGAGGATCGAGTATTGAGGATTGAGGATTGAGGATTGAAGGTTGAGTACTGAGGATTGAAGATTAAGATTGAGGATTGAGGATTGAAGATTGAGGATTGAGGATTGAGTGTTGACGATTGAGGACGAGGACTGACTGTTGAGGATTGATGTTTGAGGGTTGAGGATTGATGATTGAGGACTGAGGATTGAGGATTAAGGATTGAGCATTGAGGATTGAAGATTGAGGACTGGGGATTGAGGATTGAGGATTGAGGATTGAAGATTGAGTATTGAGTATTGAAGATTGAGGATTGAGGATTGAGGATTGACGGTTGAGGATTGAGGATTGAGGATTGAGGATTGAAGATTGAGTATTGAGGATTGAAAACTGACGATTGAGGATTGAGGATGGAGGATTGAATATTGAGTATTGAGGATTGAAGATTGAGGATTGAAAATTGAGGATTGAGGATTGAGGATTGAGGATTGAGGATTGAGGATTGAGGATTGAGGATTGAGGATTGAGTATTGAGGATTGAAGATTGAGGATTGAGGATTGAGGATTGAGGATTGAGGATTGAGTGTTGACGATTGAGGACGAGGACTGACGGTTGAGGATTGAGGTTTGAGGGTTGAGGGTTGAGGATTGAGGATTGAGGACTGAGGATTGAGGATTAAGGATTGAGCATTGAGTATTGAAGATTGAGGACTGGGGATTGAGGATTGAAGATTGAGGATTAAGGATTGAAGATTGGGGATTGAGGATCTAGGATTGGAGATTGATTATTGAGGATTGAATATTGCGGATTGAGGATTGAAGATTGAGTATTGAGGATTGAAAATTGAGGATTGAGGATTGAGGATTGAGGATTGGGGATTGAAGAATGAGGATTGAGGATTGAGGATTGAGGATTGAAGATTGCAAATTGAGTATTGAGGATTGAAGATTGAGGATTGAGGATTGAGGATTGAGGCCTGAGGATTGAAGATTGAGTATTGAGGATTGAAGACTGACGATTGAGGATTGAGGATGGAGGATTGAATATTGAATATTGAGGATTGAAGGTTGAGGATTGAAAATTGAGGATTGAGGATTGAGGATTGAGGATTGAGGGTTGAGGATTGGAGCATGAGGACTGGGGATTGAGAATTGATGATTGAGGATTGAGGAATGAAGATTGTGGATTGGGTATTGAGGATTGAATAATGAGGATTGAGGATATTCTATTGCGGATTGAGGATTGACAACTGATTGTTGAGGACTGAGGGCTGAAGATTGCGGATGCAGGATTGAGGATTCAGAATTGAGGTTTGAGGACTGAGGATTAAGGATTGGAGAATGAGGATTGAAGATTGAGGATTGAGGATTGAAGATTGCAGATTGAGTATTGAGGATTGAAGATTGCGGATTGAGGATTGAGGATTGAGGATTGAGGATTGAAGATTGAATATTGAGGATTGAATACTGACGATTGAGGGTTGAGGATTGAGGATTGAGGATTGAAGATTGAGGATTGAAGATTGAGGACTGAGGATTGAGGATTGAGGATTGACGATTGAGAATTGAGGATTGAGGATTGAGGATTGAAGATTGAGTATTGGGTGTTCAGGATTGAAAAATGAGGATTGAGGATTGAGGATTGAGGACTGAGGATTGAAGATTGAGTAATGAGGATTGAAGATTGAGGATTGAGGATTGAGGATTGAGGATTGAGGATTGAGGATTGAGGATTGAGGATTGAGGATTGAGGATTGGAGAATGAGGACTGGTGATTGAGAATTGATGATTGAGGATTGAGGAATGAAGATTGTGGATTGGGTATTGAGGATTGAAGAATGAGGATTGAGGATATTCTATTGCGGATTGAGGATTGACAACTGATTGTTGAGGACTGAGGGCTGAAGATTGATGATGCAGGATTGAGGATTCAGAATTGAGGTTTGAGGACTGCGGATTAAGGATTGGAGAATGAGGATTGAAGATTGAGGATTGAGGATTGAAGATTGCAGATTGAGTATTGAGGATTGAAGATTGCGGATTGAGGATTGAGGATTGAGGATTGAGGATTGAAGATTTAATATTGAGGATTGAAGACTGACGATTGGGGGTGAGGATTGAGGATTGAGGATTGAAGATTGAGTATTGAGGATTGAAAATTGAGGATTGAGGATTGAGGATTGAGGATTGAGGATTGAAGAATGAGGATTGAGGATTGAGGATTGAGGATTGAAGATTGCAAATTGAGTATTGAGGATTGAAGATTGAGGATTGAGGATTGAGGATTGAGGCCTGAGGGTTGGAGATTGAGTACGGAGGATTGAAGACTGACGATTGAGGATTGAGGATGGAGGATTGAATATTGAATATTGAGGATTGAAGGTTGAGGATTGAAAATTGAGGATTGAGGATTGAGGATTGAGGATTGAGGATTGAGGATTGAGGATTGAGGATTGAGGATTGGAGAATGAGGACTGGGGTTGAGAATTGAGGATTGAGGATTGAGGATTGAGTATTGGGGATTGAGTATTGAAGATTCAGTATTGAGGATTGAAGATTGAGAATTGAAGATTGAGGATTGAACACTGAGGACTGAGAGTTCAGGGTTGAGTGATGAGAATTGATGTTTGTGGATAGAGATTTGAATATTGCAGATTGAGTATTGAGTATTGAAAACTGTGAATTGAGGATATTCTATTGCGGATTGAGGATTGACAACTGATTGTTGAGGACTGAGGGCTGAAGATTGAGGATGCAGAATTGAGGATTCAGAATTGAGGTTTGAGGACTGAGGATTGAGGTTTGAAGATTGAGTATTGAGGATTGAAGATTGAGGATTGAGGATTGAGGATTGAGGATTGAGGATTGAGGATGAGTGCTGAGGTTTGAGGTATGAGGTTTGAGGACTGAGGACTGAGGACTGAGGATTGAGGGTTGAGAATTGAGGATTGAGGGTTGAGTATTGAAGATTGAGGATTGTGTATTGAGGATTGAAGAATGACGATTGAGGATTGAAGAACGAGGATTGAGTATTGAGTATTGAGGATTGAGGATTGAAGATTTAGTATTGAGGATTGAAGATTGACGATTGAGGATTGAGGATTGAGGTTCGAGTATTGAGGATTGAGGATTGAGGATTGAAGGTTGAGTACTGAGGATTGAAGATTAAGATTGAGGATTGAGGATTGAAGATTGAGGATTTAGGATTGAGTGTTGACGATTGAGGACGAGGACTGACTGTTGAGGATTGAGGTTTGAGGGTTGAGGATTGATGATTGAGGACTGAGGATTGAGGATTAAGGATTGAGCATTGAGGATTGAAGATTGAGCACTGGGGATTGAGGACTGAGGATTGAGGATTGAAGATTGAGTATTGAGTATTGAAGATTGAGGATTGAGGATTGAGGATTGACGGTTGAGGATTGAGGATTGAGGATTGAGGATTGAAGATTGAGCATTGGGGATTGAAAACTGACGATTGAGGATTGAGGATGGAGGATTGAATATTGAGTATTGAGGATTGAAGATTGAGGATTGAAAATTGAGGATTGAGGATTGAGGATTGAGGATTGAGGATTGAGGATTTAGGATTGAGGATTGAGGATTGAGTATTGAGGATTGAAGATTGAGGATTGAGGATTGAGGATTGAGGATTGAGGATTGAGTGTTGACGATTGAGGACGAGGACTGACGGTTGGGGATTGAGGTTTCGGGGTTGAGGATTGAGGATTGAGGACTGAGGATTGAGGATTAAGGATTGAGCATTGAGGATTGAAGATTGAGGACTGGGGATTGAGGATTGAAGATTGAGGATTAAGGATTGAAGATTGGGGATTGAGGATCTAGGATTGGAGATTGATTATAGAGGATTGAATATTGCGGATTGAGGATTGAAGATTGAGTATTGAGGATTGAAAATTGAGGATTGAGGATTGAGGATTGAGGATTGGGGATTGAAGAATGAGGATTGAGGATTGAGGATTGAGGATTGAAGATTGCAAATTGAGTATTGAGGATTGAAGATTGAGGATTGAGGATTGAGGATTGAGGCCTGAGGATTGAAGATTGAGTATTGAGGATTGAATACACACGATTGAGGATTGAGGATGGAGGATTGAATATTGAATATTGAGGATTGAATGTTGAGGATTGAAAATTGAGGATTGAGGGTTGAGGATTGAGGATTGAGGATTGAGGATTGAGGATTGAGGATTGAGGATTGGAGAATCAGGACTGGGGATTGAGAATTGATGATTGAGGATTGAGGAATGAAGATTGTGGATTGGGTACTGAGGATTGAAGAATGAGGATTGAGGATATTCTATTGCGGATTGAGGATTGACAACTGATTGTTGAGGACTGAGGGCTGAAGATTGAGGATGCAGGATTGAGGATTCAGAATTGAGGTTTGAGGACTGAGGATTAAGGATTGGAGAATGAGGATTGAAGATTGAGGATTGAGGATTGAAGATTGCAGATTGAGTATTGAGCATTGAAGATTGCGGATTGAGGATTGAGGATTGAGGATTGAGGATTGAAGATTGAATATTGAGGATTGAAGACTGACGATTGAGGGTTGAGGATTGAGGATTGAGGATTGAAGATTGAGTATTGAGGATTGAAAATTGAGGATTGAGGATTGAGGATTGAGGATTGAGGATTGAAGAATGAGGATTGAGGATTGAGGATTGAGGATTGAAGATTGCAAATTGAGTATTGAGGATTGAAGATTGAGGATTGAGGATTGAGGATTGAAGATTGAGGATTGGGTGTTGAGGATTGAAGAATGAGGATTGAGGATTGAGGATTGAGGATTGAGGGTTGTGGATTGAGGACGAGGACAGGGGGTGGAGTATTGATGTTTGATGTCTGAGGATTCAGGATTGAGGATTGAGAATTGAGGATTGTGGGTTGAGGATTGAAGATTGAGGATTCGGTATTGAGGATTGAAGAATGAGGATTGAGGAGTGAGGGCTGAGTATTGAGGATTGAGGATTGAAGATTTAGTATTGAGGATTGAAGATTGACGATTGAGGATTGAGGATTGAGGTTCGAGTATTGAGGATTGAGGATTAAGGATTGAAGATTGAGTCCTGAGGATTGAAGATTAAGATTGAGGATTGAGGATTGAAGATTGAGGATTTAGGATTGAGTGTTGACGATTGAGGACGAGGACTGACTGTTGAGGATTGAGGTTTGAGGGTTGAGGATTGATGATTGAGGACTGAGGATTGAGGATTAAGGATTGAGCATTGAGGATTGAAGATTGAGCACTGGGGATTGAGGACTGAGGATTGAGGATTGAAGATTGAGTATTGAGTATTGAAGATTGAGGATTGAGGATTGAGGATTGACGGTTGAGGATTGAGGATTGAGGATTGAGGATTGAAGATTGAGTATTGGGGATTGAAAACTGACGATTGAGGATTGAGGATGGAGGATTGAATATTGAGTATTGAGGATTGAAGATTGAGGATTGAAAATTGAGGATTGAGGATTGAGGATTGAGGATTGAGGATTGAGGATTTAGGATTGAGGATTGAGGATTGAGTATTGAGGATTGAAGATTGAGGATTCGGTACTGAGGATTGAAGAATGAGGATTGAGGAGTGAGGGCTGAGGATTGAGGATTGCAGATTGAGTATTGAGGATTGAAGATTGAGGACTGAGGATTGAGGATTGAGGATTGACGATTGAGAATTGAGGATTGAGGATTGAGGATTGAAGATTGAGTATTGGGTGTTGAGGATTGAAAAATGAGGATTGAGGATTGAGGATTGAGGACTGAGGATTGAAGATTGAGTAATGAGGATTGAAGATTGAGGATTGAGGATTGAGGATTGAGGATTGAGGATTGAGGATAGAAGATTGAGGATTGGGTATTGCGGATTGAACATTGAGGATTGAGGATTGAGGATTGAGGACTGAGGATTGAGGATTGAGAGTTGAGGATTGAGGATTGAGGATTGAATATTGAGGATTGGGTATTGAGGATTGAAGAATGAGGATTGAGGATTGAGGATTGAGGATTGAGGATTGAGGATTGAAGACTGAGTATTGAGGATTGAAGATTGAGGATTGAGCAGTGAGTATTGAAGGTTGAGGAAATGGGACTGAGGATTGAAGATTGAGGATTGAGGATTGAGGATTGAGGATTGAGGATTGAGGATTGAGGATTGAGGATTGAAGATTGAGGATTGGGTATTGAGGATTGAAGAATGAGGACTGAGGATTGAGGATTGAGGATTGAGGATTGAAGATTGAGTATTGTGGATTGAAGATTGACGATTGAGTATTGTGGTTTGAGGATTGAGGATTGAGGATTGAGGATTGAAGATTGAGTATTGAGGATTGAAAGTTGAGGATTGAGGATTGAGGATTGAGGATTGAGGATTGAAGAATGAGGATTGAGGATTGAGGATTGAGGATTGAAGATTGCGAATTGAGTATTGAGGATTGAAGATTGAGGATTGAGGATTGAGGATTGAGGCCTGAGGGTTGAAGATTGAATATTGAGGATTGAAGACTGACGATTGAGGGTTGAGGATTGAGGATTGAGGATTGAAGATTGAGTATTGAGGATTGAAAATTGAGGATTGAGGATTGAGGATTGAGGATTGAGGATTGAAGAATGAGGATTGAGGATTGAGGATTGAAGATTGCAAATTGAGTATTGAGGATTGAAGATTGAGGATTGAGGATTGAGGATTGAAGATTGAGGATTGGGTGTTGAGGATTGAAGAATGAGGATTGAGGATTGAGGATTGAGGATTGAGGGTTGTGGATTGAGGACGAGGACAGGGGGTGGAGTATTGATGTTTGATGTCTGAGGATTCAGGATTGAGGATTGAGAATTGAGGATTGTGGGTTGAGGATTGAAGATTGAGGATTCGGTATTGAGGATTGAAGAATGAGGATTGAGGAGTGAGGGCTGAGGATTGAGGATTGCAGATTGAGTATTGAGGATTGAAGATTGAGGACTGAGGATTGAGGATTGAGGATTGAGGATTTCGGATAGAAGATTGAGGATTGGGTATTGCGGATTGAACATTGAGGATTGAGGATTGAGGATTGAGGACTGAGGATTGAGGATTGAGAATTGAGGATTGAGGATTGAGGATTGAATATTGAGGATTGGGTATTGAGGATTGAAGAATGAGGATTGAGGATTGAGGATTGAGGATTGAGGATTGAGGATTGAAGACTGAGTATTGAGGATTGAAGATTGAGGATTGAGCAGTGAGTATTGAAGGTTGAGGAATTGGGACTGAGGATTGAAGATTGAGGATTGAGGATTGAGGATTGAGGATTGAGGATTGAGGATTGAGGATTGAAGATTGAGGATTGGGTATTGAGGATTGAAGAATGAGGACTGAGGATTGAGGATTGAGGATTGAGGATTGAAGATTGAGTATTGTGGATTGAAGATTGACGATTGAGTATTGTGGTTTGAGGATTGAGGATTGAGGATTGAGGATTGAAGATTGAGTATTGAGGATTGAAAGTTGAGGATTGAGGATTGAGGATTGAGGATTGAGGATTGAAGAATGAGGATTGAGGATTGAGGATTGAGGATTGAAGATTGCGAATTGAGTATTGAGGATTGAAGATTGAGGATTGAGGATTGAGGATTGAGGCCTGAGGGTTGAAGATTGAGTACGGAGGATTGAAGACTGACGATTCAGGATTGAGGATGGAGGATTGAATATTGAATATTGAGGATTGAAGATTGAGGATTGAAAATTGAGGATTGAGGATTGAGGATTGAGGATTGAGGATTGAGGATTGAGGATTGAGGATTGAGGATTGGAGAATGAGGACTGGGGATTGAGAATTGAGGATTGAGGATTGAGGATTGAGTATTGGGGATTGAGTATTGAAGATTCAGTATTGAGGATTGAAGATTGAGAATTGAAGATTGAGGATTGAACACTGAGGACAGAGAGTTCAGGGTTGAGTGATGAGAATTGATGTTTGTGGATAGAGATTTGAATATTGCAGATTGAGTATTGAGTATTGAAAACTGTGAATTGAGGATATTCTATTGCGGATTGAGGATTGACAACTGATTGTTGAGGACTGAGGGCTGAAGATTGAGGATGCAGAATTGAGGATTCAGAATTGAGGTTTGAGGACTGAGGATTGAGGTTTGAAGATTGAGTATTGAGGATTGAAGATTGAGGATTGAGGATTGAGGATTGAGGATTGAGGATTGAGGATGAGTGCTGAGGTTTGAGGTATGAGGTTTGAGGACTGAGGACTGAGGATTGAGCGTTGAGAATTGAGAATTGAGGGTTGAGTATTGAAGATTGAGGATTGTGTATTGAGGATTGAAGAATGACGATTGAGGATTGAAGAATGAGGATTGAGAATTGAGTATTGAGGATTGAGGATTGAAGATTTAGTATTGAGGATTGAAGATTGACGATTGAGGATTGAGGATTGAGGATCGAGTATTGAGGATTGAGGATTGAGGATTGAAGATTGAGTACTGAGGATTGAAGATTAAGATTGAGGATTGAGGATAGAAGATTGAGGATTTAGGATTGAGTGTTGACGATTGAGGACGAGGACTGACTGTTGAGGATTGAGGTTTGAGGGTTGAGGATTGATGATTGAGGACTGAGGATTGAGGATTAAGGATTGAGCATTGAGGATTGAAGATTGAGGACTGGGGATTGAGGATTGAGGATTGAGGATTGAAGATTGAGTATTGAGGATTGAAGATTGACGATTGAGGATTGAGGATTGAGGATCGAGTATTGAGGATTGAGGATTGAGGATTGAAGATTGAGTACTGAGGATTGAAGATTAAGATTGAGGATTGAGGATTGAAGATTGAGGATTGAGGATTGAGTGTTGACGATTGAGGACGAGGACTGACTGTTGAGGATTGAGGTTTGAGGGTTGAGGATTGATGATTGAGGACTGAGGATTGAGGATTAATGATTGAGCATTGAGGATTGAAGATTGAGGACTGGGGATTGAGGATTGAGGATTGAGGATTGAAGATTGAGTATTGAGTATTGAAGATTGAGGATTGAGGATTGAGGATTGACGGTTGAGGATTGAGGATTGAGGATTGAGTAATGAGGATTGAAGATTGAGGATTGAGGATTGAGGATTGAGGATTGAGGATTGAGTGTTGACGATTGAGGACGATGACTGGCGGTTGAGGATTGAGGTTTGAGGGTTGAGGATTCAGGATTGAGGACTGAGGATTGAGGATTAAGGATTGAGCGTTGAGGATTGAAGATTGAGGACTGGGGATTGAGGATTGAAGATTGAGGATTAAGGATTGAAGATTGGGGATTGAGGATCTAGGATTGGAGATTGACTATTGAGGATTGAATATTGAGGATTGAGGATTGCGGATTGAGAATTGAGAATTGAGGATGAGGACTGAGGGTTGAGGATTGAGGTTTGAGGAACGAGGATTGAGGATTGAGGATTGAGGACTGAGGAATGACGATTGAGTATTGAAGATTGAGGATTGATTACTGAGGATTGAGGATTAAGGATTGAGGATTGAGGATTGAGGATTGAAGGTTCAGTATTGTGGATTGAAGATTGATAATTGAGGATTGAGGATTGAACATTGAGGTCTGAGCACTCAGGGTCGAGTGATGAGAATTGATGTTTGTGGATAGAGATTTGAAGATTGCAGATTGAGTATTGAGTATTGAAAACTGTGAATTGAGGGTATTCTATTGGGGATTGAGGATTGACAACTGATTGTTGAGTACTGATGGCTGAAGATTGAGGATGCAGGATTGAGGATTCAGAATTGAGGTTTGAGGACTGAGGATTGAGGATTGGAGAATGAGGATTGAAGATTGAGGATTGAGGATTGAAGATTGCAGATTGAGTATTGAGGATTGAAGATTGCGGATTGAGGATTGAGGATTGAGGATTGAGGATTGAAGATTGAATATTGAGGATTGAAGACTGACGATTGAGTGTTGAGAATTGCGGATTGAGGATTGAAGATTGAGTATTGAGGATTGAAAATTGAGGATTGAGGATTGAGGATTGAGGATTGGGGTTGAAGAATGAGGATTGAGGATTGAGGATTGAGGATTGAAGGTTGCAAATTGAGTATTGAGGATTGAAGATTGAGGATTGAGGATTGAGGCCTGAGGATTGAAGATTGAGTATTGAGGATTGAAGACTGACGATTGAGGATTGAGGATGGAGGATTGAATATTGAATATTGAGGATTGAAGGTTGAGGATTGAAAATTGAGGATTGAGGATTGAGGATTGAGGATTGAGGATTGAGGATTGAGGATTGAGGATTGAGGATTGGAGAATGAGGACTGGTGATTGAGAATTGATGATTGAGGCTTGAGGAATGAAGATTGTGGATTGGGTATTGAGGATTGAAGAATGAGGATTGAGGATATTCTATTGCGGATTGAGGATTGACAACTGATTGTTGAGGACTGAGGGCTGAAGATTGAGGATGCAGGATTGAGGATTCAGAATTGAGGTTTGAGGACTGAGGATTAAGGATTGGAGAATGAGGATTGAAGATTGAGGATTGAGGATTGAAGATTGCAGATTGAGTATTGAGGATTGAAGATTGCGGATTGAGGATTGAGGATTGAGGATTGAGAATTGAGGATTGAAGATTCAATATTGAGGATTGAAGACTGACGATTGAGGGTTGAGGATTGAGGATTGAGGATTGAAGATTGAGTATTGAGGATTGAAAATTGAGGATTGAGGATTGAGGATTGAGGATTGAGGATTGAAGAATGAGGATTGAGGATTGAGGATTGAGGATTGAAGATTGCAAATTGAGTATTAATGATTGAAGATTGAGGATTGAGGATTGAGGATTGAGGCCTCAGGATTGAAGATTGAGTATGGAGGATTGAAGACTGACGATTGAGGATTGAGGATGGAGGATTGAATATTGAATATTGAGGATTGAAGATTGAGGATTGAAAATTGAGGATTGAGGATTGAAGATTGAGGATTGAGGATTGAGGATTGAGGATTGAGGATTGAGGATTGGAGAATGAGGACTGGGGATTGAGAATTGAGGATTGGGGATTGAGGATTGAGTATTGGGGATTGAGTATTGAAGATTCAGTATTGAGGATTGAAGATTGAGAATTGAAGATTGAGGATTGAACACTGAGGACTGAGAGTTCAGGGTTGAGTGATGAGAATTGATGTTTGTGGATAGAGATTTGAATATTGCAGATTGAGTATTGAGTATTGAAAACTGTGAATTGAGGATATTCTATTGCGGATTGAGGATTGACAACTGATTGTTGAGGACTCAGGCCTGAAGATTGAGGATGCAGAATTGAGGATTCAGAATTGAGGTTTGAGGACTGAGGATTGAGGTTTGAAGATTGAGTATTGAGGATTGAAGATTGAGGATTGAGGATTGAGGATTGAGGATTGAGGATTGAGGATGAGTGCTGAGGATTGAGGTATGAGGTTTGAGGACTGAGGATTGAGGATTGAGGGTTGAGAATTGAGGATTGAGGGTTGAGTATTGAAGATTGAGGATTGGGTATTGAGGATTGCAGAATGACGATTGAGGATTGAAGAACGCGGATTGAGTATTGAGTATTGAGGATTGAGGATTGAAGATTTAGTATTGAGGATTGAAGATTGACGATTGAGGATTGAGGATTGAGGATCGAGTATTGAGGATTGAGGATTGAGGATTGAAGATTGAGTACTGAGGATTGAAGATTAAGATTGAGGATTGAGGATTGAAGATTGAGGATTGAGGATTGAGTGTTGACGATTGAGGACGAGGACTGACTGTTGAGGATTGAGGTTTGAGGGTTGAGGATTGATGATTGAGGACTGAGGATTGAGGATTAAGGATTGAGCATTGAGGATTGAAGATTGAGGACTGGGGATTGAGGATTGAGGATTGAGGATTGAAGATTGAGTATTGAGTATTGAAGATTGAGGATTGAGGATTGAGGATTGACGGTTGAGGATTGAGGATTGAGGATTGAGTAATGAGGATTGAAGATTGAGGATTGAGGATTGAGGATTGAGGATTGAGGATTGAGTGTTGACGATTGAGGACGATGACTGACGGTTGAGGATTGAGGTTTGAGGGTTGAGGATTCAGGATTGAGGACTGAGGATTGAGGATTAAGGATTGAGCGTTGAGGATTGAAGATTGAGGACTGGGGATTGAGGATTGAAGATTGAGGATTAAGGATTGAAGATTGGGGATTGAGGATCTAGGATTGGAGATTGACTATTGAGGATTGAATATTGAGGATTGCGGATTGCGGATTGAGAATTGAGAATTGAGGATGAGGACTGAGGGTTGAGGATTGAGGTTTGAGGAACGAGGATTGAGGATTGAGGATTGAGGACTGAGGAATGACGATTGAGTATTGAAGATTGAGGATTGATTACTGAGGATTGAGGATTAAGGATTGAGGATTGAGGATTGAGGATTGAAGGTTCAGTATTGTGGATTGAAGATTGATAATTGAGGATTGAGGATTGAACATTCAGGTCTGAGCACTCAGGGTCGAGTGATGAGAATTGATGTTTGTGGATAGAGATTTGAAGATTGCAGATTGAGTATTGAGTATTGAAAACTGTGAATTGAGGGTATTCTATTGGGGATTGAGGAATGACAACTGATTGTTGAGTACTGATGGCTGAAGATTGAGGATGCAGGATTGAGGATTCAGAATTGAGGTTTGAGGACTGAGGATTGAGGATTGGAGAATGAGGATTGAAGATTGAGGATTAAGGATTGAAGATTGCAGATTGAGTATTGAGGATTGAAGATTGCGGATTGAGGATTGAGGATTGAGGATTGAGGATTGAAGATTGAATATTGAGGATTGAAGACTGACGATTGAGTGTTGAGAATTGCGGATTGAGGATTGAAGATTGAGTATTGAGGATTGAAAATTGAGGATTGAGGATTGAGGATTGAGGATTGGGGTTGAAGAATGAGGATTGAGGATTGAGGATTGAGGATTGAAGGTTGCAAATTGAGTATTGAGGATTGAAGATTGAGGATTGAGGATTGAGGATTGAGGCCTGAGGATTGAAGATTGAGTATTGAGGATTGAAGACTGACGATTGAGGATTGAGGATGGAGGATTGAATATTGAATATTGAGGATTGAAGGTTGAGGATTGAAAATTGAGGATTGAGGATTGAGGATTGAGGATTGAGGATTGAGGATTGAGGATTGAGGATTGAGGATTGGAGAATGAGGACTGGTGATTGAGAATTGATGATTGAGGCTTGAGGAATGAAGATTGTGGATTGGGTATTGAGGATTGAAGAATGAGGATTGAGGATATTCTATTGCGGATTGAGGATTGACAACTGATTGTTGAGGACTGAGGGCTGAAGATTGAGGATGCAGGATTGAGGATTCAGAATTGAGGTTTGAGGACTGAGGATTAAGGATTGGAGAATGAGGATTGAAGATTGAGGATTGAGGATTGAAGATTGCAGATTGAGTATTGAGGATTGAAGATTGCGGATTGAGGATTGAGGATTGAGGATTGAGAATTGAGGATTGAAGATTCAATATTGAGGATTGAAGACTGACGATTGAGGGTTGAGGATTGAGGATTGAGGATTGAAGATTGAGTATTGAGGATTGAAAATTGAGGATTGAGGATTGAGGATTGAGGATTGAGGATTGAAGAATGAGGATTGAGGATTGAGGATTGAGGATTGAAGATTGCAAATTGAGTATTAATGATTGAAGATTGAGGATTGAGGATTGAGGATTGAGGCCTCAGGATTGAAGATTGAGTATGGAGGATTGAAGACTGACGATTGAGGATTGAGGATGGAGGATTGAATATTGAATATTGAGGATTGAAGATTGAGGATTGAAAATTGAGGATTGAGGATTGAAGATTGAGGATTGAGGATTGAGGATTGAGGATTGAGGATTGAGGATTGGAGAATGAGGACTGGGGATTGAGAATTGAGGATTGGGGATTGAGGATTGAGTATTGGGGATTGAGTATTGAAGATTCAGTATTGAGGATTGAAGATTGAGAATTGAAGATTGAGGATTGAACACTGAGGACTGAGAGTTCAGGGTTGAGTGATGAGAATTGATGTTTGTGGATAGAGATATGAATATTGCAGATTGAGTATTGAGTATTGAAAACTGTGAATTGAGGATATTCTATTGCGGATTGAGGATTGACAACTGATTGTTGAGGACTCAGGCCTGAAGATTGAGGATGCAGAATTGAGGATTCAGAATTGAGGTTTGAGGACTGAGGATTGAGGTTTGAAGATTGAGTATTGAGGATTGAAGATTGAGGATTGAGGATTGAGGATTGAGGATTGAGGATTGAGGATGAGTGCTGAGGTTTGAGGTATGAGGTTTGAGGACTGAGGACTGAGGATTGAGGGTTGAGAATTGAGGATTGAGGGTTGAGTATTGAAGATTGAGGATTGGGTATTGAGGATTGCAGAATGACGATTGAGGATTGAAGAACGAGGATTGAGTATTGAGTATTGAGGATTGAGGATTGAAGATTTAGTATTGAGGATTGAAGATTGACGATTGAGGATTGAGGATTGAGGATCGAGTATTGAGGATTGAGGATTGAGGATTGAAGGTTGAGTACTGAGGATTGAAGATTAAGATTGAGGATTGAGGATTGAAGATTGAGGATTGAGGATTGAGTGTTGACGATTGAGGACGAGGACTGACTGTTGAGGATTGATGTTTGAGGGTTGAGGATTGATGATTGAGGACTGAGGATTGAGGATTAAGGATTGAGCATTGAGGATTGAAGATTGAGGACTGGGGATTGAGGATTGAGGATTGAGGATTGAAGATTGAGTATTGAGTATTGAAGATTGAGGATTGAGGATTGAGGATTGACGGTTGAGGATTGAGGATTGAGGATTGAGGATTGAAGATTGAGTATTGAGGATTGAAAACTGACGATTGAGGATTGAGGATGGAGGATTGAATATTGAGTATTGAGGATTGAAGATTGAGGATTGAAAATTGAGGATTGAGGATTGAGGATTGAGGATTGAGGATTGAGGATTGAGGATTGAGGATTGAGGATTGAGTATTGAGGATTGAAGATTGAGGATTGAGGATTGAGGATTGAGGATTGAGGATTGAGTGTTGACGATTGAGGACGAGGACTGACGGTTGAGGATTGAGGTTTGAGGGTTGAGGATTGAGGATTGAGGACTGAGGATTGAGGATTAAGGATTGAGCATTGAGTATTGAAGATTGAGGACTGGGGATTGAGGATTGAAGATTGAGGATTAAGGATTGAAGATTGGGGATTGAGGATCTAGGATTGGAGATTGATTATTGAGGATTGAATATTGCGGATTGAGGATTGAAGATTGAGTATTGAGGATTGAAAATTGAGGATTGAGGATTGAGGATTGAGGATTGGGGATTGAAGAATGAGGATTGAGGATTGAGGATTGAGGATTGAAGATTGCAAATTGAGTATTGAGGATTGAAGATTGAGGATTGAGGATTGAGGATTGAGGCCTGAGGATTGAAGATTGAGTATTGAGGATTGAAGACTGACGATTGAGGATTGAGGATGGAGGATTGAATATTGAATATTGAGGATTGAAGGTTGAGGATTGAAAATTGAGGATTGAGGATTGAGGATTGAGGATTGAGGGTTGAGGATTGGAGCATGAGGACTGGGGATTGAGAATTGATGATTGAGGATTGAGGAATGAAGATTGTGGATTGGGTATTGAGGATTGAATAATGAGGATTGAGGATATTCTATTGCGGATTGAGGATTGACAACTGATTGTTGAGGACTGAGGGCTGAAGATTGCGGATGCAGGATTGAGGATTCAGAATTGAGGTTTGAGGACTGAGGATTAAGGATTGGAGAATGAGGATTGAAGATTGAGGATTGAGGATTGAAGATTGCAGATTGAGTATTGAGGATTGAAGATTGCGGATTGAGGATTGAGGATTGAGGATTGAGGATTGAAGATTGAATATTGAGGATTGAATACTGACGATTGAGGGTTGAGGATTGAGGATTGAGGATTGAAGATTGAGGATTGAAGATTGAGGACTGAGGATTGAGGATTGAGGATTGACGATTGAGAATTGAGGATTGAGGATTGAGGATTGAAGATTGAGTATTGGGTGTTCAGGATTGAAAAATGAGGATTGAGGATTGAGGATTGAGGACTGAGGATTGAAGATTGAGTAATGAGGATTGAAGATTGAGGATTGAGGATTGAGGATTGAGGATTGAGGATTGAGGATTGAGGATTGAGGATTGAGGATTGAGGATTGGAGAATGAGGACTGGTGATTGAGAATTGATGATTGAGGATTGAGGAATGAAGATTGTGGATTGGGTATTGAGGATTGAAGAATGAGGATTGAGGATATTCTATTGCGGATTGAGGATTGACAACTGATTGTTGAGGACTGAGGGCTGAAGATTGAGGATGCAGGATTGAGGATTCAGAATTGAGGTTTGAGGACTGCGGATTAAGGATTGGAGAATGAGGATTGAAGATTGAGGATTGAGGATTGAAGATTGCAGATTGAGTATTGAGGATTGAAGATTGCGGATTGAGGATTGAGGATTGAGGATTGAGGATTGAAGATTGAATATTGAGGATTGAAGACTGACGATTGGGGGTGAGGATTGAGGATTGAGGATTGAAGATTGAGTATTGGGGATTGAAAATTGAGGATTGAGGATTGAGGATTGAGGATTGAGGATTGAAGAATGAGGATTGAGGATTGAGGATTGAGGATTGAAGATTGCAAATTGAGTATTGAGGATTGAAGATTGAGGATTGAGGATTGAGGATTGAGGCCTGAGGGTTGGAGATTGAGTACGGAGGATTGAAGACTGACGATTGAGGATTGAGGATGGAGGATTGAATATTGAATATTGAGGATTGAAGGTTGAGGATTGAAAATTGAGGATTGAGGATTGAGGATTGAGGATTGAGGATTGAGGATTGAGGATTGAGGATTGAGGATTGGAGAATGAGGACTGGGGATTGAGAATTGAGGATTGAGGATTGAGGATTGAGTATTGGGGATTGAGTATTGAAGATTCAGTATTGAGGATTGAAGATTGAGAATTGAATATTGAGGATTGAACACTGAGGACTGAGAGTTCAGGGTTGAGTGATGAGAATTGATGTTTGTGGATAGAGATTTGAATATAGCAGATTGAGTATTGAGTATTGAAAACTGTGAATTGAGGATATTCTATTGCGGATTGAGGATTGACAACTGATTGTTGAGGACTGAGGGCTGAAGATTGAGGATGCAGAATTGAGGATTCAGAATTGAGGTTTGAGGACTGAGGATTGAGGTTTGAAGATTGAGTATTGAGGATTGAAGATTGAGGATTGAGGATTGAGGATTGAGGATTGAGGATTGAGGATGAGTGCTGAGGTTTGAGGTATGAGGTTTGAGGACTGAGGACTGAGGATTGAGGGTTGAGAATTGAGGATTGAGGGTTGAGTATTGAAGATTGAGGATTGTGTATTGAGGATTGAAGAATGACGATTGAGGATTGAAGAACGAGGATTGAGTATTGAGTATTGAGGATTGAGGATTGAAGATTTAGTATTGAGGATTGAAGATTGACGATTGAGGATTGAGGATTGAGGTTCGAGTATTGAGGATTGAGGATTGAGGATTGAAGGTTGAGTACTGAGGATTGAAGATTAAGATTGAGGATTGAGGATTGAAGATTGAGGATTTAGGATTGAGTGTTGACGATTGAGGACGAGGACTGACTGTTGAGGATTGAGGTTTGAGGGTTGAGGATTGATGATTGAGGACTGAGGATTGAGGATTAAGGATTGAGCATTGAGGATTGAAGATTGAGCACTGGGGATTGAGGACTGAGGATTGAGGATTGAAGATTGAGTATTGAGTATTGAAGATTGAGGATTGAGGATTGAGGATTGACGGTTGAGGATTGAGGATTGAGGATTGAGGATTGAAGATTGAGTATTGGGGATTGAAAACTGACGATTGAGGATTGAGGATGGAGGATTGAATATTGAGTATTGAGGATTGAAGATTGAGGATTGAAAATTGAGGATTGAGGATTGAGGATTGAGGATTGAGGATTGAGGATTTAGGATTGAGGATTGAGGATTGAGTATTGAGGATTGAAGATTGAGGATTGAGGATTGAGGATTGAGGATTGAGGATTGAGTGTTGACGATTGAGGACGAGGATTGAGGATTGAGGATTGACGATTGAGAATTGAGGATTGAGGATTGAGGATTGAAGATTGAGTATTGGGTGTTCAGGATTGAAAAATGAGGATTGAGGATTGAGGATTGAGGACTGATGATTGAAGATTGAGTAATGAGGATTGAAGATTGAGGATTGAGGATTGAGGATTGAGGATTGAGGATTGAGGATTGAGGATTGAGGATTGAGGATTGAGGATTGGAGAATGAGGACTGGTGATTGAGAATTGATGATTGAGGATTGAGGAATGAAGATTGTGGATTGGGTATTGAGGATTGAAGAATGAGGATTGAGGATATTCTATTGCGGATTGAGGATTGACAACTGATTGTTGAGGACTGAGGGCTGAAGATTGAGGATGCAGGATTGAGGATTCAGAATTGAGGTTTGAGGACTGCGGATTAAGGATTGGAGAATGAGGATTGAAGATTGAGGATTGAGGATTGAAGATTGCAGATTGAGTATTGAGGATTGAAGATTGCGGATTGAGGATTGAGGATTGAGGATTGAGGATTGAAGATTGAATATTGAGGATTGAAGACTGACGATTGGGGGTGAGGATTGAGGATTGAGGATTGAAGATTGAGTATTGAGGATTGAAAATTGAGGATTGAGGATTGAGGATTGAGGATTGAGGATTGAAGAATGAGGATTGAGGATTGAGGATTGAGGATTGAAGATTGCAAATTGAGTATTGAGGATTGAAGATTGAGGATTGAGGATTGAGGATTGAGGCCTGAGGGTTGGAGATTGAGTACGGAGGATTGAAGGCTGACGATTGAGGATTGAGGATGGAGGATTGAATATTGAATATTGAGGATTGAAGGTTGAGGATTGAAAATTGAGGATTGAGGATTGAGGATTGAGGATTGAGGATTGAGGATTGAGGATTGAGGATTGAGGATTGGAGAATGAGGACTGGGGATTGAGAATTGAGGATTGAGGATTGAGGATTGAGTATTGGGGATTGAGTATTGAAGATTCAGTATTGAGGATTGAAGATTGAGAATTGAAGATTGAGGATTGAACACTGAGGACTGAGAGTTCAGGGTTGAGTGATGAGAATTGATGTTTGTGGATAGAGATTTGAATATTGCAGATTGAGTATTGAGTATTGAAAACTGTGAATTGAGGATATTCTATTGCGGATTGAGGATTGACAACTGATTGTTGAGGACTGAGGGCTGAAGATTGAGGATGCAGAATTGAGGATTCAGAATTGAGGTTTGAGGACTGAGGATTGAGGTTTGAAGATTGAGTATTGAGGATTGAAGATTGAGGATTGAGGATTGAGGATTGAGGATTGAGGATTGAGGATGAGTGCTGAGGTTTGAGGTATGAGGTTTGAGGACTGAGGACTGAGGATTGAGGGTTGAGAATTGAGGATTGAGGGTTGAGTATTGAAGATTGAGGATTGTGTATTGAGGATTGAAGAATGACGATTGAGGATTGAAGAACGAGGATTGAGTATTGAGTATTGAGGATTGAGGATTGAAGATTTAGTATTGAGGATTGAAGATTGACGATTGAGGATTGAGGATTGAGGTTCGAGTATTGAGGATTGAGGATTGAGGATTGAAGGTTGAGTACTGAGGATTGAAGATTAAGATTGAGGATTGAGGATTGAAGATTGAGGATTTAGGATTGAGTGTTGACGATTGAGGACGAGGACTGACTGTTGAGGATTGAGGTTTGAGGGTTGAGGATTGATGATTGAGGACTGAGGATTGAGGATTAAGGATTGAGCATTGAGGATTGAAGATTGAGCACTGGGGATTGAGGACTGAGGATTGAGGATTGAAGATTGAGTATTGAGTATTGAAGATTGAGGATTGAGGATTGAGGATTGACGGTTGAGGATTGAGGATTGAGGATTGAGGATTGAAGATTGAGTATTGGGGATTGAAAACTGACGATTGAGGATTGAGGTTGGAGGATTGAATATTGAGTATTGAGGATTGAAGATTGAGGATTGAAAATTGAGGATTGAGGATTGAGGATTGAGGATTGAGGATTGAGGATTTAGGATTGAGGATTGAGGATTGAGTATTGAGGATTGAAGATTGAGGATTGAGGATTGAGGATTGAGGATTGAGGATTGAGTGTTGACGATTGAGGACGAGGACTGACGGTTGGGGATTGAGGTTTCGGGGTTGAGGATTGAGGATTGAGGACTGAGGATTGAGGATTAAGGATTGAGCATTGAGGATTGAAGATTGAGGACTGGGGATTGAGGATTGAAGATTGAGGATTAAGGATTGAAGATTGGGGATTGAGGATCTAGGATTGGAGATTGATTATAGAGGATTGAATATTGCGGATTGAGGATTGAAGATTGAGTATTGAGGATTGAAAATTGAGCATTGAGGATTGAAGATTGAGCACTGGGGATTGAGGACTGAGGATTGAGGATTGAAGATTGAGTATTGAGTATTGAAGATTGAGGATTGAGGATTGAGGATTGACGGTTGAGGATTGAGGATTGAGGATTGAGGATTGAAGATTGAGTATTGGGGATTGAAAACTGACGATTGAGGATTGAGGATGGAGGATTGAATATTGAGTATTGAGGATTGAAGATTGAGGATTGAAAATTGAGGATTGAGGATTGAGGATTGAGGATTGAGGATTGAGGATTTAGGATTGAGGATTGAGGATTGAGTATTGAGGATTGAAGATTGAGGATTGAGGATTGAGGATTGAGGATTGAGGATTGAGTGTTGACGATTGAGGACGAGGACTGACGGTTGGGGATTGAGGTTTCGGGGTTGAGGATTGAGGATTGAGGACTGAGGATTGAGGATTAAGGATTGAGCATTGAGGATTGAAGATTGAGGACTGGGGATTGAGGATTGAAGATTGAGGATTAAGGATTGAAGATTGGGGATTGAGGATCTAGGATTGGAGATTGATTATAGAGGATTGAATATTGCGGATTGAGGATTGAAGATTGAGTATTGAGGATTGAAAATTGAGGATTGAGGATTGAGGATTGAGGATTGGGGATTGAAGAATGAGGATTGAGGATTGAGGATTGAGGATTGAAGATTGCAAATTGAGTATTGAGGATTGAAGATTGAGGATTGAGGATTGAGGATTGAGGCCTGAGGATTGAAGATTGAGTATTGAGGATTGAATACACACGATTGAGGATTGAGGATGGAGGATTGAATATTGAATATTGAGGATTGAATGTTGAGGATTGAAAATTGAGGATTGAGGGTTGAGGATTGAGGATTGAGGATTGAGGATTGAGGATTGAGGATTGAGGATTGGAGAATCAGGACTGGGGATTGAGAATTGATGATTGAGGATTGAGGAATGAAGATTGTGGATTGGGTACTGAGGATTGAAGAATGAGGATTGAGGATATTCTATTGCGGATTGAGGATTGACAACTGATTGTTGAGGACTGAGGGCTGAAGATTGAGGATGCAGGATTGAGGATTCAGAATTGAGGTTTGAGGACTGATGATTAAGGATTGGAGAATGAGGATTGAAGATTGAGGATTGAGGATTGAAGATTGCAGATTGAGTATTGAGCATTGAAGATTGCGGATTGAGGATTGAGGATTGAGGATTGAGGATTGAAGATTGAATATTGAGGATTGACGACTGACGATTGAGGGTTGAGGATTGAGGATTGAGGATTGAAGATTGAGTATTGAGGATTGAAAATTGAGGATTGAGGATTGAGGATTGAGGATTGAGGATTGAAGAATGAGGATTGAGGATTGAGGATTGAGGATTGAAGATTGCAAATTGAGTATTGAGGATTGAAGATTGAGGATTGAGGATTGAGGATTGAAGATTGAGGATTGGGTGTTGAGGATTGAAGAATGAGGATTGAGGATTGAGGATTGAGGATTGAGGGTTGTGGATTGAGGACGAGGACAGGGGGTGGAGTATTGATGTTTGATGTCTGAGGATTCAGGATTGAGGATTGAGAATTGAGGATTGTGGGTTGAGGATTGAAGATTGAGGATTCGGTATTGAGGATTGAAGAATGAGGATTGAGGAGTGAGGGCTGAGTATTGAGGATTGAGGATTGAAGATTTAGTATTGAGGATTGAAGATTGACGATTGAGGATTGAGGATTGAGGTTCGAGTACTGAGGATTGAGGATTAAGGATTGAAGATTGAGTACTGAGGATTGAAGATTAAGATTGAGGATTGAGGATTGAAGATTGAGGATTTAGGATTGAGTGTTGACGATTGAGGACGAGGACTGACTGTTGAGGATTGAGGTTTGAGGGTTGAGGATTGATGATTGAGGACTGAGGATTGAGGATTAAGGATTGAGCATTGAGGATTGAAGATTGAGCACTGGGGATTGAGGACTGAGGATTGAGGATTGAAGATTGAGTATTGAGTATTCAAGATTGAGGATTGAGGATTGAGGATTGACGGTTGAGGATTGAGGATTGAGGATTGAGGATTGAAGATTGAGTATTGGGGATTGAAAACTGACGATTGAGGATTGAGGATGGAGGATTGAATATTGAGTATTGAGGATTGAAGATTGAGGATTGAAAATTGAGGATTGAGGATTGAGGATTGAGGATTGAGGATTGAGGATTTAGGATTGAGGATTGAGGATTGAGTATTGAGGATTGAAGATTGAGGATTGAGGATTGAGGATTGAGGATTGAGGATTGAGTGTTGACGATTGAGGACGAGGACTGACGGTTGGGGATTGAGGTTTGAGGGTTGAGGATTGAGGATTGAGGACTGAGGATTGAGGATTAAGGATTGAGCATTGAGGATTGAAGATTGAGGACTGGGGATTGAGGATTGAAGATTGAGGATTAAGGATTGAAGATTGGGGATTGAGGATCTAGGATTGGAGATTGATTATAGAGGATTGAATATTGCGGATTGAGGATTGAAGATTGAGTATTGAGGATCGAAAATTGAGGATTGAGGATTGAGGATTGAGGATTGGGGATTGAAGAATGAGGATTGAGGATTGAGGATTGAGGATTGAAGATTGCAAATTGAGTATTGAGGATTGAAGATTGAGGATTGAGGATTGAGGATTGAGGCCTGAGGATTGAAGATTGAGTATTGAGGATTGAATACAGACGATTGAGGATTGAGGATGGAGGATTGAATATTGACTATTGAGGATTGAATGTTGAGGATTGAAAATTGAGGATTGAGGGTTGAGGATTGAGGATTGAGGATTGACGATTGAGGATTGAGGATTGAGGATTGGAGAATCAGGACTGGGGATTGAGAATTGATGATTGAGGATTGAGGAATGAAGATTGTGGATTGGGTACTGAGGATTGAAGAATGAGGATTGAGGATATTCTATTGCGGATTGAGGATTGACAACTGATTGTTGAGGACTGAGGGCTGAAGATTGAGGATGCAGGATTGAGGATTCAGAATTGAGGTTTGAGGACTGAGGATTAAGGATTGGAGAATGAGGATTGAAGATTGAGGATTGAGGATTGAAGATTGCAGATTGAGTATTGAGCATTGAAGATTGCGGATTGAGGATTGAGGATTGAGGATTGAGGATTGAAGATTGAATATTGAGGATTGAAGACTGACGATTGAGGGTTGAGGATTGAGGATTGAGGATTGAAGATTGAGTATTGAGGATTGAAAATTGAGGATTGAGGATTGAGGATTGAGGATTGAGGATTGAAGAATGAGGATTGAGGATTGAGGATTGAGGATTGAAGATTGCAAATTGAGTATTGAGGATTGAAGATTGAGGATTGAGGATTGAGGATTGAAGATTGAGGATTGGGTGTTGAGGATTGAAGAATGAGGATTGAGGATTGAGGATTGAGGATTGAGGGTTGTGGATTGAGGACGAGGACAGGGGGTGGAGTATTGATGTTTGATGTCTGAGGATTCAGGATTGAGGATTGAGAATTGAGGATTGTGGGTTGAGGATTGAAGATTGAGGATTCGGTATTGAGGATTGAAGAATGAGGATTGAGGAGTGAGGGCTGAGGATTGAGGATTGCAGATTGAGTATTGAGGATTGAAGTTTGAGGACTGAGGATTGAGGATTGAGGATTGACGATTGAGAATTGAGGATTGAGGATTGAGGATTGAAGATTGAGTATTGGGTGTTGAGGATTGAAAAATGAGGATTGAGGATTGAGGATTGAGGACTGAGGATTGAAGATTGAGTAATGAGGATTGAAGATTGAGGATTGAGGATTGAGGATTGAGGATTGAGGATTGAGGATTGAGGATTGAGGATTTCGGATAGAAGATTGAGGATTGGGTATTGCGGATTGAACATTGAGGATTGAGGATTGAGGATTGAGGATTGAGGATTGAGGATTGAGAATTGAGGATTGAGGATTGAGGATTGAAAATTGAGGATTGGGTATTGAGGATTGAAGAATGAGGATTGAGGATTGAGGATTGAGGATTGAGGATTGAGCATTGAAGACTGAGTATTAAGGATTGAAGATTGAATATTGAGGATTGAAGACTGACGATTGAGTGTTGAGAATTGCGGATTGAGGATTGAAGATTGAGTATTGAGGATTGAAAATTGAGGATTGAGGATTGAGGATTGAGGATTGGGGTTGAAGAATGAGGATTGAGGATTGAGGATTGAGGATTGAAGGTTGCAAATTGAGTATTGAGGATTGAAGATTGAGGATTGAGGATTGAGGATTGAGGCCTGAGGATTGAAGATTGAGTATTGAGGATTGAAGACTGACGATTGAGGATTGAGGATGGAGGATTGAATATTGAATATTGAGGATTGAAGGTTGAGGATTGAAAATTGAGGATTGAGGATTGAGGATTGAGGATTGAGGATTGAGGATTGAGGATTGAGGATTGAGGATTGGAGAATGAGGACTGGTGATTGAGAATTGATGATTGAGGCTTGAGGAATGAAGATTGTGGATTGGGTATTGAGGATTGAAGAATGAGGATTGAGGATATTCTATTGCGGATTGAGGATTGACAACTGATTGTTGAGGACTGAGGGCTGAAGATTGAGGATGCAGGATTGAGGATTCAGAATTGAGGTTTGAGGACTGAGGATTAAGGATTGGAGAATGAGGATTGAAGATTGAGGATTGAGGATTGAAGATTGCAGATTGAGTATTGAGGATTGAAGATTGCGGATTGAGGATTGAGGATTGAGGATTGAGAATTGAGGATTGAAGATTGAATATTGAGGATTGAAGACTGACGATTGAGGGTTGAGGATTGAGGATTGAGGATTGAAGATTGAGTATTGAGGATTGAAAATTGAGGATTGAGGATTGAGGATTGAGGATTGAGGATTGAAGAATGAGGATTGAGGATTGAGGATTGAGGATTGAAGATTGCAAATTGAGTATTAATGATTGAAGATTGAGGATTGAGGATTGAGGATTGAGGCCTCAGGATTGAAGATTGAGTATGGAGGATTGAAGACTGACGATTGAGGATTGAGGATGGAGGATTGAATATTGAATATTGAGGATTGAAGATTGAGGATTGAAAATTGAGGATTGAGGATTGAAGATTGAGGATTGAGGATTGAGGATTGAGGATTGAGGATTGAGGATTGGAGAATGAGGACTGGGGATTGAGAATTGAGGATTGGGGATTGAGGATTGGGTATTGGGGATTGAGTATTGAAGATTCAGTATTGAGGATTGAAGATTGAGAATTGAAGATTGAGGATTGAACACTGAGGACTGAGAGTTCAGGGTTGAGTGATGAGAATTGATGTTTGTGGATAGAGATATGAATATTGCAGATTGAGTATTGAGTATTGAAAACTGTGAATTGAGGATATTCTATTGCGGATTGAGGATTGACAACTGATTGTTGAGGACTCAGGCCTGAAGATTGAGGATGCAGAATTGAGGATTCAGAATTGAGGTTTGAGGACTGAGGATTGAGGTTTGAAGATTGAGTATTGAGGATTGAAGATTGAGGACTGGGGATTGAGGATTGAGGATTGAGGATTGAAGATTGAGTATTGAGTATTGAAGATTGAGGATTGAGGATTGAGGATTGACGGTTGAGGATTGAGGATTGAGGATTGAGGATTGAAGATTGAGTATTGGCGACTGAAAACTGACGATTGAGGATTGAGGATGGAGGATTGAATATTGAGTATTGAGGATTGAAGATTGAGGATTGAAAATTGAGGATTTAGGATTGAGGATTGAGGATTGAGGATTGAGGATTTAGGATTGAGGATTGAGGATTGAGTATTGAGGATTGAAGATTGAGGATTGAGGATTGAGGATTGAGGATTGAGGATTGAGTGTTGACGATTGAGGTCGAGGACTGACGGTTGAGGATTGAGGTTTGAGGGTTGAGGATTGAGGATTGAGGACTGAGGATTGAGGATTAAGGATTGAGCAATTGAGGATTGAAGATTGAGGACTGGGGATTGAGGATTGAAGATTGAGGATTGAAGATTGAGGATTAAGGATTGAAGATTGGGGATTGAGGATCTAGGATTGGAGATTGATTATTGAGGATTGAATATTGCGGATTGAGGATTGAAGATTGAGTATTGAGGATTGAAAATTGAGGATTGAGGATTGAGGATTGAGGATTGGGGATTGAAGATTGAGGATTGAGGATTGAGGATTGAGGATTGAAGATTGCAAATTGAGTATTGAGGATTGAAGATTGAGGATTGAGGATTGAGGATTGAGGCCTGAGGATTGAAGATTGAGTATTGAGGATTGAAGACAGACGATTGAGGATTGAGGATGGAGGATTGAATATTGAATATTGAGGATTGAATGTTGAGGATTGAAAATTGAGGATTGAGGATTGAGGATTGAGGATTGAGGATTGAGGATTGAGGATTGAGGATTGAGGATTGGAGAATCAGGACTGGGGATTGAGAATTGATGATTGAAGATTGAGGAATGAAGATTGTGGATTGGGTATTGAGGATTGAAGAATGAGGATTGAGGATATTCTATTGCGGATTGAGGATTGACAACTGATTGTTGAGGACTGAGGGCTGAAGATTGAGGATGCAGGATTGAGGATTCAGAATTGAGGTTTGAGGACTGAGGATTAAGGATTGGAGAATGAGGATTGAAGATTGAGGATTGAGGATTGAAGATTGCAGATTGAGTATTGAGCATTGAAGATTGCGGATTGAGGATTGAGGATTGAGGATTGAGGATTGAAGATTGAATATTGAGGATTGAAGACTGACGATTGAGGGTTGAGGATTGAGGATTGAGGATTGAAGATTGAGTATTGAGGATTGAAAATTGAGGATTGAGGAATGAGGATTGAGGATCGAGGATTGAAGAATGAGGATTGAGGATTGAGGATTGAGGATTGAAGATTGCAAATTGAGTATTGAGGATTGAAGGTTGAGGATTGAGGATTGAGGATTGAAGATTGAGGATTGGTTGTTGAGGATTGAAGAATGAGGATTGAGTATTGAGGATTGAGGATTGAGGGTTGTGGATTGAGGACGAGGACAGGGGGTGGAGTATTGATGTTTGATGTCTGAGGATTCAGGATTGAGGATTGAGAATTGAGGATTGTGGGTTGAGAATTGAAGATTGAGGATTCGGTATTGAGGATTGAAGAATGAGGATTGAGGAGTGAGGACTGAGGATTGAGGATTGCAGATTGAGTATTGAGGATTGAAGATTGAGGACTGAGGATTGAGGATTGAGGATTGACGATTGAGAATTGAGGATTGAGGATTGAGGATTGAAGATTGAGTATTGGGTGTTGAGGATTGAAAAATGAGGATTGAGGATTGAGGATTGAGGACTGAGGATTGAAGATTGAGTAATGAGGATTGAAGATTGAGGATTGAGGATTGAGGATTGAGGATTGAGGATTGAGGATTGAGGATTTCGGATAGAAGATTGAGGATTGGGTATTGCGGATTGAACATTGAGGATTGAGGATTGAGGATTGAGGATTGAGGATTGAGGATTGAGGATTGAGGATTGAGGATTGAGGATTGAATATTGAGGATTGGGTATTGAGGATTGAAGAATGAGGATTGAGGATTGAGGATTGAGGATTGAGGATTGAGCATTGAAGACTGAGTATTGAGGATTGAAGATTGAGGATTGAGCACTGAGTATTGAAGGTTGAGGAATTGGGACTGAGGATTGAAGATTGAGGATTGAGGATTGAGGATTGAGGATTGAGGATTGAGGATTGAGGATTGAAGATTGAGGATTGGGTATTGAGGATTGAAGAATGAGGACTGAGGATTGAGGATTGAGGATTGAGGATTGAAGATTGAGTATTGTGGATTGAAGATTGACGATTGAGTATTGTGGTTTGAGGATTGAGGATTGAGGATTGAGGATTGAGGATTGAAGATTGAGTATTGAGGATTGAAGATTGAGGATTGAGGATTGAGGATTGAGGATTGAGGATTGAATATTGAGGATTGAGGATTGAGGATTGAGGATTGAGGATTGAAGATTGAGGATTGGGTATTGAGGATTGAAGATTGACGATTGAGTATTGAGTATTGAGGATTGAGGATTGAAGATTGGGTATTGAGGATTGAAGATTGACGATTGAGGATTGAGGATTGAGTATTGAGGTTTGAGGACTGAGGATTGAGGATTGGAGAATGAGGATTGAAGATTGAGGATTGAGGATTGAAGATTGCAGATTGAGTATTAAGGATTGAAGATTGCGGATTGAGGATTGAGGATTGAGGATTGAGGATTGAAGATTGAATATTGAGGATTGAAGACTGACGATTGAGGGTTGAGGATTGCGGATTGAGGATTGAAGATTGAGTATTGAGGATTGAAAATTGAGGATTGAGGATTGAGGATTGAGGATTGGGGATTGAAGAATGAGGATTGAGGGTTGAGGATTGAGGATTGAAGATTGCAAATTGAGTATTGAGGATTGAAGACTGACGATTGAGGATTGAGGATGGAGGATTGAATATTGAATATTGAGGATTGAAGGTTGAGGATTGAAAATTGAGGATTGAGGATTGAGGATTGAGGATTGAGGATTGAGGATTGAGGATTGAGGATTGAGGATTGGAGAATGAGGACTGGTGATTGAGAATTGATGATTGAGGATTGAGGAATGAAGATTGTGGATTGGGTATTGAGGATTGAAGAATGAGGATTGAGGATATTCTATTGCGGATTGAGGATTGACAACTGATTGTTGAGGACTGAGGGCTGAAGATTGAGGATGCAGGATTGAGGATTCAGAATTGAGGTTTGAGGACTGAGGATTAAGGATTGGAGAATGAGGATTGAAGATTGAGGATTGAGGATTGAAGATTGCAGATTGAGTATTGAGGATTGAAGATTGCGGATTGAGGATTGAGGATTGAGGATTGAGGATTGAAGATTGAATATTGAGGATTGAAGACTGACGATTGAGGGTTGAGGATTGAGGATTGAGGATTGAAGATTGAGTATTGAGGATTGAAAATTGAGGATTGAAGATTGAGGATTGAGGATTGAGGATTGAAGAATGAGGATTGAGGATTGAGGATTGAGGATTGAAGATTGCAAATTGAGTATTGAGGATTGAAGATTGAGGATTGAGGATTGAGGATTGAGGCCTGAGGGTTGAAGATTGAGTACGGAGGATTGAAGACTGACGATTGAGGATTGAGGATGGAGGATTGAATATTGAATATTGAGGATTGAAGATTGAGGATTGAAAATTGAGGGTTGAGGATTGAGGATTGAGGATTGAGGATTGAGGATTGAGGATTGAGGATTGAGGATTGGAGAATGAGGACTGGGGATTGAGAATTGAGGATTGAGGATTGAGGATTGAGTATTGGGGATTGAGTATTGAAGATTCAGTATTGAGGATTGAAGATTGAGAATTGAAGATTGAGGATTGAACACTGAGGACTGAGAGTTCAGGGTTGAGTGATGAGAATTGATGTTTGTGGATAGAGATTTGAATATTGCAGATTGAGTATTGAGTATTGAAAACTGTGAATTGAGGATATTCTATTGCGGATTGAGGATTGACAACTGATTGTTGAGGACTGAGGGCTGAAGATTGAGGATGCAGAATTGAGGATTCAGAATTGAGGTTTGAGGACTGAGGATTGAGGTTTGAAGATTGAGTATTGAGGATTGAAGATTGAGGATTGAGGATTGAGGATTGAGGATTGAGGATTGAGGATGAGTGCTGAGGTTTGAGGTATGAGGTTTGAGGACTGAGGACTGAGGATTGAGGGTTGAGAATTGAGGATTGAGGGTTGAGTATTGAAGATTGAGGATTGTGTATTGAGGATTGAAGTATGACGATTGAGGATTGAAGAGTGGGGATTGAGTATTGAGTATTGAGGATTGAGGATTGAAGATTTAGTGTTGAGGATTGAAGATTGACGATTGAGGATTGAGGATTGAGGATCGTGTATTGAGGATTGAGGATTGAGGATTGAAGATTGAGTACTGAGGATAGAAGATTAAGATTGAGGATTGAGGATTGAAGATTGAGGATTTAGGATTGAGTGTTGACGATTGAGGACGAGGACTGACTGTTGAGGATTGAGGTTTGAGGGTTGAGGATTGATGATTGAGGACTGAGGATTGAGGATTAAGGATTGAGCATTGAGGATTGAAGATTGAGGACTGGGGATTGAGGATTCAGGATTGAGGATTGAAGATTGAGTATTGAGTATTGAAGATTGAGGATTGAGGATTGAGGATTGACGGTTGAGGATTGAGGATTGAGGTTTGAGGATTGAAGATTGAGTATTGGGGATTGAAAACTGACGATTGAGGATTGAGGATGGAGGATTGAATATTGAGTATTGAGGATTGAAGATTGAGGATTGAAAATTGAGGATTGAGGATTGAGGATTGAGGATTGAGGATTGAGGATTTAGGATTGAGGATTGAGGATTGAGTATTGAGGATTGAATATTGAAGATTGAGGATTGAGGATTGAGGATTGAGGGTTGAGTGTTGACGATTGAGGACGAAGACTGACGGTTGAGGATTGAGGTTTGAGGGTTGAGGATTGAGGATTGAGGACTGAGGATTGAGGATTAAGGATTGAGCATTGAGGATTGAAGATTGAGGACTGGGGATTGAGGATTGAAGATTGAGGATTAAGGATTGAAGATTGGGGATTGAGGATCTAGGATTGGAGATTGATTATTGAGGATTGAATATTGCGGATTGAGGATTGAAGATTGAGTATTGAGAATTGAAAATTGAGGATTGAGGATTGAGGATTGAGGATTGGGGATTGAAGAATGAGGATTGAGGATTGAGGATTGAGGATTGAAGATTGCAAATTGAGTATTGAGGATTGAAGATTGAGGATTGAGGATTGAGGATTGAGGCCTGAGGATTGAAGATTGAGTATTGAGGATTGAAGACAGACGATTGAGGATTGAGGATGGAGGATTGAATATTGAATATTGAGGATTGAATGTTGAGGATTGAAAATTGAGGATTGAGGATTGAGGATTGAGGATTGAGGATTGAGGATTGAGGATTGAGGATTGGAGAATCAGGACTGGGGATTGAGTATTGATGGTTGAGGATTGAGGAATGAAGATTGTGGATTGGGTATTGAGGATTGAAGAATGAGGATTGAGGATATTCTATTGCGGATTGAGGATTGACAACTGATTGTTGAGGACTGAGGGCTGAAGATTGAGGATGCAGGATTGAGGATTCAGAATTGAGGTTTGAGGACTGAGGATTAAGGATTGGAGAATGAGGATTGAAGATTGAGGATTGAGGATTGAAGATTGCAGATTGAGTATTGAGCATTGAAGATTGCGGATTGAGGATTGAGGATTGAGGATTGAGGATTGAAGATTGAATATTGAGGATCGAAGACTGACGATTGAGGGTTGAGGATTGAGGATTGAGGATTGAAGATTGAGTATTGAGGATTGAAAATTGAGGATTGAGGATTGAGGATTGAGGATTGAGGATTGAAGAATGAGGATTGAGGATTGAGGATTGAGGATTGAAGATTGCAAATTGAGTATTGAGGATTGAAGATTGAGGATTGAGGATTGAGGATTGAGGATTGAGGCCTGAGGATTGAAGATTGAGTATGGAGGATTGAAGACTGACGATTGAGGATTGAGGATGGAGGATTGAATATTGAATATTGGGGATTGAAGATTGAGGATTGAAAATTGAGGATTGAGGATTGAGGATTGAGGATTGAGGATTGAGGATTGAGGACTGAGGATTGGAGAATGAGGACTGGGGATTGAGAATTGAGGATTGAGGATTGAGGATTGAGTATTGGGGATTGAGTATTGAAGATTCAGTATTGAGGATTGAAGATTGAGAATTGAAGATTGAGGATTGAACACTGAGGACTGAGAGTTCAGGGTTGAGTGATGAGAATTGATGTTTGTGGATAGAGATTTGAATATTGCAGATTGAGTATTGAGTATTGAAAACTGTGAATTGAGGATATTCTATTGCGGATTGTGGATTGACAACTGATTGTTGAGGACTGAGGGCTGAAGATTGAGGATGCAGAATTGAGGATTCAGAATTGAGGTTTGAGGACTGAGGATTGAGGTTTGAAGATTGAGTATTGAGGATTGAAGATTGAGGATTGAGGATTGAGGATTGAAGATTGAGGATTGAGGATTGAGGATTGAAGGTTCAGTATTGTGGATTGAAGATTGAGAATTGAGGATTGAGGATTGAACATTGAGGTCTGAGCGCTCAGGGTCGAGTGATGAGAATTGATGTTTGTGGATAGAGATTTGAAGATTGCAGATTGAGTATTGAGTATTGAAAACTGTGAATTGAGGATATTCTATTGGGGATTGAGGATTGATAACTGATTGTTGAGTACTGAGGGCTGAAGATTGAGGATGCAGGATTGAGGATTCAGAATTGAGGTTTGAGGACTGAGGATTGAGGATTGGAGAATGAGGATTGAAGATTGAGGATTGAGGATTGAAGATTGCAGATTGAGTATTGAGGATTGAAGATTGCGGATTGAGGATTGAGGATTGAGGATTGAGGATTGAAGATTGAATATTGAGGATTGAATACTGACGATTGAGGGTTGAGGATTGAGGATTGAGGATTGAAGATTGAGTATTGAGGATTGAAAATTGAGGATTGAGGATTGAGGATTGAGGATTGAGGATTGAAGAATGAGGATTGAGGATTGAGGATTGAGGATTGAAGATTGCAAATTGAGTATTGAGGATTGAAGATTGAGGATTGAGGATTGAGGATTGGGGCCTGAGGATTGAAGATTGAGTATTGAGGATTGAAGACTGACGATTGAGGATTGAGGATGGAGGATTGAATATTGAAAATTGAGGATTGAAGATTGAGGATTGAAAATTGAGGATTGAGGATTGAGGATTGAGGATTGAGGATTGAGGATTGAGGATTGAGGATTGAGGATTGGAGCATGAGGACTGGGGATTGAGAATTGATGATTGAGGATTGAAGAATGAAGATTGCGGATTGGGTATTGAGGATTGAAGAATGAGGATTGAGGATATTCTATTGCGGATTGAGGATTGACAACTGATTGTTGAGGACTGAGGGCTGAAGATTGAGGATGCAGGATTGAGGATTCAGAATTGAGGTTTGAGGACTGAGGATCGAGGATTGGAGATTGAGGATTGAAGATTGAGGATTGAGGATTGAAGATTGCAGATTGAGTATTGAGGATTGAAGATTGCGGATTGAGGATTGAGGATTGAGGATTGAGGATTGAAGATTGAATATTGAGGATTGAAGACTGACGATTGAGGGTTGAGGATTGAGGATTGAGGATTGGAGATTGAGTATTGAGGATTGAAAATTGAGGATTGAGGATTGAGGGTTAAGGATTGAGGATTGAAGAATGAGGATTGAGGATTGAGGATTGAGGATTGAAGATTGCAAATTGAGTATTGAGGATTGAAGATTGAGGATTGAGGATTGAAGATTGAGGATTGGGTATTGAGGATTGAAGAATGAGGATTGAGGATTGAGGATTGAGGATTGAGGATTGAGGATTGAAGGCTGAGTATTGAGGATTGAAGATTGAGGATTGAGGAGTGAGTATTGAAGATTGAGGATTTGGGACTGAGGATTGAAGATTGAGGATTGAGGGTTGAGGATTGAGGATTGAGGATTGAGGATTGAGGATTGAAGATTGAGTATTGAGGATTGAAGATTGACGATTGAGGACTGAGGATTGAGGATTGAGGATTGAGGATTGAGGATGGAGGATTGAAGATTGAGTATTGGGTATTGAAGATTGAGGACTGTGGATTGAGGATTGAGGATTGAGGATTGAAGATTGCGTACTGAGGGTTAAAGATTAAGATTGAGGATTGAGGATCGAGTATTGAGGATTGAGGATTGAGGATTGAAGATTGAATATTGATGATTGAAGATTGAGGATCGAGGATTGAGTGTTGTGGATTGAGGACGAGGACTGAGGGTAGAGTATTGATGTTTGAGGTCTGAGGATTGAGGATTGAGGATTGAGAATTGAGGATTGAAGATTGAGGATTGAAGATTGAGGATTGGGTGTTGAGGATTGAAGAATGAGGATTGAGGATTGAGGATTGAGGATTGAGGGTTGTGGATTGAGGACGAGGACAGGGGGTGGAGTATTGATGTTTGATGTCTGAGGATTCAGGATTGAGGATTGAGAATTGAGGATTGTGGGTTGAAGATTGAAGATTGAGGATTCGGTATTGAGGATTGAAGAATGAGGATTGAGGAGTGAGGACTGAGGATTGAGGATTGCAGATTGAGTATTGAGGATTGAAGATTGAGGACTGAGGATTGAGGATTGAGGATTGACGATTGACAATTGAGGATTGAGGATTGAGGATTGAAGATTGAGTATCGGGTGTTAGGGATTGAAAAATGAGGATTGAGGATTGAGGATTGAGGACTGAGGATTGAAGATTGAGTAATGAGGATTGAAGATTGAGGATTGAGGATTGAGGATTGAGGATTGAGGATTGAGGATTGAGGATTGCGGATAGAAGATTGAGGGTTGGGTATTGCGGATCGAACATTGAGGATTGAGGATTGAGGATTGAGGATTGAGGATTGAGGATTGAGAATTGAGGATTGAGGATTGAGGATTGAATATTGAGGATTGGGTATTGAGGATTGAAGAATGAGGATTGAGGATTGAGGATTGAGGATTGAGGATTGAGGATTGAAGACTGAGTATTGAGGATTGAAGATTGAGGTTTGAGGAGTGAGTATTGAAGATTGAGGATTTGGGACTGAGGATTGAAGATTGAGGATTGAGGATTGAGGATTGAGGATTGAGAATTGAGGATTGAGGATTGAAGATTGAGGATTGGGTATTGAGGATTGAAGAATGAGGACTGAGGATTGAGGATTGAGGATTGAGGATTGAAGATTGAGTATTGTGGATTGAAGATTGACGATTGAGTATTGTGGTTTGAGGATTGAGGATTGAGGATTGAAGATTGAGTATTGAGGATTGAAGATTGAGGATTGAGGATTGAGGATTGAGGATTGAGGATTGAGGATTGAGGATTGAATATTGAGGATTGAGGATTGAGGATTGAGGATTGAGGATTGAAAGTTGAGGATTGGGTATTGAGGATTGAAGATTGAGGATTGAGTATTGAGTATTGAGGATTGAGGATTGAAGATTGGGTATTGAGGATTGAAGATTGACGATTGAGGATTGAGGATTGAGTATTGAGGATTGAGGATTGAAGATTGTGTATTGAGGATTGAAGATTGAGGATTGAGGATTGAGGATTGAGGATTGAGTATTGAGGATTGAGGATTGAAGATTGAGGATTGGGTATTGAGGATTGAAGAATGAGGATTGAGGATTGAGGATTGAGGATTGAGGATTGAGGATTGGAGACTGAGTATTGAGGATTGAAGATTGAGGATTGAGGAGTGAGTATTGAAGATTGAGGATTTGGGACTGAGGATTGAAGATTGAGGATTGAGGATTGAGGATTGAGGATTGAGGATTGAAGATTGAGTATTGAGGATTGAAGATTGACGATTGAGGATTGAGGATTGAGGATTGAGGATTGAGGATTGAAGGTTGAGGATTGGGTATTGAGGATTGAAGAATGAGGATTGAGGATTGAGGATTGAGGATTGGGGATTGAAGATTGAGTATTGAGGATTGAAGATTGACGATTGAGGATTGAGGATTGAGGATTGAGGATTGAGGATTGATGATTGAGGATTGAAGATTGAGTCATGATGATTGAAGATTGAGGATTGAGGATTGAGGATTGAGATTTGAGGATTGAAGATTTAGGATTGAGGACTGAGGATTGAGGATTGAGGATTGAAGATTGAGGATTGGGTATTGAGGATTGAAGAATGAGGATTGAGTATTGAGTATTGAGGATTGAGTATTGACGATTGAGTATTGAGGATTGAGGATTGAGGATTGAGGATTGAGGATTGAGGATTGAAGATTGAGTATTGAGTATTGAAGATTGAGGATTGAGGATTGAGGATTGAGGATTGAGGATTGAAGATTGCAGATTGAGTATTAAGGATTGAAGATTGCGGATTGAGGATTGAGGATTGAGGATTGAGGATTGAAGATTGAATATTGAGGATTGAAGACTGACGATTGAGGGTTGAGGATTGCGGATTGAGGATTGAAGATTGAGTATTGAGGATTGAAAATTGAGGATTGAGGATTGAGGATTGAGGATTGGGGATTGAAGAATGAGGATTGAGGGTTGAGGATTGAGGATTGAAGATTGCAAATTGAGTATTGAGGATTGAAGACTGACGATTGAGGATTGAGGATGGAGGATTGAATATTGAATATTGAGGATTGAAGGTTGAGGATTGAAAATTGAGGATTGAGGATTGAGGATTGAGGATTGAGGATTGAGGATTGAGGATTGAGGATTGAGGATTGGAGAATGAGGACTGGTGATTGAGAATTGATGATTGAGGATTGAGGAATGAAGATTGTGGATTGGGTATTGAGGATTGAAGAATGAGGATTGAGGATATTCTATTGCGGATTGAGGATTGACAACTGATTGTTGAGGACTGAGGGCTGAAGATTGAGGATGCAGGATTGAGGATTCAGAATTGAGGTTTGAGGACTGAGGATTAAGGATTGGAGAATGAGGATTGAAGATTGAGGATTGAGGATTGAAGATTGCAGATTGAGTATTGAGGATTGAAGATTGCGGATTGAGGATTGAGGATTGAGGATTGAGGATTGAAGATTGAATATTGAGGATTGAAGACTGACGATTGAGGGTTGAGGATTGAGGATTGAGGATTGAAGATTGAGTATTGAGGATTGAAAATTGAGGATTGAAGATTGAGGATTGAGGATTGAGGATTGAAGAATGAGGATTGAGGATTGAGGATTGAGGATTGAAGATTGCAAATTGAGTATTGAGGATTGAAGATTGAGGATTGAGGATTGAGGATTGAGGCCTGAGGGTTGAAGATTGAGTACGGAGGATTGAAGACTGACGATTGAGGATTGAGGATGGAGGATTGAATATTGAATATTGAGGATTGAAGATTGAGGATTGAAAATTGAGGGTTGAGGATTGAGGATTGAGGATTGAGGATTGAGGATTGAGGATTGAGGATTGAGGATTGGAGAATGAGGACTGGGGATTGAGAATTGAGGATTGAGGATTGAGGATTGAGTATTGGGGATTGAGTATTGAAGATTCAGTATTGAGGATTGAAGATTGAGAATTGAAGATTGAGGATTGAACACTGAGGACTGAGAGTTCAGGGTTGAGTGATGAGAATTGATGTTTGTGGATAGAGATTTGAATATTGCAGATTGAGTATTGAGTATTGAAAACTGTGAATTGAGGATATTCTATTGCGGATTGAGGATTGACAACTGATTGTTGAGGACTGAGGGCTGAAGATTGAGGATGCAGAATTGAGGATTCAGAATTGAGGTTTGAGGACTGAGGATTGAGGTTTGAAGATTGAGTATTGAGGATTGAAGATTGAGGATTGAGGATTGAGGATTGAGGATTGAGGATTGAGGATGAGTGCTGAGGTTTGAGGTATGAGGTTTGAGGACTGAGGACTGAGGATTGAGGGTTGAGAATTGAGGATTGAGGGTTGAGTATTGAAGATTGAGGATTGTGTATTGAGGATTGAAGTATGACGATTGAGGATTGAAGAGTGGGGATTGAGTATTGAGTATTGAGGATTGAGGATTGAAGATTTAGTATTGAGGATTGAAGATTGACGATTGAGGATTGAGGATTGAGGATCGTGTATTGAGGATTGAGGATTGAGGATTGAAGATTGAGTACTGAGGATAGAAGATTAAGATTGAGGATTGAGGATTGAAGATTGAGGATTTAGGATTGAGTGTTGACGATTGAGGACGAGGACTGACTGTTGAGGATTGAGGTTTGAGGGTTGAGGATTGATGATTGAGGACTGAGGATTGAGGATTAAGGATTGAGCATTGAGGATTGAAGATTGAGGACTGGGGATTGAGGATTCAGGATTGAGGATTGAAGATTGAGTATTGAGTATTGAAGATTGAGGATTGAGGATTGAGGATTGACGGTTGAGGATTGAGGATTGAGGTTTGAGGATTGAAGATTGAGTATTGGGGATTGAAAACTGACGATTGAGGATTGAGGATGGAGGATTGAATATTGAGTATTGAGGATTGAAGATTGAGGATTGAAAATTGAGGATTGAGGATTGAGGATTGAGGATTGAGGATTGAGGATTTAGGATTGAGGATTGAGGATTGAGTATTGAGGATTGAATATTGAAGATTGAGGATTGAGGATTGAGGATTGAGGATTGAGTGTTGACGATTGAGGACGAAGACTGACGGTTGAGGATTGAGGTTTGAGGGTTGAGGATTGAGGATTGAGGACTGAGGATTGAGGATTAAGGATTGAGCATTGAGGATTGAAGATTGAGGACTGGGGATTGAGGATTGAAGATTGAGGATTAAGGATTGAAGATTGGGGATTGAGGATCTAGGATTGGAGATTGATTATTGAGGATTGAATATTGCGGATTGAGGATTGAAGATTGAGTATTGAGAATTGAAAATTGAGGATTGAGGATTGAGGATTGAGGATTGGGGATTGAAGAATGAGGATTGAGGATTGAGGATTGAGGATTGAAGATTGCAAATTGAGTATTGAGGATTGAAGATTGAGGATTGAGGATTGAGGATTGAGGCCTGAGGATTGAAGATTGAGTATTGAGGATTGAAGACAGACGATTGAGGATTGAGGATGGAGGATTGAATATTGAATATTGAGGATTGAATGTTGAGGATTGAAAATTGAGGATTGAGGATTGAGGATTGAGGATTGAGGATTGAGGATTGAGGATTGAGGATTGGAGAATCAGGACTGGGGATTGAGTATTGATGGTTGAGGATTGAGGAATGAAGATTGTGGATTGGGTATTGAGGATTGAAGAATGAGGATTGAGGATATTCTATTGCGGATTGAGGATTGACAACTGATTGTTGAGGACTGAGGGCTGAAGATTGAGGATGCAGGATTGAGGATTCAGAATTGAGGTTTGAGGACTGAGGATTAAGGATTGGAGAATGAGGATTGAAGATTGAGGATTGAGGATTGAAGATTGCAGATTGAGTATTGAGCATTGAAGATTGCGGATTGAGGATTGAGGATTGAGGATTGAGGATTGAAGATTGAATATTGAGGATCGAAGACTGACGATTGAGGGTTGAGGATTGAGGATTGAGGATTGAAGATTGAGTATTGAGGATTGAAAATTGAGGATTGAGGATTGAGGATTGAGGATTGAGGATTGAAGAATGAGGATTGAGGATTGAGGATTGAGGATTGAAGATTGCAAATTGAGTATTGAGGATTGAAGATTGAGGATTGAGGATTGAGGATTGAGGATTGAGGCCTGAGGATTGAAGATTGAGTATGGAGGATTGAAGACTGACGATTGAGGATTGAGGATGGAGGATTGAATATTGAATATTGGGGATTGAAGATTGAGGATTGAAAATTGAGGATTGAGGATTGAGGATTGAGGATTGAGGATTGAGGATTGAGGACTGAGGATTGGAGAATGAGGACTGGGGATTGAGAATTGAGGATTGAGGATTGAGGATTGAGTATTGGGGATTGAGTATTGAAGATTCAGTATTGAGGATTGAAGATTGAGAATTGAAGATTGAGGATTGAACACTGAGGACTGAGAGTTCAGGGTTGAGTGATGAGAATTGATGTTTGTGGATAGAGATTTGAATATTGCAGATTGAGTATTGAGTATTGAAAACTGTGAATTGAGGATATTCTATTGCGGATTGTGGATTGACAAC
The DNA here is from genome assembly GCF_051401765.1 of Calliopsis andreniformis. NCBI lineage: Eukaryota > Metazoa > Arthropoda > Insecta > Hymenoptera > Andrenidae > Calliopsis > Calliopsis andreniformis. The sequence goes on along the minus strand of NW_027480466.1, from coordinate 1,628,504 downwards.
TGATTGTTGAGGACTGAGGGCTGAAGATTGAGGATGCAGAATTGAGGATTCAGAATTGAGGTTTGAGGACTGAGGATTGAGGTTTGAAGATTGAGTATTGAGGATTGAAGATTGAGGATTGAGGATTGAGGATTGAAGATTGAGGATTGAGGATTGAGGATTGAAGGTTCAGTATTGTGGATTGAAGATTGAGAATTGAGGATTGAGGATTGAACATTGAGGTCTGAGCGCTCAGGGTCGAGTGATGAGAATTGATGTTTGTGGATAGAGATTTGAAGATTGCAGATTGAGTATTGAGTATTGAAAACTGTGAATTGAGGATATTCTATTGGGGATTGAGGATTGATAACTGATTGTTGAGTACTGAGGGCTGAAGATTGAGGATGCAGGATTGAGGATTCAGAATTGAGGTTTGAGGACTGAGGATTGAGGATTGGAGAATGAGGATTGAAGATTGAGGATTGAGGATTGAAGATTGCAGATTGAGTATTGAGGATTGAAGATTGCGGATTGAGGATTGAGGATTGAGGATTGAGGATTGAAGATTGAATATTGAGGATTGAATACTGACGATTGAGGGTTGAGGATTGAGGATTGAGGATTGAAGATTGAGTATTGAGGATTGAAAATTGAGGATTGAGGATTGAGGATTGAGGATTGAGGATTGAAGAATGAGGATTGAGGATTGAGGATTGAGGATTGAAGATTGCAAATTGAGTATTGAGGATTGAAGATTGAGGATTGAGGATTGAGGATTGGGGCCTGAGGATTGAAGATTGAGTATTGAGGATTGAAGACTGACGATTGAGGATTGAGGATGGAGGATTGAATATTGAAAATTGAGGATTGAAGATTGAGGATTGAAAATTGAGGATTGAGGATTGAGGATTGAGGATTGAGGATTGAGGATTGAGGATTGAGGATTGAGGATTGGAGCATGAGGACTGGGGATTGAGAATTGATGATTGAGGATTGAAGAATGAAGATTGCGGATTGGGTATTGAGGATTGAAGAATGAGGATTGAGGATATTCTATTGCGGATTGAGGATTGACAACTGATTGTTGAGGACTGAGGGCTGAAGATTGAGGATGCAGGATTGAGGATTCAGAATTGAGGTTTGAGGACTGAGGATCGAGGATTGGAGATTGAGGATTGAAGATTGAGGATTGAGGATTGAAGATTGCAGATTGAGTATTGAGGATTGAAGATTGCGGATTGAGGATTGAGGATTGAGGATTGAGGATTGAAGATTGAATATTGAGGATTGAAGACTGACGATTGAGGGTTGAGGATTGAGGATTGAGGATTGGAGATTGAGTATTGAGGATTGAAAATTGAGGATTGAGGATTGAGGGTTAAGGATTGAGGATTGAAGAATGAGGATTGAGGATTGAGGATTGAGGATTGAAGATTGCAAATTGAGTATTGAGGATTGAAGATTGAGGATTGAGGATTGAAGATTGAGGATTGGGTATTGAGGATTGAAGAATGAGGATTGAGGATTGAGGATTGAGGATTGAGGATTGAGGATTGAAGGCTGAGTATTGAGGATTGAAGATTGAGGATTGAGGAGTGAGTATTGAAGATTGAGGATTTGGGACTGAGGATTGAAGATTGAGGATTGAGGGTTGAGGATTGAGGATTGAGGATTGAGGATTGAGGATTGAAGATTGAGTATTGAGGATTGAAGATTGACGATTGAGGACTGAGGATTGAGGATTGAGGATTGAGGATTGAGGATGGAGGATTGAAGATTGAGTATTGGGTATTGAAGATTGAGGACTGTGGATTGAGGATTGAGGATTGAGGATTGAAGATTGCGTACTGAGGGTTAAAGATTAAGATTGAGGATTGAGGATCGAGTATTGAGGATTGAGGATTGAGGATTGAAGATTGAATATTGATGATTGAAGATTGAGGATCGAGGATTGAGTGTTGTGGATTGAGGACGAGGACTGAGGGTAGAGTATTGATGTTTGAGGTCTGAGGATTGAGGATTGAGGATTGAGAATTGAGGATTGAAGATTGAGGATTGAAGATTGAGGATTGGGTGTTGAGGATTGAAGAATGAGGATTGAGGATTGAGGATTGAGGATTGAGGGTTGTGGATTGAGGACGAGGACAGGGGGTGGAGTATTGATGTTTGATGTCTGAGGATTCAGGATTGAGGATTGAGAATTGAGGATTGTGGGTTGAAGATTGAAGATTGAGGATTCGGTATTGAGGATTGAAGAATGAGGATTGAGGAGTGAGGACTGAGGATTGAGGATTGCAGATTGAGTATTGAGGATTGAAGATTGAGGACTGAGGATTGAGGATTGAGGATTGACGATTGAGAATTGAGGATTGAGGATTGAGGATTGAAGATTGAGTATTGGGTGTTAGGGATTGAAAAATGAGGATTGAGGATTGAGGATTGAGGACTGAGGATTGAAGATTGAGTAATGAGGATTGAAGATTGAGGATTGAGGATTGAGGATTGAGGATTGAGGATTGAGGATTGAGGATTGCGGATAGAAGATTGAGGGTTGGGTATTGCGGATCGAACATTGAGGATTGAGGATTGAGGATTGAGGATTGAGGATTGAGGATTGAGAATTGAGGATTGAGGATTGAGGATTGAATATTGAGGATTGGGTATTGAGGATTGAAGAATGAGGATTGAGGATTGAGGATTGAGGATTGAGGATTGAGGATTGAAGACTGAGTATTGAGGATTGAAGATTGAGGTTTGAGGAGTGAGTATTGAAGATTGAGGATTTGGGACTGAGGATTGAAGATTGAGGATTGAGGATTGAGGATTGAGGATTGAGAATTGAGGATTGAGGATTGAAGATTGAGGATTGGGTATTGAGGATTGAAGAATGAGGACTGAGGATTGAGGATTGAGGATTGAGGATTGAAGATTGAGTATTGTGGATTGAAGATTGACGATTGAGTATTGTGGTTTGAGGATTGAGGATTGAGGATTGAAGATTGAGTATTGAGGATTGAAGATTGAGGATTGAGGATTGAGGATTGAGGATTGAGGATTGAGGATTGAGGATTGAATATTGAGGATTGAGGATTGAGGATTGAGGATTGAGGATTGAAAGTTGAGGATTGGGTATTGAGGATTGAAGATTGAGGATTGAGTATTGAGTATTGAGGATTGAGGATTGAAGATTGGGTATTGAGGATTGAAGATTGACGATTGAGGATTGAGGATTGAGTATTGAGGATTGAGGATTGAAGATTGTGTATTGAGGATTGAAGATTGAGGATTGAGGATTGAGGATTGAGGATTGAGTATTGAGGATTGAGGATTGAAGATTGAGGATTGGGTATTGAGGATTGAAGAATGAGGATTGAGGATTGAGGATTGAGGATTGAGGATTGAGGATTGGAGACTGAGTATTGAGGATTGAAGATTGAGGATTGAGGAGTGAGTATTGAAGATTGAGGATTTGGGACTGAGGATTGAAGATTGAGGATTGAGGATTGAGGATTGAGGATTGAGGATTGAAGATTGAGTATTGAGGATTGAAGATTGACGATTGAGGATTGAGGATTGAGGATTGAGGATTGAGGATTGAAGGTTGAGGATTGGGTATTGAGGATTGAAGAATGAGGATTGAGGATTGAGGATTGAGGATTGGGGATTGAAGATTGAGTATTGAGGATTGAAGATTGACGATTGAGGATTGAGGATTGAGGATTGAGGATTGAGGATTGATGATTGAGGATTGAAGATTGAGTCATGATGATTGAAGATTGAGGATTGAGGATTGAGGATTGAGATTTGAGGATTGAAGATTTAGGATTGAGGACTGAGGATTGAGGATTGAGGATTGAAGATTGAGGATTGGGTATTGAGGATTGAAGAATGAGGATTGAGTATTGAGTATTGAGGATTGAGTATTGACGATTGAGTATTGAGGATTGAGGATTGAGGATTGAGGATTGAGGATTGAGGATTGAAGATTGAGTATTGAGTATTGAAGATTGAGGATTGAGGATTGAGGATTGAGGATTGAAGATTGCGTACTGAGGATTGAAGGTTATGAATGAGGATTGAGGATTGAGGACTGAGGATTGAGAATTGAGGATTGAAGATTGAGGATTGCGTATTGAGGATAGAACATTGAGGATTGAGGATTGAGTATTGAGGATTGAGGATTGAGGATTGAAGATTGAATATTGATGATTGAAGATTGAGGATCGAGGATTGAGTGTTGTGGATTGAGGACGAGGACTGAGGGTAGAGTATTGATGTTTGAGGTCTGAGGATTGAGGATTGAGGATTGAGAATTGAGGATTGGGGATTGAGGATTGAAGATTGAGGATTGGGTGTTGAGGATTGAAGAATGAAGATTGAGGATTGAGGATTGTGCATTGAGGATTGAAGAATGAGGATTGAGGATTGAGGACTGAGGATTGAGGATTGAAGACTGAGTGTTGAGGGTTGAGTGATGAGAATTGATGTTTGTGGATAGAGATTTGAAGATTGCAGGTTGAGTATTGAGTATTGAAAACTGTGAAATCATGGTATTCTATTGAGGATTGAGGATGGACCACTGATTGTTGAGGACTGAGGGCTGAAGATTGAGGATTCAGGATTGAGGATTCAGGATTGAGGTTTGAGGACTGAGGATTGAGGATTGGGGATTGAGGATTGAGGATTGAGGATTGATGATTGAGGATTGAAGATTGAATATTGATGATTAAAGATTGAGGGTTGAGGAATCAGGGTTGAACATTGAGTACTGAGTGTTGAGGGTTGAGTGATGAGAATTTATGTTTCTGGATAGAGATTTGAAGATTGCACATTGAGTATTGAGTATTGAAAACTGTAAATTGAGGATATTCTATTCAGGATTGAGGATTGACAACTGAATGTTGAGGACTGAGGGCTGAAGATTGAGGATTCAGTATTGAGGATTCAGAATTGAGGTTTGAGGACTGAGGATTGAGGATTGAAGATTGAGTATTGAGGATTGAAGATTGAGGATTGAGGATCGAGGATTGAGGATTGAGGATCAGGGCTGAGGGTTGAGGATTGAGGCTTGAGGACTAAGGACAGAGGATTGAGGATTGAGAATTGAGGATTGAGGATTGAGGATTGAAGATTGAGGATTGGGTATTGAGGATCGAAGAATGAGGATTGAGGATTGAGGATTGAGGATTGAAGATTGAATATTGAGGATTGAGGATTGAGGATTGAAGATTGAGCATTGAGGATTGAGTATTGAGTATTGAAGATTGACGATTGAGGATTGAGGATTGAGGATTAAGGATTGAGGATTGAGGATGGAGGATTGAAGATTGAGTATTGGGTATTGAAGATTGAGGATTGTGGATTGAGGATTGAGGATTGAGGATTGAAGATTGCGTACTGAGTGTTAAAGATTAAGATTGAGGATTGAGGATTGAGGATTGAGGATTGAGGGTCGTGGATTGAGGACGAGGACTGGGGGTTGAGTATTGATGTTTGAAGTCTGAGGATTCAGGATTCAGGATTGAGTATTGGGGATTGTGGGTTGAGGATTGAAGATTGAGGATTCGGTATTGAGGATTGAAGAATGAGGATTGAGGAGTGAGGACTGAGGATTCAGGATAGCAGATTGAGTATTGAGGATTGAAGATTGAGGACTGAGGATTGAGGATTGAGGATTGACGATTGAGAATGGAGGGTTGAGGATTGAGGATTGAAGATTGAGTATTGGGTGTTGAGGATTGAAAAATGAGGATTGAGGATTGAGGATTGAGGATTGAGGATTGAAGATTGAGAATTGAGGATTGAAGATTGAGGATTGAGGATTGAGGATTGAGGATTGAGGATTGAGGATTGAGGATTGCGGATAGAAGATTGAGGATTGGGTATTGCGGATTGAACATTGAGGATTGAGGATTGAGGACTGAGGATTGAGGGTTGAGGATTGAGAATTGAGGATTGAGGATTGAGGATTGAAGATTGAGGATTGGGTATTGAGGATTGAAGAATGAGGATTGAGGATTGAGGATTGAGGATTGAGGATTGAGGATTGAAGACTGAGTATTGAGGATTGAAGATTGAGGATTGAAGATTGCGTACTGAGGATTGAAGATTATGAATGAGGATTGAGGATTGAGGACTGAGGATTGAGGATTGAGGATTGAAGATTGAGGATTGCGTATTGAGGATAGAACATTGAGGATTGAGCATTGAGTATTGAGGATTGAGGATTGAGGGTTGAAGATTGAATATTGATGATTGAAGATTGAGGATCGAGGATTGAGTGTTGTGGATTGAGGACGAGGACTGAGGGTAGAGTATTGATGTTTGAGGTCTGAGGATTGAGGATTGAGGATTGAGAATTGAGGATTGAGGATTAAGGATTGAAGATTGAGGATTGGGTGTTGAGGATTGAAGAATGAAGATTGAGGATTGAGGATTGTGCATTGAGGATTGAAGAATGAGGATTGAGGATTGAGGACTGAGGATTGAGGATTGAAGACTGAGTGTTGAGGGTTGAGTGATGAGAATTGATGTTTGTGGATAGAGATTTGAAGATTGCAGGTTGAGTATTGAGTATTGAAAACTGTGAAATCATGGTATTCTATTGAGGATTGAGGATGGACCACTGATTGTTGAGGACTGAGGGATGAAGATTGAGGATTCAGGATTGAGGATTCAGGATTGAGGTTTGAGGACTGAGGATTGAGGATTGGGGATTGAGGATTGAGGATTGAGGATTGATGATTGATGATTGAAGATTGAATATTGATGATTAAAGATTGAGGGTTGAGGAATCAGGGTTGAACATTCAGTACTGAGTGTTGAGGGTTGAGTGATGAGAATTTATGTTTCTGGATAGAGATTTGAAGATTGCACATTGAGTATTGAGTATTGAAAACTGTAAATTGAGGATATTCTATTGAGGTTGAGGATTGACAACTGAATGTTGAGGACTGTGGGCTGAAGATTGAGGATTGGGTATTGAGGATTGAAGATTGACGATTGAGTATTGAGTATTGAGGATTGAGGATTGAAGATTTGGTATTGAGGATTGAAGATTGACGATTGAGGATTGAGGATTGAGTATTGAGGATTGAGGATTGAAGATTTGGTATTGAGGATTGAAGATTGACGATTGAGGATTGAGGATTGAGTATTGAGGTTTGAGGACTGAGGATTGAGGATTGGAGAATGAGGATTGAAGATTGAGGATTGAGGATTGAAGATTGCAGATTGAGTATTGAGGATTGAAGATTGCGGATTGAGGATTGAGGGTTGAGGATTGAGGATTGAAGATTGAATATTGAGGATTGAAGACTGACGATTGAGGGTTGAGGATTGCGGATTGAGGATTGAAGATTGAGTATTGAGGATTGAAAATTGAGGATTGAGGATTGAGGATTGAGGATTGGGGATTGAAGAATGAGGATTGAGGATTGAGGATTGAGGATTGAAGATTGCAAATTGAGTATTGAGGATTGAAGATTGAGGATTGAGGATTGAGGATTGTGGCCTGAGGATTGAAGATTGAGTATTGAGGATTGAAGACTGACGATTGAGAATTGAGGATGGAGGATTGAATATTGAATATTGAGGATGAAGGTTGAGGATTGAAAATTGAGGATTGAGGATTGAGGATTGAGGATTGAGGATTGAGGATTGAGGATTGAGGATTGGAGAATGAGGACTGGTGATTGAGAATTGATGATTGAGGATTGAGGAATGAAGATTGTGGATTGGGTATTGAGGATTGAAGAATGAGGATTGAGGATATTCTATTGCGGATTGAGGATTGACAACTGATTGTTGAGGACTGAGGGCTGAAGATTGAGGATGCAGGATTGAGGATTCAGAATTGAGGTTTGAGGACTGAGGATTAAGGATTGGAGAATGAGGAATGAAGATTGAGGATTGAGGATTGAAGATTGCAGATTGAGTATTGAGGATTGAAAATTGCGGATTGAGGATTGAGGATTGAGGATTGAGGATTGAGGATTGAAGATTGAATATTGAGGATTGAAGACTGACTATTGAGGGTTGAGGATTGAGGATTGAGGATTGAAGATTGAGTATTGAGGATTGAAAATTGAGGATTGAGGATTGAGGATTGAGGATTGAGGATTGAAGAATGAGGATTGAGGATTGAGGATTGAGGATTGATCATTGCAAATTGAGTATTGAGGATTGAAGATTGAGGATTGAGGATTGAGGATTGAGGCCTGAGGATTGAAGATTGAGTATGGAGGATTGAAGACTCACGATTGAGGATTGAGGATGGAGGATTGAATATTGAATATTGAGGATTGAAGATTGAGGATTGAAAATTGAGGATTGAGGATTGAGGATTGAGGATTGAGGATTGAGGGTTGAGGATTGAAGAATGAGGATTGAAAATTGAGGATTGAGGATTGAGGATTGAAAATTGAGGATTGAGGATTGAGGATTGAGGATTGGGGATTGAAGAATGAGGATTGAGGATTGAGGATTGAGGATTGAAGATTGCAAATTGAGTATTGAGGATTGAAGATTGAGGATTGAGGATTGAGGATTGTGGCCTGAGGATTGAAGATTGAGTATTGAGGATTGAAGATTGAGGATTGAGGATTGAGGATTGAGGATTGAGGATTGAGGATGAGTGCTGAGGTTTGAGGTATGAGGTTTGAGGACTGAGGACTGAGGATTGAGGGTTGAGAATTGAGGATTGAGGGTTGAGTATTGAAGATTGAAGATTGGGTATTGAGGATTGAAGGATGACGATTGAGGATTGAAGAATGAGGATTGAGTATTGAGTATTGAGGATTGAGGATTGAAGATTTAGTATTGAGGACTGAAGTTTGACGATTGAGGATTGAGGATTGAGGATCGAGTATTGAGGATTGAGGATTGAGGATTGAAGATTGAGTACTGAGGATTGAAGATTAAGATTGAGGATTGAGGATTGAAGATTGAGGATTGAGGATTGAGTGTTGACGAATGAGGACGAGGACTGACTGTTGAGGATTGAGGTTTGAGGGTTGAGGATTGATGATTGAGGACTGAGGATTGACGATTAAGGATTGAGCATTGAGGATTGAAGATTGAGGACTGGGGATTGAGGATTGAGGATTGAGGATTGAAGATTGAGTATTGAGAATTGAAGATTGAGGATTGAGGATTGAGGATTGACGCTTGAGGATTGAGGATTGAGGATTGAGGATTGAAGATTGAGTATTTAGGATTGAAAACTGACGATTGAGGATGGAGGATGGAGGATTGAATATTGAGTATTGAGGATTGAAGATTGAGGATTGAAAATTGAGGATTGAGGATTGAGGATTGAGGATTGAGGATTGAGGATTGAGGATTGAGGATTGAGTATTGAGGATTGAAGATTGAGGATTGAGGATTGAGCATTGAGGATTGAGGATTGAGTGTTGACGATTGAGGACGAGGACTGACGGTTGAGGATTGAGGTTTGAGGGTTGAGGATTGAGGATTGAGGACTGAGGATTGAGGATTAAGGATTGAGCATTGAGGATTGAAGATTGAGGACTGGGGATTGAGGATTGAAGATTGAGGATTAAGTATTGAAGATTGGGGATTGAGGATCTAGGATTGGAGATTGATTATTGAGGATTGAATATTGCGGATTGAGGATTGAAGATTGAGTATTGAGGATTGAAGATTGAGGATTGAGGATTGAGGATTGAGGATTGGGGATTGAAGAATGAGGATTGAGGATTGAGGATTGAGGATTGAAGATTGCAAATTGAGTATTGAGGATTGAAGATTGAGGATTGAGGATTGAGGATTGAGGCCTGAGAATTGAAGATTGAGTATTGAGGATTGAAGACTGACGATTGAGGATTGAGGATGGAGGATTGAATATTGAATATTGAGGATTGAAGGTTGAGGATTGAAAATTGAGGATTGAGGATTGAGGATTGAGGATTGTGGATTGAGGATTGAGGATTGAGGATTGAGGATTGAGGATTGGAGAATGAGGACTGGGGATTGAGAATTGATGATTGAGGATTGAGGAATGAAGATTGTGGATTGGGTATTGACGATTGAAGAATGAGGATTGAGGATATTCTATTGCGGATTGAGGATTGACAACTGATTGTTGAGGACTGAGGGCTGAAGATTGAGGATGCAGGATTGAGGATTCAGAATTGAGGTTTGAGGACTGAGGATTAAGGATTGGAGAATGAGGATTGAAGATTGAGCATTGAGGATTGAAGATTGGAGATTGAGTATTGAGGATTGAAGATTGCGGATTGAGGATTCAGGATTGAGGATTGAGGATTGAAGATTGAATATTGAGGATTGAAGACTGACGATTGAGGGTTGAGGATTGAGGATTGAGGATTGAAGATTGAGTATTGAGGATTGAAAATTGAGGATTGACGATTGAGGATTGAGGATTGAGGGTTGAGCATTGAAGAATGAGGATTGAGGATTGAGGATTGAGGATTGAAGATTGCAAATTGAGTATTGAGGATTGAAGATTGAGGATTGAGGATTGAGGATTGAGGCCTGAGGATTGAAGATTGAGTATGGAGAATTGAAGACTGACGATTGAGGATTGAGGATGGAGGATGGAATATTGAATATTGAGGATTGAAGATTGAGGATTGAAAATTGAGGATTGAGGATTGAGGATTGAGGATTGAGGATTGAGGATTGAGGATTGAGGATTGAGGATTGAGGATTGGAGCATGAGGACTGGGGATTGAGAATTGATGATTGAGGATTGAAGAATGAAGATTGTGGATTGGGTATTGAGGATTGAAGAATGAGGATTGAGGATATTCTATTGCGGATTGAGGATTGACAGCTGATTGTTGAGGACTGAGGGCTGAAGATTGAGGATGCAGGATTGAGGATTCAGAATTGAGGTTTGAGGACTGAGGATTGAGGATTGGAGAATGAGGATTGAAGATGGAGGATTGAGGATTGAAGATTGCAGATTGAGTATTGAGGATTGAAGATTGCGGATTGAGGATTGAGGATTGAGGATTGGGGATTGAAGATTGAATATTGAGGATTGAAGACTGACGATTGAGGGTTGAGGATTGAGGATTGAGGATTGGAGATTGAGTATTGAGGATTGAAAATTGAGGATTGAGGATTGAGGGTTAAGGATTGAGGATTGAAGAATGAGGATTGAGGATTGAGGATTGAGGATTGAAGATAGCAAATTGAGTATTGAGGATTGAAGATTGAGGATTGAGGATTGAAGATTGAGGATTGGGTATTGAGGATTGAAGAATGAGGATTGAGGATTGAGGATTGAGGATTGAGGATTGAGGATTGAAGACTGAGTATTGAGGATTGAAGATTGAGGATTGAGGAGTGAGTATTGAAGATTGAGGATTTGGGACTGAGGATTGAAGATTGAGGATTGAGGATTGACGATTGAGGATTGAGGATTGAGGATTGAGGATTGAAGATTGAGTATTGAGGATTGAAGATTGACGATTGAGGACTGAGGATTGAGGATTGAGGATTGAGGATTGAGGATGGAGGATTGAAGATTGAGTATTGGGTATTGAAGATTGAGGATTGTGGATTGAGGATTGATGATTGAGGATTGAAGATTGCGTACTGAGGGTTAAAGATTAAGATTGAGGATTGAGGATTGAGGATTGAGGATTGAGGGTCGTGGATTGAGGACGAGGACTGGGGGTTGAGTATTGATGTTTGAAGTCTGAGGATTCAGGATTGAGGATTGAGTATTGAGGACTGTGGGTTGAGGATTGAAGATTGAGGATTCGGTATTGAGGATTGAAGAATGAGGATTGAGGAGTGAGGACTGAGGATTGAGGATAGCAGATTGAGTATTGAGGATTGAAGATTGAGGACTGAGGATTGAGGATTGAGGATTGACGAATGAGAATGGAGGGTTGAGGATTGAGGATTGAAGATTGAGTATTGGGTGTTGAGGATTGAAAAATGAGTATTGAGGATTGAGGATTGAGGATTGAGGATTGAAGATTGAGAATTGAGGATTGAAGATTGAGGATTGAGGATTGAGGATTGAGTATTGAGGATTGAGGATTGAGGATTGCGTATAGAAGATTGAGGATTGGGTATTGCGGATTGAACATTGAGGATTGAGGATTGAGGACTGAGGATTGAGGATTGAGGATTGAGAATTGAGGATTGAGGATTGAGGATTGAAGATTGAGGATTGGGAATTGAGGATTGAAGAATGAGGATTGAGGATTGAGGATTGAGGATTGAGGATTGAGGATTGAGGATTGAAGACTGAGTATTGACGATTGAAGATTGAGGATTGAGGAGTGAGTATTGAAGATTGAGGATTTGGGACTGAGGATTGAAGATTGAGGATTGAGGATTGAGGATTGAGGATTGAGGATTGACGATTGAAGATTGAAGATTGAGGATTGGGTATTGAGTATTGAAGAATGAGGATTGAGGATTGAGGATTGAGGATTGAGGATTGAAGATTGAGTACTGAGGATTGAAGATTAAGGTTGAGGATTGAGGATTGAGGATTGAGGATTGAGGATTGAGGATTGAGGATTGAGGATTGAAGATTGAGTATTGGGTATTGAGGATTGAAGATTGGCGATTGAGTATTGAGTATTGAGGATTGAGGATTGAAGATTGGGTATTGAGGATTGAAGATTGACGATTGAGGATTGAGGATTGAGTATTGAGGATTGAGTATTGACGATTGAGTATTGAGGATTGAAGATTGACGATTGAGGATTGAGGATTGAGGATTGAGGATTGAGGATTGAAGATTGAGTATTGAGTATTGAAGATTGAGGATTGAGGATTGAGGATTGAGGATTGAGGATTGAGGATTGAAGATTGCGTACTGAGGATTGAAGATTAAGGTTGAGGATTGAGGATTGAGGATTGAGGATTGAGGATTGAGGATTGAAGATTGAGGATTGCGTATTGAGGATTGAAGATTGAGGATTGATGATTGAGGATTGAGGATTGAGGATTGAAGATTGAGTGCTGAGGATTGAAGATTAAGATTGAGGATTGAGGATTGAGGATTGAGGATTGAGGATTGAGGATTGAAGGTTGAGTATTGAGGATTGAAGATTGAGGATTGAGGATTGAGGATTGAGGATTGAGTATTGAGGATTGAGGATTGAAGATTGAGGATTGGGTATTGAGGATTGAAGAATGAGGATTGAGGATTGAGGATTGAGGATTGAGGATTGAGTATTGAAGACTGAGTATTGAGGATTGAAGATTGAGGATTGAGGAGTGAGTATTGAAGATTGAGGATTTGGGACTGAGGATTGAAGATTGAGGATTGAGGATTGAGGATTGAGGATTGAGGATTGAGGATTGAAGGTTGAGGATTGGGTATTGGGTATTGAGGATTGAAGAATGAGGATTGAGGATTGAGGATTGAGGATTGAGGATTGAAGATTGAGTATTGATGATTGAAGATTGACGATTGAGGATTGAGGATTGAGGATTGAGGATTGAATGTTATGAATGAGGATTGAGGATTGAGCACTGAGGATTGAGGATTGAGGATTGAAGATTGGGGATTGCGTATTGAGGATAGAACATTGAGGATTGAGGATTGAGTATTGAGGATTGAGGATTGAGGATTGAAGATTGAATATTGATGATTGAAGATTGAGGATCGAGGATTGAGTGTTGTGGATTGAGGACGAGGACTGAGGGTAGAGTATTGATGTTTGAGGTCTGAGGATTGAGGATTGAGGATTGAGAATTGAGGATTGGGGATTGAGGATTGAAGATTGAGGATTGGGTGTTGAGGATTGAAGAATGAAGATTGAGGATTGAGGATTGTGCATTGAGGATTGAAGAATGAGGATTGAGGATTGAGGACTGAGGATTGAGGATTGAAGACTGAGTGTTGAGGGTTGAGTGATGAGAATTGATGTTTGTGGATAGAGATTTGAAGATTGCAGGTTGAGTATTGTGTATTGAAAACTGTGAAATCATGGTATTCTATTGAGGATTGAGGATGGACCACTGATTGTTGAGGACTGAGGGCTGAAGATTGAGGATTCAGGATTGAGGATTCAGGATTGAGGTTTGAGGACTGAGGATTGAGGATTGGGGATTGAGGATTGAGGATTGAGGGTTGATGATTGAGGATTGAAGATTGAATATTGATGATTAAAGATTGAGGGTTGAGGAATCAGGGTTGAACATTGAGTACTGAGTGTTGAGGGTTGAGTGATGAGAATTTATGTTTCTGGATAGAGATTTGAAGATTGCACATTGAGTATTGAGTATTGAAAACTGTAAATTGAGGATATTCTATTCAGGATTGAGGATTGACAACTGAATGTTGAGGACTGAGGGCTGAAGATTGAGGATTCAGTATTGAGGATTCAGAATTGAGGTTTGAGGACTGAGGATTGAGGATTGAAGATTGAGTATTGAGGATTGAAGATTGAGGATTGAGGATCGAGGATTGAGGATTGAGGATGAGGGCTGAGGGTTGAGGATTGAGGCTTGAGGACTAAGGACAGAGGATTGAGGATTGAGAATTGAGGATTGAGGATTGAGGATTGAAGATTGAGTATTGGGTATTGAGGATCGAAGAATGAGTATTGAGGATTGAGGATTGAGGATTGAGGATTGAATATTGAGGATTGAGGATTGAGGATTGAAGATTGAGCATTGAGGATTGAGTATTGAGTATTGAAGATTGACGATTGAGGATTGAGGATTGAGGATTGAGGATTGAGGATTGAGGATGGAGGATTGAAGATTGAGTATTGCGTATTGAAGATTGAGGATTGTGGATTGAGGATTGAGGATTGAGGATTGAAGATTGCGTACTGAGGGTTAAAGATTAAGATTGAGGGTTGAGAATTGAGGATTGAGGATTGAGGGTCGTGGATTGAGGACGAGGACTGGGGGTTGAGTATTGATGTTTGAAGTCTGAGGATTCAGGATTGAGGATTGAGTATTGAGGACTGTGGGTTGAGGATTGAAGATTGAGGATTCGGTATTGAGGATTGAAGAATGAGGATTGAGGAGTGAGGACTGAGGATTGAGGATAGCAGATTGAGTATTGAGGATTGAAGATTGAGGACTGAGGATTGAGGATTGAGGATTGACGATTGAGAATGGAGGGCTGAGGATTGAGGATTGAAGATTGAGTATTGGGTGTTGAGGATTGAAAAATGAGGATTGAGGATTGAGGATTGAGGATTGAGGATTGAAGATTGAGAATTGAGGATTGAAGATTGAGGATTGAGGATTGAGGATTGAGTATTGAGGATTGAGGATTGAGGATTGCGTATAGAAGGTTGAGGATTGGGTATTGCGGATTGAACATTGAGGATTGAGGATTGAGGACTGAGGATTGAGGATTGAGGATTGAGAATTGAGGATTGAGGATTGAGGATTGAAGATTAAGTATTGAGGATTGAAGATTGAGGATTGAGGATTGAGGATTGATTATTGAGGATTGAGGATGGAGGATTGAGGATTGAGGATTGAAGATTGAGGATTGGGTATTGAGGATTGAAGATTGAGGATTGAGTATTGAGTATTGAGGATTGAGGATTGAAGATTGGGTATTGAGGATTGAAGATTGACGATTGAGGATTGAGGATTGAGTATTGAGGATTGAGTATTGACGATTGAGTATCGAGGATTGAAGATTGACGATTGAGGATTGAGGATTGAGGATTGAGGGTTGAGGATTGAAGATTGAGTATTGAGTATTGAAGATTGAGGATTGAGGATTGAGGATTGAGGATTGAGGATTGAGGATTGAAGATTGCGTACTGAGGATTGAAGATTAAGGTTGAGGATTGAGGATTGAGGATTGAGGATTGAGGATTGAGGATTGAAGATTGAGGATTGCGTATTGAGGATTGAAGATTGAGGATTGATGATTGAGGATTGAGGATTGAGGATTGAAGATTGAGTGCTGAGGATTGAAGATTAAGATTGAGGATTGAGGATTGAGGATTGAGGATTGAGGATTGAGGATTGAAGGTTGAGTATTGAGGATTGAAGATTGAGGATTGAGGATTGAGGATTGAGGATTGAGTATTGAGGATTGAGGATTGAAGATTGAGGATTGGGTATTGAGGATTGAAGAATGAGGATTGAGGATTGAGGATTGAGGATTGAGGATTGTGTATTGAAGACTGAGTATTGAGGATTGAAGATTGAGGATTGAGGAGTGAGTATTGAAGATTGAGGATTTGGGACTGAGGATTGAAGATTGAGGATTGAGGATTGAGGATTGAGGATTGAGGATTGAGGATTGAAGGTTGAGGATTGGGTATTGGGTATTGAGGATTGAAGAATGAGGATTGAGGATTGAGGATTGAGGATTGAGGATTGAAGATTGAGTATTGATGATTGAAGATTGACGATTGAGGATTGAGGATTGAGGATTGAGGATTGAATGTTATGAATGAGGATTGAGGATTGAGGACTGAGGATTGAGGATTGAGGATTGAAGATTGAGGATTGCGTATTGAGGATAGAACATTGAGGATTGAGGATTGAGTATTGAGGATTGAGGATTGAGGATTGAAGATTGAATATTGATGATTGAAGATTGAGGATCGAGGATTGAGTGTTGTGGATTGAGGACGAGGACTGAGGGTAGAGTATTGATGTTTGAGGTCTGAGGATTGAGGATTGAGGATTGAGAATTGAGGATTGGGGATTGAGGATTGAAGATTGAGGATTGGGTGTTGAGGATTGAAGAATGAAGATTGAGGATTGAGGATTGTGCATTGAGGATTGAAGAATGAGGATTGAGGATTGAGGACTGAGGATTGAGGATTGAAGACTGAGTGATGAGGGTTGAGTGATGAGAATTGATGTTTGTGGATAGAGATTTGAAGATTGCAGGTTGAGTATTGTGTATTGAAAACTGTGAAATCATGGTATTCTATTGAGGATTGAGGATGGACCACTGATTGTTGAGGACTGAGGGCTGAAGATTGAGGATTCAGGATTGAGGATTCAGGATTGAGGTTTGAGGACTGAGGATTGAGGATTGGGGATTGAGGATTGAGGATTGAGGGTTGATGATTGAGGATTGAAGATTGAATATTGATGATTAAAGATTGAGGGTTGAGGAATCAGGGTTGAACATTGAGTACTGAGTGTTGAGGGTTGAGTGATGAGAATTTATGTTTCTGGATAGAGATTTGAAGATTGCACATTGAGTATTGAGTATTGAAAACTGTAAATTGAGGATATTCTATTCAGGATTGAGGATTGACAACTGAATGTTGAGGACTGAGGGGTGAAGATTGAGGATTCAGTATTGAGGATTCAGAATTGAGGTTTGAGGACTGAGGATTGAGGATTGAAGATTGAGTATTGAGGATTGAAGATTGAGGATTGAGGATCGAGGATTGAGGATTGAGGATGAGGGCTGAGGGTTGAGGATTGAGGCTTGAGGACTAAGGACAGAGGATTGAGGATTGAGAATTGAGGATTGAGGATTGAGGATTGAAGATTGAGTATTGGGTATTGAGGATCGAAGAATGAGTATTGAGGATTGAGGATTGAGGATTGAGGATTGAATATTGAGGATTGAGGATTGAGGATTGAAGATTGAGCATTGAGGATTGAGTATTGAGTATTGAAGATTGACGATTGAGGATTGAGGATTGAGGATTGAGGATTGAGGATTGAGGATGGAGGATTGAAGATTGAGTATTGCGTATTGAAGATTGAGGATTGTGGATTGAGGATTGAGGATTGAGGATTGAAGATTGCGTACTGAGGGTTAAAGATTAAGATTGAGGTTTGAGAATTGAGGATTGAGGATTGAGGGTCGTGGATTGAGGACGAGGACTGGGGGTTGAGTATTGATGTTTGAAGTCTGAGGATTCAGGATTGAGGATTGAGTATTGAGGACTGTGGGTTGAGGATTGAAGATTGAGGATTCGGTATTGAGGATTGAAGAATGAGGATTGAGGAGTGAGGACTGAGGATTGAGGATAGCAGATTGAGTATTGAGGATTGAAGATTGAGGACTGAGGATTGAGGATTGAGGATTGACGATTGAGAATGGAGGGTTGAGGATTGAGGATTGAAGATTGAGTATTGGGTGTTGAGGATTGAAAAATGAGGATTGAGGATTGAGGATTGAGGATTGAGGATTGAAGATTGAGAATTGAGGATTGAAGATTGAGGATTGAGGATTGAGGATTGAGTATTGAGGATTGAGGATTGAGGATTGCGTATAGAAGGTTGAGGATTGGGTATTGCGGATTGAACATTGAGGATTGAGGATTGAGGACTGAGGATTGAGGATTGAGGACTGAGGATTGAGGATTGAGGATTGAGAATTGAGGATTGAGGATTGAGGATTGAAGATTGAGGATTGGGTATTGAGGATTGAAGAATGAGGATTGAGGATTGAGGATTGAGGATTGAGGATTGAGGATTGAAGACTGAGTATTGAGGATTGAAGATTGAGGATTGAGGAGTGAGTATTGAAGATTGAGGATTTGGGACTGAGGATTGAAGATTGAGGATTGAGGATTGAGGATTGAGGATTGAGGATTGAGGATTGAAGATTGAGTACTGAGGATTGAGGATTGAGGATTGAAGATTGAGGATTGGGTATTGAGGATTGAAGAATGAGGATTGAGGATTGAGGATTGAGGATTGAGGATTGAGGATTGAAGACTGAGTATTGAGGATTGAATATTGAGGATTGAGGAGTGAGTATTGAAGATTGAGGATTTGGGACTGAGGATTGAAGATTGAGGATTGAGGATTGAAGATTGGGTATTGAGGATTGAAGATTGACGATTGAGGATTGAGGATTGAGTATTGAGGATTGAGTATTGACGATTGAGTATCGAGGATTGAAGATTGACGATTGAGGATTGAGGATTGAGGATTGAGGGTTGAGGATTGAAGATTGAGTATTGAGTATTGAAGATTGAGGATTGAGGATTGAGGATTGAGGATTGAGGATTGAAGATTGCGTACTGAGGATTGAAGATTAAGATTGAGGATTGAGGATTGAGGATTGAGGATTGAGGATTGAGGATTGAAGATTGAGGATTGCGTATTGAGGATTGAAGATTGAGGATTGAGGATTGAGGATTGAGGATTGAGGATTGAAGATTGAGTACTGAGGATTGAAGATTAAGATTGAGGATTGAGGATTGAGGATTGAGGATTGAGGATTGAGGATTGAAGATTGAGTATTGAGGATTGAAGATTGAGGATTGAGGATTGAGGATTGAGGATTGAGGATTGAGTATTGAGGATTGAGGATTGAAGATTGAGGATTGGGTATTGAGGATTGAAGAATGAGGATTGGGGATTGAGGATTGAGGATTGAAGATTGAGTATTGAGGATTGTAGATTGAGGATTGAGGATTGAGGATTGAGGTTTGAGGATTGAAGATTGAGGATCGAGGATTGAGGATTGAGGATTGAGGATTGAAGATTGAGGATTGGGTATTGAGGATTGAAGAATGAGGATTGAGTATTGAGTATTGAGGATTGAGTATTGACGATTGAGTACTGAGGATTGAAGATTGACGATTGAGGATTGAGGATTGAGGATTGAGGATTGAGGATTGAGGATTGAGGATTGAAGATTGAGTATTGAGTATTGAAGATTGAGGATTGAGGATTGAGGATTGAGGATTGAGGATTGAAGATTGCGTACTGAGGATTGAAGATTATGAATGAGGATTGAGGATTGAGGACTGAGGATTGAGGATTGAGGATTGAAGATTGAGGATTGCGTATTGAGGATAGAACATTGAGGATTGAGGATTGAGTATTGAGGATTGAGGATTGAGGGTTGAAGATTGAATATTGATGATTGAAGATTGAGGATCGAGGATTGAGTGTTCTGGATTGAGGACGAGGACTGAGGGTACAGTATTGATGTTCGAGGTCTGAGGATTGAGGATTGAGGATTGAGAATTGAGGATTGAGGATTAAGGATTGAAGATTGAGGATTGGGTGTTGAGGACTGAAGAATGAAGATTGAGGATTGAGGATTGTGCATTGAGGATTGAAGAATGAGGATTGAGGCTTGAAGGTTGAGTATTGAGGATTGAAGATTGAGGATTGAGGATTGAGGATTGAGGATTGAGTATTGAGGATTGAGGATTGAAGATTGAGGATTGGGTATTGAGGATTGAAGAATGAGGATTGAGGATTGAGGATTGAGGATTGAGGATTGAGTATTGAAGACTGAGTATTGAGGATTGAAGATTGAGGATTGAGGAGTGAGTATTGAAGATTGAGGATTTGGGACTGAGGATTGAAGATTGAGGATTGAGGATTGAGGATTGAGGATTGAGGATTGAGGATTGAGGATTGAAGGTTGAGGATTGGGTATTGAGGATTGAAGAATGAGGATTGAGGATTGAGGATTGAGGATTGAGGATTGAAGATTGAGTATTGATGATTGAAGATTGACGATTGAGGATTGAGGATTGAGGATTGAGGATTGAAGGTTATGAATGAGGATTGAGGATTGAGGACTGAGGATTGAGGATTTAGGATTGAAGATTGAGGATTGCGTATTGAGGATAGAACATTGAGGATTGAGGATTGAGTATTGAGGATTGAGTATTGAGGATTGAAGATTGAATATTGATGATTAAAGATTGAGGGTTGAGGAATCAGGGTTGAACATTGAGTACTGAGTGTTGAGGGTTGAGTGATGAGAATTTATGTTTCTGGATAGAGATTTGAAGATTGCACATTGAGTATTGAGTATTGAAAACTGTAAATTGAGGATATTCTATTCAGGATTGAGGATTGACAACTGAATGTTGAGGACTGAGGGCTGAAGATTGAGGATTCAGTATTGAGGATTCAGAATTGAGGTTTGAGGACTGAGGATTGAGGATTGAAGATTGAGTATTGAGGATTGAAGATTGAGGATTGAGGATCGAGGATTGAGGATTGAGGATTGAGGATTGAGGATTGAGGGTTGATGATTGAGGATTGAAGATTGAATATTGATGATTAAAGATTGAGGGTTGAGGAATCAGGGTTGAACATTGAGTACTGAGTGTTGAGGGTTGAGTGATGAGAATTTATGTTTCTGGATAGAGATTTGAAGATTGCACATTGAGTATTGAGTATTGAAAACTGTAAATTGAGGATATTCTATTCAGGATTGAGGATTGACAACTGAATGTTGAGGACTGAGGGCTGAAGATTGAGGATTCAGTATTGAGGATTCAGAATTGAGGTTTGAGGACTGAGGATTGAGGATTGAAGATTGAGTATTGAGGATTGAAGATTGAGGATTGAGGATCGAGGATTGAGGATTGAGGATGAGGGCTGAGGGTTGAGGATTGAGGCTTGAGGGCTAAGGACAGAGGATTGAGGATTGAGAATTGAGGATTGAGGATTGAGGATTGAAGATTGAGTATTGGGTATTGAGGATCGAAGAATGAGTATTGAGGATTGAGGATTGAGGATTGAGGATTGAATATTGAGGATTGAGGATTGAGGATTGAAGATTGAGCATTGAGGATTGAGTATTGAGTATTGAAGATTGACGATTGAGGATTGAGGATTGAGGATTGAGGATTGAGGATTGAGGATGGAGGATTGAAGATTGAGTATTGGGTATTGAAGATTGAGGATTGTGGATTGAGGATTGAGGATTGAGGATTGAAGATTGCGTACTGAGGGTTAAAGATTAAGATTGAGGATTGAGGATTGAGGATTGAGGATTGAGGGTCGTGGATTGAGGACGAGGACTGCGGGTTGAGTATTGATGTTTGAAGTCTGAGGATTCGGGATTGAGGATTGAGTATTGAGGACTGTGGGTTGAGGATTGAAGATTGAGGATTCGGTATTGAGGATTGAAGAATGAGGATTGAGGAGTGAGGACTGAGGATTGAGGATAGCAGATTGAGTATTGAGGATTGAAGATTGAGGACTGAGGATTGAGGATTGAGGATTGACGATTGAGAATGGAGGGTTGAGGATTGAGGATTGAAGATTGAGTATTGGGTGTTGAGGATTGAAAAATGAGGATTGAGGATTGAGGATTGAGGATTGAGGATTGAAGATTGAGAATTGAGGATTGAAGATTGAGGATTGAGGATTGAGGATTGAGTATTGAGGATTGAGGATTGAGGATTGCGTATAGAAGGTTGAGCATTGGGTATTGCGGATTGAACATTGAGGATTGAGGATTGAGGACTGAGGATTGAGGATTGAGGATTGAGAATTGAGGATTGAGGATTGAGGATTGAAGATTGAGGATTGGGTATTGAGGATTGAAGAATGAGGATTGAGGATTGAGGATTGAGGATTGAGGATTGAGGATTGAAGACTGAGTATTGAGGATTGAAGATTGAGGATTGAGGAGTGAGTATTGAAGATTGAGGATTTGGGACTGAGGATTGAAGATTGAGGATTGAGGATTGAGGATTGAGGATTGAGAATTGGGGATTGAAGATTGAGTACTGAGGATTGAGAATTGAGGATTGAGGATTGAGGATTGAAGATTGAGGATTGGGTATTGTGGATTGAAGAACGAGGATTGAGGATTGAGGATTGAGGATTGAGGATTGAGGATTGAAGACTGAGTATTGAGGATTGAATATTGAGGATTGAGGAGTGAGTATTGAAGATTGAGGATTTGGGACTGAGGATTGAAGATTGAGGATTGAGGATTGAAGATTGGGTATTGAGGATTGAAGATTGACGATTGAGGATTGAGGATTGAGTATTGAGGATTGAGTATTGACGATTGAGTATCGAGGATTGAAGATTGACGATTGAGGATTGAGGATTGAGGATTGAGGGTTGAGGATTGAAGATTGAGTATTGAGTATTGAAGATTGAGGATTGAGGATTGAGGATTGAGGATTGAGGATTGAAGATTGCGTACTGAGGATTGAAGATTAAGATTGAGGATTGAGGATTGAGGATTGAGGATTGAGGATTGAGGATTGAAGATTGAGGATTGCGTATTGAGGATTGAAGATTGAGGATTGAGGATTGAGGATTGAGGATTGAGGATTGAAGATTGAGTACTGAGGATTGAAGATTAAGATTGAGGATTGAGGATTGAGGATTGAGGATTGAGGATTGAGGATTGAAGATTGAGTATTGAGGATTGAAGATTGAGGATTGAGGATTGAGGATTGAGGATTGAGGATTGAGTATTGAGGATTGAGGATTGAAGATTGAGGATTGGGTATTGAGGATTGAAGAATGAGGATTGGGGATTGAGGATTGAGGATTGAAGATTGAGTATTGAGGATTGTAGATTGAGGATTGAGGATTGAGGATTGAGGTTTGAGGATTGAAGATTGAGGATCGAGGATTGAGGATTGAGGATTGAGGATTGAAGATTGAGGATTGGGTATTGAGGATTGAAGAATGAGGATTGAGTATTGAGTATTGATGATTGAGTATTGACGATTGAGTACTGAGGATTGAAGATTGACGATTGAGGATTGAGGATTGAGGATTGAGGATTGAGGATTGAGGATTGAGGATTGAAGATTGAGTATTGAGTATTGAAGATTGAGGATTGAGGATTGAGGATTGAGGATTGAGGATTGAAGATTGCGTACTGAGGATTGAAGATTATGAATGAGGATTGAGGATTGAGGACTGAGGATTGAGGATTGAGGATTGAAGATTGAGGATTGCGTATTGAGGATAGAACATTGAGGATTGAGGATTGAGTATTGAGGATTGAGGATTGAGGGTTGAAGATTGAATATTGATGATTGAAGATTGAGGATCGAGGATTGAGTGTTCTGGATTGAGGACGAGGACTGAGGGTAGAGTATTGATGTTCGAGGTCTGAGGATTGAGGATTGAGGATTGAGAATTGAGGATTGAGGATTAAGGATTGAAGATTGAGGATTGGGTGTTGAGGACTGAAGAATGAAGATTGAGGATTGAGGATTGTGCATTGAGGATTGAAGAATGAGGATTGAGGCTTGAAGGTTGAGTATTGAGGATTGAAGATTGAGGATTGAGGATTGAGGATTGAGGATTGAGTATTGAGGATTGAGGATTGAAGATTGAGGATTGGGTATTGAGGATTGAAGAATGAGGATTGAGGATTGAGGATTGAGGATTGAGGATTGAGTATTGAAGACTGAGTATTGAGGATTGAAGATTGAGGATTGAGGAGTGAGTATTGAAGATTGAGGATTTGGGACTGAGGATTGAAGATTGAGGATTGAGGATTGAGGATTGAGGATTGAGGATTGAGGATTGAGGATTGAAGGTTGAGGATTGGGTATTGAGGATTGAAGAATGAGGATTGAGGATTGAGGATTGAGGATTGAGGATTGAAGATTGAGTATTGATGATTGAAGATTGACGATTGGGGATTGAGGATTGAGGATTGAGGATTGAAGGTTATGAATGAGGATTGAGGATTGAGGACTGAGGATTGAGGATTTAGGATTGAAGATTGAGGATTGCGTATTGAGGATAGAACATTGAGGATTGAGGATTGAGTATTGAGGATTGAGTATTGAGGATTGAAGATTGAATATTGATGATTGAAGATTGAGGATCGAGGATTGAGTGTTGTGGATTGAGGACGAGGACTGAGGGTAGAGTATTGATGTTTGAGGTCTGAGGATTGAGGATTGAGGATTGAGAATTGAGGATTGGGGATTGAGGATTGAAGATTGAGGATTGGGTGTTGAGGATTGAAGAATGAAGATTGAGGATTGAGGATTGTGCATTGAGGATTGAAGAATGAGGATTGAGGATTGAGGACTGAGGATTGAGGATTGAAGACTGAGTGTTGAGGGTTGAGTGATGAGAATTTATGTTTCTGGATAGAGATTTGAAGATTGCACATTGAGTATTGAGTATTGAAAACTGTAAATTGAGGATATTCTATTCAGGATTGAGGATTGACAACTGAATGTTGAGGACTGAGGGCTGAAGATTGAGGATTCAGTATTGAGGATTCAGAATTGAGGTTTGAGGACTGAGGATTGAGGATTGAAGATTGAGTATTGAGGATTGAAGATTGAGGATTGAGGATCGAGGATTGAGGATTGAGGATGAGGGCTGAGGGTTGAGGATTGAGGCTTGAGGGCTAAGGACAGAGGATTGAGGATTGAGAATTGAGGATTGAGGATTGAGGATTGAAGATTGAGTATTGGGTATTGAGGATCGAAGAATGAGTATTGAGGATTGAGGATTGAGGATTGAGGATTGAATATTGAGGATTGAGGATTGAGGATTGAAGATTGAGCATTGAGGATTGAGTATTGAGTATTGAAGATTGACGATTGAGGATTGAGGATTGAGGATTGAGGATTGAAGATTGCGTACTGAGGGTTAAAGATTAAGATTGAGGATTGAGGATTGAGGATTGAGGATTGAGGGTCGTGGATTGAGGACGAGGACTGCGGGTTGAGTATTGATGTTTGAAGTCTGAGGATTCAGGATTGAGGATTGAGTATTGAGGACTGTGGGTTGAGGATTGAAGATTGAGGATTCGGTATTGAGGATTGAAGAATGAGGATTGAGGAGTGAGGACTGAGGATTGAGGATAGCAGATTGAGTATTGAGGATTGAAGATTGAGGACTGAGGATTGAGGATTGAGGATTGACGATTGAGAATGGAGGGTTGAGGATTGAGGATTGAAGATTGAGTATTGGGTGTTGAGGATTGAAAAATGAGGACTGAGGATTGAGGATTGAGGATTGAGGATTGAAGATTGAGAATTGAGGATTGAAGATTGAGGATTGAGGATTGAGGATTGAGTATTGAGGATTGAGGATTGAGGATTGCGTATAGAAGATTGAGGATTGGGTATTGCGGATTGAACATTGAGGATTGAGGATTGAGGACTGAGGATTGAGGATTGAGGATTGAGAATTGAGGATTGAGGATTGAGGATTGATGATTGAGGATTGGGTATTGAGGATTGAAGAATGAGGATTGAGGATTGAGGATTGAGGATTGAGGATTGAGGATTGAAGACTGAGTATTGAGGATTGAAGATTGAGGATTGAGGAGTGAGTATTGAAGATTGAGGATTTGGGACTGAGGATTGAAGATTGAGGATTGAGGATTGAGGATTGAGGATTGAGGATTGACGATTGAAGATTGAAGATTGAGGATTGGGTATTGAGTATTGAAGAATGAGGATTGAGGATTGAGGATTGAGGATTGAGGATTGAAGATTGAGTACTGAGGATTGAAGATTAAGGTTGAGGATTGAGGATTGAGGATTGAGGATTGAGGATTGAGGATTGAGGATTGAGGATTGAGGATTGAAGATTGAGTATTGTGGATTGAAGATTGAGGATTGAGGATTGAGGATTGATTATTGAGGATTGAGGATGGAGGATTGAGGATTGAGGATTGAAGATTGAGGATTGGGTATTGAGGATTGAAGATTGAGGATTGAGTATTGAGTATTGAGGATTGAGGATTGAAGATTGGGTATTGAGGATTGAAGATTGACGATTGAGGATTGAGGATTGAGTATTGAGGATTGAGTATTGACAATTGAGTATTGAGGATTGAAGATTGACCATTGAGGATTGAGGATTGAGGATTGAGGGTTGAGGATTGAAGATTGAGTATTGAGTATTGAAGATTGAGGATTGAGGATTGAGGATTGAGGATTGAGGATTGAAGATTGCGTACTGAGGATTGAAGATTAAGATTGAGGATTGAGGATTGAGGATTGAGGATTGAGGATTGAGGATTGAAGATTGAGGATTGCGTATTGAGGATTGAAGATTGAGAATTGAGGATTGAGGATTAAGGATTGAAGATTGAGGATTGGGTGTTGAGGATTGAAGAATGAAGATTGAGGATTGAGGATTGTGCATTGAGGATTGAAGAATGAGGATTGAGGATTGAGGACTGAGGATTGAGGATTGAAGACTGAGTGTTGAGGGTTGAGTGATGAGAATTGATGTTTGTGGATAGAGATTTGAAGATTGCAGGTTGAGTATTGAGTATTGAAAACTGTGAAATCATGGTATTCTATTGAGGATTGAGGATGGACCACTGATTGTTGAGGACTGAGGGCTGAAGACTGAGGATTCAGGATTGAGGTTTGAGGACTGAGGATTGAGGATTGGGGATTGAGGATTGAGGATTGAGGATTGATGATTGAGGATTGAAGATTGAATATTGATGATTAAAGATTGAGGGTTGAGGAATCAGGGTTGAACATTGAGTACTGAGTGTTGAGGGTTGAGTGATGAGAATTTATGTTTCTGGATAGAGATTTGAAGATTGCACATTGAGTATTGAGTATTGAAAACTGTAAATTGAGGATATTCTATTCAGGATTGAGGATTGACAACTGAATGTTGAGGACTGAGGGCTGAAGATTGAGGATTCAGTATTGAGGATTCAGAATTGAGGTTTGAGGACTGAGGATTGAGGATTGAAGATTGAGTATTGAGGATTGAAGATTGAGGATTGAGGATCGAGGATTGAGGATTGAGGATGGGGGCTGAGGGTTGAGGATTGAGGCTTGATGACTAAGGACAGAGGATTGAGGATTGAGAATTGAGGATTGAGGATTGAGGATTGAAGATTGAGGATTGGGTATTGAGGATCGAAGAATGAGGATTGAGGATTGAGGATTGAGGATTGAGGATTGAATATTGAGGATTGAGGATTGAGGATTGAAGATTGAGCATTGAGGATTGAGTATTGAGTATTGAAGATTGACGATTGAGGATTGAGGATTGAGGATTGAGGATTGAGGATTGAGGATGGAGGATTGAAGATTGAGTATTGCGTATTGAAGATTGAGGATTGTGGATTGAGGATTGAGGATTGAGGATTGAAGATTGCGTACTGAGGGTTAAAGATTAAGATTGAGGGTTGAGAATTGAGGATTGAGGATTGAGGGTCGTGGATTGAGGACGAGGACTGGGGGTTGAGTATTGATGTTTGAAGTCTGAGGATTCAGGATTGAGGATTGAGTATTGAGGACTGTGGGTTGAGGATTGAAGATTGAGGATTCGGTATTGAGGATTGAAGAATGAGGATTGAGGAGTGAGGACTGAGGATTGAGGATAGCAGATTGAGTATTGAGGATTGAAGATTGAGGACTGAGGATTGAGGATTGAGGATTGACGATTGAGAATGGAGGGTTGAGGATTGAGGATTGAAGATTGAGTATTGGGTGTTGAGGATTGAAAAATGAGGATTGAGGATTGAGGATTGAGGATTGAGGATTGAAGATTGAGAATTGAGGATTGAAGATTGAGGATTGAGGATTGAGGATTGAGTATTGAGGATTGAGGATTGAGGATTGCGTATAGAAGGTTGAGGATTGGGTATTGCGGATTGAACATTGAGGATTGAGGATTGAGGACTGAGGATTGAGGATTGAGGATTGAGAATTGAGGATTGAGGATTGAGGATTGAAGATTGAGGATTGGGTATTGAGGATTGAAGAATGAGGATTGAGGATTGAGGATTGAGGATTGAGGATTGAGGATTGAAGACTGAGTATTGAGGATTGAAGATTGAGGATTGAGGAGTGAGTATTGAAGATTGAGGATTTGGGACTGAGGATTGAAGATTGAGGATTGAGGATTGAGGATTGAGGATTGAGGATTGAGGATTGAAGATTGAGTACTGAGGATTGAGAATTGAGGATTGAGGATTGAGGATTGAAGATTGAGGATTGGGTATTGAGGATTGAAGAATGAGGATTGAGGATTGAGGATTGAGGATTGAGGATTGAGGATTGAAGACTGAGTATTGAGGATTGAATATTGAGGATTGAGGAGTGAGTATTGAAGATTGAGGATTTGGGACTGAGGATTGAAGATTGAGGATTGAGGATTGAAGATTGGGTATTGAGGATTGAAGATTGACGATTGAGGATTGAGGATTGAGTATTGAGGATTGAGTATTGACGATTGAGTATCGAGGATTGAAGATTGACGATTGAGGATTGAGGATTGAGGATTGAGGGTTGAGGATTGAAGATTGAGTATTGAGTATTGAAGATTGAGGATTGAGGATTGAGGATTGAGGATTGAGGATTGAAGATTGCGTACTGAGGATTGAAGATTAAGATTGAGGGTTGAGGATTGACGATTGAGGATTGAGGATTGAGGATTGAAGATTGAGGATTGCGTATTGAGGATTGAAGATTGAGGATTGAGGATTGAGGATTGAGGATTGAGGATTGAAGATTGAGTACTGAGGATTGAAGATTAAGATTGAGGATTGAGGATTGAGGATTGAGGATTGAGGATTGAGGATTGAAGATTGAGTATTGAGGATTGAAGATTGAGGATTGAGGATTGAGGATTGAGGATTGAGGATTGAGTATTGAGGATTGAGGATTGAAGATAGAGGATTGGGTATTGAGGATTGAAGAATGAGGATTGGGGATTGAGGATTGAGGATTGAAGATTGAGTATTGAGGATTGTAGATTGAGGATTGAGGATTGAGGATTGAGGTTTGAGGATTGAAGATTGAGGATTGAGGATTGAGGATTGAGGATTGAGGATTGAAGATTGAGGATTGGGTATTGAGGATTGAAGAATGAGGATTGAGTATTGAGTATTGAGGATTGAGTATTGACGATTGAGTACTGAGGATTGAAGATTGACGATTGAGGATTGAGGATTGAGGATTGAGGATTGAGGATTGAGGATTGAGGATTGAAGATTGAGTATTGAGTATTGAAGATTGAGGATTGAGGATTGAGGATTGAGGATTGAGGATTGAAGATTGCGTACTGAGGATTGAAGATTATGAATGAGGATTGAGGATTGAGGACTGAGGATTGAGGATTGAGGATTGAAGATTGAGGATTGCGTATTGAGGATAGAACATTGAGGATTGAGGATTGAGTATTGAGGATTGAGGATTGAGGGTTGAAGATTGAATATTGATGATTGAAGATTGAGGATCGAGGATTGAGTGTTCTGGATTGAGGACGAGGACTGAGGGTAGAGTACTGATGTTTGAGGTCTGAGGATTGAGGATTGAGGATTGAGAATTGAGGATTGAGGATTAAGGATTGAAGATTGAGGATTGGGTGTTGAGGACTGAAGAATGAAGATTGAGGATTGAGGATTGTGCATTGAGGATTGAAGAATGAGGATTGAGGCTTGAAGGTTGAGTATTGAGGATTGAAGATTGAGGATTGAGGATTGAGGATTGAGGATTGAGTATTGAGGATTGAGGATTGAAGATTGAGGATTGGGTATTGAGGATTGAAGAATGAGGATTGAGGATTGAGGATTGAGGATTGAGGATGGAGGATTGAAGATTGAGTACTGCGTATTGAAGATTGAGGATTGTGGATTGAGGATTGAGGATTGAGGATTGAAGATTGCGTACTGAGGGTTAAAGATTAAGATTGAGGGTTGAGAATTGAGGATTGAGGATTGAGGGTCGTGGATTGAGGACGAGGACTGGGGGTTGAGTATTGATGTTTGAAGTCTGAGGATTCGGGATTGAGGATTGAGTATTGAGGACTGTGGGTTGAGGATTGAAGATTGAGGATTCGGTATTGAGGATTGAAGAATGAGGATTGAGGAGTGAGGACTGAGGATTGAGGATAGCAGATTGAGTATTGAGGATTGAAGATTGAGGACTGAGGATTGAGGATTGAGGATTGACGATTGAGAATGGAGGGTTGAGGATTGAGGATTGAAGATTGAGTATTGGGTGTTGAGGATTGAAAAATGAGGATTGAGGATTGAGGATTGAGGATTGAGGATTGAAGATTGAGAATTGAGGATTGAAGATTGAGGATTGAGGATTGAGGATTGAGTATTGAGGATTGAGGATTGAGGATTGCGTATAGAAGGTTGAGGATTGGGTATTGCGGATTGAACATTGAGGATTGAGGATTGAGGACTGAGGATTGAGGATTGAGGATTGAGAATTGAGGATTGAGGATTGAGGATTGAAGATTGAGGATTGGGTATTGAGGATTGAAGAATGAGGATTGAGGATTGAGGATTGAGGATTGAGGATTGAGGATTGAAGACTGAGTATTGAGGATTGAAGATTGAGGATTGAGGAGTGAGTATTGAAGATTGAGGATTTGGGACTGAGGATTGAAGATTGAGGATTGAGGATTGAGGATTGAGGATTGAGAATTGAGGATTGAAGATTGAGTACTGAGGATTGAGAATTGAGGATTGAGGATTGAGGATTGAAGATTGAGTATTGGGTATTGAGGATTGAAGAATGAGGATTGAGGATTGAGGATTGAGGATTGAGGATTGAGGATTGAAGACTGAGTATTGAGGATTGAATATTGAGGATTGAGGAGTGAGTATTGAAGATTGAGGATTTGGGACTGAGGATTGAAGATTGAGGATTGAGGATTGAAGATTGGGTATTGAGGATTGAAGATTGACGATTGAGGATTGAAGAATGAAGATTGAGGATTGAGGATTGTGCATTGAGGATTGAAGAATGAGGATTGAGGATTGAGGACTGAGGATTGAGGATTGAAGACTGAGTGTTGAGGGTTGAGTGATGAGAATTGATGTTTGTGGATAGAGATTTGAAGATTGCAGGTTGTGTATTGAGTATTGAAACCTGTGAAATCATGGTATTCTATTGAGGATTGAGGATGGACCACTGATTGTTGAGGACTGAGGGCTGAAGATTGAGGATTCAGGATTGAGGATTCAGGATTGAGGTTTGAGGACTGAGGATTGAGGATTGGGGATTGAGGATTGAGGATTGAGGGTTGATGATTGAGGATTGAAGATTGAATATTGATGATTAAAGATTGAGGGTTGAGGAATCAGGGTTGAACATTGAGTACTGAGTGTTGAGGGTTGAGTGATGAGAATTTATGTTTCTGGATAGAGATTTGAAGATTGCACATTGAGTATTGAGTATTGAAAACTGTAAATTGAGGATATTCTATTCAGGATTGAGGATTGACAACTGAATGTTGAGGACTGAGGGCTGAAGATTGAGGATTCAGTATTGAGGATTCAGAATTGAGGTTTGAGGACTGAGGATTGAGGATTGAAGATTGAGTATTGAGGATTGAAGATTGAGGATTGAGGATCGAGGATTGAGGATTGAGGATGAGGGCTGAGGGTTGAGGATTGAGGCTTGAGGGCTAAGGACAGAGGATTGAGGATTGAGAATTGAGGATTGAGGATTGAGGATTGAAGATTGAGTATTGGGTATTGAGGATCGAAGAATGAGTATTGAGGATTGAGGATTGAGGATTGAGGATTGAATATTGAGGATTGAGGATTGAGGATTGAAGATTGAGCATTGAGGATTGAGTATTGAGTATTGAAGATTGACGATTGAGGATTGAGGATTGAGGATTGAGGATTGAGGATTGAGGATGAAGGATTGAAGATTGAGTATTGGGTATTGAAGATTGAGGATTGTGGATTGAGGATTGAGGATTGAGGATTGAAGATTGCGTACTGAGGGATAAAGATTAAGATTGAGGGTTGAGGATTGAGGATTGAGGATTGAGGGTCGTGGATTGAGGACGAGGACTGCGGGTTGAGTATTGATGTTTGAAGTCTGAGGATTCAGGATTGAGGATTGAGTATTGAGGACTGTGGGTTGAGGATTGAAGATTGAGGATTCGGTATTGAGGATTGAAGAATGAGGATTGAGGAGTGAGGACTGAGGATTGAGGATAGCAGATTGAGTATTGAGGATTGAAGATTGAGGACTGAGGATTGAGGATTGAGGATTGACGATTGAGAATGGAGGGTTGAGGATTGAGGATTGAAGATTGAGTATTGGGTGTTGAGGATTGAAAAATGAGGACTGAGGATTGAGGATTGAGGATTGAGGATTGAAGATTGAGAATTGAGGATTGAAGATTGAGGATTGAGGATTGAGGATTGAGTATTGAGGATTGAGGATTGAGGATTGCGTATAGAAGATTGAGGATTGGGTATTGCGGATTGAACATTGAGGATTGAGGATTGAGGACTGAGGATTGAGGATTGAGGATTGAGAATTGAGGATTGAGGATTGAGGATTGATGATTGAGGATTGGGTATTGAGGATTGAAGAATGAGGATTGAGGATTGAGGATTGAGGATTGAGGATTGAGGATTGAAGACTGAGTATTGAGGATTGAAGATTGAGGATTGAGGAGTGAGTATTGAAGATTGAGGATTTGGGACTGAGGATTGAAGATTGAGGATTGAGGATTGAGGATTGAGGATTGAGGATTGACGATTGAAGATTGAAGATTGAGGTTTGGGTATTGAGTATTGAAGAATGAGGATTGAGGATTGAGGATTGAGGATTGAGGATTGAAGATTGAGTACTGAGGATTGAAGATTAAGGTTGAGGATTGAGGATTGAGGATTGAGGATTGAGGATTGAGGATTGAGGATTGAGGATTGAGGATTGAGGATTGAAGATTGAGTATTGTGGATTGAAGATTGAGGATTGAGGATTGAGGATTGATTATTGAGGATTGAGGATGGAGGATTGAGGATTGAGGATTGAAGATTGAGGATTGGGTATTGAGGATTGAAGATTGAGGATTGAGTATTGAGTATTGAGGATTGAGGATTGAAGATTGGGTATTGAGGATTGAAGATTGACGATTGAGGATTGAGGATTGAGTATTGAGGATTGAGTATTGACGATTGAGTATTGAGGATTGAAGATTGACCATTGAGGATTGAGGATTGAGGATTGAGGGTTGAGGATTGAAGAATGAGTATTGAGTATTGAAGATTGAGGATTGAGGATTGAGGATTGAGGATTGAGGATTGAAGATTGCGTACTGAGGATTGAAGATTAAGATTGAGGATTGAGGATTGAGGATTGAGGATTGAGGATTGAGGATTGAAGATTGAGGATTGCGTATTGAGGATTGAAGATTGAGGATTGAGGATTGAGGATTGAGGATTGAGGATTGAGGATTGAGGATTGAAGATTGAGTACTGAGGATTGAAGATTAAGATTGAGGATTGAGGATTGAGGATTGAGGATTGAGGATTGAGGATTGAGGATTGAAGATTGAGTATTGAGGATTGAAGATTGAGGATTGAGGATTGAGGATTGAGGATTGAGGATTGAGTATTGAGGATTGAGGATTGAAGATTGAGGCTTGGGTATTGAGGATTGAAGAATGAGGATTGAGGATTGAGGATTGAGGATTGAAGATTGAGTATTGAGGATTGTAGATTGAGGATTGAGGATTGAGGATTGAGGTTTGAGGATTGAAGATTGAGGATTGAGGATTGAGGATTGAGGATTGAGGATTGAAGATTGAGGATTGGGTATTGAGGATTGAAGAATGAGGATTGAGTATTGAGTATTGAGGATTGAGTATTGACGATTGAGTATTGAGGATTGAAAATTGACGATTGAGGATTGAGGATTGAGGATTGAGGATTGAGGATTGAGGATTGAGGATTGAAGATTGAGTATTGAGTATTGAAGTTTGAGGATTGAGGATTGAGGATTGAGGATTGAGGATTGAGGACTGAAGATTGCGTACTGAGGATTGAAGATTATGAATGAGGATTGAGGATTGAGGACTGAGGATTGAGGATTGAGGATTGAAGATTGAGGATTGCGTATTGAGGATAGAACATTGAGGATTGAGGATTGAGTATTGAGGATTGAGGATTGAGGGTTGAAGATTGAATATTGATGATTGAAGATTGAGGATCGAGGATTGAGTGTTCTGGATTGAGGACGAGGACTGAGGGTAGAGTATTGATGTTTGAGGTCTGAGGATTGAGGATTGAGGATTGAGAATTGAGGATTGAGGATTAAGGATTGAAGATTGAGGATTGGGTGTTGAGGATTGAAGAATGAAGATTGAGGATTGAGGATTGTGCATTGAGGATTGAAGAATGAGGATTGAGGATTGAGGACTGAGGATTGAGGATTGAAGACTGAGTGTTGAGGGTTGAGTGATGAGAACTGATGTTTGTGGATAGAGATTTGAAGATTGCAGGTTGAGTATTGAGTATTGAAAACTGTGAAATCATGGTATTCTATTGAGGATTGAGGATGGACCACTGATTGTTGAGGACTGAGGGCTGAAGACTGAGGATTCAGGATTGAGGTTTGAGGACTGAGGATTGAGGATTGGGGATTGAGGATTGAGGATTGAGGATTGATGATTGAGGATTGAAGATTGAATATTGATGATTAAAGATTGAGGGTTGAGGAATCAGGGTTGAACATTGAGTACTGAGTGTTGAGGGTTGAGTGATGAGAATTTATGTTTCTGGATAGAGATTTGAAGATTGCACATTGAGTATTGAGTATTGAAAACTGTAAATTGAGGATATTCTATTCAGGATTGAGGATTGACAACTGAATGTTGAGGACTGAGGGCTGAAGATTGAGGATTCAGTATTGAGGATTCAGAATTGAGGTTTGAGGACTGAGGATTGAGGATTGAAGATTGAGTATTGAGGATTGAAGATTGAGGATTGAGGATCGAGGATTGAGGATTGAGGATGGGGGCTGAGGGTTGAGGATTGAGGCTTGATGACTAAGGACAGAGGATTGAGGATTGACAATTGAGGATTGAGGATTGAGGATTGAAGATTGAGGATTGGGTATTGAGGATCGAAGAATGAGGATTGAGGATTGAGGATTGAGGATTGAGGATTGAATATTGAGGATTGAGGATTGAGGATTGAAGATTGAGCATTGAGGATTGAGTATTGAGTATTGAAGATTGACGATTGAGGATTGAGGATTGAGGATTGAGGATTGAGGATTGAGGATGAAGGATTGAAGATTGAGTATTGGGTATTGAAGATTGAGGATGGTGGATTGAGGATTGAGGATTGAGGATTGAAGATTGCGTACTGAGGGTTAAAGATTAAGATTGAGGATTGAGGATTGAGGATTGAAGGTTGAGGGTCGTGGATTGAGGACGAGGACTGGGGGTTGAGTATTTATGTTTGAAGTCTGAGGATTCAGGATTGAGGATTGAGAATTGAGGATTGTGGGTTGAGGATTGAAGATTGAGGATACGGTATTGAGGATTGAACAATGAGGATTGAGGAGTGAGGACTGAGGATTGAGGATAGCAGATTGAGTACTGAGGATTGAAGATTGAGGACTGAGGATTGAGGATTGAGGACTGACGATTGAGAATGGAGGGTTGAGGACTGGGGATTGAAGATTGAGTATTGGGTGTTGAGGATTGAAAAATGAGGATTGAGGATTGAGGATTGAGGATTGAGGATTGAAGATTGAGATTTGAGGATTGAAGATTGAGGATTGAGGATTGAGGATTGAGGATTGAGGATTGAGGATTGAGGATTGCGGATAGAAGATTGAGGATTGGGTATTGCGGATTGAACATTGAGGATTGAGGATTGAGGACTGAGGATTGAGGATTGAGGATTGAGAATTGAGGATTGAGGATTGAGGATTGAAGATTGAGGATTGGGTATTGAGGATTGAAGAATGAGGATTGAGGATTGAGTATTGAGGATTGAGGATTGAGGATTGAGGATTGAAGACTGAGTATTGAGGATTGAAGATTGAGGATTGAGGAGTGAGTATTGAAGATTGAGGATTTGGGACTGAAGATTGAAGATTGAGGATTGAGGATTGAGGATTGAGGATTGACGATTGACGATTGAAGATTGAAGGTTGAGGATTGGGTATTGAGTATTGAAGAATGAGGATTGAGGATTGAGGATTGAGGATTGAGGATTGAAGATTGAGTACTGAGGATTGAAGATTAAGGTTGAGGATTGAGGATTGAGGATTGAGGATTGAGGATTGAGGATTGAGGATTGAGGATTGAAGATTGAGTATTGAGGATTGAAGATTGAGGATTGAGGATTGAGGATTGATTATTGAGGATTGAGGATTGAGGATTGAGGATTGAGGATTGAAGATTGAGGATTGGGTATTGAGGATTGAAGATTGAGGATTGAGTATTGAGTATTGAGGATTGAGGATTGAAGATTGGGTATTGAGGATTGAAGATTGACGATTGAGGATTGAGGATTGAGTATTGAGGATTGAGTATTGACGATTGAGTATTGAGGATTGAAGATTGACGATTGAGGATTGAGGATTGAGGATTGAAGATTGAGTATTGAGTATTGAAGATTGAGGATTGAGGATTGAGGATTGAGGATTGAGGATTGAAGATTGCGTACTGAGGATTGAAGATTAAGATTGAGGATTGAGGATTGAGGACTGAGGATTGAGGGTTGAGGATTGAAGATTGAGGATTGCGTATTGAGGATTGAAGATTGAGGATTGAGGATTGAGGATTGAGGATTGAGGATTGAAGATTGAGTACTGAGGATTGAAGATTAAGATTGACGATTGAGGATTGAGTATTGAGGATTGAGGATTGAGGATTGAAGATTGAGTATAGAGGATTGAAGATTGAGGATTGAGGATTGAGGATTGAGGATTGAGGATTGAGTATTGAGGATTGAGGATTGAAGATTGAGGATTGGGTATTGAGGATTGAAGAATGAGGATTGAGGATTGAGGATTGAGGATTGAAGATTGAGTATTGAGGATTGTAGATTGAGGATTGAGGATTGAGGATTGAGGATTGAGGTTTGAGGATTGAAGATTGAGGATTGAGGATTGAGGATTGAGGATTGATGATTGAAGATTGAGGATTGGGTATTGAGGATTGAAGAATGAGGATTGAGTATTGAGTATTGAGGATTGAGTATTGACGATTGAGTATTGAGGATTGAAGATTGACGATTGAGGATTGAGGATTGAGGATTGAAGATTGAGGATTGAGGATTGAGGATTGAGGATTGAGGATTGAGGATTGGAGAATGAGGACTGGTGATTGAGAATTGATGATTGAGGATTGAGGAATGAAGATTGTGGATTGGGTATTGAGGATTGAAGAATGAGGATTGAGGATATTCTATTGCGGATTGAGGATTGACAACTGATTGTTGAGGACTGAGGGCTGAAGATTGAGGATGCAGGATTGAGGATTCGGAATTGAGGTTTGAGGACTGAGGATTAAGGATTGGAGAATGAGGATTGAAGATTGAGGATTGAGGATTGAAGATTTCAGATTGAGTATTGAGGATTGAAGATTGCGGATTGAGGATTGAGGATTGAGGATTGAGGATTGAAGATTGAATATTGAGGATTGAAGACTGACTATTGAGGGTTGAGGATTGAGGATTGAGGATTGAAGATTGAGTATTGAGGATTGAAAATTGAGGATTGAGAATTGAGGATTGAGGATTGAGGATTGAAGAATGAGGATTGAGGATTGAGGATTGAGGAATGAAGATTGCAAATTGAGTATTGAGGATTGAAGATTGAGGATTGAGGATTGAGGATTGAGGCCTGAGGATTGAAGATTGAGTATGGAGGATTGAAGACTGACGATTGAGGATTGAGGATGGAGGATTGAATATTGAATATTGAGGATTGAAGATTGAGGATTGAAAATTGAGGATTGAGGATTGAGGATTGAGGATTGAGGATTGAGGATTGAGGATTGAGGATTGAGGATTGAGGATTGAGGATTGAGGATTGAAGATTGAGTATTGTGGATTGAAGATTGAGGATTGAGGATTGAGGATTGTTTATTGAGGATTGAGGATGGAGGATTGAGGATTGAGGATTGAAGATTGAGGATTGGGTATTGAGGATTGAAGATTGAGGATTGAGTATTGAGTATTGAGGATTGAGGATTGAAGATTGGGTATTGAGGATTGAAGATTGACGATTGAGGATTGAGGATTGAGTATTGAGGATTGAGTATTGACGATTGAGTATTGAGGATTGAAGATTGACCATTGAGGATTGAGGATTGAGGATTGAGGGTTGAGGATTGAAGATTGAGTATTGAGTATTGAAGATTGAGGATTGAGGATTGAGGATTGAGGATTGAGGATTGAAGATTGCGTACTGAGGATTGAAGATTAAGATTGAGGATTGAGGATTGAGGATTGAGGATTGAGGATTGAGGATTTAAGATTGAGGATTGCGTATTGAGGATTGAAGATTGAGGATTGAGGATTGAGGATTGAGGATTGAGGATTGAGGATTGAGGATTGAAGATTGAGTACTGAGGATTGAAGATTAAGATTGAGGATTGAGGATTGAGGATTGAGGATTGAGGATTGAGGATTGAGGATTGAAGATTGAGTATTGAGGATTGAAGATTGAGGATTGAGGATTGAGGATTGAGGATTGAGGATTGAGTATTGAGGATTGAGGATTGAAGATTGAGGCTTGGGTATTGAGGATTGAAGAATGAGGATTGAGGATTGAGGATTGAGGATTGAAGATTGAGTATTGAGGATTGTAGATTGAGGATTGAGGATTGAGGATTGAGGTTTGAGGATTGAAGATTGAGGATTGAGGATTGAGGATTGAGGATTGAGGATTGAAGATTGAGGATTGGGTATTGAGGATTGAAGAATGAGGATTGAGTATTGAGTATTGAGGATTGAGTATTGACGATTGAGTATTGAGGATTGAAAATTGACGATTGAGGATTGAGGATTGAGGATTGAGGATTGAGGATTGAGGATTGAGGATTGAAGATTGAGTATTGAGTATTGAAGTTTGAGGATTGAGGATTGAGGATTGAGGATTGAGGATTGAGGACTGAAGATTGCGTACTGAGGATTGAAGATTATGAATGAGGATTGAGGATTGAGGACTGAGGATTGAGGATTGAGGATTGAAGATTGAGGATTGCGTATTGAGGATAGAACATTGAGGATTGAGGATTGAGTATTGAGGATTGAGGATTGAGGGTTGAAGATTGAATATTGATGATTGAAGATTGAGGATCGAGGATTGAGTGTTCTGGATTGAGGACGAGGACTGAGGGTAGAGTATTGATGTTTGAGGTCTGAGGATTGAGGATTGAGGATTGAGAATTGAGGATTGAGGATTAAGGATTGAAGATTGAGGATTGGGTGTTGAGGATTGAAGAATGAAGATTGAGGATTGAGGATTGTGCATTGAGGATTGAAGAATGAGGATTGAGGATTGAGGACTGAGGATTGAGGATTGAAGACTGAGTGTTGAGGGTTGAGTGATGAGAACTGATGTTTGTGGATAGAGATTTGAAGATTGCAGGTTGAGTATTGAGTATTGAAAACTGTGAAATCATGGTATTCTATTGAGGATTGAGGATGGACCACTGATTGTTGAGGACTGAGGGCTGAAGACTGAGGATTCAGGATTGAGGTTTGAGGACTGAGGATTGAGGATTGGGGATTGAGGATTGAGGATTGAGGATTGATGATTGAGGATTGAAGATTGAATATTGATGATTAAAGATTGAGGGTTGAGGAATCAGGGTTGAACATTGAGTACTGAGTGTTGAGGGTTGAGTGATGAGAATTTATGTTTCTGGATAGAGATTTGAAGATTGCACATTGAGTATTGAGTATTGAAAACTGTAAATTGAGGATATTCTATTCAGGATTGAGGATTGACAACTGAATGTTGAGGACTGAGGGCTGAAGATTGAGGATTCAGTATTGAGGATTCAGAATTGAGGTTTGAGGACTGAGGATTGAGGATTGAAGATTGAGTATTGAGGATTGAAGATTGAGGATTGAGGATCGAGGATTGAGGATTGAGGATGGGGGCTGAGGGTTGAGGATTGAGGCTTGATGACTAAGGACAGAGGATTGAGGATTGAGAATTGAGGATTGAGGATTGAGGATTGAAGATTGAGGATTGGGTATTGAGGATCGAAGAATGAGGATTGAGGATTGAGGATTGAGGATTGAGGATTGAATATTGAGGATTGAGGATTGAGGATTGAAGATTGAGCATTGAGGATTGAGTATTGAGTATTGAAGATTGACGATTGAGGATTGAGGATTGAGGATTGAGGATTGAGGATTGAGGATGAAGGATTGAAGATTGAGTATTGGGTATTGAAGATTGAGGATGGTGGATTGAGGATTGAGGATTGAGGATTGAAGATTGCGTACTGAGGGTTAAAGATTAAGATTGAGGATTGAGGATTGAGGATTGAAGGTTGAGGGTCGTGGATTGAGGACGAGGACTGGGGGTTGAGTATTTATGTTTGAAGTCTGAGGATTCAGGATTGAGGATTGAGAATTGAGGATTGTGGGTTGAGGATTGAAGATTGAGGATACGGTATTGAGGATTGAACAATGAGGATTGAGGAGTGAGGACTGAGGATTGAGGATAGCAGATTGAGTACTGAGGATTGAAGATTGAGGACTGAGGATTGAGGATTGAGGACTGACGATTGAGAATGGAGGGTTGAGGACTGAGGATTGAAGATTGAGTATTGGGTGTTGAGGATTGAAAAATGAGGATTGAGGATTGAGGATTGAGGATTGAGGATTGAAGATTGAGATTTGAGGATTGAAGATTGAGGATTGAGGATTGAGGATTGAGGATTGAGGATTGAGGATTGAGGATTGCGGATAGAAGATTGAGGATTGGGTATTGCGGATTGAACATTGAGGATTGAGGATTGAGGACTGAGGATTGAGGATTGAGGATTGAGAATTGAGGATTGAGGATTGAGGATTGAAGATTGAGGATTGGGTATTGAGGATTGAAGAATGAGGATTGAGGATTGAGTATTGAGGATTGAGGATTGAGGATTGAGGATTGAAGACTGAGTATTGAGGATTGAAGATTGAGGATTGAGGAGCGAGTATTGAAGATTGAGGATTTGGGACTGAAGATTGAAGATTGAGGATTGAGGATTGAGGATTGAGGATTGAGGATTGACGATTGAAGATTGAAGGTTGAGGATTGGGTATTGAGTATTGAAGAATGAGGATTGAGGATTGAGGATTGAGTATTGAGGATTGAAGATTGAGTACTGAGGATTGAAGATTAAGGTTGAGGATTGAGGATTGAGGATTGAGGATTGAGGATTGAGGATTGAGGATTGAGGATTGAAGATTGAGTATTGAGGATTGAAGATTGAGGATTGAGGATTGAGGATTGATTATTGAGGATTGAGGATTGAGGATTGAGGATTGAAGATTGAGGATTGGGTATTGAGGATTGAAGATTGAGGATTGAGTATTGAGTATTGAGGATTGAGGATTGAAGATTGG
The DNA here is from genome assembly GCF_051401765.1 of Calliopsis andreniformis. NCBI lineage: Eukaryota > Metazoa > Arthropoda > Insecta > Hymenoptera > Andrenidae > Calliopsis > Calliopsis andreniformis. The sequence continues at coordinate 1,586,542 of NW_027480466.1, read as the reverse complement.
GTATTGAGGATTGAAGATTGACGATTGAGGATTGAGGATTGAGTATTGAGGATTGAGTATTGACGATTGAGTATTGAGGATTGAAGATTGACGATTGAGGATTGAGGATTGAGGATTGAAGATTGAGTATTGAGTATTGAAGATTGAGGATTGAGGATTGAGGATTGAGGATTGAGGATTGAAGATTGCGTACTGAGGATTGAAGATTAAGATTGAGGATTGAGGATTGAGGACTGAGGATTGAGGGTTGAGGATTGAAGATTGAGGATTGCGTATTGAGGATTGAAGATTGAGGATTGAGGATTGAGGATTGAGGATTGAGGATTGAAGATTGAGTACTGAGGATTGAAGATTAAGATTGACGATTGAGGATTGAGGATTGAGGATTGAGGATTGAGGATTGAAGATTGAGTATAGAGGATTGAAGATTGAGGATTGAGGATTGAGGATTGAGGATTGAGGATTGAGTATTGAGGATTGAGGATTGAAGATTGAGGATTGGGTATTGAGGATTGAAGAATGAGGATTGAGGATTGAGGATTGAGGATTGAAGATTGAGTATTGAGGATTGTAGATTGAGGATTGAGGATTGAGGATTGAGGATTGAGGTTTGAGGATTGAAGATTGAGGATTGAGGATTGAGGATTGAGGATTGATGATTGAAGATTGAGGATTGGGTATTGAGGATTGAAGAATGAGGATTGAGTATTGAGTATTGAGGATTGAGTATTGACGATTGAGTATTGAGGATTGAAGATTGACGATTGAGGATTGAGGATTGAGGATTGAAGATTGAGGATTGACGATTGAGGATTGAGGATTGAGGATTGAGGATTGGAGAATGAGGACTGGTGATTGAGAATTGATGATTGAGGATTGAGGAATGAAGATTGTGGATTGGGTATTGAGGATTGAAGAATGAGGATTGAGGATATTCTATTGCGTATTGAGGATTGACAACTGATTGTTGAGGACTGAGGGCTGAAGATTGAGGATGCAGGATTGAGGATTCGGAATTGAGGTTTGAGGACTGAGGATTAAGGATTGGAGAATGAGGATTGAAGATTAAGGATTGAGGATTGAAGATTTCAGATTGAGTATTGAGGATTGAAGATTGCGGATTGAGGATTGAGGATTGAGGATTGAGGATTGAAGATTGAATATTGAGGATTGAAGACTGACTATTGAGGGTTGAGGATTGAGGATTGAGGATTGAAGATTGAGTATTGAGGATTGAAAATTGAGGATTGAGAATTGAGGATTGAGGATTGAGGATTGAAGAATGAGGATTGAGGATTGAGGATTGAGGAATGAAGATTGCAAATTGAGTATTGAGGATTGAAGATTGAGGATTGAGGATTGAGGATTGAGGCCTGAGGATTGAAGATTGAGTATGGAGGATTGAAGACTGACGATTGAGGATTGAGGATGGAGGATTGAATATTGAATATTGAGGATTGAAGATTGAGGATTGAAAATTGAGGATTGAGGATTGAGGATTGAGGATTGAGGATTGAGGATTGAGGATTGAGGATTGAGGATTGGAGAATGAGGACTGGGGATTGAGAATTGAGGATTGAGGATTGAGGATTGAGTATTGGGGATTGAGTATTGAAGATTCAGTATTGAGGATTGAAGATTGAGAATTGAAGATTGAGGATTGAACACTGAGGACTGAGAGTTCAGGGTTGAGTGATGAGAATTGATGTTTGTGGATAGAGATTTGAATATTGCAGATTGAGTATTGAGTATTGAAAACTGTGAATTGAGGATATTCTATTGCGGATTGAGGATTGACAACTGATTGTTGAGGACTGAGGGCTGAAGATTGAGGATGCAGAATTGAGGATTCAGAATTGAGGTTTGAGGACTGAGGATTGAGGTTTGAAGATTGAGTATTGAGGATTGAAGATTGAGGATTGAGGATTGAGGATTGAGGATTGAGGATTGAGGATGAGTGCTGAGGTTTGAGGTTTGAGGTTTGAGGACTGAGGACTGAGGATTGAGGGTTGAGAATTGAGGATTGAGGGTTGAGTATTGAAGATTGAGGATTGGGTATTGAGGATTGAAGAATGACGATTGAGGATTGAAGAATGAGGATTGAGTATTGAGTATTGAGGATTGAGGATTGAAGATTTAGTATTGAGGATTGAAGTTTGACGATTGAGGATTGAGGATTGAGGATCGAGTATTGAGGATTGAGGATTGAGGATTGAAGATTGAGTACTGAGGATTGAAGATTAAGATTGAGGATTGAGGATTGAGTGTTGACGATTGAGGACGAGGACTGACTGTTGAGGATTGAGGTTTGAGGGTTGAGGATTGATGATTGAGGTCTGAGGATTGAGGATTAAGGATTGAGCATTGAGGATTGAAGATTGAGGACTGGGGTTTGAGGATTGAGGATTGAGCATTGAGGATTGAAGAATGAGGACTGGGGATTGAGGATTGAGGATTGAGGATTGAAGATTGAGTATTGAGTATTGAAGATTGAGGAATGAGGATTGAGGATTGACGGTTGAGGATTGAGGATTGAGGATTGAGGATTGAAGATTGAGTATTGAGGACTGAAAACTGACGATTCAGGATTGAGGATGGAGGATTGAATATTGAGTATTGAGGATTGAAGATTGGGGATTGAAAATTGAGGATTGAGGATTGAGGATTGAGGATTGAGGATTGAGGATTGAGGATTGAGGATAGAGGATTGAGTATTGAGGATTGAAGATTGAGGATTGAGGATTGAGGATTGAGGATTGAGGATTGAGTGTTGACGACTGAGGACGAGGACTGACGGTTGAGGATTGAGGATTGAGGACTGAGGATTGAGGATTAAGGATTGAGCATTGAGGATTGAAGATTGAGGACTGGGGATTGAGGATTGAAGATCGAGGATTAAGGATTGAAGATTGGGGATTGAGGATCTAGGATTGATGATTGATTATTGAGGATTGAATATTGCGGATTGAGGATTGAAGATTGAGTATTGAGGATTGAAAATTGAGGATTGAGGATTGAGGATTGAGGATTGGGGATTGAAGAATAAGGATTGAGGATTGAGAATTGAGGATTGAAGATTGCAAATTGAGTATTGAGGATTGAAGATTGAGTATTGAGGGTTGAGGATTGAGGCCTGAGGATTGAAGATTGAGTATTGAGGATTGAAGACTGACGATTGAGGATTGAGGATGGAGGATTGAATATTGAATATTGAGGATTGAAGGTTGACGATTGAAAATTGAGGATTGAGGATTGAGGATTGAGGATTGAGGATTGAGGATTGAGGATTGAGGATTGAGGATTGGAGAATGAGGACTGGGGATTGAGAATTGATGATTGAGGATTGAGGAATGAAGATTGTGGATTGGGTATTGAGGATTGAAGAATGAGGATTGAGGATATTCTATTGCGGATTGAGGATTGACAACTGATTGTTGAGGACTGAGGGCTGAAGATTGAGGATGCAGGATTGAGGATTTAGAATTGAGGTTTGAGGACTGAGGATTAAGGATTGGGGAATGAGGATTGAAGATTGAGGATTGAGGATTGAAGATTGCAGATTGAGTATTGAGGATTGAAGATTGCGGATTGAGGATTGAGGATTGAGGATTGAGGATTGGAGATTGAATATTGAGGATTGAAGACTGACGATTGAGGGTTGAGGATTGAGGATTGAGGATTGAAGATTGAGTATTGAGGATTGAAAGTTGAGGATTGAGGATTGAGGATTGAGGATTGAGGATTGAGGATTGAAGAATGAGGATTGAGGATTGAGGATTGAGGATTGAAGATTGCAAATTGAGTATTGAGGATTGAAGATTGAGGATTGAGGATTGAGGATTGTGGCCTGAGGACTGAAGATTGAGTATGGAGGATTGAAGACTGACGATTAAGGATTGAGGATGGAGGATTGAATATTGAATATTGAGGTTTGAAGATTGAGGATTGAAAATTGAGGATTGAGGATTGAGGATTGAGGATTGAGTATTGAGGATTGAGGATTGAGGATTGAGGATTGGAGAATGAGGACTGGGGATTGAGAATTGAGGATTGAGGATTGAGGATTGAGTATTGGGGATTGAGTATTGAAGATTCAGTATTGAGGATTGAAGATTGAGAATTGAAGATTGAGGATTGAACACTGAGGACTGAGGATTGAACACTGAGGACTGAGAGTTCAGGGTTGAGTGATGAGAATTGATGTTTGTGGATAGAGATTTGAATATTGCAGATTGAGTATTGAGTATTGAAAACTGTGAATTGAGGATATTCTATTGCGGATTGAGGATTGACAACTGATTGTTGAGGACTGAGGGCTGAAGATTGAGGATGCAGAATTGAGGATTCAGAATTGAGGTTTGAGGACTGAGGATTGAGGTTTGAAGATTGAGTATTGAGGATTGAAGATTGAGGATTGAGGATTGAGGATTGAGGATTGAGGATTGAGGATTGAGGATTGAAGGTTCAGTATTGTGGATTGAAGATTGAGAATTGAGGATTGAGGATTGAACATTGAGGTCTGAGCGCTCAGGGTCGAGTGATGAGAATTGATGTTTGTGGATAGAGATTTGAAGATTGCAGATTGAGTATTGAGTATTGAAAACTGTGAATTGAGGATATTCTATTGGGGATTGAGGATTGATAACTGATTGTTGAGTACTGAGGGCTGAAGATTGAGGATGCAGGATTGAGGATTCAGAATTTAGGTTTGAGGACTGAGGATTGAGGATTGGAGAATGAGGATTGAAGATTGAGGATGGAGGATTGAATATTGAATATTGAGGATTGAAGATTGAGGATTGAAAATTGAGGATTGAGGATTGAGGATTGAGGACTGAAGATTGAGAATTGAGGATTGAAGATTGAGGATTGAGGATTGAGGATTGAGGATTGAGGATTGAGGATTGAGGATTGCGGATAGAAGATTGAGGATTGGGTATTGCGGATTGAACATTGAGGATTGAGGATTGAGGACTGAGGATTGAGGATTGAGGATTGAGAATTGAGGATTGAGGATTGAGGATTGAAGATTGAGGATTGGGTATTGAGGATTGAAGAATGAGGATTGAGGATTGAGGATTGAGGATTGAGGATTGAGGATTGAGGATTGAAGACTGAGTATTGAGGATTGAAGATTGAGGATTGAGGAGTGAGTATTGAAGATTGAGGATTTGGGACTGAAGATTGAAGATTGAGGATTGAGGATTGAGGATTGAGGATTGAGGATTGAGGATTGACGATTGAAGATTGAAGATTGAGGATTGGGTATTGAGTATTGAAAATGAGGATTGAGGATTGAGGATTGAGGATTGAGGATTGAGGATTGAAGATTGAGTACTGAGGATTGAAGATTAAGGTTGAGGATTGAGGATTGAGGATTGAGGATTGAGGATTGAGGATTGAGGATTGAGGATTGAAGATTGAGAATTGAGGATTGAAGATTGAGGATTGAGGATTGAGGATTGATTATTGAGGATTGAGGATTGAGGATTGAGGATTGAGGATTGAAGATTGAGGATTGGGTATTGAGGATTGAAGATTGAGGATTGAGTATTGAGTATTGAGGATTGAGGATTGAAGATTGGGTATTGAGGATTGAAGATTGACGATTGAGGATTGAGGATTGAGTATTGAGGATTGAGTATTGACGATTGAGTATTGAGGATTGAAGATTGACGATTGAGGATTGAGGATTGAGGATTGAGGATTGAGGATTGAAGATTGAGTATTGAGTATTGAAGATTGAGGATTGAGGATTGAGGATTGAGGATTGAGGATTGAGGATTGCGTACTGAGGATTGAAGATTAAGATTGAGGATTGAGGATTGAGGATTGAGGATTGAGGATTGAGGATTGAAGATTGAGGATTGCGTATTGAGGATTGAAGATTGAGGATTGAGGATTGAGGATTGAGGATTGAGGATTGAAGATTGAGTACTGAGGATTGAAGATTAAGATTGAGGATTGAGGATTGAGGATTGAGGATTGAGGATTGAGGATTGAAGATTGAGTATTGAGGATTGAAGATTGAGGATTATGGATTGAAGATTGGGGATTGAGGATCTAGGATTGGAGATTGATTATTGAGGATTGAATATTGCGGATTGAGGATTGAAGATTGAGTATTGAGGATTGAAAATTGAGGATTGAGGATTGAGGATTGAGGATTGGGGATTGAAGAATGAGGATTGAGGATTGAGAATTGAGGATTGAAGATTGCAAATTGAGTATTGAGGATTGAAGATTGAGGATTGAGGATTGAAGATTGAGTACTGAGGATTGAAGATTAAGATTGAGGATTGAGGATTGAAGATTGAGGATTGAGGATTGAGTGTTGACGATTGAGGACGAGGACTGACTGTTGAGGATTGAGGTTTGAGGGTTGAGGATTGATGATTGAGGACTGAGGATTGAGGATTAAGGATTGAGCATTGAGGATTGAAGAATGAGGACTGGGGATTGAGGATTGAGGATTGAGGATTGAAGATTGAGTATTGAGTATTGAAGATTGAGGATTGAGGATTGAGGATTGACGGTTGAGGATTGAGGATTGAGGATTGAGGATTGAAGATTGAGTATTGAGGACTGAAAACTGACGATTGAGGATTGAGGATGGAGGATTGAATATTGAGTATTGAGGATTGAAGATTGAGGATTGAAAATTGAGGATTGAGGATTGAGGATTGAGGATTGAGGATTGAGGATTGAGGATTGAGGATAGAGGATTGAGTATTGAGGATTGAAGATTGAGGATTGAGGATTGAGGATTGAGGATTGAGGATTGAGGATTGAGTGTTGACGACTGAGGACGAGGACTGACGGTTGAGGATTGAGGTTTGAGGGTTGAGGATTGAGGATTGAGGACTGAGGATTGAGGATTAAGGATTGAGCATTGAGGATTGAAGATTGAGAACTGGGGATTGAGGATTGAAGATTGAGGATTAAGGATTGAAGATTGGGGATTGAGGATCTAGGATTGATGATTGATTATTGAGGATTGAATATTGCGGATTGAGGATTGAAGATTGAGTATTGAGGATTGAAAATTGAGGATTGAGGATTGAGGATTGAGGATTGGGGATTGAAGAATAAGGATTGAGGATTGAGAATTGAGGATTGAAGATTGCAAATTGAGTATTGAGGATTGAAGATTGAGGATTGAGGGTTGAGGATTGAGGCCTGAGGATTGAAGATTGAGTATTGAGGATTGAAGACTGACGATTGAGGATTGAGGATGGAGGATTGAATATTGAATATTGAGGATTGAAGGTTGACGATTGAAAATTGAGGATTGAGGATTGAGGATTGAGGATTGAGGATTGAGGATTGAGGATTGAGGATTGAGGATTGGAGAATGAGGACTGGGGATTGAGAATTGATGATTGAGGATTGAGGAATGAAGATTGTGGATTGGGTATTGAGGATTGAAGAATGAGGATTGAGGATATTCTATTGCGGATTGAGGATTGACAACTGATTGTTGAGGACTGAGGGCTGAAGATTGAGGATGCAGAATTGAGGATTCAGAATTGAGGTTTGAGGACTGAGGATTTAGGATTGGGGAATGAGGATTGAAGATTGAGGATTGAGGATTGAAGATTGCAGATTGAGTATTGAGGATTGAAGATTGCGGATTGAGGATTGAGGATTGAGGATTGAGGATTGGAGATTGAATATTGAGGATTGAAGACTGACGATTGAGGGTTGAGGATTGAGGATTGAGGATTGAGGATTGAAGATTGAGTATTGAGGATTGAAAGTTGAGGATTGAGGATTGAGGATTGAGGATTGAGGATTGAGGATTGAAGAATGAGGATTGAGGATTGAGGATTGAGGATTGAAGATTGCAAATTGAGTATTGAGGATTGAAGATTGAGGATTGAGGATCGAGGATTGTGGCCTGAGGACTGAAGATTGAGTATGGAGGATTGAAGACTGACGATTAAGGATTGAGGATGGAGGATTGAATATTGAATATTGAGGTTTGAAGATTGAGGATTGAAAATTGAGGATTGAGGATTGAGGATTGAGGATTGAGTATTGAGGATTGAGGATTGAGGATTGAGGATTGGAGAATGAGGACTGGGGATTGAGAATTGAGGATTGAGGATTGAGGATTGAGTATTGGGGATTGAGTATTGAAGATTCAGTATTGAGGATTGAAGATTGAGAATTGAAGATTGAGGATTGAACACTGAGGACTGAGGATTGAACACTGAGGACTGAGAGTTCAGGGTTGAGTGATGAGAATTGATGTTTGTGGATAGAGATTTGAATATTGCAGATTGAGTATTGAGTATTGAAAACTGTGAATTGAGGATATTCTATTGCGGATTGAGGATTTACAACTGATTGTTGAGGACTGAGGGCTGAAGATTGAGGATGCAGAATTGAGGATTCAGAATTGAGGTTTGAGGACTGAGGATTGAGGTTTGAAGATTGAGTATTGAGGATTGAAGATTGAGGATTGAGGATTGAGGATTGAGGATTGAGGATTGAGGATTGAGGATTGAAGGTTCAGTATTGTGGATTGAAGATTGAGAATTGAGGATTGAGGATTGAACATTGAGGTCTGAGCGCTCAGGGTCGAGTGATGAGATTTGATGTTTGTGGATAGAGATTTGAAGATTGCAGATTGAGTATTGAGTATTGAAAACTGTGAATTCAGGATATTCTATTGGGGATTGAGGATTGATAACTGATTGTTGAGTACTGAGGGCTGAAGATTGAGGATGCAGGATTGAGGATTCAGAATTTAGGTTTGAGGACTGAGGATTGAGGATTGGAGAATGAGGATAGAATATTGAGTATTGAGGATTGAAGATTGAGGATTGAAAATTGAGGATTGAGGATTGAGGATTGAAAATTGAGGATTGAGGATTGAGGATTGAGGATTGAAGATTGAGAATTGAGGATTGAAGATTGAGGATTGAGGATTGAGGATTGAGGATTGAGGATTGAGGATTGAGGATTGCGGATAGAGGATCGAGGATTGGGTATTGCGGATTGAACATTGAGGATTGAGGATTGAGGACTGAGGATTGAGGATTGAGGATTGAGAATTGAGGAATGAGGATTGAGGATTGAAGATTGAGGATTGAGTATTGAAGATTGAGGAATGAGGATTGAGGATTGACGGTTGAGGATTGAGGATTGAGGATTGAGGATTGAAGATTGAGTATTGAGGACTGAAAACTGACGATTGAGGATTGAGGATGGAGGATTGAATATTGAGTATTGAGGATTGAAGATTGGGGATTGAAAATTGAGGATTGAGGATTGAGGATTGAGGATTGAGGATTGAGGATTGAGGATTGAGGATAGAGGATTGAGTATTGAGGATTGAAGATTGAGGATTGAGGATTGAGGATTGAGGATTGAGGATTGAGTGTTGACGACTGAGGACGAGGACTGACGGTTGAGGATTGAGGATTGAGGACTGAGGATTGAGGATTAAGGATTGAGCATTGAGGATTGAAGATTGAGGACTGGGGATTGAGGATTGAAGATCGAGGATTAAGGATTGAAGATTGGGGATTGAGGATCTAGGATTGATGATTGATTATTGAGGATTGAATATTGCGGATTGAGGATTGAAGATTGAGTATTGAGGATTGAAAATTGAGGATTGAGGATTGAGGATTGAGGATTGGGGATTGAAGAATAAGGATTGAGGATTGAGAATTGAGGATTGAAGATTGCAAATTGAGTATTGAGGATTGAAGATTGAGGATTGAGGGTTGAGGATTGAGGCCTGAGGATTGAAGATTGAGTATTGAGGATTGAAAATTGAGGATTGAGGATTGAGGATTGAGGATTGGGGATTGAAGAATAAGGATTGAGGATTGAGAATTGAGGATTGAAGATTGCAAATTGAGTATTGAGGATTGAAGATTGCGGATTGAGGATTGAGGATTGAGGATTGAGGATTGGAGATTGAATATTGAGGATTGAAGACTGACGATTGAGGGTTGAGGATTGAGGATTGAGGATTGAAGATTGAGTATTGAGGATTGAAAGTTGAGGATTGAGGATTGAGGATTGAGGATTGAGGATTGAGGATTGAAGAATGAGGATTGAGGATTGAGGATTGAGGATTGAAGATTGCAAATTGAGTATTGAGGATTGAAGATTGAGGATTGAGGATTGAGGATTGTGGCCTGAGGACTGAAGATTGAGTATGGAGGATTGAAGACTGACGATTAAGGATTGAGGATGGAGGATTGAATATTGAATATTGAGGTTTGAAGATTGAGGATTGAAAATTGAGGATTGAGGATTGAGGATTGAGGATTGAGTATTGAGGATTGAGGATTGAGGATTGAGGATTGGAGAATGAGGACTGGGGATTGAGAATTGAGGATTGAAGATTGAGGATTGAGTATTGGGGATTGAGTATTGAAGATTCAGTATTGAGGATTGAAGATTGAGAATTGAAGATTGAGGATTGAACACTGAGGACTGAGGATTGAACACTGAGGACTGAGAGTTCAGGGTTGAGTGATGAGAATTGATGTTTGTGGATAGAGATTTGAATATTGCAGATTGAGTATTGAGTATTGAAAACTGTGAATTGAGGATATTCTATTGCGGATTGAGGATTGACAACTGATTGTTGAGGACTGAGGGCTGAAGATTGAGGATGCAGAATTGAGGATTCAGAATTGAGGTTTGAGGACTGAGGATTGAGGTTTGAAGATTGAGTATTGAGGATTGAAGATTGAGGATTGAGGATTGAGGATTGAGGATTGAGGATTGAGGATTGAGGATTGAAGGTTCAGTATTGTGGATTGAAGATTGAGAATTGAGGATTGAGGATTGAACATTGAGGTCTGAGCGCTCAGGGTCGAGTGATGAGAATTGATGTTTGTGGATAGAGATTTGAAGATTGCAGATTGAGTATTGAGTATTGAAAACTGTGAATTGAGGATATTCTATTGGGGATTGAGGATTGATAACTGATTGTTGAGTACTGAGGGCTGAAGATTGAGGATGCAGGATTGAGGATTCAGAATTTAGGTTTGAGGACTGAGGATTGAGGATTGGAGAATGAGGATTGAAGATTGAGGATGGAGGATTGAATATTGAATATTGAGGATTGAAGATTGAGGATTGAAAATTGAGGATTGAGGATTGAGGATTGAGGACTGAAGATTGAGAATTGAGGATTGAAGATTGAGGATTGAGGATTGAGGATTGAGGATTGAGGATTGAGGATTGAGGATTGCGGATAGAAGATTGAGGATTGGGTATTGCGGATTGAACATTGAGGATTGAGGATTGAGGACTGAGGATTGAGGATTGAGGATTGAGAATTGAGGATTGAGGATTGAGGATTGAAGATTGAGGATTGGGTATTGAGGATTGAAGAATGAGGATTGAGGATTGAGGATTGAGGATTGAGGATTGAGGATTGAGGATTGAAGACTGAGTATTGAGGATTGAAGATTGAGGATTGAGGAGTGAGTATTGAAGATTGAGGATTTGGGACTGAAGATTGAAGATTGAGGATTGAGGATTGAGGATTGAGGATTGAGGATTGACGATTGAAGATTGAAGATTGAGGATTGGGTATTGAGTATTGAAAATGAGGATTGAGGATTGAGGATTGAGGATTGAGGATTGAGGATTGAAGATTGAGTACTGAGGATTGAAGATTAAGGTTGAGGATTGAGGATTGAGGATTGATGATTGAGGATTGAGGATTGAGGATTGAGGATTGAAGATTGAGAATTGAGGATTGAAGATTGAGGATTGAGGATTGAGGATTGATTATTGAGGATTGAGGATTGAGGATTGAGGATTGAGGATTGAAGATTGAGGATTGGGTATTGAGGATTGAAGATTGAGGATTGAGTATTGAGTATTGAGGATTGAGGATTGAAGATTGGGTATTGAGGATTGAAGATTGACGATTGAGGATTGAGGATTGAGTATTGAGGATTGAGTATTGACGATTGAGTATTGAGGATTGAAGATTGACGATTGAGGATTGAGGATTGAGGATTGAGGATTGAGGATTGAAGATTGAGTATTGAGTATTGAAGATTGAGGATTGAAGATTGAGGATTGAGGATTGAGGATTGAGGATTGCGTACTGAGGATTGAAGATTAAGATTGAGGATTGAGGATTGAGGATTGAGGATTGAGGATTGAGGATTGAAGATTGAGGATTGCGTATTGAGGATTGAAGATTGAGGATTGAGGATTGAGGATTGAGGATTGAGGATTGAAGATTGAGTACTGAGGATTGAAGATTAAGATTGAGGATTGAGGATTGAGGATTGAGGATTGAGGATTGAGGATTGAAGATTGAGTATTGAGGATTGAAGATTGAGGATTAAGGATTGAAGATTGGGGATTGAGGATTGAGGATTGAGGATTGAGGATTGGAGAATGAGGACTGGGGATTGAGAATTGAGGATTGAGGATTGAGGATTGAGTATTGGGGATTGAGTATTGAAGATTCAGTATTGAGGATTGAAGATTGAGAATTGAAGATTGAGGATTGAACACTGAGGACTGAGGATTGAACACTGAGGACTGAGAGTTCAGGGTTGAGTGATGAGAATTGATGTTTGTGGATAGAGATTTGAATATTGCAGATTGAGTATTGAGTATTGAAAACTGTGAATTGAGGATATTCTATTGCGGATTGAGGATTTACAACTGATTGTTGAGGACTGAGGGCTGAAGATTGAGGATGCAGAATTGAGGATTCAGAATTGAGGTTTGAGGACTGAGGATTGAGGTTTGAAGATTGAGTATTGAGGATTGAAGATTGAGGATTGAGGATTGAGGATTGAGGATTGAGGATTGAGGATTGAGGATTGAAGGTTCAGTATTGTGGATTGAAGATTGAGAATTGAGGATTGAGGATTGTACATTGAGGTCTGAGCGCTCAGGGTCGAGTGATGAGATTTGATGTTTGTGGATAGAGATTTGAAGATTGCAGATTGAGTATTGAGTATTGAAAACTGTGAATTCAGGATATTCTATTGGGGATTGAGGATTGATAACTGATTGTTGAGTACTGAGGGCTGAAGATTGAGGATGCAGGATTGAGGATTCAGAATTTAGGTTTGAGGACTGAGGATTGAGGATTGGAGAATGAGGATAGAATATTGAGTATTGAGGATTGAAGATTGAGGATTGAAAATTGAGGATTGAGGATTGAGGATTGAAAATTGAGGATTGAGGATTGAGGATTGAGGATTGAAGATTGAGAATTGAGGATTGAAGATTGAGGATTGAGGATTGAGGATTGAGGATTGAGGATTGAGGATTGAGGATTGCGGATAGAGGATCGAGGATTGGGTATTGCGGATTGAACATTGAGGATTGAGGATTGAGGACTGAGGATTGAGGATTGAGGATTGAGGATTGAGGATTGAGGATTGAGGATTGAAGATTGAGGATTGAGTATTGAAGATTGAGGAATGAGGATTGAGGATTGACGGTTGAGGATTGAGGATTGAGGATTGAGGATTGAAGATTGAGTATTGAGGACTGAAAACTGACGATTGAGGATTGAGGATGGAGGATTGAATATTGAGTATTGAGGATTGAAGATTGGGGATTGAAAATTGAGGATTGAGGATTGAGGATTGAGGATTGAGGATTGAGGATTGAGGATTGAGGATAGAGGATTGAGTATTGAGGATTGAAGATTGAGGATTGAGGATTGAGGATTGAGGATTGAGGATTGAGTGTTGACGACTGAGGACGAGGACTGACGGTTGAGGATTGAGGATTGAGGACTGAGGATTGAGGATTAAGGATTGAGCATTGAGGATTGAAGATTGAGGACTGGGGATTGAGGATTGAAGATCGAGGATTAAGGATTGAAGATTGGGGATTGAGGATCTAGGATTGATGATTGATTATTGAGGATTGAATATTGCGGATTGAGGATTGAAGATTGAGTATTGAGGATTGAAAATTGAGGATTGAGGATTGAGGATTGAGGATTGGGGATTGAAGAATAAGGATTGAGGATTGAGAATTGAGGATTGAAGATTGCAAATTGAGTATTGAGGATTGAAGATTGAGGATTGAGGGTTGAGGATTGAGGCCTGAGGATTGAAGATTGAGTATTGAGGATTGAAGACTGACGATTGAGGATTGAGGATGGAGGATTGAATATTGAATATTGAGGATTGAAGGTTGACGATTGAAAATTGAGGATTGAGGATTGAGGATTGAGGATTGAGGATTGAGGATTGAGGATTGAGGATTGAGGATTGGAGAATGAGGACTGGGGATTGAGAATTGATGATTGAGGATTGAGGAATGAAGATTGTGGATTGGGTATTGAGGATTGAAGAATGAGGATTGAGGATATTCTATTGCGGATTGAGGATTGACAACTGATTGTTGAGGACAAGAGGGCTGAAGATTGAGGATGCAGGATTGAGGATTTAGAATTGAGGTTTGAGGACTGAGGATTAAGGATTGGGGAATGAGGATTGAAGATTGAGGATTGAGGATTGAAGATTGCAGATTGAGTATTGAGGATTGAAGATTGCGGATTGAGGATTGAGGATTGAGGATTGAGGATTGGAGATTGAATATTGAGGATTGAAGACTGACGATTGAGGGTTGAGGATTGAGGATTGAGGATTGAAGATTGAGTATTGAGGATTGAAAGTTGAGGATTGAGGATTGAGGATTGAGGATTGAGGATTGAGGATTGAAGAATGAGGATTGAGGATTGAGGATTGAGGATTGAAGATTGCAAATTGAGTATTGAGGATTGAAGATTGAGGATTGAGGATTGAGGATTGTGGCCTGAGGACTGAAGATTGAGTATGGAGGATTGAAGACTGACGATTAAGGATTGAGGATGGAGGATTGAATATTGAATATTGAGGTTTGAAGATTGAGGATTGAAAATTGAGGATTGAGGATTGAGGATTGAGGATTGAGTATTGAGGATTGAGGATTGAGGATTGAGGATTGGAGAATGAGGACTGGGGATTGAGAATTGAGGATTGAAGATTGAGGATTGAGTATTGGGGATTGAGTATTGAAGATTCAGTATTGAGGATTGAAGATTGAGAATTGAAGATTGAGGATTGAACACTGAGGACTGAGGATTGAACACTGAGGACTGAGAGTTCAGGGTTGAGTGATGAGAATTGATGTTTGTGGATAGAGATTTGAATATTGCAGATTGAGTATTGAGTATTGAAAACTGTGAATTGAGGATATTCTATTGCGGATTGAGGATTGACAACTGATTGTTGAGGACTGAGGGCTGAAGATTGAGGATGCAGAATTGAGGATTCAGAATTGAGGTTTGAGGACTGAGGATTGAGGTTTGAAGATTGAGTATTGAGGATTGAAGATTGAGGATTGAGGATTGAGGATTGAGGATTGAGGATTGAGGATTGAGGATTGAAGGTTCAGTATTGTGGATTGAAGATTGAGAATTGAGGATTGAGGATTGAACATTGAGGTCTGAGCGCTCAGGGTCGAGTGATGAGAATTGATGTTTGTGGATAGAGATTTGAAGATTGCAGATTGAGTATTGAGTATTGAAAACTGTGAATTGAGGATATTCTATTGGGGATTGAGGATTGATAACTGATTGTTGAGTACTGAGGGCTGAAGATTGAGGATGCAGGATTGAGGATTCAGAATTTAGGTTTGAGGACTGAGGATTGAGGATTGGAGAATGAGGATTGAAGATTGAGGATGGAGGATTGAATATTGAATATTGAGGATTGAAGATTGAGGATTGAAAATTGAGGATTGAGGATTGAGGATTGAGGACTGAAGATTGAGAATTGAGGATTGAAGATTGAGGATTGAGGATTGAGGATTGAGGATTGAGGATTGAGGATTGAGGATTGCGGATAGAAGATTGAGGATTGGGTATTGCGGATTGAACATTGAGGATTGAGGATTGAGGACTGAGGATTGAGGATTGAGGATTGAGAATTGAGGATTGAGGATTGAGGATTGAAGATTGAGGATTGGGTATTGAGGATTGAAGAATGAGGATTGAGGATTGAGGATTGAGGATTGAGGATTGAGGATTGAGGATTGAAGACTGAGTATTGAGGATTGAAGATTGAGGATTGAGGAGTGAGTATTGAAGATTGAGGATTTGGGACTGAAGATTGAAGATTGAGGATTGAGGATTGAGGATTGAGGATTGAGGATTGACGATTGAAGATTGAAGATTGAGGATTGGGTATTGAGTATTGAAAATGAGGATTGAGGATTGAGGATTGAGGATTGAGGATTGAGGATTGAAGATTGAGTACTGAGGATTGAAGATTAAGGTTGAGGATTGAGGATTGAGGATTGAGGATTGAGGATTGAGGATTGAGGATTGAGGATTGAAGATTGAGAATTGAGGATTGAAGATTGAGGATTGAGGATTGAGGATTGATTATTGAGGATTGAGGATTGAGGATTGAGGATTGAGGATTGAAGATTGAGGATTGGGTATTGAGGATTGAAGATTGAGGATTGAGTATTGAGTATTGAGGATTGAGGATTGAAGATTGGGTATTGAGGATTGAAGATTGACGATTGAGGATTGAGGATTGAGTATTGAGGATTGAGTATTGACGATTGAGTATTGAGGATTGAAGATTGACGATTGAGGATTGAGGATTGAGGATTGAGGATTGAGGATTGAAGATTGAGTATTGAGTATTGAAGATTGAGGATTGAAGATTGAGGATTGAGGATTGAGGATTGAGGATTGCGTACTGAGGATTGAAGATTAAGATTGAGGATTGAGGATTGAGGATTGAGGATTGAGGATTGAGGATTGAAGATTGAGGATTGCGTATTGAGGATTGAAGATTGAGGATTGAGGATTGAGGATTGAGGATTGAGGATTGAAGATTGAGTACTGAGGATTGAAGATTAAGATTGAGGATTGAGGATTGAGGATTGAGGATTGAGGATTGAGGATTGAAGATTGAGTATTGAGGATTGAAGATTGAGGATTAAGGATTGAAGATTGGGGATTGAGGATCTAGGATTGGAGATTGATTATTGAGGATTGAATATTGCGGATTGAGGATTGAAGATTGAGTATTGAGGATTGAAAATTGAGGATTGAGGATTGAGGATTGAGGATTGGGGATTGAAGAATGAGGATTGAGGATTGAGAATTGAGGATTGAAGATTGCAAATTGAGTATTGAGGATTGAAGATTGAGGATTGAGGATTGAAGATTGAGTACTGAGGATTGAAGATTAAGATTGAGGATTGAGGATTGAAGATTGAGGATTGAGGATTGAGTGTTGACGATTGAGGACGAGGACTGACTGTTGAGGATTGAGGTTTGAGGGTTGAGGATTGATGATTGAGGACTGAGGATTGAGGATTAAGGATTGAGCATTGAGGATTGAAGAATGAGGACTGGGGATTGAGGATTGAGGATTGAGGATTGAAGATTGAGTATTGAGTATTGAAGATTGAGGATTGAGGATTGAGGATTGACGGTTGAGGATTGAGGATTGAGGATTGAGGATTGAAGATTGAGTATTGAGGACTGAAAACTGACGATTGAGGATTGAGGATGGAGGATTGAATATTGAGTATTGAGGATTGAAGATTGAGGATTGAAAATTGAGGATTGAGGATTGAGGATTGAGGATTGAGGATTGAGGATTGAGGATTGAGGATAGAGGATTGAGTATTGAGGATTGAAGATTGAGGATTGAGGATTGAGGATTGAGGATTGAGGATTGAGGATTGAGTGTTGACGACTGAGGACGAGGACTGACGGTTGAGGATTGAGGTTTGAGGGTTGAGGATTGAGGATTGAGGACTGAGGATTGAGGATTAAGTATTGAGCATTGAGGATTGAAGATTGAGAACTGGGGATTGAGGATTGAAGATTGAGGATTAAGGATTGAAGATTGGGGATTGAGGATCTAGGATTGATGATTGATTATTGAGGATTGAATATTGCGGATTGAGGATTGAAGATTGAGTATTGAGGATTGAAAATTGAGGATTGAGGATTGAGGATTGAGGATTGGGGATTGAAGAATAAGGATTGAGGATTGAGAATTGAGGATTGAAGATTGCAAATTGAGTATTGAGGATTGAAGATTGAGGATTGAGGGTTGAGGATTGAGGCCTGAGGATTGAAGATTGAGTATTGAGGATTGAAGACTGACGATTGAGGATTGAGGATGGAGGATTGAATATTGAATATTGAGGATTGAAGGTTGACGATTGAAAATTGAGGATTGAGGATTGAGGATTGAGGATTGAGGATTGAGGATTGAGGATTGAGGATTGAGGATTGGAGAATGAGGACTGGGGATTGAGAATTGATGATTGAGGATTGAGGAATGAAGATTGTGGATTGGGTATTGAGGATTGAAGAATGAGGATTGAGGATATTCTATTGCGGATTGAGGATTGACAACTGATTGTTGAGGACTGAGGGCTGAAGATTGAGGATGCAGGATTGAGGATTCAGAATTGAGGTTTGAGGACTGAGGATTTAGGATTGGGGAATGAGGATTGAAGATTGAGGATTGAGGATTGAAGATTGCAGATTGAGTATTGAGGATTGAAGATTGCGGATTGAGGATTGAGGATTGAGGATTGAGGATTGGAGATTGAATATTGAGGATTGAAGACTGACGATTGAGGGTTGAGGATTGAGGATTGAGGATTGAGGATTGAAGATTGAGTATTGAGGATTGAAAGTTGAGGATTGAGGATTGAGGATTGAGGATTGAGGATTGAGGATTGAAGAATGAGGATTGAGGATTGAGGATTGAGGATTGAAGATTGCAAATTGAGTATTGAGGATTGAAGATTGAGGATTGAGGATCGAGGATTGTGGCCTGAGGACTGAAGATTGAGTATGGAGGATTGAAGACTGACGATTAAGGATTGAGGATGGAGGATTGAATATTGAATATTGAGGTTTGAAGATTGAGGATTGAAAATTGAGGATTGAGGATTGAGGATTGAGGATTGAGTATTGAGGACTGAGGATTGAGGATTGAGGATTGGAGAATGAGGACTGGGGATTGAGAATTGAGGATTGAGGATTGAGGATTGAGTATTGGGGATTGAGTATTGAAGATTCAGTATTGAGGATTGAAGATTGAGAATTGAAGATTGAGGATTGAACACTGAGGACTGAGGATTGAACACTGAGGACTGAGAGTTCAGGGTTGAGTGATGAGAATTGATGTTTGTGGATAGAGATTTGAATATTGCAGATTGAGTATTGAGTATTGAAAACTGTGAATTGAGGATATTCTATTGCGGATTGAGGATTTACAACTGATTGTTGAGGACTGAGGGCTGAAGATTGAGGATGCAGAATTGAGGATTCAGAATTGACGTTTGAGGACTGAGGATTGAGGTTTGAAGATTGAGTATTGAGGATTGAAGATTGAGGATTGAGGATTGAGGATTGAGGATTGAGGATTGAGGATTGAGGATTGAAGGTTCAGTATTGTGGATTGAAGATTGAGAATTGAGGATTGAGGATTGAACATTGAGGTCTGAGCGCTCAGGGTCGAGTGATGAGATTTGATGTTTGTGGATAGAGATTTGAAGATTGCAGATTGAGTATTGAGTATTGAAAACTGTGAATTCAGGATATTCTATTGGGGATTGAGGATTGATAACTGATTGTTGAGTACTGAGGGCTGAAGATTGAGGATGCAGGATTGAGGATTCAGAATTTAGGTTTGAGGACTGAGGATTGAGGATTGGAGAATGAGGATAGAATATTGAGTATTGAGGATTGAAGATTGAGGATTGAAAATTGAGGATTGAGGATTGAGGATTGAAAATTGAGGATTGAGGATTGAGGATTGAGGATTGAAGATTGAGAATTGAGGATTGAAGATTGAGGATTGAGGATTGAGGATTGAGGATTGAGGATTGAGGATTGAGGATTGCGGATAGAGGATCGAGGATTGGGTATTGCGGATTGAACATTGAGGATTGAGGATTGAGGACTGAGGATTGAGGATTGAGGATTGAGAATTGAGGATTGAGGATTGAGGATTGAAGATTGAGGATTGGGTATTGAGGATTGAAGAATGAGGATTGGGGATTGAGGATTGAGGATTGAGGATTGAGGATTGAGGATTGAAGACTGAGTATTGAGGATTGAAGATTGAGGATTGAGGAGTGAGTATTGAAGATTGAGGATTTGGGACTGAAGATTGAAGATTGAGGATTGAGGATTGAGGATTGAGGATTGAGGATTGACGATTGAAGATTGAAGATTGAGGATTGGGTATTGAGTATTGAAAATGAGGATTGAGGATTGAGGATTGAGGATTGAGGATTGAAGATTGAGTACTGAGGATTGAAGATTAAGGTTGAGGATTGAGGATTGAGGATTGAGGATTGAGGATTGAGGATTGAGGATTGAGGATTGAAGATTGAGTATTGAGGATTGAAGATTGAGGATTGAGGATTGAGGACTGATTATTGAGGATTGAGGATTGAGGATTGAGGATTGAGGATTGAAGATTGAGGATTGGGTATTGAGGATTGAAGATTGAGGATTGAGTATTGAGTATTGAGGATTGAGGATTGAAGATTGGGTATTGAGGATTGAAGATTGACGATTGAGGATTGAGGATTGAGTATTGAGGATTGAGTATTGACGATTGAGTATTGAGGATTGAAGATTGACGATTGAGGATTGAGGATTGAGGATTGAGGATTGAGGATTGAAGATTGAGTATTGAGTATTGAAGATTGAGGATTGAGGATTGAGGATTGAGGATTGAGGATTGAAGATTGCGTACTGAGGATTGAAGATTAAGATTGAGGGTTGAGGATTGAGGATTGAGGATTGAGGATTGAGGATTGAAGATTGAGGATTGCGTATTGAGGATTGAAGATTGAGGATTGAGGATTGAGGATTGAGGATTGAGGATTGAAGATTGAGTACTGAGGATTGAAGATTAAGATTGAGGATTGAGGATTGAGGATTGAGGATTGAGGATTGAGGATTGAAGATTGAGTATTGAGGATTGAAGATTGAGGATTGAGGATTGAGGATTGAGGATTGAGGATTGAGTATTGAGGATTGAGGATTGAAGATTGAGGATTGGGTATTGAGGATTGAGTATTGAGGATTGAAGATTGACGATTGAGGATTGAGGATTGAGGATTGAAGATTGAGGATTGAGGATTGAGGATTGAGGATTGAGGATTGAGGATTGGAGAATGAGGACTGGTGATTGAGAATTGATGATTGAGGATTGAGGAATGAAGATTGTGGATTGGGTATTGAGGATTGAAGAATGAGGATTGAGGATATTCTATTGCGGATTGAGGATTGACAACTGATTGTTGAGGACTGAGGGCTGAAGATTGAGGATGCAGGATTGAGGATTCAGAATTGAGGTTTGAGGACTGAGCATTAAGGATTGGAGAATGAGGATTGAAGATTGAGGATTGAGGATTGAAGATTGCAGATTGAGTATTGAGGATTGAAGATTGCGGATTGAGGATTGAGGATTGAGGATTGAGGATTGAAGATTGAATATTGAGGATTGAAGACTGACTATTGAGGGTTGAGGATTGAGGATTGAGGATTGAAGATTGAGTATTGAGGATTGAAAATTGAGGATTGAGAATTGAGGATTGAGGATTGAGGATTGAAGAATGAGGATTGAGGATTGAGGATTGAGGAATGAAGATTGCAAATTGAGTATTGAGGATTGAAGATTGAGGATTGAGGATTGAGGATTGAGGCCTGAGGATTGAAGATTGAGTATGGAGGATTGAAGACTGACGATTGAGGATTGAGGATGGAGGATTGAATATTGAATATTGAGGATTGAAGATTGAGGATTGAAAATTGAGGATTGAGGATTGAGGATTGAGGATTGAGGATTGAGGATTGAGGATTGAGGATTGAGGATTGGAGAATGAGGACTGGGGATTGAGAATTGAGGATTGAGGATTGAGGATTGAGTATTGGGGATTGAGTATTGAAGATTCAGTATTGAGGATTGAAGATTGAGAATTGAAGATTGAGGATTGAACACTGAGGACTGAGAGTTCAGGGTTGAGTGATGAGAATTGATGTTTGTGGATAGAGATTTGAATATTGCAGATTGAGTATTGAGTATTGAAAACTGTGAATTGAGGATATTCTATTGCGGATTGAGGATTGACAACTGATTGTTGAGGACTGAGGGCTGAAGATTGAGGATGCAGAATTGAGGATTCAGAATTGAGGTTTGAGGACTGAGGATTGAGGTTTGAAGATTGAGTATTGAGGATTGAAGATTGAGGATTGAGGATTGAGGATTGAGGATTGAGGATTGAGGATGAGTGCTGAGGTTTGAGGTTTGAGGTTTGAGGACTGAGGACTGAGGATTGAGGGTTGAGAATTGAGGATTGAGGGTTGAGTATTGAAGATTGAGGATTGGGTATTGAGGATTGAAGAATGACGATTGAGGATTGAAGAATGAGGATTGAGTATTGAGTATTGAGGGTTGAGGATTGAAGATTTAGTATTGAGGATTGAAGTTTGACGATTGAGGATTGAGGATTGAGGATCGAGTATTGAGGATTGAGGATTGAGGATTGAAGATTGAGTACTGAGGATTGAAGATTAAGATTGAGGATTGAGGATTGAAGATTGAGGATTGAGGATTGAGTGTTGACGATTGAGGACGAGGACTGACTGTTGAGGATTGAGGTTTGAGGGTTGAGGATTGATGATTGAGGACTGAGGATTGAGGATTAAGGATTGAGCATTGAGGATTGAAGATTGAGGACTGGGGTTTGAGGATTGTGGATTGAGGATTGAAGATTGAGTATTGGGTATTGAAGATTGAGGATTGAGGATTGAGGATTGACGGTTGAGGATTGACGGTTGAGGATTGAGGATTGAGGATTGAAGATTGAGTATTGAGGACTGAAAACTGACGATTGAGGATTGAGGATGGAGGACTGAATATTGAGTATTGAGGATTGAAGATTGAGGATTGAAAATTGAGGATTGAGGATTGAGGATTGAGGATTGAGGATTGAGGATTGAGGATTGAGGATTGAGGATTGAGTATTGAGGATTGAAGATTGAGGATTGAGGATTGAGGATTGAGGATTGAGGATTGAGTGTTGACGACTGAGGACGAGGACTGACGGTTGAGGATTGAGGTTTGAGGGTTGAGGATTGAGGATTGAGGACTGAGGATTGAGGATTAAGGATTGAGCATTGAGGATTGAAGATTGAGGACTGGGGATTGAGGATTGAAGATTGAGGATTAAGGATTGAAGATTGGGGATTGAGGATCTAGGATTGGAGATTGATTATTGAGGATTGAATATTGCGGATTGAGGATTGAAGATTGAGTATTGAGGATTGAAAATTGAGGATTGAGGATTGAGGATTGAGGATTGGGGATTGAAGAATGAGGATTGAGGATTGAGAATTGAGGATTGAAGATTGCAAATTGAGTATTGAGGATTGAAGATTGAGGATTGAGGATTGAAGATTGAGTACTGAGGATTGAAGATTAAGATTGAGGATTGAGGATTGAAGATTGAGGATTGAGGATTGAGTGTTGACGATTGAGGACGAGGACTGACTGTTGAGGATTGAGGTTTGAGGGTTGAGGATTGATGATTGAGGACTGAGGATTGAGGATTAAGGATTGAGCATTGAGGATTGAAGAATGAGGACTGGGGATTGAGGATTGAGGATTGAGGATTGAAGATTGAGTATTGAGTATTGAAGATTGAGGATTGAGGATTGAGGATTGACGGTTGAGGATTGAGGATTGAGGATTGAGGATTGAAGATTGAGCATTGAGGACTGAAAGCTGACGATTGAGGATTGAGGATGGAGGATTGAATACTGAGTATTGAGGATTGAAGATTGAGGATTGAAAATTGAGGATTGAGGATTGAGGATTGAGGATTGAGGATTGAGGATTGAGGATTGAAGATTGAGGATTGAGGATTGAGGATTGAGTATTGAGGATTGAAGATTGAGGATTGAGGATTGAGGATTGAGGATTGAGGATTGAGTGTTGACGACTGAGGACGAGGACTGACGGTTGAGGATTCAGGTTTGAGGGTTGAGGATTGAGGATTGAGGACTGAGGATTGAGGATTAAGGATTGAGCATTGAGGATTGAAGATTGAGGACTGGGGATTGAGGATTGAAGATTGAGGATTAAGGATTGAAGATTGGGGATTGAGGATCTAGGATTGGAGATTGATTATTGAGGATTGAATATTGCGGATTGAGGATTGAAGATTGAGTATTGAGGATTGAAAATTGAGGATTGAGGATTGTGGATTGAGGATTGGGGATTGAAGAATAAGGATTGAGGATTGAGAATTGAGGATTGAAGATTGCAAATTGAGTATTGAGGATTGAAGATTGAGGATTGAGGGTTGAGGATTGAGGCCTGAGGATTGAAGATTGAGTATTGAGGATTGAAGACTGACGATTGAGGATTGAGGATGGAGGATTGAATATTGAATATTGAGGATTGAAGGTTGACGATTGAAAATTGAGGATTGAGGATTGAGGATTGAGGATTGAGGATTGAGGATTGAGGATTGAGGATTGAGGATTGGAGAATGAGGACTGGGGATTGAGAATTGATGATTGAGGATTGAGGAATGAAGATTGTGGATTGGGTATTGAGGATTGAAGAATGAGGATTGAGGATATTCTATTGCGGATTGAGGATTGACAACTGATTGTTGAGGACTGAGGGCTGAAGATTGAGGATGCAGGATTGAGGATTCAGAATTGAGGTTTGAGGACTGAGGATTAAGGATTGGGGAATGAGGATTGAAGATTGAGGATTGAGGATTGAAGATTGCAGATTGAGTATTGAGGATTGAAGATTGCGGATTGAGGATTGAGGATTGAGGATTGAGGATTGGAGATTGAATATTGAGGATTGAAGACTGACGATTGAGGGTTGAGGATTGAGGATTGAGGATTGAAGATTGAGTATTGAGGATTGAAAGTTGAGGATTGAGGATTGAGGATTGAGGATTGAGGATTGAGGGTTGAAGAATGAGGATTGAGGATTGAGGATTGAGGATTGAAGATTGCAAATTGAGTATTGAGGATTGAAGATTGAGGATTGAGGATTGAGGATTGTGGCCTGAGGACTGAAGATTGAGTATGGAGGATTGAAGACTGACGATTAAGGATTGAGGATGGAGGATTGAATATTGAATATTGAGGTTTGAAGATTGAGGATTGAAAATTGAGGATTGAGGATTGAGGATTGAGGATTGAGGATTGAGGATTGAGGATTGAGGATTGAGGATTGGAGAATGAGGACTGGGGATTGAGAATTGAGGATTGAGGATTGAGGATTGAGTATTGGGGATTGAGTATTGAAGATTCAGTATTGAGGATTGAAGATTGAGAATTGAAGATTGAGGATTGAACACTGAGGACTGAGGATTGAACACTGAGGACTGAGAGTTCAGGGTTGAGTGATGAGAATTGATGTTTGTGGATAGAGATTTGAATGTTGCAGATTGAGTATTGAGTATTGAAAACTGTGAATTGAGGATATTCTATTGCGGATTGAGGATTGACAACTGATTGTTGAGGACTGAGGGCTGAAGATTGAGGATGCAGAATTGAGGATTCAGAACTGAGGTTTGAGGACTGAGGATTGAGGTTTGAAGATTGAGTATTGAGGATTGAAGATTGAGGATTGAGGATTGAGGATTGAGGATTGAGGATTGAGGATTGAAGATTGAGTATTGAGGATTGAAGATTGAGGATTGAGGATTGAGGACTGATTATTGAGGATTGAGGATTGAGGATTGAGGATTGAGGATTGAAGATTGAGGATTGGGTATTGAGGATTGAAGATTGAGGATTGAGTATTGAGTATTGAGGATTGAGGATTGAAGATTGGGTATTGAGGATTGAAGATTGACGATTGAGGATTGAGGATTGAGTATTGAGGATTGAGTATTGACGATTGAGTATTGAGGATTGAAGATTGACGATTGAGGATTGAGGATTGAGGATTGAGGATTGAGGATTGAAGATTGAGTATTGAGTATTGAAGATTGAGGATTGAGGATTGAGGATTGAGGATTGAGGATTGAAGATTGCGTACTGAGGATTGAAGATTAAGATTGAGGGTTGAGGATTGAGGATTGAGGATTGAGGATTGAGGATTGAAGATTGAGGATTGCGTATTGAGGATTGAAGATTGAGGATTGAGGATTGAGGATTGAGGATTGAGGATTGAAGATTGAGTACTGAGGATTGAAGATTAAGATTGAGGATTGAGGATTGAGGATTGAGGATTGAGGATTGAGGATTGAGGATTGAGGATTGAAGATTGAGTATTGAGGATTGAAGATTGAGGATTGAGGATTGAGGATTGAGGATTGAGGATTGAGTATTGAGGATTGAGGATTGAAGATTGAGGATTGGGTATTGAGGATTGAGTATTGAGGATTGAAGATTGACGATTGAGGATTGAGGATTGAGGATTGAAGATTGAGGATTGAGGATTGAGGATTGAGGATTGAGGATTGAGGATTGGAGAATGAGGACTGGTGGTTGAGAATTGATGATTGAGGATTGAGGAATGAAGATTGTGGATTGGGTATTGAGGATTGAAGAATGAGGATTGAGGATATTCTATTGCGGATTGAGGATTGACAACTGATTGTTGAGGACTGAGGGCTGAAGATTGAGGATGCAGGATTGAGGATTCAGAATTGGGGTTTGAGGACTGAGGATTAAGGATTGGAGAATGAGGATTGAAGATTGGGGATTGAGGATTGAAGATTGCAGATTGAGTATTGAGGATTGAAGATTGCGGATTGAGGATTGAGGATTGAGGATTGAGGATTGAGGATTGAAGATTGAATATTGAGGATTGAAGACTGACTATTGAGGGTTGAGGATTGAGGATTGAGGATTGAAGATTGAGTATTGAGGATTGAAAATTGAGGATTGAGAATTGAGGATTGAGGATTGAGGATTGAAGAATGAGGATTGAGGATTGAGGATTAAGGAATGAAGATTGCAAATTGAGTATTGAGGATTGAAGATTGAGGATTGAGGATTGAGGATTGAGGCCTGAGGATTGAAGATTGAGTATGGAGGATTGAAGACTGACGATTGAGGATTGAGGATGGAGGATTGAATATTGAATATTGAGGATTGAAGATTGAGGATTGAAAATTGAGGATTGAGGATTGAGGATTGAGGATTGAGGATTGAGGATTGAGGATTGAGGATTGAGGATTGGAGAATGAGGACTGGGGATTGAGAATTGAGGATTGAGGATTGAGGATTGAGTATTGGGGATTGAGTATTGAAGATTCAGTATTGAGGATTGAAGATTGAGAATTGAAGATTGAGGATTGAACACTGAGGACTGAGAGTTCAGGGTTGAGTGATGAGAATTGATGTTTGTGGATAGAGATTTGAATATTGCAGATTGAGTATTGAGTATTGAAAACTGTGAATTGAGGATATTCTATTGCGGATTGAGGATTGACAACTGATTGTTGAGGACTGAGGGCTGAAGATTGAGGATGCAGAATTGAGGATTCAGAATTGAGGTTTGAGGACTGAGGATTGAGGTTTGAAGATTGAGTATTGAGGATTGAAGATTGAGGATTGAGGATTGAGGATTGAGGATTGAGGATTGAGGATGAGTGCTGAGGTTTGAGGTTTGAGGTTTGAGGACTGAGGACTGAGGATTGAGGGTTGAGAATTGAGGATTGAGGGTTGAGTATTGAAGATTGAGGATTGGGTATTGAGGATTGAAGAATGACGATTGAGGATTGAAGAATGAGGATTGAGTATTGAGTATTGAGGATTGAGGATTGAAGATTTAGTATTGAGGATTGAAGTTTGACGATTGAGGATTGAGGATTGAGGATCGAGTATTGAGGATTGAGGATTGAGGATTGAAGATTGAGTACTGAGGATTGAAGATTAAGATTGAGGATTGAGGATTGAAGATTGAGGATTGAGGATTGAGTGTTGACGATTGAGGACGAGGACTGACTGTTGAGGATTGAGGTTTGAGGGTTGAGGATTGATGATTGAGGACTGAGGATTGAGGATTAAGGATTGAGCATTGAGGATTGAAGATTGAGGACTGGGGTTTGAGGATTGAGGATTGAGGATTGAAGATTGAGTATTGAGTATTGAAGATTGAGGATTGAGGATTGAGGATTGACGGTTGAGGATTGAGGATTGAGGATTGAGGATTGAAGATTGAGTATTGAGGACTGAAAACTGACGATTGAGGATTGAGGATGGAGGATTGAATATTGAGTATTGAGGATTGAAGATTGAGGATTGAAAATTGAGGATTGAGGATTGAGGATTGAGGATTGAGGATTGAGGATTGAGGATTGAGGATTGAGGATTGAGTATTGAGGATTGAAGATTGAGGATTGAGGATTGAGGATTGAGGATTGAGGATTGAGTGTTGACGACTGAGGACGAGGACTGACGGTTGAGGATTGAGGTTTGAGGGTTGAGGATTGAGGGTTGAGGACTGAGGATTGAGGATTAAGGATTGAGCATTGAGGATTGAAGATTGAGGACTGGGGATTGAGGATTGAAGATTGAGGATTAAGGATTGAAGATTGGGGATTGAGGATCTAGGATTGGAGATTGATTATTGAGGATTGAATATTGCGGATTGAGGATTGAAGATTGAGTATTGAGGATTGAAAATTGAGGATTGAGGATTGAGGATTGAGGATTGGGGATTGAAGAATGAGGATTGAGGATTGAGAATTGAGGATTGAAGATTGCAAATTGAGTATTGAGGATTGAAGATTGAGGATTGAGGATTGAAGATTGAGTACTGAGGATTGAAGATTAAGATTGAGGATTGAGGATTGAAGATTGAGGATTGAGGATTGAGTGTTGACGATTGAGGACGAGGACTGACTGTTGAGGATTGAGGTTTGAGGGTTGAGGATTGATGATTGAGGACTGAGGATTGAGGATTAAGGATTGAGCATTGAGGATTGAAGAATGAGGACTGGGGATTGAGGATTGAGTATTGAGGATTGAAGATTGAGTATTGAGTATTGAAGATTGAGTACTGAGGATTGAAGATTAAGATTGAGGATTGAGGATTGAAGATTGAGGATTGAGGATTGAGTGTTGACGATTGAGGACGAGGACTGACTGTTGAGGATTGAGGTTTGAGGGTTGAGGATTGATGATTGAGGACTGAGGATTGAGGATTAAGGATTGAGGATTGAGGATTGACGGTTGAGGATTGAGGATTGAGGATTGAGGATTGAAGATTGAGTATTGAGGACTGAAAGCAGACGATTGAGGATTGAGGATGGAGGATTGAATATTGAGTATTGAGGATTGAAGATTGAGGATTGAAAATTGAGGATTGAGGATTGAGGATTGAGGATTGAGGACTGAGGATTGAGGATTGAGGATTGAGTATTGAGGATTGAAGATTGAGGATTGAGGATTGAGGATTGAGGATTGAGGATTGAGTTTTGACGACTGAGGACGAGGACTGACGGTTGAGGATTGAGGTTTGAGGGTTGAGGATTGAGGATTGAGGACTGAGGATTGAGGATTAAGGATTGAGCATTGAGGATTGAAGATTGAGGACTGGGGATTGAGGATTGAAGATTGAGGATTAAGGATTGAAGATTGGGGATTGAGGATCTAGGATTGGAGATTGATTATTGAGGATTGAATATTGCGGATTGAGGATTGAAGATTGAGTAGTGAGGATTGAAAATTGAGGATTGAGGATTGTGGATTGAGGATTGGGGATTGAAGAATAAGGATTGAGGATTGAGAATTGAGGATTGAATATTGCAAATTGAGTATTGAGGATAGAAGATTGAGGATTGAGGGTTGAGGATTGAGGCCTGAGGATTGAAGATTGAGTATTGAGGATTGAAGACTGACGATTGAGGATTGAGGATGGAGGATTGAATATTGAATATTGAGGATTGAAGGTTGACGATTGAAAATTGAGGATTGAGGATTGAGGATTGAGGATTGAGGATTGAGGATTGAGGATTGAGGATTGAGGATTGAGGATTGACGATTGAAGATTGAAGATTGAGGATTGGGTATTGAGTATTGAAAATGAGGATTGAGGATTGAGGATTGAGGATTGAGGATTGAAGATTGAGTACTGAGGATTGAAGATTAAGGTTGAGGATTGAGGATTGAGGATTGAGGATTGAGGATTGAGGATTGAGGATTGAGGATTGAAGATTGAGTATTGAGGATTGAAGATTGAGGATTGAGGATTGAGGACTGATTATTGAGGATTGAGGATTGAGGATTGAGGATTGAGGATTGAAGATTGAGGATTGGGTATTGAGGATTGAAGATTGAGGATTGAGTATTGAGTATTGAGGATTGAGGATTGAAGATTGGGTATTGAGGATTGAAGATTGACGATTGAGGATTGAGGATTGAGTATTGAGGATTGAGTATTGACGATTGAGTATTGAGGATTGAAGATTGACGATTGAGGATTGAGGATTGAGGATTGAGGATTGAGGATTGAAGATTGAGTATTGAGTATTGAAGATTGAGGATTGAGGATTGAGGATTGAGGATTGAGGATTGAAGATTGCGTACTGAGGATTGAAGATTAAGATTGAGGGTTGAGGATTGAGGATTGAGGATTGAGGATTGAGGATTGAAGATTGAGGATTGCGTATTGAGGATTGAAGATTGAGGATTGAGGATTGAGGATTGAGGATTGAGGATTGAAGATTGAGTACTGAGGATTGAAGACTAAGATTGAGGATTGAGGATTGAGGATTGAGGATTGAGGATTGAGGATTGAAGATTGAGTATTGAGGATTGAAGATTGAGGATTGAGGATTGAGGATTGAGGATTGAGGATTGAGTATTGAGGATTGAGGATTGAAGATTGAGGATTGGGTATTGAGGATTGAGTATTGAGGATTGAAGATTGACGATTGAGGATTGAGGATTGAGGATTGAAGATTGAGGATTGAGGATTGAGGATTGAGGATTGAGGATTGAGGATTGGAGAATGAGGACTGGTGATTGAGAATTGATGATTGAGGATTGAGGAATGAAGATTGTGGATTGGGTATTGAGGATTGAAGAATGAGGATTGAGGATATTCTATTGCGGATTGAGGATTGACAACTGATTGTTGAGGACTGAGGGCTGAAGATTGAGGATGCAGGATTGAGGATTCAGAATTGAGGTTTGAGGACTGAGCATTAAGGATTGGAGAATGAGGATTGAAGATTGAGGATTGAGGATTGAAGATTGCAGATTGAGTATTGAGGATTGAAGATTGCGGATTGAGGATTGAGGATTGAGGATTGAGGATTGAAGATTGAATATTGAGGATTGAAGACTGACTATTGAGGGTTGAGGATTGAGGATTGAGGATTGAAGATTGAGTATTGAGGATTGAAAATTGAGGATTGAGAATTGAGGATTGAGGATTGAGGATTGAAGAATGAGGATTGAGGATTGAGGATTGAGGAATGAAGATTGCAAATTGAGTATTGAGGATTGAAGATTGAGGATTGAGGATTGAGGATTGAGGCCTGAGGATTGAAGATTGAGTATGGAGGATTGAAGACTGACGATTGAGGATTGAGGATGGAGGATTGAATATTGAATATTGAGGATTGAAGATTGAGGATTGAAAATTGAGGATTGAGGATTGAGGATTGAGGATTGAGGATTGAGGATTGAGGATTGAGGATTGAGGATTGGAGAATGAGGACTGGGGATTGAGAATTGAGGATTGAGGATTGAGGATTGAGTATTGGGGATTGAGTATTGAAGATTCAGTATTGAGGATTGAAGATTGAGAATTGAAGATTGAGGATTGAACACTGAGGACTGAGAGTTCAGGGTTGAGTGATGAGAATTGATGTTTGTGGATAGAGATTTGAATATTGCAGATTGAGTATTGAGTATTGAAAACTGTGAATTGAGGATATTCTATTGCGGATTGAGGATTGACAACTGATTGTTGAGGACTGAGGGCTGAAGATTGAGGATGCAGAATTGAGGATTCAGAATTGAGGTTTGAGGACTGAGGATTGAGGTTTGAAGATTGAGTATTGAGGATTGAAGATTGAGGATTGAGGATTGAGGATTGAGGATTGAGGATTGAGGATGAGTGCTGAGGTTTGAGGTTTGAGGTTTGAGGACTGAGGACTGAGGATTGAGGGTTGAGAATTGAGGATTGAGGGTTGAGTATTGAAGATTGAGGATTGGGTATTGAGGATTGAAGAATGACGATTGAGGATTGAAGAATGAGGATTGAGTATTGAGTATTGAGGGTTGAGGATTGAAGATTTAGTATTGAGGATTGAAGTTTGACGATTGAGGATTGAGGATTGAGGATCGAGTATTGAGGATTGAGGATTGAGGATTGAAGATTGAGTACTGAGGATTGAAGATTAAGATTGAGGATTGAGGATTGAAGATTGAGGATTGAGGATTGAGTGTTGACGATTGAGGACGAGGACTGACTGTTGAGGATTGAGGTTTGAGGGTTGAGGATTGATGATTGAGGACTGAGGATTGAGGATTAAGGATTGAGCATTGAGGATTGAAGATTGAGGACTGGGGTTTGAGGATTGTGGATTGAGGATTGAAGATTGAGTATTGGGTATTGAAGATTGAGGATTGAGGATTGAGGATTGACGGTTGAGGATTGACGGTTGAGGATTGAGGATTGAGGATTGAAGATTGAGTATTGAGGACTGAAAACTGACGATTGAGGATTGAGGATGGAGGATTGAATATTGAGTATTGAGGATTGAAGATTGAGGATTGAAAATTGAGGATTGAGGATTGAGGATTGAGGATTGAGGATTGAGGATTGAGGATTGAGGATTGAGGATTGAGTATTGAGGATTGAAGATTGAGGATTGAGGATTGAGGATTGAGGATTGAGGATTGAGTGTTGACGACTGAGGACGAGGACTGACGGTTGAGGATTGAGGTTTGAGGGTTGAGGATTGAGGATTGAGGACTGAGGATTGAGGATTAAGGATTGAGCATTGAGGATTGAAGATTGAGGACTGGGGATTGAGGATTGAAGATTGAGGATTAAGGATTGAAGATTGGGGATTGAGGATCTAGGATTGGAGATTGATTATTGAGGATTGAATATTGCGGATTGAGGATTGAAGATTGAGTATTGAGGATTGAAAATTGAGGATTGAGGATTGAGGATTGAGGATTGGGGATTGAAGAATGAGGATTGAGGATTGAGAATTGAGGATTGAAGATTGCAAATTGAGTATTGAGGATTGAAGATTGAGGATTGAGGATTGAAGATTGAGTACTGAGGATTGAAGATTAAGATTGAGGATTGAGGATTGAAGATTGAGGATTGAGGATTGAGTGTTGACGATTGAGGACGAGGACTGACTGTTGAGGATTGAGGTTTGAGGGTTGAGGATTGATGATTGAGGACTGAGGATTGAGGATTAAGGATTGAGCATTGAGGATTGAAGAATGAGGACTGGGGATTGAGGATTGAGGATTGAGGATTGAAGATTGAGTATTGAGTATTGAAGATTGAGGATTGAGGATTGAGGATTGACGGTTGAGGATTGAGGATTGAGGATTGAGGATTGAAGATTGAGTATTGAGGACTGAAAGCTGACGATTGAGGATTGAGGATGGAGGATTGAATACTGAGTATTGAGGATTGAAGATTGAGGATTGAAAATTGAGGATTGAGGATTGAGGATTGAGGATTGAGGATTGAGGATTGAAGATTGAGGATTGAGGATTGAGGATTGAGTATTGAGGATTGAAGATTGAGGATTGAGGATTGAGGATTGAGGATTGAGGATTGAGTGTTGACGACTGAGGACGAGGACTGACGGTTGAGGATTCAGGTTTGAGGGTTGAGGATTGAGGATTGAGGACTGAGGATTGAGGATTAAGGATTGAGCATTGAGGATTGAAGATTGAGGACTGGGGATTGAGGATTGAAGATTGAGGATTAAGGATTGAAGATTGGGGATTGAGGATCTAGGATTGGAGATTGATTATTGAGGATTGAATATTGCGGATTGAGGATTGAAGATTGAGTATTGAGGATTGAAAATTGAGGATTGAGGATTGTGGATTGAGGATTGGGGATTGAAGAATAAGGATTGAGGATTGAGAATTGAGGATTGAAGATTGCAAATTGAGTATTGAGGATTGAAGATTGAGGATTGAGGGTTGAGGATTGAGGCCTGAGGATTGAAGATTGAGTATTGAGGATTGAAGACTGACGATTGAGGATTGAGGATGGAGGATTGAATATTGAATATTGAGGATTGAAGGTTGACGATTGAAAATTGAGGATTGAGGATTGAGGATTGAGGATTGAGGATTGAGGATTGAGGATTGAGGATTGAGGATTGGAGAATGAGGACTGGGGATTGAGAATTGATGATTGAGGATTGAGGAATGAAGATTGTGGATTGGGTATTGAGGATTGAAGAATGAGGATTGAGGATATTCTATTGCGGATTGAGGATTGACAACTGATTGTTGAGGACTGAGGGCTGAAGATTGAGGATGCAGGATTGAGGATTCAGAATTGAGGTTTGAGGACTGAGGATTAAGGATTGGGGAATGAGGATTGAAGATTGAGGATTGAGGATTGAAGATTGCAGATTGAGTATTGAGGATTGAAGATTGCGGATTGAGGATTGAGGATTGAGGATTGAGGATTGGAGATTGAATATTGAGGATTGAAGACTGACGATTGAGGGTTGAGGATTGAGGATTGAGGATTGAAGATTGAGTATTGAGGATTGAAAGTTGAGGATTGAGGATTGAGGATTGAGGATTGAGGATTGAGGGTTGAAGAATGAGGATTGAGGATTGAGGATTGAGGATTGAAGATTGCAAATTGAGTATTGAGGATTGAAGATTGAGGATTGAGGATTGAGGATTGTGGCCTGAGGACTGAAGATTGAGTATGGAGGATTGAAGACTGACGATTAAGGATTGAGGATGGAGGATTGAATATTGAATATTGAGGTTTGAAGATTGAGGATTGAAAATTGAGGATTGAGGATTGAGGATTGAGGATTGAGGATTGAGGATTGAGGATTGAGGATTGAGGATTGGAGAATGAGGACTGGGGATTGAGAATTGAGGATTGAGGATTGAGGATTGAGTATTGGGGATTGAGTATTGAAGATTCAGTATTGAGGATTGAAGATTGAGAATTGAAGATTGAGGATTGAACACTGAGGACTGAGGATTGAACACTGAGGACTGAGAGTTCAGGGTTGAGTGATGAGAATTGATGTTTGTGGATAGAGATTTGAATGTTGCAGATTGAGTATTGAGTATTGAAAACTGTGAATTGAGGATATTCTAGTGCGGATTGAGGATTGACAACTGATTGTTGAGGACTGAGGGCTGAAGATTGAGGATGCAGAATTGAGGATTCAGAACTGAGGTTTGAGGACTGAGGATTGAGGTTTGAAGATTGAGTATTGAGGATTGAAGATTGAGGATTGAGGATTGAGGATTGAGGATTGAGGATTGAGGATTGAAGATTGAGTATTGAGGATTGAAGATTGAGGATTGAGGATTGAGGACTGATTATTGAGGATTGAGGATTGAGGATTGAGGATTGAGGATTGAAGATTGAGGATTGGGTATTGAGGATTGAAGATTGAGGATTGAGTATTGAGTATTGAGGATTGAGGATTGAAGATTGGGTATTGAGGATTGAAGATTGACGATTGAGGATTGAGGATTGAGTATTGAGGATTGAGTATTGACGATTGAGTATTGAGGATTGAAGATTGACGATTGAGGATTGAGGATTGAGGATTGAGGATTGAGGATTGAAGATTGAGTATTGAGTATTGAAGATTGAGGATTGAGGATTGAGGATTGAGGATTGAGGATTGAAGATTGCGTACTGAGGATTGAAGATTAAGATTGAGGGTTGAGGATTGAGGATTGAGGATTGAGGATTGAGGATTGAAGATTGAGGATTGCGTATTGAGGATTGAAGATTGAGGATTGAGGATTGAGGATTGAGGATTGAGGATTGAAGATTGAGTACTGAGGATTGAAGATTAAGATTGAGGATTGAGGATTGAGGATTGAGGATTGAGGATTGAGGATTGAGGATTGAGGATTGAAGATTGAGTATTGAGGATTGAAGATTGAGGATTGAGGATTGAGGATTGAGGATTGAGGATTGAGTATTGAGGATTGAGGATTGAAGATTGAGGATTGGGTATTGAGGATTGAGTATTGAGGATTGAAGATTGACGATTGAGGATTGAGGATTGAGGATTGAAGATTGAGGATTGAGGATTGAGGATTGAGGATTGAGGATTGAGGATTGGAGAATGAGGACTGGTGGTTGAGAATTGATGATTGAGGATTGAGGAATGAAGATTGTGGATTGGGTATTGAGGATTGAAGAATGAGGATTGAGGATATTCTATTGCGGATTGAGGATTGACAACTGATTGTTGAGGACTGAGGGCTGAAGATTGAGGATGCAGGATTGAGGATTCAGAATTGGGGTTTGAGGACTGAGGATTAAGGATTGGAGAATGAGGATTGAAGATTGAGGATTGAGGATTGAAGATTGCAGATTGAGTATTGAGGATTGAAGATTGCGGATTGAGGATTGAGGATTGAGGATTGAGGATTGAGGATTGAAGATTGAATATTGAGGATTGAAGACTGACTATTGAGGGTTGAGGATTGAGGATTGAGGATTGAAGATTGAGTATTGAGGATTGAAAATTGAGGATTGAGAATTGAGGATTGAGGATTGAGGATTGAGGATTGAGGATTGAGGATTGAGTATTGACGACTGAGGACGAGGACTGACGGTTGAGGATTGAGGTTTGAGGGTTGAGGATTGAGGATTGAGGACTGAGGATTGAGGATTAAGGATTGAGCATTGAGGATTGAAGATTGAGGACTGGGGATTGAGGATTGAAGATTGAGGATTAAGGATTGAAGATTGGGGATTGAGGATCTAGGATTGGAGATTGATTATTGAGGATTGAATATTGCGGATTGAGGATTGAAGATTGAGTATTGAGGATTGAAAATTGAGGATTGAGGATTGTGGATTGAGGATTGGGGATTGAAGAATAAGGATTGAGGATTGAGAATTGAGGATTGAAGATTGCAAATTGAGTATTGAGGATTGAAGATTGAGGATTGAGGGTTGAGGATTGAGGCCTGAGGATTGAAGATTGAGTATTGAGGATTGAAGACTGACGATTGAGGATTGAGGATGGAGGATTGAATATTGAATATTGAGGATTGAAGGTTGACGATTGAAAATTGAGGATTGAGGATTGAGGATTGAGGATTGAGGATTGAGGATTGAGGATTGAGGATTGAGGATTGGAGAATGAGGACTGGGGATTGAGAATTGATGATTGAGGATTGAGGAATGAAGATTGTGGATTGGGTATTGAGGATTGAAGAATGAGGATTGAGGATATTCTATTGCGGATTGAGGATTGACAACTGATTGTTGAGGACTGAGGGCTGAAGATTGAGGATGCAGGATTGAGGATTCAGAATTGAGGTTTGAGGACTGAGGATTAAGGATTGGGGAATGAGGATTGAAGATTGAGGATTGAGGATTGAAGATTGCAGATTGAGTATTGAGGATTGAAGATTGCGGATTGAGGATTGAGGATTGAGGATTGAGGATTGGAGATTGAATATTGAGGATTGAAGACTGACGATTGAGGGTTGAGGATTGAGGTTTGAGGATTGAAGATTGAGTATTGAGGATTGAAAGTTGAGGATTGAGGATTGAGGATTGAGGATTGAGGATTGAGGATTGAAGAATGAGGATTGAGGATTGAGGATTGAGGATTGAAGATTGCAAAT
Source organism: Calliopsis andreniformis (assembly GCF_051401765.1). NCBI lineage: Eukaryota > Metazoa > Arthropoda > Insecta > Hymenoptera > Andrenidae > Calliopsis > Calliopsis andreniformis. Next base: position 1,548,666 of record NW_027480466.1, on the reverse strand, counting down.
TGAGTATTGAGGATTGAAGATTGAGGATTGAGGATTGAGGATTGAGGATTGAGGATTGAGGATTGAGGATTGAGGATTGGAGAATGAGGACTGGGGATTGAGAATTGATGATTGAGGATTGAGGATTGAGTATTGGGGATTGAGTATTGAAGATTCAGTATTGAGGATTGAAGATTGAGAATTGAAGATTGAGGATTGAACACTGAGGACTGAGGATTGAACACTGAGGACTGAGAGTTCAGGGTTGAGTGATGAGAATTGATGTTTGTGGATAGAGATTTGAATGTTGCAGATTGAGTATTGAGTATTGAAAACTGTGAATTGAGGATATTCTATTGCGGATTGAGGATTGACAACTGATTGTTGAGGACTGAGGGCTGAAGATTGAGGATGCAGAATTGAGGATTCAGAATTGAGGTTTGAGGACTGAGGATTGAGGTTTGAAGATTGAGTATTGAGGATTGAAGATTGAGGATTGAGGATTGAGGATTGAGGATTGAGGATTGAGGATTGAGGATTGAAGGTTCAGTATTGTGGATTGAAGATTGAGAATTGAGGATTGAGGATTGAACATTGAGGTCTGAGCGCTCAGGGTCGAGTGATGAGAATTGATGTTTGTGGATAGAGATTTGAAGATTGCAGATTGAGTATTGAGTATTGAAAACTGTGAATTGAGGATATTCTATTGGGGATTGAGGATTGATAACTGATTGTTGAGTACTGAGGGCTGAAGATTGAGGATGCAGGATTGAGGATTCAGAATTTAGGTTTGAGGACTGAGCATTGAGGATTGGAGAATGAGGATTGAAGATTGAGGATTGAGGATTGAAGATTGCAGATTGAGTATTGAGGACTGAAGATTATGGATTGAGGATTGAGGATTGAGGATTCAGGATTGAGGATTGAGGATTGAGGATTGAAGAATGAGGATTGAGGATTGAGGATTGAGGATTGAAGATTGCAAATTGAGTATTGAGGATTGAAGATTGAGGATTGAGGATTGAGGATTGAGGCCTGAGGATTGAAGATTGAGTATGGAGGATTGAAGACTGACGATTGAGGATTGAGGATGGAGGATTGAATATTGAATATTGAGGATTGAAGATTGAGGATTGAAAATTGAGGATTGAGAATTGAGGATTGAGGATTGAGGATTGAGGATTGAGGATTGAGGATTGAGGATTGGAGAATGAGGACTGGGGATTGAGAATTGAGGATTGAGGATTGAGGATTGAGTATTGGGGATTGAGTATTGAAGATTCAGTATTGAGGATTGAAGATTGAGAATTGAAGATTGAGGATTGAACACTGAGGACTGAGAGTTCAGGGTTGAGTGATGAGAATTGATGTTTGTGGATAGAGATTTGAATATTGCAGATTGAGTATTGAGTATTGAAAACTGTGAATTGAGGATATTCTATTGCGGATTGAGGATTGACAACTGATTGTTGAGGACTGAGGGCTGAAGATTGAGGATGCAGAATTGAGGATTCAGAATTGAGGTTTGAGGACTGAGGATTGAGGTTTGAAGATTGAGTATTGAGGATTGAAGATTGAGGATTGAGGATTGAGGATTGAGGATTGAGGATTGAGGATTGAGGATTGAAGGTTCAGTATTGTGGATTGAAGATTGAGAATTGAGGATTGAGGATTGAACATTGAGGTCTGAGCGCTCAGGGTCGAGTGATGAGAATTGATGTTTGTGGATAGAGATTTGAAGATTGCAGATTGAGTATTGAGTATTGAAAACTGTGAATTGAGGATATTCTATTGGGGATTGAGGATTGATAACTGATTGTTGAGTACTGAGGGCTGAAGATTGAGGATGCAGGATTGAGGATTCAGAATTTAGGTTTGAGGACAGAGGATTGAGGATTGGAGAATGAGGATTGAAGATTGAGGATGGAGGATTGAATATTGAATATTGAGGATTGAAAATTGAGGATTGAGGATTGAGGATTGAGGATTGAAGATTGAGAATTGAGGATTGAAGATTGAGGATTGAGGATTGAGGATTGAGGATTGAGGATTGAGGATTGAGGATTGCGGATAGAAGATTGAGGATTGGGTATTGCGGATTGAACATTCAGGATTGAGGATTGAGGACTGAGGATTGAGGGTTGAGGATTGAGAATTGAGGATTGAGGATTGAGGATTGAAGATTGAGGATTGGGTATTGAGGATTGAAGAATGAGGATTGAGGATTGAGGATTGAGGATTGAGGATTGAGGATTGAGGATTGAAGACTGAGTATTGAGTATTGAAGATTGAGGATTGAGGAGTGAGTATTGAAGATTGAGGATTTGGGACTGAAGATTGAAGATTGAGGATTGAGGATTGAGGATTGAGGATTGAGGATTGACGATTGAAGATTGAAGATTGAGGATTGGGTATTGAGTATTGAAAATGAGGATTGAGGATTGAGGATTGAGGATTGAGGATTGAAGATTGAGTACTGAGGATTGAAGATTAAGGTTGAGGATTGAGGATTGAGGATTGAGGATTGAGGATTGAGGATTGAGGATTGAGGATTGAAGATTGAGAATTGAGGATTGAAGATTGAGGATTGAGTATTGAGGATTGATTATTGAGGATTGAGGATTGAGGATTGAGGATTGAGGATTGAAGATTGAGGATTGGGTATTGAGGATTGAAGATTGAGGATTGAGTATTGAGTATTGAGGATTGAGGATTGAAGATTGGGTATTGAGGATTGAAGATTGACGATTGAGGATTGAGGATTGAGTATTGAGGATTGAGTATTGACGATTGAGTATTGAGGATTGAAGATTGACGATTGAGGATTGAGGATTGAGGATTGAGGATTGAGGATTGAAGATTGAGTATTGAGTATTGAAGATTGAGGATTGAGGATTGAGGATTGAGGATTGAGGATTGAAGATTGCGTACTGAGGATTGAAGATTAAGATTGAGGATTGAGGATTGAGGATTGAGGATTGAGGATTGAGGATTGAAGATTGAGGATTGCGTATTGAGGATTGAAGATTGAGGATTGAGGATTGAGTATTGAGGATTGAGGATTGAAGATTGAGTACTGAGGATTGAAGATTAAGATTGAGGATTGAGGATTGAGGATTGAGGATTGAGGATTGAGGATTGAAGATTGAGTATTGAGGATTGAAGAGTGAGGATTAAGGATTGAAGATTGGGGATTGAGGATCTAGGATTGGAGATTGATTATTGAGGATTGAATATTGCGGATTGAGGATTGAAGATTGAGTATTGAGGATTGAAAATTGAGGATTGAGGATTGAGGATTGAGGATTGGGGATTGAAGAATGAGGATTGAGGATTGAGAATTGAGGATTGAAGATTGCAAATTGAGTATTGAGGATTGAAGATTGAGGATTGAGGATTGAAGATTGAGTACTGAGGATTGAAGATTAAGATTGAGGATTGAGGATTGAAGATTGAGGATTGAGGATTGAGTGTTGACGATTGAGGACGAGGACTGACTGTTGAGGATTGAGGTTTGAGGGTTGAGGATTGATGATTGAGGACTGAGGATTGAGGATTAAGGATTGAGCATTGAGGATTGAAGAATGAGGACAGGGGATTGAGGATTGAGGATTGAGGATTGAAGATTGAGTATTGAGTATTGAAGATTGAGGATTGAGGATTGAGGATTGACGGTTGCGGATTGAGGATTGAGGATTGAGGATTGAAGATTGAGTATTGAGGACTGAAGACTGACGATTGAGGATTGAGGATGGAGGATTGAATATTGAGTATTGAGGATTGAAGATTGAGGATTGAAAATTGAGGATTGAGGATTGAGGATTGAGGATTGAGGATTGAGGATTGAGGATTGAGGATAGAGGATTGAGTATTGAGGATTGAAGATTGAGGATTGAGGATTGAGGATTGAGAATTGAGGATTGAAGATTGCAAATTGAGTATTGAGGATTGAAGATTGAGGATTGAGGGTTGAGGATTGAGGCCTGAGGATTGAAGATTGAGTATTGAGGATTGAAGACTGACGATTGAGGATTGAGGATGGAGGATTGAATATTGAATATTGAGGATTGAAGGTTGACGATTGAAAATTGAGGATTGAGGATTGAGGATTGAGGATTGAGGATTGAGGATTGAGGATTGAGGATTGAGGATTGAGGATTGGAGAATGAGGACTGGGGATTGAGAATTGATGATTGAGGATTGAGGAATGAAGACTGACGATTGAGGATTGAGGATGGAGGATTGAATATTGAATATTGAGGATTGAAGATCGAGGATTGAAAACTGAGGATTGAGGATTGAGGATTGAGGATTGAGGATTGAGGATTGAGGATTGAGGATTGAGGATTGAGGATTGAGGATTGGAGCATGAGGACTGGGGATTGAGAATTGATGATTGAGGATTGAAGAATGAAGATTGTGGATTGGGTATTGAGGATTGAGGATTGAAGATTGAATATTGAGGATTGAATACTGACAATTGAGGGTTGAGGATTGAGGATTGAGGATTGAAGATTGAGTATTGAGGATTGAAAATTGAGGATTGAGGATTGAGGATTGAGGATTGAGGATTGAGGATTGAAGAATGAGGATTGAGGATTGAGGATTGAGGATTGAAGATTGCAAATTGAGTATTGAGTATTGAAGATTGAGGATTGAGGATTGAGGATTGAGGCCTGAGGATTGAAGATTGAGTATTGAGGATTGAAGACTGACGATTGAGGATTGAGGATGGAGGATTGAATATTGAATATTGAGGATTGAAGATCGAGGATTGAAAACTGAGGATTGAGGATTGAGGATTGAGGATTGAGGATTGAGGATTGAGGATTGAGGATTGAGGATTGAGGATTGAGGATTGGAGCATGAGGACTGGGGATTGAGAATTGATGATTGAGGATTGAAGAATGAAGATTGTGGATTGGGTATTGAGGATTGAAGAATGAGGATTGAGGATATTCTATTGCGGATTGAGGATTGACAACTGATTGTTGAGGACTGAGGGCTGAAGATTGAGGATGCAGGATTGAGGATTCAGAATTGAGGTTTGAGGACTGAGGATTGAGGATTGGAGAATGAGGATTGAAGATTGAGGATTGAGGATTGAAGATTGCAGATTGAGTATTGAGGATTGAAGATTGCGGATTGAGGATTGAGGATTGAGGATTGAGGATTGAAGATTGAATATTGAGGATTGAAGACTGACGATTGAGGGTTGAGGATTGAAGATTGAGGATTGAGGATTGAAGATTGCAGATTGAGTATTGAGGATTGAAGATTGCGGATTGAGGATTGAGGATTGAGGATTGAGGATTGAAGATTGAATATTGAGGATTGAAGACTGACGATTGAGGGTTAAGGATTGAGGATTGAAGAATGAGGATTGAGGATTGAGGATTGAGGATTGAAGATTGCAAATTGAGTATTGAGGATTGAAGATTGAGGATTGAGAATTGAAGATTGAGGATTGGGTATTGAGGATTGAAGAATGAGGATTGAGGATTGAGGATTGAGGATTGAGGATTGAGGATTGAAGACTGAGTATTGAGGATTGAAGATTGAGGAATGAGGAGTGAGTATTGAAGATTGAGGATTTGGGACTGAGGATTGAAGATTGAGGATTGAGGATTGAGGATTGAGGATTGAGGATTGAGGATTGAGGATTGAAGATTGAGTATTGAGGATTGAAGATTGACGATTGAGGACTGAGGATTGAGGATTGAGGATTGAGGATTGAGTATTGAGTATTGAAGATTGAGGATTGAGGATTGAGGATTGACGGTTGAGGATTGAGGATTGAGGATTGAGGATTGAAGATTGAGTATTGAGGACTGAAAGCTGACGATTGAGGATTGAGGATGGAGGATTGAATATTGAGTATTGAGGATTGAAGATTGAGGATTGAAAATTGAGGATTGAGGATTGAGGATTGAGGATTGAGGATTGAGGATTGAGGATTGAGGATTGAGGATTGAGTATTGAGGATTGAAGATTGAGGATTGAGGATTGAGGATTGAGGATTGAGGATTGAGTGTTGACGACTGAGGACGAGGACTGACGGTTGAGGATTGAGGTTTGAGGGTTGAGGATTGAGGATTGAGGACTGAGGATTGAGGATTAAGGATTGAGCATTGAGGATTGAAGATTGAGGACTGGGGATTGAGGATTGAAGATTGAGGATTAAGGATTGAAGATTGGGGATTGAGGATCTAGGATTGGAGATTGATTATTGAGGATTGAATATTGCGGATTGAGGATTGAAGATTGAGTATTGAGGATTGAAAATTGAGGATTGAGGATTGTGGATTGAGGATTGGGGATTGAAGAATAAGGATTGAGGATTGAGAATTGAGGATTGAAGATTGCAAATTGAGTATTGAGGATTGAAGATTGAGGATTGAGGGTTGAGGATTGAGGCCTGAGGATTGAAGATTGAGTATTGAGGATAGAAGACTGACGATTGAGGATTGAGGATGGAGGATTGAATATTGAATATTGAGGATTGAAGGTTGACGATTGAAAATTGAGGATTGAGGATTGAGGATTGAGGATTGAGGATTGAGGATTGAGGATTGAGGATTGAGGATTGGAGAATGAGGACTGGGGATTGAGAATTGATGATTGAGGATTGAGGAATGAAGATTGTGGATTGGGTATTGAGGATTGAAGAATGAGGATTGAGGATATTCTATTGCGGATTGAGGATTGACAATTGATTGTTGAGGACTGAGGGCTGAAGATTGAGGATGCAGGATTGAGGATTCAGAATTGAGGTTTGAGGACTGAGGATTAAGGATTGGGGAATGAGGATTGAAGATTGAGGATTGAGGATTGAAGATTGCAGATTGAGTATTGAGGATTGAAAATTGAGGATTGAGGATTGAGGATTGAGGATTGAGGATTGAGGATTGAGGATTGAGGATTGAGGATTGAGTATTGAGGATTGAAGATTGAGGATTGAGGATTGAGGATTGAGGATTGAGGATTGAGTGTTGACGACTGAGGACGAGGACTGACGGTTGAGGATTGAGGTTTGAGGGTTGAGGATTGAGGATTGAGGACTGAGGATTGAGGATTAAGGATTGAGCATTGAGGATTGAAGATTGAGGACTGGGGATTGAGGATTGAAGATTGAGGATTAAGGATTGAAGATTGGGGATTGAGGATCTAGGATTGGAGATTGATTATTGAGGATTGAATATTGCGGATTGAGGATTGAAGATTGAGTATTGAGGATTGAAAATTGAGGATTGAGGATTGTGGATTGAGGATTGGGGATTGAAGAATAAGGATTGAGGATTGAGAATTGAGGATTGAAGATTGCAAATTGAGTATTGAGGATTGAAGATTGAGGATTGAGGGTTGAGGATTGAGGCCTGAGGATTGAAGATTGAGAATTGAGGATAGAAGACTGACGATTGAGGATTGAGGATGGAGGATTGAATATTGAATATTGAGGATTGAAGGTTGACGATTGAAAATTGAGGATTGAGGATTGAGGATTGAGGATTGAGGATTGAGGATTGAGGATTGAGGATTGAGGATTGGAGAATGAGGACTGGGGATTGAGAATTGATGATTGAGGATTGAGGAATGAAGATTGTGGATTGGGTATTGAGGATTGAAGAATGAGGATTGAGGATATTCTATTGCGGATTGAGGATTGACAACTGATTGTTGAGGACTGAGGGCTGAAGATTGAGGATGCAGGATTGAGGATTCAGAATTGAGGTTTGAGGACTGAGGATTAAGGATTGGGGAATGAGGATTGAAGATTGAGGATTGAGGATTGAAGATTGCAGATTGAGTATTGAGGATTGAAGATTGCGGATTGAGGATTGAGGATTGAGGATTGAGGATTGGAGATTGAATATTGAGGATTGAAGACTGACGATTGAGGGTTGAGGATTGAGGATTGAGGATTGAAGATTGAGTATTGAGGATTGAAAGTTGAGGATTGAGGATTGAGGATTGAGGATTGAGGATTGAGGATTGAAGAATGAGGATTGAGGATTGAGGATTGAGGATTGAAGATTGCAAATTGAGTATTGAGGATTGAAGATTGAGGATTGAGGATTGAGGATTGAGGATTGAGGATTGAGGATCTAGGATTGGAGATTGATTATTGAGGATTGAATATTGCGGATTGAGGATTGAAGATTGAGTATTGAGGATTGAAAATTGAGGATTGAGGATTGTGGATTGAGGATTGGGGATTGAAGAATAAGGATTGAGGATTGAGAATTGAGGATTGAAGATTGCAAATTGAGTATTGAGGATTGAAGATTGAGGATTGAGGGTTGAGGATTGAGGCCTGAGGATTGAAGATTGAGTATTGAGGATTGAAGACTGACGATTGAGGATTGAGGATGGAGGATTGAATATTGAATATTGAGGATTGAAGGTTGACGATTGAAAATTGAGGATTGAGGATTGAGGATTGAGGATTGAGGATTGAGGATTGAGGATTGAGGATTGAGGATTGGAGAATGAGGACTGGGGATTGAGAATTGATGATTGAGGATTGAGGAATGAAGATTGTGGATTGGGTATTGAGGATTGAAGAATGAGGATTGAGGATATTCTATTGCGGATTGAGGATTGACAACTGATTGTTGAGGACTGAGGGCTGAAGATTGAGGATGCAGGATTGAGGATTCAGAATTGAGGTTTGAGGACTGAGGATTAAGGATTGGGGAATGAGGATTGAAGATTGAGGATTGAGGATTGAAGATTGCAGATTGAGTATTGAGGATTGAAGATTGCGGATTGAGGATTGAGGATTGAGGATTGAGGATTGGAGATTGAATATTGAGGATTGAAGACTGACGATTGAGGGTTGAGGATTGAGGTTTGAGGATTGAAGATTGAGTATTGAGGATTGAAAGTTGAGGATTGAGGATTGAGGATTGAGGATTGAGGATTGAGGATTGAAGAATGAGGATTGAGGATTGAGGATTGAGGATTGAAGATTGCAAATTGAGTATTGAGGATTGAAGATTGAGGATTGAGGATTGAGGATTGAGGATTGAGGATTGAGGATTGAGGATTGAGGATTGGAGAATGAGGACTGGGGATTGAGAATTGATGATTGAGGATTGAGGATTGAGTATTGGGGATTGAGTATTGAAGATTCAGTATTGAGGATTGAAGATTGAGAATTGAAGATTGAGGATTGAACACTGAGGACTGAGGATTGAACACTGAGGACTGAGAGTTCAGGGTTGAGTGATGAGAATTGATGTTTGTGGATAGAGATTTGAATGTTGCAGATTGAGTATTGAGTATTGAAAACTGTGAATTGAGGATATTCTATTGCGGATTGAGGATTGACAACTGATTGTTGAGGACTGAGGGCTGAAGATTGAGGATGCAGAATTGAGGATTCAGAATTGAGGTTTGAGGACTGAGGATTGAGGTTTGAAGATTGAGTATTGAGGATTGAAGATTGAGGATTGAGGATTTAGGATTGAGGATTGAGGATTGAGGATTGAGGATTGAAGGTTCAGTATTGTGGATTGAAGATTGAGAATTGAGGATTGAGGATTGAACATTGAGGTCTGAGCGCTCAGGGTCGAGTGATGAGAATTGATGTTTGTGGATAGAGATTTGAAGATTGCAGATTGAGTATTGAGTATTGAAAACTGTGAATTGAGGATATTCTATTGGGGATTGAGGATTGATAACTGATTGTTGAGTACTGAGGGCTGAAGATTGAGGATGCAGGATTGAGGATTCAGAATTTAGGTTTGAGGACTGAGCATTGAGGATTGGAGAATGAGGATTGAAGATTGAGGATTGAGGATTGAAGATTGCAGATTGAGTATTGAGGACTGAAGATTATGGATTGAGGATTGAGGATTGAGGATTCAGGATTGAGGATTGAGGATTGAGGATTGAAGAATGAGGATTGAGGATTGAGGATTGAGGATTGAAGATTGCAAATTGAGTATTGAGGATTGAAGATTGAGGATTGAGGATTGAGGATTGAGGCCTGAGGATTGAAGATTGAGTATGGAGGATTGAAGACTGACGATTGAGGATTGAGGATGGAGGATTGAATATTGAATATTGAGGATTGAAGATTGAGGATTGAAAATTGAGGATTGAGAATTGAGGATTGAGGATTGAGGATTGAGGATTGAGGATTGAGGATTGAGGATTGGAGAATGAGGACTGGGGATTGAGAATTGAGGATTGAGGATTGAGGATTGAGTATTGGGGATTGAGTATTGAAGATTCAGTATTGAGGATTGAAGATTGAGAATTGAAGATTGAGGATTGAACACTGAGGACTGAGAGTTCAGGGTTGAGTGATGAGAATTGATGTTTGTGGATAGAGATTTGAATATTGCAGATTGAGTATTGAGTATTGAAAACTGTGAATTGAGGATATTCTATTGCGGATTGAGGATTGACAACTGATTGTTGAGGACTGAGGGCTGAAGATTGAGGATGCAGAATTGAGGATTCAGAATTGAGGTTTGAGGACTGAGGATTGAGGTTTGAAGATTGAGTATTGAGGATTGAAGATTGAGGATTGAGGATTGAGGATTGAGGATTGAGGATTGAGGATTGAGCGCTCAGGGTCGAGTGATGAGAATTGATGTTTGTGGATAGAGATTTGAAGATTGCAGATTGAGTATTGAGTATTGAAAACTGTGAATTGAGGATATTCTATTGGGGATTGAGGATTGATAACTGATTGTTGAGTACTGAGGGCTGAAGATTGAGGATGCAGGATTGAGGATTCAGAATTTAGGTTTGAGGACAGAGGATTGAGGATTGGAGAATGAGGATTGAAGATTGAGGATGGAGGATTGAATATTGAATATTGAGGATTGAAAATTGAGGATTGAGGATTGAGGATTGAGGATTGAAGATTGAGAATTGAGGATTGAAGATTGAGGATTGAGGATTGAGGATTGAGGATTGAGGATTGAGGATTGAGGATTGCGGATAGAAGATTGAGGATTGGGTATTGCGGATTGAACATTCAGGATTGAGGATTGAGGACTGAGGATTGAGGGTTGAGGATTGAGAATTGAGGATTGAGGATTGAGGATTGAAGATTGAGGATTGGGTATTGAGGATTGAAGAATGAGGATTGAGGATTGAGGATTGAGGATTGAGGATTGAGGATTGAGGATTGAAGACTGAGTATTGAGTATTGAAGATTGAGGATTGAGGAGTGAGTATTGAAGATTGAGGATTTGGGACTGAAGATTGAAGATTGAGGATTGAGGATTGAGGATTGAGGATTGAGGATTGACGATTGAAGATTGAAGATTGAGGATTGGGTATTGAGTATTGAAAATGAGGATTGAGGATTGAGGATTGAGGATTGAGGATTGAAGATTGAGTACTGAGGATTGAAGATTAAGGTTGAGGATTGAGGATTGAGGATTGAGGATTGAGGATTGAGGATTGAGGATTGAGGATTGAAGATTGAGAATTGAGGATTGAAGATTGAGGATTGAGTATTGAGGATTGATTATTGAGGATTGAGGATTGAGGATTGAGGATTGAGGATTGAAGATTGAGGATTGGGTATTGAGGATTGAAGATTGAGGATTGAGTATTGAGTATTGAGGATTGAGGATTGAAGATTGGGTATTGAGGATTGAAGATTGACGATTGAGGATTGAGGATTGAGTATTGAGGATTGAGTATTGACGATTGAGTATTGAGGATTGAAGATTGACGATTGAGGATTGAGGATTGAGGATTGAGGATTGAGGATTGAAGATTGAGTATTGAGTATTGAAGATTGAGGATTGAGGATTGAGGATTGAGGATTGAGGATTGAAGATTGCGTACTGAGGATTGAAGATTAAGATTGAGGATTGAGGATTGAGGATTGAGGATTGAGGATTGAGGATTGAAGATTGAGGATTGCGTATTGAGGATTGAAGATTGAGGATTGAGGATTGAGTATTGAGGATTGAGGATTGAAGATTGAGTACTGAGGATTGAAGATTAAGATTGAGGATTGAGGATTGAGGATTGAGGATTGAGGATTGAGGATTGAAGATTGAGTATTGAGGATTGAAGAGTGAGGATTAAGGATTGAAGATTGGGGATTGAGGATCTAGGATTGGAGATTGATTATTGAGGATTGAATATTGCGGATTGAGGATTGAAGATTGAGTATTGAGGATTGAAAATTGAGGATTGAGGATTGAGGATTGAGGATTGGGGATTGAAGAATGAGGATTGAGGATTGAGAATTGAGGATTGAAGATTGCAAATTGAGTATTGAGGATTGAAGATTGAGGATTGAGGATTGAAGATTGAGTACTGAGGATTGAAGATTAAGATTGAGGATTGAGGATTGAAGATTGAGGATTGAGGATTGAGTGTTGACGATTGAGGACGAGGACTGACTGTTGAGGATTGAGGTTTGAGGGTTGAGGATTGATGATTGAGGACTGAGGATTGAGGATTAAGGATTGAGCATTGAGGATTGAAGAATGAGGACAGGGGATTGAGGATTGAGGATTGAGGATTGAAGATTGAGTATTGAGTATTGAAGATTGAGGATTGAGGATTGAGGATTGACGGTTGCGGATTGAGGATTGAGGATTGAGGATTGAAGATTGAGTATTGAGGACTGAAGACTGACGATTGAGGATTGAGGATGGAGGATTGAATATTGAGTATTGAGGATTGAAGATTGAGGATTGAAAATTGAGGATTGAGGATTGAGGATTGAGGATTGAGGATTGAGGATTGAGGATTGAGGATAGAGGATTGAGTATTGAGGATTGAAGATTGAGGATTGAGGATTGAGGATTGAGAATTGAGGATTGAAGATTGCAAATTGAGTATTGAGGATTGAAGATTGAGGATTGAGGGTTGAGGATTGAGGCCTGAGGATTGAAGATTGAGTATTGAGGATTGAAGACTGACGATTGAGGATTGAGGATGGAGGATTGAATATTGAATATTGAGGATTGAAGGTTGACGATTGAAAATTGAGGATTGAGGATTGAGGATTGAGGATTGAGGATTGAGGATTGAGGATTGAGGATTGAGGATTGAGGATTGGAGAATGAGGACTGGGGATTGAGAATTGATGATTGAGGATTGAGGAATGAAGACTGACGATTGAGGATTGAGGATGGAGGATTGAATATTGAATATTGAGGATTGAAGATCGAGGATTGAAAACTGAGGATTGAGGATTGAGGATTGAGGATTGAGGATTGAGGATTGAGGATTGAGGATTGAGGATTGAGGATTGAGGATTGGAGCATGAGGACTGGGGATTGAGAATTGATGATTGAGGATTGAAGAATGAAGATTGTGGATTGGGTATTGAGGATTGAGGATTGAAGATTGAATATTGAGGATTGAATACTGACAATTGAGGGTTGAGGATTGAGGATTGAGGATTGAAGATTGAGTATTGAGGATTGAAAATTGAGGATTGAGGATTGAGGATTGAGGATTGAGGATTGAGGATTGAAGAATGAGGATTGAGGATTGAGGATTGAGGATTGAAGATTGCAAATTGAGTATTGAGGATTGAAGATTGAGGATTGAGGATTGAGGATTGAGGCCTGAGGATTGAAGATTGAGTATTGAGGATTGAAGACTGACGATTGAGGATTGAGGATGGAGGATTGAATATTGAATATTGAGGATTGAAGATCGAGGATTGAAAACTGAGGATTGAGGATTGAGGATTGAGGATTGAGGATTGAGGATTGAGGATTGAGGATTGAGGATTGAGGATTGAGGATTGGAGCATGAGGACTGGGGATTGAGAATTGATGATTGAGGATTGAAGAATGAAGATTGTGGATTGGGTATTGAGGATTGAAGAATGAGGATTGAGGATATTCTATTGCGGATTGAGGATTGACAACTGATTGTTGAGGACTGAGGGCTGAAGATTGAGGATGCAGGATTGAGGATTCAGAATTGAGGTTTGAGGACTGAGGATTGAGGATTGGAGAATGAGGATTGAAGATTGAGGATTGAGGATTGAAGATTGCAGATTGAGTATTGAGGATTGAAGATTGCGGATTGAGGATTGAGGATTGAGGATTGAGGATTGAAGATTGAATATTGAGGATTGAAGACTGACGATTGAGGGTTGAGGATTGAAGATTGAGGATTGAGGATTGAAGATTGCAGATTGAGTATTGAGGATTGAAGATTGCGGATTGAGGATTGAGGATTGAGGATTGAGGATTGAAGATTGAATATTGAGGATTGAAGACTGACGATTGAGGGTTAAGGATTGAGGATTGAAGAATGAGGATTGAGGATTGAGGATTGAGGATTGAAGATTGCAAATTGAGTATTGAGGATTGAAGATTGAGGATTGAGAATTGAAGATTGAGGATTGGGTATTGAGGATTGAAGAATGAGGATTGAGGATAGAGGATTGAGGATTGAGGATTGAGGATTGAAGACTGAGTATTGAGGATTGAAGATTGAGGAATGAGGAGTGAGTATTGAAGATTGAGGATTTGGGACTGAGGATTGAAGATTGAGGATTGAGGATTGAGGATTGAGGATTGAGGATTGAGGATTGAGGATTGAAGATTGAGTATTGAGGATTGAAGATTGACGATTGAGGACTGAGGATTGAGGATTGAGGATTGAGGATTGAGTATTGAGTATTGAAGATTGAGGATTGAGGATTGAGGATTGACGGTTGAGGATTGAGGATTGAGGATTGAGGATTGAAGATTGAGTATTGAGGACTGAAAGCTGACGATTGAGGATTGAGGATGGAGGATTGAATATTGAGTATTGAGGATTGAAGATTGAGGATTGAAAATTGAGGATTGAGGATTGAGGATTGAGGATTGAGGATTGAGGATTGAGGATTGAGGATTGAGGATTGAGTATTGAGGATTGAAGATTGAGGATTGAGGATTGAGGATTGAGGATTGAGGATTGAGTGTTGACGACTGAGGACGAGGACTGACGGTTGAGGATTGAGGTTTGAGGGTTGAGGATTGAGGATTGAGGACTGAGGATTGAGGATTAAGGATTGAGCATTGAGGATTGAAGATTGAGGACTGGGGATTGAGGATTGAAGATTGAGGATTAAGGATTGAAGATTGGGGATTGAGGATCTAGGATTGGAGATTGATTATTGAGGATTGAATATTGCGGATTGAGGATTGAAGATTGAGTATTGAGGATTGAAAATTGAGGATTGAGGATTGTGGATTGAGGATTGGGGATTGAAGAATAAGGATTGAGGATTGAGAATTGAGGATTGAAGATTGCAAATTGAGTATTGAGGATTGAAGATTGAGGATTGAGGGTTGAGGATTGAGGCCTGAGGATTGAAGATTGAGTATTGAGGATAGAAGACTGACGATTGAGGATTGAGGATGGAGGATTGAATATTGAATATTGAGGATTGAAGGTTGACGATTGAAAATTGAGGATTGAGGATTGAGGATTGAGGATTGAGGATTGAGGATTGAGGATTGAGGATTGAGGATTGGAGAATGAGGACTGGGGATTGAGAATTGATGATTGAGGATTGAGGAATGAAGATTGTGGATTGGGTATTGAGGATTGAAGAATGAGGATTGAGGATATTCTATTGCGGATTGAGGATTGACAATTGATTGTTGAGGACTGAGGGCTGAAGATTGAGGATGCAGGATTGAGGATTCAGAATTGAGGTTTGAGGACTGAGGATTAAGGATTGGGGAATGAGGATTGAAGATTGAGGATTGAGGATTGAAGATTGCAGATTGAGTATTGAGGATTGAAAATTGAGGATTGAGGATTGAGGATTGAGGATTGAGGATTGAGGATTGAGGATTGAGGATTGAGGATTGAGTATTGAGGATTGAAGATTGAGGATTGAGGATTGAGGATTGAGGATTGAGGATTGAGTGTTGACGACTGAGGACGAGGACTGACGGTTGAGGATTGAGGTTTGAGGGTTGAGGATTGATGATTGAGGACTGAGGATTGAGGATTAAGGATTGAGCATTGAGGATTGAAGATTGAGGACTGGGGATTGAGGATTGAAGATTGAGGATTAAGGATTGAAGATTGGGGATTGAGGATCTAGGATTGGAGATTGATTATTGAGGATTGAATATTGCGGATTGAGGATTGAAGATTGAGTATTGGGGATTGAAAATTGAGGATTGAGGATTGTGGATTGAGGATTGGGGATTGAAGAATAAGGATTGAGGATTGAGAATTGAGGATTGAAGATTGCAAATTGAGTATTGAGGATTGAAGATTGAGGATTGAGGGTTGAGGATTGAGGCCTGAGGATTGAAGATTGAGAATTGAGGATAGAAGACTGACGATTGAGGATTGAGGATGGAGGATTGAATATTGAATATTGAGGATTGAAGGTTGACGATTGAAAATTGAGGATTGAGGATTGAGGATTGAGGATTGAGGATTGAGGATTGAGGATTGAGGATTGAGGATTGGAGAATGAGGACTGGGGATTGAGAATTGATGATTGAGGATTGAGGAATGAAGATTGTGGATTGGGTATTGAGGATTGAAGAATGAGGATTGAGGATATTCTATTGCGGATTGAGGATTGACAACTGATTGTTGAGGACTGAGGGCTGAAGATTGAGGATGCAGGATTGAGGATTCAGAATTGAGGTTTGAGGACTGAGGATTAAGGATTGGGGAATGAGGATTGAAGATTGAGGATTGAGGATTGAAGATTGCAGATTGAGTATTGAGGATTGAAGATTGCGGATTGAGGATTGAGGATTGAGGATTGAGGATTGGAGATTGAATATTGAGGATTGAAGACTGACGATTGAGGGTTGAGGATTGAGGATTGAGGATTGAAGATTGAGTATTGAGGATTGAAAGTTGAGGATTGAGGATTGAGGATTGAGGATTGAGGATTGAGGATTGAAGAATGAGGATTGAGGATTGAGGATTGAGGATTGAAGATTGCAAATTGAGTATTGAGGATTGAAGATTGAGGATTGAGGATTCAGGATTGAGGATTGAGGATTGAGGATTGAGGATTGAGGATTGGAGAATGAGGACTGGGGATTGAGAATTGATGATTGAGGATTGAGGATTGAGTATTGGGGATTGAGTATTGAAGATTCAGTATTGAGGATTGAAGATTGAGAATTGAAGATTGAGGATTGAACACTGAGGACTGAGGATTGAACACTGAGGACTGAGAGTTCAGGGTTGAGTGATGAGAATTGATGTTTGTGGATAGAGATTTGAATGTTGCAGATTGAGTATTGAGTATTGAAAACTGTGAATTGAGGATATTCTATTGCGGATTGAGGATTGACAACTGATTGTTGAGGACTGAGGGCTGAAGATTGAGGATGCAGAATTGAGGATTCAGAATTGAGGTTTGAGGACTGAGGATTGAGGTTTGAAGATTGAGTATTGAGGATTGAAGATTGAGGATTGAGGATTGAGGATTGAGGATTGAGGATTGAGGATTGAGGATTGAAGGTTCAGTATTGTGGATTGAAGATTGAGAATTGAGGATTGAGGATTGAACATTGAGGTCTGAGCGCTCAGGGTCGAGTGATGAGAATTGATGTTTGTGGATAGAGATTTGAAGATTGCAGATTGAGTATTGAGTATTGAAAACTGTGAATTGAGGATATTCTATTGGGGATTGAGGATTGATAACTGATTGTTGAGTACTGAGGGCTGAAGATTGAGGATGCAGGATTGAGGATTCAGAATTTAGGTTTGAGGACTGAGGATTGAGGATTGGAGAATGAGGATTGAAGATTGAGGATTGAGGGTTGAAGATTGCAGATTGAGTATTGAGGATTGAAGATTATGGATAGAGGATTGAGGATTGAGGATTCAGGATTGAGGATTGAGGATTGAGGATTGAAGAATGAGGATTGAGGATTGAGGATTGAGGATTGAAGATTGAGGATTGAGGATTGAGGATTGAGGATTGAGGATTGAGTGTTGACGACTGAGGACGAGGACTGACGGTTGAGGATTGAGGTTTGAGGGTTGAGGATTGAGGATTGAGGACTGAGGATTGAGGATTAAGGATTGAGCATTGAGGATTGAAGATTGAGGACTGGGGATTGAGGATTGAAGATTGAGGATTAAGGATTGAAGATTGGGGATTGAGGATCTAGGATTGGAGATTGATTATTGAGGATTGAATATTGCGGATTGAGGATTGAAGATTGAGTATTGAGGATTGAAAATTGAGGATTGAGGATTGTGGATTGAGGATTGGGGATTGAAGAATAAGGATTGAGGATTGAGAATTGAGGATTGAAGATTGCAAATTGAGTATTGAGGATTGAAGATTGAGGATTGAGGGTTGAGGATTGAGGCCTGAGGATTGAAGATTGAGTATTGAGGATTGAAGACTGACGATTGAGGATTGAGGATGGAGGATTGAATATTGAATATTGAGGATTGAAGGTTGACGATTGAAAATTGAGGATTGAGGATTGAGGATTGAGGATTGAGGATTGAGGATTGAGGATTGAGGATTGAGGATTGGAGAATGAGGACTGGGGATTGAGAATTGATGATTGAGGATTGAGGAATGAAGATTGTGGATTGGGTATTGAGGATTGAAGAATGAGGATTGAGGATATTCTATTGCGGATTGAGGATTGACAACTGATTGTTGAGGACTGAGGGCTGAAGATTGAGGATGCAGGATTGAGGATTCAGAATTGAGGTTTGAGGACTGAGGATTAAGGATTGGGGAATGAGGATTGAAGATTGAGGATTGAGGATTGAAGATTGCAGATTGAGTATTGAGGATTGAAGATTGCGGATTGAGGATTGAGGATTGAGGATTGAGGATTGGAGATTGAATATTGAGGATTGAAGACTGACGATTGAGGGTTGAGGATTGAGGATTGAGGATTGAAGATTGAGTATTGAGGATTGAAAGTTGAGGATTGAGGATTGAGGATTGAGGATTGAGGATTGAGGATTGAAGAATGAGGATTGAGGATTGAGGATTGAGGATTGAAGATTGCAAATTGAGTATTGAGGATTGAAGATTGAGGATTGAGGATTGAGGATTGAGGATTGAGGATTGAAGATTATGGATTGAGGATTGAGGATTGAGGATTCAGGATTGAGGATTGAGGATTGAGGATTGAAGAATGAGGATTGAGGATTGAGGATTGAGGATTGAAGATTGCAAATTGAGTATTGAGGATTGAAGATTGAGGATTGAGGATTGAGGATTGTGGCCTGAGGACTGAAGATTGAGTATGGAGGATTGAAGACTGACGATTAAGGATTGAGGATGGAGGATTGAATATTGAATATTGAGGATTGAAGATTGAGGATTGAAAATTGAGGATTGAGGATTGAGGATTGAGGATTGATGATTGAGGATTGAGGATTGAGGATTGAGGATTCGAGAATGAGGACTGGGGATTGAGAATTGAGGATTGAGGATTGAGGATTGAGTATTGGGGATTGTGTATTGAAAATTCAGTATTGAGGATTGAAGATTGAGAATTGAAGATTGAGGATTGAACACTGAGGACTGAGGATTGAACACTGAGGACTGAGAGTTCAGGGTTGAGTGATGAGAATTGATGTTTGTGGATAGAGATTTGAATATTGCAGTTTGAGTATTGAGTATTGAAAACTGTGAATTGAGGATATTCTATTGCGGATTGAGGATTGACAACTGATTGTTGAGGACTGAGGGCTGAAGATTGAGGATGCAGAATTGAGGATTCAGAATTGAGGTTTGAGGACTGAGGATTGAGGTTTGAAGATTGAGTATTGAGGATTGAAGATTGAGGATTGAGGATTGAGGATTGAGGATTGAGGATTGAGGATTGAGGATTGAAGGTTCAGTATTGTGGATTGAAGATTGAGAATTGAGGATTGAGGTTTGAACATTGAGGTCTGAGCGCTCAGGGTCGAGTGATGAGAATTGATGTTTGTGGATAGAGATTTGAAGATTGCAGATTGAGTATTGAGTATTGAAAACTGTGAATTGAGGATATTCTATTGGGGATTGAGGATTGATAACTGATTGTTGAGTACTGAGGGCTGAAGATTGAGGATGCAGGATTGAGGATTCAGAATTTAGGTTTGAGGACTGAGCATTGAGGATTCGAGAATGAGGATTGAAGATTGAGGATTGAGGATTGAAGATTGCAGATTGAGTATTGAGGACCGAGATTATGGATTGAGGATGAGGATTGAGGATTCAGGATTGAGGATTGAGGATTGAGGATTGAAGAATGAGGAGTGAGGATTGAGGATTGAGGATTGAAGATTGCAAATTGAGTATTGAGGATTGAAGATTGAGGATTGAGGATTGAGGATTGAGGCCTGAGGATTGAAGATTGAGTATGGAGGATTGAAGACTGACGATTGAGGATTGAGGATGGAGGATTGAATATTGAATATTGAGGATTGAAGATTGAGGATTGAAAATTGAGGATTGAGAATTGAGGATTGAGGATTGAGGATTGAGGATTGAGGATTGAGGATTGAGGATTGGAGAATGAGGACTGGGGATTGAGAATTGAGGATTGAGGATTGAGGATTGAGTATTGGGATTGAGTATTGAAGATTCAGTATTGAGGATTGAAGATTGAGAATTGAAGATTGAGGATTGAACACTGAGGACTGAGAGTTCAGGGTTGAGTGATGAGAATTGATGTTTGTGGATAGAGATTTGAATATTGCAGATTGAGTATTGAGTATTGAAACTGTGAATTGAGGATATTCTATTGCGGATTGAGGATTGACAACTGATTGTTGAGGACTGAGGGCTGAAGATTGAGGATGCAGAATTGAGGATTCAGAATTGAGGTTTGAGGACTGAGGATTGAGGTTTGAAGATTGAGTATTGAGGATTGGAAAATTGAGGATTGAGGATTGAGGATTGAGGATTGAGGATTGAGGATTGAGGATTGAAGGTTCAGTATTGTGGATTGAAGATTGAGAATTGAGGATTGAGGATTGAACATTGAGTCTGAGCGCTCAGGGTCGAGTGATGAGAATTGATGTTTGTGGATAGAGATTTGAAGATTGCAGATTGAGTATTGAGTATTGAAAACTGTGAATTGAGGGATATTCTATTGGGGATTGAGGATGATACTGATTGTTGAGTACTGAGGGCTGAAGATTGAGGATGCAGGATTGAGGATTCAGAATTTAGGTTTGAGGACTGAGGATTGAGGATTGGAGAATGAGGATTGAGATTGAGGATGGAGGATTGAATATTGAATATTGAGGATTGAAGATTGAGGATTGAAAATTGAGGATTGAGGATTGAGGATTGAGGATTGAAGATTGAGAATTGAGGATTGAAGATTGAGGGATTGAGGATTGAGGATTGAGGATTGAGGATTGAGGATTGAGGATTGCGGATAGAAGATTGAGGATGGGTATTGCAATTGAACATTGAGGATTGAGGATTGAGGACTGAGGATTGAGGGTTGAGGATTGAGAATTGAGGATGAGGATTGAGGATTGAAGATTGATGTTTGGGTATTGAGGATTGAAGAATGAGGATTGAGGATTGAGGATTGAGGATTGAGGATTGAGGATTGAGGATTGAAGACTGAGTATTGAGTATTGAAGATTGAGGATTCAGGAGTGAGTATTGAAGATTGAGGATTTGGGACTGAAGATTGAAGATTGAGGATTGAGGATTGAGATTGAGGATTGAGATTGACGATTGAAGATTGAAGATTGAGGATTGGGTATTGAGTATTGAAAATGAGGATTGAGGATTGAGGATTGAGGATTGAGGATTGAAGATTGAGTACTGAGGATTGAAGATTAAGGTTGAGGATTGAGGATTGAGGATTGACGATTGAGGATTGAGGATTGAGGATTGAGGATTGAAGATTGAGAATTGAGGATTGAAGATTGAGGATTGAGTATTGAGGATTGATTATTGATGATTGAGGATTGAGGATTGAGGATTGAGGATTGAAGATTGCGTACTGAGGATTGAAGATTAAGATTGAGGATTGAGGATTGAGGATTGAGGATTGAGATTGAGGATTGAAGATTGAGGATTGCGTATTGAGGATTGAAGATTGAGGATTGATTATTGAGGATTGAGGATTGAGGATTGAGGATTGAGGATTGAAGATTGAGGATTGGGTATTGAGGATTGAAGATTGAGGATTGAGTATTGAGTATTGAGGATTGAGGATTGAAGATTGGGTATTGAGGATTGAAGATTGACGATTGAGGATTTGAGGATTGAGGATTGAGGATTGAGTATTGAAGATTGCGTACTGAGGATTGAAGATTAAGATTGAGGATTGAGGATTGAGGATTGAGGATTGAGGATTGAGGATTGAAGATTGAGGATTGCGTATTGAGGATTGAAGATTGAGGATAGAGGATTGAGTATTGAGGATTGAGGATTGAAGATTGAGTACTGAGGATTGAAGATTAAGATTGAGGATTGAGGATTGAGGATTGAGGATTGAGGATTGAGGATTGAAGATTGAGTATTGAGGATTGAAGATTGAGGATTAAGGATTGAAGATTGGGGATTGAGGATCTAGGATTGGAGATTGATTATTGAGGATTGAATATTGCGGATTGAGGATTGAAGATTGAGTAGTTGAGGATTGAAAATTTTGAAAATTGAGGATTGAGGATTGAGGATTGAGGATTGGGGATTGAAGAATGAGGATTGAGGATTGAGAATTGAGGATTGAAGATTGCAAATTGAGTATTGAGGATTGAAGATTGAGGATTGAGGATTGAAGATTGAGTACTGAGGATTGAAGATTAAGATTGAGGATTGAGGATTGAAGATTGAGGATTGAGGATTGAGTGTTGACGATTGAGGACGAGGACTGACTGTTGAGGATTGAGGTTTGAGGGTTGAGGATTGATGATTGAGGACTGAGGATTGAGGATTAAGGATTGAGCATTGAGGATTGAAGAATGAGGACAGGGGATTGAGGATTGAGGATTGAGGATTGAAGATTGAGTATTGAGTATTGAAGATTGAGGATTGAGGATTGAGGATTGACGGTTGCGGATTGAGGATTGAGGATTGAGGATTGATGATTGAGTATTGAGGACTGAAGACTGACGATTGAGGATTGAGGATGGAGGATTGAATATTGAGTATTGAGGATTGAAGATTGAGGATTGAAAATTGAGGATTGAGGATTGAGGATTGAGGATTGAGGATTGAGGATTGAGGATTGAGGATAGAGTATTGAGTATTGAGGATTGAAGATTGAGGATTGAGGATTGAGGATTGAGAATTGAGGATTGAAGATTGCAAATTGAGTATTGAGGATTGAAGATTGAGGATTGAGGGTTGAGGATTGAGGCCTGAGGATTGAAGATTGAGTATTGAGGATTGAAGACTGACGATTGAGGATTGAGGATGGAGGATTGAATATTGAATATTGAGGATTGAAGGTTGACGATTGAAAATTGAGGATTGAGGATTGAGGATTGAGGATTGAGGATTGAGGATTGGAGAATGAGGACTGGGGATTGAGAATTGATGATTGAGGATTGAGGAATGAAGATTGTGGATTGGGTATTGAGGATTGAAGAATGAGGATTGAGGATATTCTATTGCGGATTGAGGATTGACAACTGATTGTTGAGGACTGAGGGCTGAAGATTGAGGATGCAGGATTGAGGATTCAGAATTGAGGTTTGAGGACTGAGGATTAAGGATTGGAGAATGAGGATTGAAGATTGAGGATTGAGGATTGAAGATTGCAGATTGAGTATTGAGGATTGAAGATTGCGGATTGAGGATTGAGGATTGAGGATTGAGGATTGAGGATTGAAGATTGAATATTGAGGATTGAATACTGACGATTGAGAGTTGAGGATTGAGGATTGAGGATTGAAGATTGAGTATTGAGGATTGAAAATTGAGGATTGAGGATTGAGGATTGAGGATTGAGGATTGAAGAATGAGGATTGAGGATTGAGGATTGAGGATTGAAGATTGCAAATTGAGTATTGAGGATTGAAGATTGAGGATTGAGGATTGAGGATTGAGGCCTGAGGATTGAAGATTGAGTATTGAGGATTGAAGACTGACGATTGAGGATTGAGGATGGAGGATTGAATATT
Source organism: Calliopsis andreniformis (assembly GCF_051401765.1). Taxonomy (NCBI): domain Eukaryota; kingdom Metazoa; phylum Arthropoda; class Insecta; order Hymenoptera; family Andrenidae; genus Calliopsis; species Calliopsis andreniformis. Next base: position 1,524,630 of record NW_027480466.1, on the reverse strand, counting down.
GAATATTGAGGATTGAAGATCGAGGATTGAAAATTGAGGATTGAGGATTGAGGATTGAGGATTGAGGATTGAGGATTGAGGATTGAGGATTGAGGATTGAGGATTGAGGATTGGAGCATGAGGACTGGGGATTGAGAATTGATGATTGAGGATTGAAGAATGAAGATTGTGGATTGGGTATTGAGGATTGAAGAATGAGGATTGAGGATATTCTATTGCGGATTGAGGATTGACAACTGATTGTTGAGGACTGAGGGCTGAAGATTGAGGATGCAGGATTGAGGATTCAGAATTGAGGTTTGAGGACTGAGGATTAAGGATTGGGGAATGAGGATTGAAGATTGAGGATTGAGGATTGAAGATTGCAGATTGAGTATTGAGGATTGAAGATTGCAGATTGAGTATTGAGGATTGAAGATTGCGGATTGAGGATTGAGGATTGAGGATTGAGGATTGGAGATTGAATATTGAGGATTGAAGACTGACGATTGAGGGTTGAGGATTGTGGATTGAGGATTGAAGATTGAGTATTGAGGATTGAAAGTTGAGGATTGAGGATTGAGGATTGAGGATTGAGGATTGAGGATTGAAGAATGAGGATTGAGGATTGAGGATTGAGGATTGAAGATTGCAAATTGAGTATTGAGGATTGAGGATTGAGGATTGAGGATTGAGGATTGAGGATTGAGGATTGGAGAATGAGGACTGGGGATTGAGAATTGATGATTGAGGATTGAGGATTGAGTATTGGGGATTGAGTATTGAAGATTCAGTATTGAGGATTGAAGATTGAGAATTGAAGATTGAGGATTGAACACTGAGGACTGAGGATTGAACACTGAGGACTGAGAGTTCAGGGTTGAGTGATGAGAATTGATGTTTGTGGATAGAGATTTGAATGTTGCAGATTGAGTATTGAGTATTGAAAACTGTGAATTGAGGATATTCTATTGCGGATTGAGGATTGACAACTGATTGTTGAGGACTGAGGGCTGAAGATTGAGGATGCAGAATTGAGGATTCAGAATTGAGGTTTGAGGACTGAGGATTGAGGTTTGAAGATTGAGTATTGAGGATTGAAGATTGAGGATTGAGGATTGAGGATTGAGGATTGAGGATTGAGGATTGAGGATTGAAGGTTCAGTATTGTGGATTGAAGATTGAGAATTGAGGATTGAGGATTGAACATTGAGGTCTGAGCGCTCAGGGTCGAGTGATGAGAATTGATGTTTGTGGATAGAGATTTGAAGATTGCAGATTGAGTATTGAGTATTGAAAACTGTGAATTGAGGATATTCTATTGGGGATTGAGGATTGATAACTGATTGTTGAGTACTGAGGGCTGAAGATTGAGGATGCAGGATTGAGGATTCAGAATTTAGGTTTGAGGACTGAGGATTGAGGATTGGAGAATGAGGATTGAAGATTGAGGATTGAGGGTTGAAGATTGCAGATTGAGTATTGAGGATTGAAGATTATGGATTGAGGATTGAGGATTGAGGATTCAGGATTGAGGATTGAGGATTGAGGATTGAAGAATGAGGATTGAGGATTGAGGATTGAGGATTGAAGATTGCAAATTGAGTATTGAGGATTGAAGATTGAGGATTGAGGATTGAGGATTGTGGCCTGAGGACTGAAGATTGAGTATGGAGGATTGAAGACTGACGATTAAGGATTGAGGATGGAGGATTGAATATTGAATATTGAGGATTGAAGATTGAGGATTGAAAAATGAGGATTGAGGATTGAGGATTGAGGATTGATGATTGAGGATTGAGGATTGAGGATTGAGGATTCGAGAATGAGGACTGGGGATTGAGAATTGAGGATTGAGGATTGAGGATTGAGTATTGGGGATTGTGTATTGAAGATTCAGTATTGAGGATTGAAGATTGAGAATTGAATATTGAGGATTGAACACTGAGGACTGAGGATTGAACACTGAGGACTGAGAGTTCAGGGTTGAGTGATGAGAATTGATGTTTGTGGATAGAGATTTGAATATTGCAGTTTGAGTATTGAGTATTGAAAACTGTGAATTGAGGATATTCTATTGCGGATTGAGGATTGACAACTGATTGTTGAGGACTGAGGGCTGAAGATTGAGGATGCAGAATTGAGGATTCAGAATTGAGGTTTGAGGACTGAGGATTGAGGTTTGAAGATTGAGTATTGAGGATTGAAGATTGAGGATTGAGGATTGAGGATTGAGGATTGAGGATTGAGGATTGAGGATTGAGGATTGAAGGTTCAGTATTGTGGATTGAAGATTGAGAATTGAGGATTGAGGTTTGAACATTGAGGTCTGAGCGCTCAGGGTCGAGTGATGAGAATTGATGTTTGTGGATAGAGATTTGAAGATTGCAGATTGAGTATTGAGTATTGAAAACTGTGAATTGAGGATATTCTATTGGGGATTGAGGATTGATAACTGATTGTTGAGTACTGAGGGCTGAAGATTGAGGATGCAGGATTGAGGATTCAGAATTTAGGTTTGAGGACTGAGCATTGAGGATTGGAGAATGAGGATTGAAGATTGAGGATTGAGGATTGAAGATTGCAGATTGAGTATTGAGGACTGAAGATTATGGATTGAGGATTGAGGATTGAGGATTCAGGATTGAGGATTGAGGATTGAGGATTGAAGAATGAGGATTGAGGATTGAGGATTGAGGATTGAAGATTGCAAATTGAGTATTGAGGATTGAAGATTGAGGATTGAGGATTGAGGATTGAGGCCTGAGGATTGAAGATTGAGTATGGAGGATTGAAGACTGACGATTGAGGATTGAGGATGGAGGATTGAATATTGAATATTGAGGATTGAAGATTGAGGATTGAAAATTGAGGATTGAGAATTGAGGATTGAGGATTGAGGATTGAGGATTGAGGATTGAGGATTGAGGATTGGAGAATGAGGACTGGGGATTGAGAATTGAGGATTGAGGATTGAGGATTGAGAATTGGGGATTGAGTATTGAAGATTCAGTATTGAGGATTGAAGATTGAGAATTGAAGATTGAGGATTGAACACTGAGGACTGAGAGTTCAGGGTTGAGTGATGAGAATTGATGTTTGTGGATAGAGATTTGAATATTGCAGATTGAGTATTGAGTATTGAAAACTGTGAATTGAGGATATTCTATTGCGGATTGAGGATTGACAACTGATTGTTGAGGACTGAGGGCTGAAGATTGAGGATGCAGAATTGAGGATTCAGAATTGAGGATTGAGGACTGAGGATTGAGGTTTGAAGATTGAGTATTGAGGATTGAAAATTGAGGATTGAGGATTGAGGATTGAGGATTGAGGATTGAGGATTGAGGATTGAAGGTTCAGTATTGTGGATTGAAGATTGAGAATTGAGGATTGAGGATTGAACATTGAGGTCTGAGCGCTCAGGGTCGAGTGATGAGAATTGATGTTTGTGGATAGAGATTTGAAGATTGCAGATTGAGTATTGAGTATTGAAAACTGTGAATTGAGGATATTCTATTGGGGATTGAGGATTGATAACTGATTGTTGAGTACTGAGGGCTGAAGATTGAGGATGCAGGATTGAGGATTCAGAATTTAGGTTTGAGGACTGAGGATTGAGGATTGGAGAATGAGGATTGAAGATTGAGGATGGAGGATTGAATATTGAATATTGAGGATTGAAGATTGAGGATTGAAAATTGAGGATTGAGGATTGAGGATTGAGGATTGAAGATTGAGAATTGAGGATTGAAGATTGAGGATTGAGGATTGAGGATTGAGGATTGAGGATTGAGGATTGAGGATTGCGGATAGAAGATTGAGGATTGGGTATTGCGGATTGAACATTGAGGATTGAGGATTGAGGACTGAGGATTGAGGGTTGAGGATTGAGAATTGAGGATTGAGGATTGAGGATTGAAGATTGAGGATTGGGTATTGAGGATTGAAGAATGAGGATTGAGGATTGAGGATTGAGGATTGAGGATTGAGGATTGAGGATTGAAGACTGAGTATTGAGTATTGAAGATTGAGGATTGAGGAGTGAGTATTGAAGATTGAGGATTTGGGACTGAAGATTGAAGATTGAGGATTGAGGATTGAGGATTGAGGATTGAGGATTGACGATTGAAGATTGAAGATTGAGGATTGGGTATTGAGTATTGAAAATGAGGATTGAGGATTGAGGATTGAGGATTGAGGATTGAAGATTGAGTACTGAGGATTGAAGATTAAGGTTGAGGATTGAGGATTGAGGATTGAGGATTGAGGATTGAGGATTGAGGATTGAGGATTGAGGATTGAAGATTGAGAATTGAGGATTGAAGATTGAGGATTGAGTATTGAGGATTGATTATTGAGGATTGAGGATTGAGGATTGAGGATTGAGGATTGAAGATTGAGGATTGGGTATTGAGGATTGAAGATTGAGGATTGAGTATTGAGTATTGAGGATTGAGGATTGAAGATTGGGTATTGAGGATTGAAGATTGACGATTGAGGATTGAGGATTGAGTATTGAGGATTGAGTATTGACGATTGAGTATTGAGGATTGAAGATTGACGATTGAGGATTGAGGATTGAGGATTGAGGATTGAGGATTGAAGATTGAGTATTGAGTATTGAAGATTAAGGATTGAGGATTGAGGATTGAGGATTGAGGATTGAAGATTGCGTACTGAGGATTGAAGATTAAGATTGAGGATTGAGGATTGAGGATTGAGGATTGAGGATTGAGGATTGAAGATTGAGGATTGCGTATTGAGGATTGAAGATTGAGGATTGAGGATTGAGTATTGAGGATTGAGGATTGAAGATTGAGTACTGAGGATTGAAGATTAAGATTGAGGATTGAGGATTGAGGATTGAGGATTGAGGATTGAGGATTGAAGATTGAGTATTGAGGATTGAAGATTGAGGATTAAGGATTGAAGATTGGGGATTGAGGATCTAGGATTGGAGATTGATTATTGAGGATTGATATTGCGGATTGAGGATTGAAGATTGAGTATTGAGGATTGAAAATTGAGGATTGAGGATTGAGGATTGAGGATTGGGGATTGAAGAATGAGGATTGAGGATTGAGAATTGAGGATTGAAGATTGCAAATTGAGTATTGAGGATTGAAGATTGAGGATTGAGGATTGAAGACTGAGTACTGAGGATTGAAGATTAAGATTGAGGATTGAGGATTGAAGATTGAGGATTGAGGATTGAGTGTTGACGATTGAGGACGAGGACTGACTGTTGAGGATTGAGGTTTGAGGGTTGAGGATTGATGATTGAGGACTGAGGATTGAGGATTAAGGATTGAGCATTGAGGATTGAAGAATGAGGACAGGGGATTGAGGATTGAGGATTGAGGATTGAAGATTGAGTATTGAGTATTGAAGATTGAGGATTGTGGATTGAGGATTGACGGTTGCGGATTGAGGATTGAGGATTGAGGATTGAAGATTGAGTATTGAGGACTGAAGACTGACGATTGAGGATTGAGGATGGAGGATTGAATATTGAGTATTGAGGATTGAAGATTGAGGATTGAAAATTGAGGATTGAGGATTGAGGATTGAGGATTGAGGATTGAGGATTGAGGATTGAGGATAGAGGATTGAGTATTGAGGATTGAAGATTGAGGATTGAGGATTGAGGATTGAGAATTGAGGATTGAAGATTGCAAATTGAGTATTGAGGATTGAAGATTGAGGATTGAGGGTTGAGGATTGAGGCCTGAGGATTGAAGATTGAGTATTGAGGATTGAAGACTGACGATTGAGGATTGAGGATGGAGGATTGAATATTGAATATTGAGGATTGAAGGTTGACGATTGAAAATTGAGGATTGAGGATTGAGGATTGAGGATTGAGGATTGAGGATTGAGGATTGAGGATTGAGGATTGGAGAATGAGGACTGGGGATTGAGAATTGATGATTGAGGATTGAGGAATGAAGATTGTGGATTGGGTATTGAGGATTGAAGAATGAGGATTGAGGATATTCTATTGCGGATTGAGGATTGACAACTGATTGTTGAGGACTGAGGGCTGAAGATTGAGGATGCAGGATTGAGGATTCAGAATTGAGGTTTGAGGACTGAGGATTGAGGTTTGAAGATTGAGTATTGAGGATTGAAAATTGAGGATTGAGGATTGAGGATTGAGGATTGAGGATTGAGGATTGAGGATTGAAGGTTCAGTATTGTGGATTGAAGATTGAGAATTGAGGATTGAGGATTGAACATTGAGGTCTGAGCGCTCAGGGTCGAGTGATGAGAATTGATGTTTGTGGATAGAGATTTGAAGATTGCAGATTGAGTATTGAGTATTGAAAACTGTGAATTGAGGATATTCTATTGGGGATTGAGGATTGATAACTGATTGTTGAGTACTGAGGGCTGAAGATTGAGGATGCAGGATTGAGGATTCAGAATTTAGGTTTGAGGACTGAGGATTGAGGATTGGAGAATGAGGATTGAAGATTGAGGATGGAGGATTGAATATTGAATATTGAGGATTGAAGATTGAGGATTGAAAATTGAGGATTGAGGATTGAGGATTGAGGATTGAAGGTTGAGAATTGAGGATTGAAGATTGAGGATTGAGGATTGAGGATTGAGGATTGAGGATTGAGGATTGAGGATTGCGGATAGAAGATTGAGGATTGGGTATTGCGGATTGAACATTGAGGATTGAGGATTGAGGACTGAGGATTGAGGGTTGAGGATTGAGAATTGAGGATTGAGGATTGAGGATTGAAGATTGAGGATTGGGTATTGAGGATTGAAGAATGAGGATTGAGGATTGAGGATTGAGGATTGAGGATTGAGGATTGAGGATTGAAGACTGAGTATTGAGTATTGAAGATTGAGGATTGAGGAGTGAGTATTGAAGATTGAGGATTTGGGACTGAAGATTGAATATTGAGGATTGAGGATTGAGGATTGAGGATTGAGGATTGACGATTGAAGATTGAAGATTGAGGATTGGGTATTGAGTATTGAAAATGAGGATTGAGGATTGAGGATTGAGGATTGAGGATTGAAGATTGAGTACTGAGGATTGAAGATTAAGGTTGAGGATTGAGGATTGAGGATTGAGGATTGAGGATTGAGGATTGAGGATTGAGGATTGAGGATTGAAGATTGAGAATTGAGGATTGAAGATTGAGGATTGAGTATTGAGGATTGATTATTGAGGATTGAGGATTGAGGATTGAGGATTGAGGATTGAAGATTGAGGATTGGGTATTGAGGATTGAAGATTGAGGATTGAGTATTGAGTATTGAGGATTGAGGATTGAAGATTGGGTATTGAGGATTGAAGATTGACGATTGAGGATTGAGGATTGAGTATTGAGGATTGAGTATTGACGATTGAGTATTGAGGATTGAAGATTGACGATTGAGGATTGAGGATTGAGGATTGAGGATTGAGGATTGAAGATTGAGTATTGAGTATTGAAGATTAAGGATTGAGGATTGAGGATTGAGGATTGAGGATTGAAGATTGCGTACTGAGGATTGAAGATTAAGATTGAGGATTGAGGATTGAGGATTGAGGATTGAGGATTGAGGATTGAAGATTGAGGATTGCGTATTGAGGATTGAAGATTGAGGATTGAGGATTGAGTATTGAGGATTGAGGATTGAAGATTGAGTACTGAGGATTGAAGATTAAGATTGAGGATTGAGGATTGAGGATTGAGGATTGAGGATTGAGGATTGAAGATTGAGTATTGAGGATTGAAGATTGAGGATTAAGGATTGAAGATTGGGGATTGAGGATCTAGGATTGGAGATTGATTATTGAGGATTGAATATTGCGGATTGAGGATTGAAGATTGAGTATTGAGGATTGAAAATTGAGGATTGAGGATTGAGGATTGAGGATTGGGGATTGAAGAATGAGGATTGAGGATTGAGAATTGAGGATTGAAGATTGCAAATTGAGTATTGAGGATTGAAGATTGAGGATTGAGGATTGAAGACTGAGTACTGAGGATTGAAGATTAAGATTGAGGATTGAGGATTGAAGATTGAGGATTGAGGATTGAGTGTTGACGATTGAGGACGAGGACTGACTGTTGAGGATTGAGGTTTGAGGGTTGAGGATTGATGATTGAGGACTGAGGATTGAGGATTAAGGATTGAGCATTGAGGATTGAAGAATGAGGACAGGGGATTGAGGATTGAGGATTGAGGATTGAAGATTGAGTATTGAGTATTGAAGATTGAGGATTGTGGATTGAGGATTGACGGTTGCGGATTGAGGATTGAGGATTGAGGATTGAAGATTGAGTATTGAGGACTGAAGACTGACGATTGAGGATTGAGGATGGAGGATTGAATATTGAGTATTGAGGATTGAAGATTGAGGATTGAAAATTGAGGATTGAGGATTGAGGATTGAGGATTGAGGATTGAGGATTGAGGATTGAGGATAGAGGATTGAGTATTGAGGATTGAAGATTGAGGATTGAGGATTGAGGATTGAGAATTGAGGATTGAAGATTGCAAATTGAGTATTGAGGATTGAAGATTGAGGATTGAGGGTTGAGGATTGAGGCCTGAGGATTGAAGATTGAGTATTGAGGATTGAAGACTGACGATTGAGGATTGAGGATGGAGGATTGAATATTGAATATTGAGGATTGAAGGTTGACGATTGAAAATTGAGGATTGAGGATTGAGGATTGAGGATTGAGGATTGAGGATTGAGGATTGAGGATTGAGGATTGGAGAATGAGGACTGGGGATTGAGAATTGATGATTGAGGATTGAGGAATGAAGATTGTGGATTGGGTATTGAGGATTGAAGAATGAGGATTGAGGATATTCTATTGCGGATTGAGGATTGACAACTGATTGTTGAGGACTGAGGGCTGAAGATTGAGGATGCAGGATTGAGGATTCAGAATTGAGGTTTGAGGACTGAGGATTAAGGATTGGAGAATGAGGATTGAAGATTGAGGATTGAGGATTGAAGATTGCAGATTGAGTATTGAGGATTGAAGATTGCGGATTGAGGATTGAGGATTGAGGATTGAGGATTGAAGATTGAATATTGAGGATTGAATACTGACGATTGAGGGTTGAGGATTGAGGATTGAGGATTGAAGATTGAGTATTGAGGATTGAAAATTGAGGATTGAGGATTGAGGATTGAGGATTGAGGATTGAAGAATGAGGATTGAGGATTGAGGATTGAGGATTGAAGATTGCAAATTGAGTATTGAGGATTGAAGATTGAGGATTGAGGATTGAGGATTGAGGCCTGAGGATTGAAGATTGAGTATTGAGGATTGAAGACTGACGATTGAGGATTGAGGATGGAGGATTGAATATTGAATATTGAGGATTGAAGGTCGAGGATTGAAAATTGAGGATTGAGGATTGAGGATTGAGGATTGAGGATTGAGGATTGAGGATTGAGGATTGAGGATTGGAGCATGAGGACTGGGGATTGAGAATTGATGATTGAGGATTGAAGAATGAAGATTGTGGATTGGGTATTGAGGATTGAAGAATGAGGATTGAGGATATTCTATTGCGGATTGAGGATTGACAACTGATTGTTGAGGACTGAGGGCTGAAGATTGAGGATGCAGGATTGAGGATTCAGAATTGAGGTTTGAGGACTGAGGATTGAGGATTGGAGAATGAGGATTGAAGATTGAGGATTGAGGATTGAAGATTGCAGATTGAGTATTGAGGATTGAAGATTGCGGATTGAGGATTGAGGATTGAGGATTGAGGATTGAAGATTGAATATTGAGGATTGAAGACTGACGATTGAGGGTTGAGGATTGAGGATTGAGGATTGGAGATTGAGTATTGAGGATTGAAAACTGAGGATTGAGGATTGAGGGTTAAGGATTGAGGATTGAAGAATGAGGATTGAGGATTGAGGATTGAGGATTGAAGATTGCAAATTGAGTATTGAGGATTGAAGATTGAGGATTGAGGATTGAAGATTGAGGATTGGGTATTGAGGATTGAAGAATGAGGATTGAGGATTGAGGATTGAGGATTGAGGATTGAGGATTGAAGACTGAGTATTGAGGATTGAAGATTGAGGAATGAGGAGTGAGTATTGAAGATTGAGGATTTGGGACTGAGGATTGAAGATTGAGGATTGAGGATTGAGGATTGAGGATTGAGGATTGAGGATTGAGGATTGAAGATTGAGTATTGAGGATTGAAGATTGACGATTGAGGACTGAGGATTGAGGATTGAGGATTGAGGATTGAGGATGGAGGATTGAAGATTGAGTATTGGGTATTGAAGATTGAGGACTGTGGATTGAGGATTGAGGATTGAGGATTGAAGATTGCGTACTGAGGGTTAAAGATTAAGATTGAGGATTGAGGATCGAGGATTGAGGAATGAGGATTGAGGATTGAAGATTGAGGATTGCGTATTCAGGATAGAACATTGAGGATTGAGGATTCAGTATTGAGGATTGAGGATTGAGGATTGAAGATTGAATATTGATGATTGAAGATTGAGGATCGAGGATTGAGTGTTGTGGATTGCGGACGAGGACTGAGGGTAGAGTATTGATGTTTGAGGTCTGAGGATTGAGGATTGAGGATTGAGAATTGAGGATTGAAGATTGAGGATTGAAGATTGAGGATTGGGTGTTGAGGATTGAAGAATGAGGATTGAGGATTGAGGATTGAGGATTGAGGGTTGTGGATTGAGGACGAGGACAGGGGGTGGAGTATTGATGTTTGATGTCTGAGGATTCAGGATTGAGGATTGAGAATTGAGGATTGTGGGTTGAGGATTGAAGATTGAGGATTCGGTATTGAGGATTGAAGAATGAGGATTGAAGAGTGAGGACTGAGGATTGAGGATTGCAGATTGAGTATTGAGGATTGAAGATTGAGGACTGAGGATAGAGGATTGAGGATTGACGATTGAGAATTGAGGATTGAGGATTGAGGATTGAAGATTGAGTATTGGGTGTTGAGGATTGAAAAATGAGGATTGAGGATTGAGGATTGAGGACTGAGGATTGAAGATTGAGTAATGAGGATTGAAGATTGAGGATTGAGGATTGAGGATTGAGGATTGAGTATTGAGGATTGAGGATTGAGGATTGAGTATTGAGGATTGAAGATTGAGGATTGGGTATTGAGGATTGAAGATTGACGATTGAGTATTGAGTATTGAGGATTGAGGATTGAAGATTGGGTATTGAGGATTGAAGATTGACGATTGAGGATTGAGGATTGAGTATTGAGGATTGAGTATTGACGATTGAGTATTGAGGATTGAAGATTGACGATTGAGGATTGAGGATTGAGGATTGAGGATTGAGGATTGAAGATTGAGTATTGAGTATTGAAGATTGAGGATTGAGGATTGAGGATTGAGGATTGAGGATTGAAGATTGCGTACTGAGGATTGAAGATTAAGATTGAGGATTGAGGATTGAGGATTGAGGATTGAGGATGGAGGATTGAATATTGAATATTGAGGATTGAAGATTGAGGATTGAAAATTGAGGATTGAGGATTGAGGATTGAGGATTGAGGATTGAGGATTGAGGATTGAGGATTGAGGATTCGAGAATGAGGACTGGGGATTGAGAATTGAGGATTGAGGATTGAGGATTGAGTATTGGGGATTGTGTATTGAAGATTCAGTATTGAGGATTGAAGATTGAGAATTGAAGATTGAGGATTGAACACTGAGGACTGAGGATTGAACACTGAGGACTGAGAGTTCAGGGTTGAGTGATGAGAATTGATGTTTGTGGATAGAGATTTGAATATTGCAGATTGAGTATTGAGTATTGAAAACTGTGAATTGAGGATATTCTATTGCGGATTGAGGATTGACAACTGATTGTTGAGGACTGAGGGCTGAAAATTCAGGATGCAGCATTGAGAATTCAGAATTGAGGTTTGAGGACTGAGGATTGAGGTTTGAAGATTGAGTATTGAGGATTGAAGATTGAGGATTGAGGATTGAGGATTGAGGATTGAGGATTGAGGATTGAGGATTGAAGGTTCAGTATTGTGGATTGAAGATTGAGAATTGAGGATTGAGGATTGAACATTGAGGTCTGAGCGCTCAGGGTCGAGTGATGAGAATTGATGTTTGTGGATAGAGATTTGAAGATTGCAGATTGAGTATTGAGTATTGAAAACTGTGAATTGAGGATATTCTATTGGGGATTGAGGATTGATAACTGATTGTTGAGTACTGAGGGCTGAAGATTGAGGATGCAGGATTGAGGATTCAGAATTTAGGTTTGAGGACTGAGCATTGAGGATTGGAGAATGAGGATTGAAGATTGAGGATTGAGGATTGAAGATTGCAGATTGAGTATTGAGGATTGAAGATTATGGATTGAGGATTGAGGATTGAGGATTCAGGATTGAGGATTGAGGATTGAGGATTGAAGAATGAGGATTGAGGATTGAGGATTGAGGATTGAAGATTGCGGAATGAGGAGTGAGTATTGAAGATTGAGGATTTGGGACTGAGGATTGAAGATTGAGGATTGAGGATTGAGGATTGAGGATTGAGGATTGAGGATTGAGGATTGAAGATTGAGTATTGAGGATTGAAGATTGACGATTGAGGACTGAGGATTGAGGATTGAGGATTGAGGATTGAGGATGGAGGATTGAAGATTGAGTATTGGGTATTGAAGATTGAGGACTGTGGATTGAGGATTGAGGATTGAGGATTGAAGATTGCGTACTGAGGGTTAAAGATTAAGATTGAGGATTGAGGATCGAGGATTGAGGAATGAGGATTGAGGATTGAAGATTGAGGATTGCGTATTCAGGATAGAACATTGAGGATTGAGGATTGAGTATTGAGGATTGAGGATTGAGGATTGAAGATTGAATATTGATGATTGAAGATTGAGGATCGAGGATTGAGTGTTGTGGATTGAGGACGAGGACTGAGGGTAGAGTATTGATGTTTGAGGTCTGAGGATTGAGGATTGAGGATTGAGAATTGAGGATTGAAGATTGAGGATTGAAGATTGAGGATTGGGTGTTGAGGATTGAAGAATGAGGATTGAGGATTGAGGATTGAGGATTGAGGGTTGTGGATTGAGGACGAGGACAGGGGGTGGAGTATTGATGTTTGATGTCTGAGGATTCAGGATTGAGGATTGAGAATTGAGGATTGTGTGTTGAGGATTGAAGATTGAGGATTCGGTATTGAGGATTGAAGAATGAGGATTGAAGAGTGAGGACTGAGGATTGAGGATTGCAGATTGAGTATTGAGGATTGAAGATTGAGGACTGAGGATAGAGGATTGAGGATTGACGATTGAGAATTGAGGATTGAGGATTGAGGATTGAAGATTGAGTATTGGGTGTTGAGGATTGAAAAATGAGGATTGAGGATTGAGGATTGAGGACTGAGGATTGAAGATTGAGTAATGAGGATTGAAGATTGAGGATTGAGGATTGAGGATTGAGGAATGTGGATTGAGGATTGAGGATTGCGGATAGAAGATTGTGGATTGGGTATTGCGGATTGAACATTGAGGATTGAGGATTGAGGATTGAGGATTGAGGATTGAGGATTGAGTATTGAGGATTGAGGATTGAGGATTGAATATTGAGGATTGGGTATTGAGGATTGAAGAATGAGGATTGAGGATTGAGGATTGAGGATTGAGGATTGAGGATTGAAGACTGAGTATTGAGGATTGAAGATTGAGGATTGAGGAGTTAGTAGTGAAGATTGAGGATTTGGAACTGAGGATTGAAGATTGAGGATTGAGGATTGAGGATTGAGGATTGAGAATTGAGGATTGAGGATTGAAGATTGAGGATTGGGTATTGAGGATTGAAGAATGAGGACTGAGGATTGAGGATTGAGGATTGAGGATTGAAGATTGAGTATTGTGGATTGAAGGTTGACGATTGAGTATTGTGGTTTGAGGATTGAGGATTGAGGATTGAAGATTGAGTATTGAGGATTGAAGATTGAGGATTGAGGATTGAGGATTGAGGATTGAGGATTGAATATTGAGGATTGAGGATTGAGGATTGAGGATTGAGGATTGAAGATTGAGGATTGGGTATTGAGGATTGAAGATTGACGATTGAGTATTGAGTATTGAGGATTGAGGATTGAAGATTGGGTATTGAGGATTGAAGATTGACGATTGAGGATTGAGGATTGAGTATTGAGGATTGAGTATTGACGATTGAGTATTGAGGATTGAAGATTGACGATTGAGGATTGAGGATTGAGGATTGAGGATTGAGGATTGAAGATTGAGTATTGAGTATTGAAGATTGAGGATTGAGGATTGAGGATTGAGGATTGAGGATTGAAGATTGAGGATTGGGTATTGAGGATTGAAGAATGAGGATTGAGTATTGAGTATTGAGGATTGAGTATTGACGATTGATTATTGAGGATTGAAGATTGACGATTGAGGATTGAGGATTGAGGATTGAGGATTGAGGATTGAGGATTGAGGATTGAAGATTGAGTATTGAGTATTGAAGATTGAGGATTGAGGATTGAGGATTGAGGATTGAGGATTGAAGATTGCGTACTGAGGATTGAAGATTATGAATGAGGATTGAGGATTGAGGACTGAGGATTGAGGATTGAGGATTGAAGATTGAGGATTGCGTATTGAGGATAGAACATTGAGGATTGAGGATTGAGTATTGAGGATTGAGGATTGAGGGTTGAAGATTGAATATTGATGATTGAAGATTGAGGATCGAGGATTGAGTGTTGTGGATTGAGGACGAGGACTGAGGGTAGAGTATTGATGTTTGAGGTCTGAGGATTGAGGATTGAGGATTGAGAATTGAGGATTGAGGATTAAGGATTGAAGATTGAGGATTGGGTGTTAGGATTGAAGAATGAAGATTGAGGATTGAGGATTGTGCATTGAGGATTGAAGAATGAGGATTGAGGATTGAGGACTGAGGATTGAGGATTGAAGACTGAGTGTTGAGGGTTGAGTGATGAGAATTGATGTTTGTGGATAGAGATTTGAAGATTGCAGGTTGAGTATTGAGTATTGAAAACTATGAAATCATGGTATTCTATTGAGGATTGAGGATGGACCACTGATTGTTGAGGACTGAGGGCTGAAGATTGAGGATTCAGGATTGAGGATTCAGGATTGAGGTTTGAGGACTGAGGATTGAGGATTGGGGATTGAGGATTGAGGATTGAGGATTGATGATTGAGGATTGAAGATTGAATATTGATGATTAAAGATTGAGGGTTGAGGAATCAGGGTTGAACATTGAGTACTGAGTGTTGAGGGTTGAGTGATGAGAATTTATGTTTCTGGATAGAGATTTGAAGATTGCACATTGAGTATTGAGTATTGAAAACTGTAAATTGAGGATATTCTATTCAGGATTGAGGATTGACAACTGAATGTTGAGGACTGAGTGCTGAAGATTGAGGATTCAGTATTGAGGATTCAGAATTGAGGTTTGAGGACTGAGGATTGAGGATTGAAGATTGAGTATTGAGGATTGAAGATTGAGGATTGAGGATCGAGGATTGAGGATTGAGGATGAGGGCTGAGGGTTGAGGATTGAGGCTTGAGGACTAAGGACAGAGGATTGAGGATTGAGAATTGAGGATTGAGGATTGAGGATTGAAGATTGAGGATTGGGTATTGAGGATCGAAGAATGAGGATTGAGGATTGAGGATTGAGGATTGAGGATTGAATATTGAGGATTGAGGATTGAGGATTGAAGATTGAGGATTGAAGATTGCGTACTGAGGGTTAAAGATTAAGGTTGAGGATTGAGGATTGAGGATTGAGGATTGAGGGTCGTGGATTGAGGACGAGGACTGGGGGTTGAGTATTGATGTTTGAAGTCTGAGGATTCAGGATTGAGGATTGAGTATTGAGGATTGTGGGTTGAGGATTGAAGATTGAGGATTCGGTATTGAGGATTGAAGAATGAGGATTGAGGAGTGAGGACTGAGGATTGAGGATAGCAGATTGAGTATTGAGGATTGAAGATTGAGGACTGAGGATTGAGGATTGAGGATTGACGATTGAGAATGGAGGGTTGAGGATTGAGGATTGAAGATTGAGTATTGGGTGTTGAGGATTGAAAAATGAGGATTGAGGATTGAGGATTGAGGATTGACGATTGAAGATTGAGAATTGAGGATTGAAGATTGAGGATTGAGGATTGAGGATTGAGTATTGAGGATTGAGGATTGAGGATTGCGGATAGAAGATTGAGGATTGGGTATTGCGGATTGAACATTGAGGATTGAGGATTGAGGACTCAGGATTGAGGATTGAGGATTGAAGACTGAGTATTGAGGATTGAAGATTGAGGATTGAGGAGTGAGTATTGAAGATTGAGGATTTGGGACTGAGGATTGAAGATTGAGGATTGAGGATTGAGGATTGAGGATTGAGGATTGACGATTGAAGATTGAAGATTGAGGATTGGGTATTGAGTATTGAAGAATGAGGATTGAGGATTGAGGATTGAGGATTGAGGATTGAAGATTGAGTACTGAGGATTGAAGATTAAGGTTGAGGATTGAGGATTGAGGATTGAGGATTCAGGATTGAGGATTGAGGATTGAGGATTGAGGATTGAAGATTGAGTATTGAGGACTGAAGATTGACGATTGAGGATTGAGGATTGAGGATTGAGGATTGAGGATTGAAGATTGAGTATTGAGTATTGAAGATTGAGGATTGAGGATTGAGGATTGAGGATTGAGGATTGAAGATTGAGGATTGGGTATTGAGGATTGAAGAATGAGGATTGAGTATTGAGTATTGAGGATTGAGTATTGACGATTGATTATTGAGGATTGAAGATTGACGATTGAGGATTGAGGATTGAGGATTGAGGATTGATGATTGAGGATTGAGGATTGAAGATTGAGTATTGAGTATTGAAGATTGAGGATTGAGGATTGAGGATTGAGGATTGAGGATTGAAGATTGCGTACTGAGGATTGAAGATTATGAATGAGGATTGAGGATTGAGGACTGAGGATTGAGGATTGAGGATTGAAGATTGAGGATTGCGTATTGAGGATAGAACATTGAGGATTGAGGATTGAGTATTGAGGATTGAGGATTGAGGGTTGAAGATTGAATATTGATGATTGAAGATTGAGGATTGAGGATTGAGTGTTGTGGATTGAGGACGAGGACTGAGGGTAGAGTATTGATGTTTGAGGTCTGAGGATTGAGGATTGAGGATTGAGAATTGAGGATTGAGGATTAAGGATTGAAGATTGAGGATTGGGTGTTAGGATTGAAGAATGAAGATTGAGGATTGAGGATTGTGCATTGAGGATTGAAGAATGAGGATTGAGGATTGAGGACTGAGGATTGAGGATTGAAGACTGAGTGTTGAGGGTTGAGTGATGAGAATTGATGTTTGTGGATAGAGATTTGAAGATTGCAGGTTGAGTATTGAGTATTGAAAACTATGAAATCATGGTATTCTATTGAGGATTGAGGATGGACCACTGATTGTTGAGGACTGAGGGCTGAGGATTGAGGATTCAGGATTGAGGATTCAGGATTGAGGTTTGAGGACTGAGGATTGAGGATTGGGGATTGAGGATTGAGGATTGAGGATTGATGATTGAGGATTGAAGATTGAATATTGATGATTAAAGATTGAGGGTTGAGGAATCAGGGTTGAACATTGAGTACTGAGTGTTGAGGGTTGAGTGATGAGAATTTATGTTTCTGGATAGAGATTTGAAGATTGCACATTGAGTATTGAGTATTGAAAACTGTAAATTGAGGATATTCTATTCAGGATTGAGGATTGACAACTGAATGTTGAGGACTGAGTGCTGAAGATTGAGGATTCAGTATTGAGGATTCAGAATTGAGGTTTGAGGACTGAGGATTGAGGATTGAAGATTGAGTATTGAGGATTGAAGATTGAGGATTGAGGATCGAGGATTGAGGATTGAGGATGAGGGCTGAGGGTTGAGGATTGAGGCTTGAGGACTAAGGACAGAGGATTGAGGATTGAGAATTGAGGATTGAGGATTGAGGATTGAAGATTGAGGATTGGGTATTGAGGATCGAAGAATGAGGATTGAGGATTGAGGATTGAGGATTGAGGATTGAATATTGAGGATTGAGGATTGAGGATTGAAGATTGAGGATTGAAGATTGCGTACTGAGGGTTAAAGATTAAGGTTGAGGATTGAGGATTGAGGATTGAGGATTGAGGGTCGTGGATTCAGGACGAGGACTGGGGGTTGAGTATTGATGTTTGAAGTCTGAGGATTCAGGATTGAGGATTGAGTATTGAGGATTGTGGGTTGAGGATTGAAGATTGAGGATTCGGTATTGAGGATTGAAGAATGAGGATTGAGGAGTGAGGACTGAGGATTGAGGATAGCAGATTGAGTATTGACGATTGAAGATTGAGGACTGAGGATTGAGGATTGAGGATTGACGATTGAGAATGGAGGGTTGAGGATTGAGGATTGAAGATTGAGTATTGGGTGTTGAGGATTGAAAAATGAGGATTGAGGATTGAGGATTGAGGATTGACGATTGAAGATTGAGAATTGAGGATTGAAGATTGAGGATTGAGGATTGAGGATTGAGTATTGAGGATTGAGGATTGAGGATTGCGGATAGAAGATTGAGGATTGGGTATTGCGGATTGAACATTGAGGATTGAGGATTGAGGACTCAGGATTGAGGATTGAGGATTGAAGACTGAGTATTGAGGATTGAAGATTGAGGATTGAGGAGTGAGTATTGAAGATTGAGGATTTGGGACTGAGGATTGAAGATTGAGGATTGAGGATTGAGGATTGAGGATTGAGGATTGACGATTGAAGATTGAAGATTGAGGATTGGGTATTGAGTATTGAAGAATGAGGATTGAGGATTGAGGATTGAGGATTGAGGATTGAAGATTGAGTACTGAGGATTGAAGATTAAGGTTGAGGATTGAGGATTGAGGATTGAGGATTCAGGATTGAGGATTGAGGATTGAGGATTGAGGATTGAAGATTGAGTATTGAGGACTGAAGATTGAGGATTGAGGATTGAGGATTGATTATTGAGGATTGAGGATTGAGGATTGAGGATTGAGGATTGAAGATTGAGGATTGGGTATTGAGGATTGAAGATTGAGGATTGAGTATTGAGTATTGAGG
The DNA here is from genome assembly GCF_051401765.1 of Calliopsis andreniformis. NCBI lineage: Eukaryota > Metazoa > Arthropoda > Insecta > Hymenoptera > Andrenidae > Calliopsis > Calliopsis andreniformis. The sequence continues at coordinate 1,505,494 of NW_027480466.1, read as the reverse complement.
ATTGAGGATTGAAGATTGGGTATTGAGGATTGAAGATTGACGATTGAGGATTGAGGATTGAGTATTGAGGATTGAGTATTGACGATTGAGTATTGAGGATTGAAGATTGACGATTGAGGATTGAGGATTGAGGATTGAGGATTGAGGATTGAGGATTGAGGATTGAAGATTGAGTATTGAGTATTGAAGATTGAGGATTGAGGATTGAGGATTGAGGATTGAGGATTGAAGATTGCGTACTGAGGATTGAAGATTATGAATGAGGATTGAGGATTGAGGACTGAGGATTGAGGATTGAGGATTGAAGATTGAGGATTGCGTATTGAGGATAGAACATTGAGGATTGAGGATTGAGTATTGAGGATTGAGGATTGAGGGTTGAAGATTGAATATTGATGATTGAAGATTGAGGATCGAGGATTGAGTGTTGTGGATTGAGGACGAGGACTGAGGGTAGAGTATTGATGTTTGAGGTCTGAGGATTGAGGATTGAGGATTGAGAATTGAGGATTGAGGATTAAGGATTGAAGATTGAGGATTGGGTGTTAGGATTGAAGAATGAAGATTGAGGATTGAGGATTGTGCATTGAGGATTGAAGAATGAGGATTGAGGATTGAGGACTGAGGATTGAGGATTGAAGACTGAGTGTTGAGGGTTGAGTGATGAGAATTGATGTTTGTGGATAGAGATTTGAAGATTGCAGGTTGAGTATTGAGTATTGAAAACTATGAAATCATGGTATTCTATTGAGGATTGAGGATGGACCACTGATTGTTGAGGACTGAGGGCTGAAGATTGAGGATTCAGGATTGAGGATTCAGGATTGAGGTTTGAGGACTGCGGATTGAGGATTGGGGATTGAGGATTGAGGATTGAGGATTGATGATTGAGGATTGAAGATTGAATATTGATGATTAAAGATTGAGGGTTGAGGAATCAGGGTTGAACATTGAGTACTGAGTGTTGAGGGTTGAGTGATGAGAATTTATGTTTCTGGATAGAGATTTGAAGATTGCACATTGAGTATTGAGTATTGAAAACTGTAAATTGAGGATATTCTATTCAGGATTGAGGATTGACAACTGAATGTTGAGGACTGAGTGCTGAAGATTGAGGATTCAGTATTGAGGATTCAGAATTGAGGTTTGAGGACTGAGGATTGAGGATTGAAGATTGAGTATTGAGGATTGAAGATTGAGGATTGAGGATCGAGGATTGAGGATTGAGGATGAGGGCTGAGGGTTGAGGATTGAGGCTTGAGGACTAAGGACAGAGGATTGAGGATTGAGAATTGAGGATTGAGGATTGAGGATTGAAGATTGAGGATTGGGTATTGAGGATCGAAGAATGAGGATTGAGGATTGAGGATTGAGGATTGAGGATTGAATATTGAGGATTGAGGATTGAGGATTGAAGATTGAGGATTGAAGATTGCGTACTGAGGGTTAAAGATTAAGGTTGAGGATTGAGGATTGAGGATTGAGGATTGAGGGTCGTGGATTCAGGACGAGGACTGGGGGTTGAGTATTGATGTTTGAAGTCTGAGGATTCAGGATTGAGGATTGAGTATTGAGGATTGTGGGTTGAGGATTGAAGATTGAGGATTCGGTATTGAGGATTGAAGAATGAGGATTGAGGAGTGAGGACTGAGGATTGAGGATAGCAGATTGAGTATTGAGGATTGAAGATTGAGGACTGAGGATTGAGGATTGAGGATTGACGATTGAGAATGGAGGGTTGAGGATTGAGGATTGAAGATTGAGTATTGGGTGTTGAGGATTGAAAAATGAGGATTGAGGATTGAGGATTGAGGATTGACGATTGAAGATTGAGAATTGAGGATTGAAGATTGAGGATTGAGGATTGAGGATTGAGTATTGAGGATTGAGGATTGAGGATTGCGGATAGAAGATTGAGGATTGGGTATTGCGGATTGAACATTGAGGATTGAGGATTGAGGACTCAGGATTGAGGATTGAGGATTGAAGACTGAGTATTGAGGATTGAAGATTGAGGATTGAGGAGTGAGTATTGAAGATTGAGGATTTGGGACTGAGGATTGAAGATTGAGGATTGAGGATTGAGGATTGAGGATTGAGGATTGACGATTGAAGATTGAAGATTGAGGATTGGGTATTGAGTATTGAAGAATGAGGATTGAGGATTGAGGATTGAGGATTGAGGATTGAAGATTGAGTACTGAGGATTGAAGATTAAGGTTGAGGATTGAGGATTGAGGATTGAGGATTCAGGATTGAGGATTGAGGATTGAGGATTGAGGATTGAAGATTGAGTATTGAGGACTGAAGATTGAGGATTGAGGATTGAGGATTGATTATTGAGGATTGAGGATTGAGGATTGAGGATTGAGGATTCAAGATTGAGGATTGGGTATTGAGGATTGAAGATTGAGGATTGAGTATTGAGTATTGAGGATTGAGGATTGAAGATTGGGTATTGAGGATTGAAGATTGACGATTGAGGATTGAGGATTGAGTATTGAGGATTGAGTATTGACGATTGAGTATTGAGGATTGAAGATTGACGATTGAGGATTGAGGATTGAGGATTGAGGTTTGAGGATTGAAGATTGAGTATTGAGTATTGAAGATTGAGGATTGAGGGTTGAGGATTGAGGATTGAGGATTGAAGATTGCGTACTGAGGATTGAAGATTAAGATTGAGGATTGAGGATTGAGGATTGAGGATTGAGGATTGAGGATTGAAGATTGAGGATTGCGTATTGAGGATTGAAGATTGAGGATTGAGGATTGAGGATTGAGGATTGAGGATTGAAGATTGAGTACTGAGGATTGAAGATTAAGATTGAGGATTGAGGATTGAGGATTGAGGATTGAGGATTGAGGATTGAAGATTGAGTATTGAGGATTGAAGATTGAGGAGTGAGGATTGAGGATTGAGGATTGAGGATTGAGGATTGAGTATTGAGGATTGAGGATTGAAGATTGAGGATTGTGTATTGAGGATTGAAGAATGAGGATTGAGGGTTGAGGATTGAGGATTGAAGATTGAGTATTGAGGATTGTAGATTGAGGATTGAGGATTGAGGATTGAGGTTTGAGGATTGAAGATTGAGGACTGAGGATTGAGGATTGAGGATTGACGATTGAGAATGGAGGGTTGAGGATTGAGGATTGAAGATTGAGTATTGGGTGGTGAGGATTGAAAAATGAGGATTGAGGATTGAGGATTGAGGATTGACGATTGAAGATTGAGAATTGAGGATTGAAGATTGAGGATTGAGGATTGAGGATTGAGTATTGAGGATTGAGGATTGAGGATTGCGGATAGAAGATTGAGGATTGGGTATTGCGGATTGAACATTGAGGATTGAGGATTGAGGACTCAGGATTGAGGATTGAGGATTGAAGACTGAGTATTGAGGATTGAAGATTGAGGATTGAGGAGTGAGTATTGAAGATTGAGGATTTGGGACTGAGGATTGAAGATTGAGGATTGAGGATTGAGGATTGAGGATTGAGGATTGACGATTGAAGATTGAAGATTGAGGATTGGGTATTGAGTATTGAAGAATGAGGATTGAGGATTGAGGATTGAGGATTGAGGATTGAAGATTGAGTACTGAGGATTGAAGATTAAGGTTGAGGATTGAGGATTGAGGATTGAGGATTCAGGATTGAGGATTGAGGATTGAGGATTGAGGATTGAAGATTGAGTATTGAGGATTGAAGATTGAGGATTGAGGATTGAGGATTGATTATTGAGGATTGAGGATTGAGGATTGAGGATTGAGGATTGAAGATTGAGGATTGGGTATTGAGGATTGAAGATTGAGGATTGAGTATTGAGTATTGAGGATTGAGGATTGAAGATTGGGTATTGAGGATTGAAGATTGACGATTGAGGATTGAGGATTGAGTATTAAGTATTGAGTATTGACGATTGAGTATTGAGGATTGAAGATTGACGATTGAGGATTGAGGATTGAGGATTGAGGTTTGAGGATTGAAGATTGAGTATTGAGTATTGAAGATTGAGGATTGAGGATTGAGGATTGAGGATTGAGGATTGAAGATTGCGTACTGAGGATTGAAGATTAAGATTGAGGATTGAGGATTGAGGATTGAGGATTGAGGATTGAGGATTGAAGATTGAGGATTGCGTATTGAGGATTGAAGATTGAGGATTGAGGATTGAGGATTGAGGATTGAGGATTGAAGATTGAGTACTGAGGATTGAAGATTAAGATTGAGGATTGAGGATTGAGGATTGAGGATTGAGGATTGAGGATTGAAGATTGAGTATTGAGGATTGAAGATTGAGGAGTGAGGATTGAGGATTGAGGATTGAGGATTGAGGATTGAGTATTGAGGATTGAGGATTGAAGATTGAGGATTGTGTATTGAGGATTGAAGAATGAGGATTGAGGGTTGAGGATTGAGGATTGAAGATTGAGTATTGAGGATTGTAGATTGAGGATTGAGGATTGAGGATTGAGGTTTGAGGATTGAAGATTGAAGATTGAGGATTGAGGATTGAGGATTGAGGATTGAAGATTGAGGATTGGGTATTGAGGATTGAAGAATGAGGATTGAGTATTGAGTATTGAGGATTGAGTATTGACGATTGAGTATTGAGGATTGAAGATTGACGATTGAGGATTGAGGATTGAGGATTGAGGATTGAGGATTGAGGATTGAGGATTGAAGATTGAGTATTGAGTATTGAAGATTGAGGATTGAGGATTGAGGATTGAGGATTGAGGATTGAAGATTGCGTACTGAGGATTGAAGATTATGAATGAGGATTGAGGATTGAGGACTGAGGATTGAGGATTGAGGATTGAAGATTGAGGATTGCGTATTGAGGATAGAACATTGAGGATTGAGGATTGAGTATTGAGGATTGAGGATTGAGGGTTGAAGGTTGAATATTGATGATTGAAGATTGAGGATCGAGGATTGAGTGTTGTGGATTGAGGACGAGGACTGAGGGTAGAGTATTGATGTTTGAGGTCTGAGGATTGAGGATTGAGGATTGAGAATTGAGGATTGAGGATTAAGGATTGAAGATTGAGGATTTGGTGTTGAGGATTGAAGAATGAAGATTGAGGATTGAGGATTGTGCATTGAGGATTGAAGAATGAGGATTGAGGATTGAGGACTGAGGATTGAGGATTGAAGACTGAGTGTTGAGGGTTGAGTAATGAGAATTGATGTTTGTGGATAGAGATTTGAAGATTGCAGGTTGAGTATTGAGTATTGAAAACTATGAAATCATGGTATTCTATTGAGGATTGAGGATGGACCACTGATTGTTGAGGACTGAGGGCTGAAGATTGAGGATTCAGGATTGAGGATTCAGGATTGGGGTTTGAGGACTGAGGATTGAGGATTGGGGAGTGAGGATTGAGGATTGAGGATTGATGATTGAGGATTGAAGATTGAATATTGATGATTAAAGATTGAGGGTTGAGGAATCAGGGTTGAACATTGAGTACTGAGTGTTGAGGGTTGAGTGATGAGAATTTATGTTTCTGGATAGAGATTTGAAGATTGCACATTGAGTATTGAGTATTGAAAACTGTAAATTGAGGATATTCTATTCAGGATTGAGGATTGACAACTGAATGTTGAGGACTGAGTGCTGAAGATTGAGGATTCAGTATTGAGGATTCAGAATTGAGGTTTGAGGACTGAGGATTGAGGATTGAAGATTGAGTATTGAGGATTGAAGATTGAGGATTGAGGATCGAGGATTGAGGATTGAGGATGAGGGCTGAGGGTTGAGGATTGAGGCTTGAGGACTAAGGACAGAGGATTGAGGATTTAGAATTGAGGATTGAGGATTGAGGATTGAAGATTGAGGATTGGGTATTGAGGATTGAGGATTGAAGATTGAGTATTGGGTGTTGAGGATTGAAAAATGAGGATTGAGCATTGAGGATTGAGGACTGAGGATTGAAGATTGAGTAATGAGGGTTGAAGATTGAGGATTGAGGATTGAGGATTGAGGATTGAGGATTGAATATTGAGGATTGAGGATTGAGGATTGAGGATTGAGGATTGAGGATTGAGGATTGAGGATTGAGGATTGAAGATTGAGGATTGGGTATTGAGGATTGAAGATTGACGATTGAGTATTGAGTATTGAGGGTTGAGGATTGAAGATTTGGTATTGAGGATTGAAGATTGACGATTGAGGATTGAGGATTGAGTATTGAGGTTTGAGGACTGAGGATTGAGGATTGGAGAATGAGGATTGAAGATTGAGGATTGAGGATTGAAGATTGCAGATTGAGTATTGAGGATTGAAGATTGCGGATTGAGGATTGAGGATTGAGGATTGAGGATTGAGGATTGAAGATTGAATATTGAGGATTGAAGACTGACGATTGAGGGTTGAGGATTGCGGATTCAGGATTGAAGATTGAGTATTGAGGATTGAAAATTGAGGATTGAGGATTGAGGATTGAGGATTGGGGATTGAAGAATGAGGATTGAGGATTGAGGATTGAGGATTGAGGATTGAAGATTGCAAATTGAGTATTGAGGATTGAAGATTGAGGATTGAGGATTGAGGATTGAGGCCTGAGGATTGAAGATTGAGTATTGAGGATTGAAGACTGACGATTGAGGATTGAGGATGGAGGATTGAATATTGAATATTGAGGATTGAAGGTTGAGGATTGAAAATTGAGGATTGAGGATTGAGGATTGAGGATTGAGGATTGAGGATTGAGGATTGAGGATTGAGGATTGGAGAATGAGGACTGGTGATTGAGAATTGATGATTGAGGATTGAGGAATGAAGATTGTGGATTGGGTATTGAGGATTGAAGAATGAGGATTGAGCATATTCTATTGCGGATTGAGGATTGACAACTGATTGTTGAGGACTGAGGGTTGAAGTATGAGGATGCAGGATTGAGGATTCAGAATTGAGGTTTGAGGACTGAGGATTAAGGATTGGAGAATGAGGATTGAAGATTGAGGATTGAGGATTGAAGATTGCAGATTGAGTATTGAGGATTGAAGATTGCGGATTGAGGATTGAGGATTGAGGATTGAGGATTGAGGATTGAAGATTGAATATTGAGGATTGAAGACTGACGATTGAGGGTTGAGGATTGAGGATTGAGGATTGAAGATTGAGTATTGAGGATTGAAAATTGAGGATTGAGGATTGAGGATTGAGGATTGAGGATTGAGGAATGAGGATTGAGGATTGAGGATTGAGGATTGAAGATTGCAAATTGAGTATTGAGGATTGAAGATTGAGGATTGAGGATTGAGGATTGAGGATTGAGGCCTGAGGATTGAAGATTGAGTATGGAGGATTGAAGACTGACGATTGAGGATTGGGGATGGAGGATTGAATATTGAATATTGAGGATTGAAGATTGAGGATTGAAAATTGAGGATTGAGGATTGAGGATTGAGGATTGAGGATTGAGGATTGAGGATTGAGGATTGAGGATTGGAGAATGAGGACTGGGGATTGAGAATTGAGGATTGAGGATTGAGGATTGAGTATTGGGGACTGAGTATTGAAGATTCAGTATTGAGGATTGAAGATTGAGAGTTGAAGATTGAGGATTGAACACTGAGGACTGAGAGTTCAGGGTTGAGTGATGAGAATTGATGTTTGTGGATAGAGATTTGAATACTGCAGATTGAGTATTGAGTATTGAAATCTGTGAATTGAGGATATTCTATTGCGGATTGAGGATTGACAACTGATTGTTGAGGACTGAGGGCTGAAGATTGAGGATGCAGAATTGAGGATTCAGAATTGAGGTTTGAGGACTGAGGATTGAGGTTTGAAGATTGAGTATTGAGGATTGAAGATTGAGGATTGAGGATTGAGGATTGAGGATTGAGGATTGAGGATTGAGGATGAGTGCTGAGGTTTGAGGTATGAGGTTTGAGGCCTGAGGACTGAGGATTGAGGGTTGAGAATTGAGGATTGAGGGTTGAGTATTGAAGATTGAGGATTGGGTATTGAGGATTGAAGAATGACGATTGAGGATTGAAGAATGAGGATTGAGTATTGAGTATTGAGGATTGAGGATTGAAGATTTAGTATTGAGGATTGAAGATTGACGATTGAGGATTGAGGATTGAGGATCGAGTATTGAGGATTGAGGATTGAGGATCGAAGATTGAGTACTGAGGATTGAAGATTAAGATTGAGGATTGAGGATTGAAGATTGAGGATTGAGGATTGAGTGTTGACGATTGAGGACGAGGACTGACTGTTGAGGATTGAGGTTTGAGGGTTGAGGATTGATGATTGAGGACTGAGGATTGAGGATTAAGGATTGAGCATTGAGGATTGAAGATTGAGGACTGGGGATTGAGGATTGAGGATTGAGGATTGAAGATTGAGTATTGAGTATTGAAGATTGAGGATTGAGGATTGAGGATTGACGGTTGAGTATTGAGGATTGAGGAATAAGGATTGAAGATTGAGTATTGAGGATTTAAAACTGACGATTGAGGATTGAGGATGGAGGATTGAATATTGAGTATTGAGGATTCAAGATTGAGGATTGAAAATTGAGGATTGAGGATTGAGGATTGAGGATTGAGGATTGAGGATTGAGGATTGAGGATTGAGTATTGAGGATTGAAGATTGAGGATTGAGGATTGAGGATTCAGGATTGAGGATTGAGTGTTGACGATTGAGGACGTGGACTGACGGTTGAGGATTGAGGTTTGAGGGTTGAGGATTGAGGATTGAGGACTGAGGATTGAGGATTAAGGATTGAGCATTGAGGATTGAAGATTGAGGACTGGGGATTGAGGATTGTAGATTGAGGATTAAGGATTGAAGATTGGGGATTGAGGATCTAGGATTGGAGATTGATTATTGAGGATTGAATATTGCGGATTGAGGATTGAAGATTGAGTATTGAGGATTGAAAATTGAGGATTGAGGATTGAGGATTGAGGATTGGGGATTGAAGAATGAGGATTGAGGATTGAGGATTGAGGATTGAAGATTGCAAATTGAGTATTGAGGATAGAAGATTGAGGATTGAGGATTGAGGATTGAGGCCTGAGGATTGAAGATTGAGTATTGAGGATTGAAGACTGACGATTGAGGATTGAGGATGGAGGATTGAATATTGAATATTGAGGATTGAAGGTTGAGGATTGAAAATTGAGGATTGAGGGTTGAGGGTTGAGGATTGAGGATTGAGGATTGAGGATTGAGGATTGAGGATTGGAGAATGAGGACTGGGGATTGAGAATTGATGATTGAGGATTGAGGAATGAAGATTGTGGATTGGCTATTGAGGATTGAAGAATGAGGATTGAGGATATTCTATTGCGGATTGAGGATTGACAACTGATTGTTGAGGACTGAGGGCTGAAGATTGAGGATGCAGGATTGAGGATTCAGAATTGAGGTTTGAGGACTGAGGATTAAGGTTTGGAGAATGAGGATTGAAGATTGAGGATTGAGGATTGAAGTTTGCAGATTGAGTATTGAGGATTGAAGATTGCGGATTAAGGATTGAGAATTGAGGATTGAGGATTGAAGATTGAATATTGAGGATTGAAGGTTGAGGATTGAAAATTGAGGATTGAGAATTGAGGATTGAGGATTGAGGATTGAGGATTGAGGATTGAGGATTGAGGATTGAGGATTGGAGAATGAGGACTGGGGATTGAGGATTGAGCATTGAGGATTGAGGATTGAGTATTGGGGATTGAGTATTGAAGATTCAGTATTGAGGATTGAAGATTGAGAATTGAAGATTGAGGATTGAACACTGAGGACTGAGAGTTCAGGGTTGAGTGATGAGAATTGATGTTTGTGGATAGAGATTTGAATATTGCAGATTGAGTATTGAGTATTGAAAACTGTGAATTGAGGATATTCTATTGCGGATTGAGGATTGACAACTGATTGTTGAGGACTGAGTGCTGAAGATTGAGGATGCAGAATTGAGGATTCAGAATTGAGGTTTGAGGACTGAGGATTGAGGTTTGAAGATTGAGCATTGAGGATTGAAGATTGAGGATTGAGGATTGAGGATTGAGGATTGAGGATTGAGGATTGAAGGTTCAGTATTGTGGATTGAAGATTGAGAATTGAGGATTGAGGATTGAACATTGAGGTCTGAGCTCTCAGGGTCGAGTGATGAGAATTGATGTTTGTGGATAGAGATTTGAAGATTGCAGATTGAGTATTGAGTATTGAAAACTGTGAATTGAGGATATTCTATTGGGGATTGAGGATTGATAACTGATTGTTGAGTACTGAGGGCTGAAGATTGAGGATGCAGGATTGAGGATTCAGAATTTAGGTTTGAGGACTGAGGATTGAGGATTGGAGAATGAGGATTGAAGATTGAGGATTGAGGATTGAAGATTGCAGATTGAGTATTGAGGATTGAATATTATGGATTGAGGATTGAGGATTGAGGATTGAGGATTGAGGATTGAGGATTGAAGAATGAGGATTGAGGATTGAGGATTGAGGATTGAAGATTGCAAATTGAGGATTGAGGATTGAAGATTGAGGATTGAGGATTGAGGATTGAGGCCTGAGGATTGAAGATTGAGTATGGAGGATTGAAGACTGACGATTGAGGATTGAGGATGGAGGATTGAATATTGAATATTGAGGATTGAAGATTGAGGATTGAAAATTGAGGATTGAGAATTGAGGATTGAGGATTGAGGATTGAGGATTGAGGATTGAGGATTGAGGATTGGAGAATGAGGACTGGGGATTGAGAATTGAGGATTGAGGATTGAGGATTGAGGATTGAGTATTGGGGATTGAGTTTTGAAGATTCAGTATTGAGGACTGAAGATTGAGAATTGAAGATTGAGGATTGAACACTGAGGACTGAGAGTTCAGGGTTGAGTGATGAGAATTGATGTTTGTGGATAGAGATTTGAATATTGCAGATTGAGTATTGAGTATTGAAAACTGTGAATTGAGGATATTCTATTGCGGATTGAGGATTGACAACTGATTGTTGAGGACTGAGGGCTGAAGATTGAGGGTGCAGAATTGAGGATTCAGAATTGAGGTTTGAAGACTGAGGATTGAGGTTTGAAGATTGAGTATTGAGGATTGAAGATTGAGGATTGAGGATTGAGGATTGAGGATTGAGGATTGAGGATTGAGGATTGAGGATTGAAGGTTCAGTATTGTGGATTGAAGATTGAGAATTGAGGATTGAGGATTGAACATTGAGGTCTGAGCGCTCAGGGTCGAGTGATGAGAATTGATGTTTGTGGATAGAGATTTGAAGATTGCAGATTGAGTATTGAGTATTGAAAACTGTGAATTGAGGATATTCTATTGGGGATTGAGGATTGATAACTGATTGTTGAGTACTGAGGGCTGAAGATTGAGGATGCAGGATTGAGGATTCAGAATTGAGGTTTGAGGACTGAGGATTGAGGATTGGAGAATGAGGATTGAAGATTGAGGATTGAGGATTGAAGATTGCAGATTGAGTATTGAGGATTGAAGATTGCGGATTGAGGATTGAGGATTGAGGATTGAGGATTGAAGATTGAATATTGAGGATTGAATACTGACGATTGAGGGTTGAGGATTGAGGATTGAGAATTGAAGATTGAGTATTGAGGATTGAAAATTGAGGATTGAGGATTGAGGATTGAGGATTGAGGATTGAAGAATGAGGATTGAGGATTGAGGATTGAGGATTGAAGATTGCAAATTGAGTATTGAGGATTGAAGATTGAGGATTGAGGATTGAGGATTGAGGCCTGAGGATTGAAGATTGAGTATTGAGGATTGAAGACTGACGATTGAGGATTGAGGATGGAGGATTGAATATTGAATATTGAGGATTGAAGATTGAGGATTGAAAATTGAGGATTGAGGATTGAGGATTGAGGATTGAGGATTGAGGATTGAGGATTGAGGATTGAGGATTGGAGCATGAGGACTGGGGATTGAGAATTGATGATTGAGGATTGAAGAATGAAGATTGTGGATTGGGTATTGAGGATTGAAGAATGAGGATTGAGGATATTCTATTGCGGATTGAGGATTGACAACTGATTGTTGAGGACTGAGGGCTGAAGATTGAGGATGCAGGATTGAGGATTCAGAATTGAGGTTTGAGGACTGAGGATTGAGGATTGGAGAATGAGGATTGAAGATTGAGGATTGAGGATTGAAGATTGCAGATTGAGTATTGAGGATTGAAGATTGCGGATTGAGGATTTAGGATTGAGGATTGAGGATTGAAGATTGAATATTGAGGATTGAAGACTGACGATTGAGGGTTGAGGATTGAGGAATGAGGATTGAAGATTGAGTATTGAGGATTGAAAACTGACGATTGAGGATTGAGGATGGAGGATTGAATATTGAGTATTGAGGATTGAAGATTGAGGATTGAAAATTGAGGATTGAGGATTGAGGATTGAGGATTGAGGATTGAGGATTGAGGATTGAGGATTGAGTATTGAGGATTGAAGATTGAGGATTGAGGATTGAGGATTCAGGATTGAGGATTGAGTGTTGACGATTGAGGACGTGGACTGACGGTTGAGGATTGAGGTTTGAGGGTTGAGGATTGAGGATTGAGGACTGAGGATTGAGGATTAAGGATTGAGCATTGAGGATTGAAGATTGAGGACTGGGGATTGAGGATTGTAGATTGAGGATTAAGGATTGAAGATTGGGGATTGAGGATCTAGGATTGGAGATTGATTATTGAGGATTGAATATTGCGGATTGAGGATTGAAGATTGAGTATTGAGGATTGAAAATTGAGGATTGAGGATTGAGGATTGAGGATTGGGGATTGAAGAATGAGGATTGAGGATTGAGGATTGAGGATTGAAGATTGCAAATTGAGTATTGAGGATAGAAGATTGAGGATTGAGGATTGAGGATTGAGGCCTGAGGGTTGAAGATTGAGTATTGAGGATTGAAGACTGACGATTGAGGATTGAGGATGGAGGATTGAATATTGAATATTGAGGATTGAAGGTTGAGGATTGAAAATTGAGGATTGAGGGTTGAGGGTTGAGGATTGAGGATTGAGGATTGAGGATTGAGGATTGAGGATTTGAGAATGAGGACTGGGGATTGAGAATTGATGATTGAGGATTGAGGAATGAAGATTGTGGATTGGCTATTGAGGATTGAAGAATGAGGATTGAGGATATTCTATTGCGGATTGAGGATTGACAACTGATTGTTGAGGACTGAGGGCTGAAGATTGAGGATGCAGGATTGAGGATTCAGAATTGAGGTTTGAGGACTGAGGATTAAGGTTTGGAGAATGAGGATTGAAGATTGAGGATTGAGGATTGAAGTTTGCAGATTGAGTATTGAGGATTGAAGATTGCGGATTAAGGATTGAGAATTGAGGATTGAGGATTGAAGATTGAATATTGAGGATTGAAGGTTGAGGATTGAAAATTGAGGATTGAGAATTGAGGATTGAGGATTGAGGATTGAGGATTGAGGATTGAGGATTGAGGATTGAGGATTGGAGAATGAGGACTGGGGATTGAGGATTGAGCATTGAGGATTCAGGATTGAGTATTGGGGATTGAGTATTGAAGATTCAGTATTGAGGATTGAAGATTGAGAATTGAAGATTGAGGATTGAACACTGAGGACTGAGAGTTCAGGGTTGAGTGATGAGAATTGATGTTTGTGGATAGAGATTTGAATATTGCAGATTGAGTATTGAGTATTGAAAACTGTGAATTGAGGATATTCTATTGCGGATTGAGGATTGACAACTGATTGTTGAGGACTGAGTGCTGAAGATTGAGGATGCAGAATTGAGGATTCAGAATTGAGGTTTGAGGACTGAGGATTGAGGTTTGAAGATTGAGCATTGAGGATTGAAGATTGAGGATTGAGGATTGAGGATTGAGGATTGAGGATTGAGGATTGAGGATTGAAGGTTCAGTATTGTGGATTGAAGATTGAGAATTGAGGATTGAGGATTGAACATTGAGGTCTGAGCTCTCAGGGTCGAGTGATGAGAATTGATGTTTGTGGATAGAGATTTGAAGATTGCAGATTGAGTATTGAGTATTGAAAACTGTGAATTGAGGATATTCTATTGGGGATTGAGGATTGATAACTGATTGTTGAGTACTGAGGGCTGAAGATTGAGGATGCAGGATTGAGGATTCAGAATTTAGGTTTGAGGACTGAGGATTGAGGATTGGAGAATGAGGATTGAAGATTGAGGATTGAGGATTGAAGATTGCAGATTGAGTATTGAGGATTGAATATTATGGATTGAGGATTGAGGATTGAGGATTGAGGATTGAGGATTGAGGATTGAAGAATGAGGATTGAGGATTGAGGATTGAGGATTGAAGATTGCAAATTGAGGATTGAGGATTGAAGATTGAGGATTGAGGATTGAGGATTGAGGCCTGAGGATTGAAGATTGAGTATGGAGGATTGAAGACTGACGATTGAGGATTGAGGATGGAGGATTGAATATTGAATATTGAGGATTGAAGATTGAGGATTGAAAATTGAGGATTGAGAATTGAGGATTGAGGATTGAGGATTGAGGATTGAGGATTGAGGATTGAGGATTGGAGAATGAGGACTGGGGATTGAGAATTGAGGATTGAGGATTGAGGATTGAGTATTGGGGATTGAGTTTTGAAGATTCAGTATTGAGGACTGAAGATTGAGAATTGAAGATTGAGGATTGAACACTGAGGACTGAGAGTTCAGGGTTGAGTGATGAGAATTGATGTTTGTGGATAGAGATTTGAATATTGCAGATTGAGTATTGAGTATTGAAAACTGTGAATTGAGGATATTCTATTGCGGATTGAGGATTGACAACTGATTGTTGAGGACTGAGGGCTGAAGATTGAGGGTGCAGAATTGAGGATTCAGAATTGAGGTTTGAAGACTGAGGATTGAGGTTTGAAGATTGAGTATTGAGGATTGAAGATTGAGGATTGAGGATTGAGGATTGAGGATTGAGGATTGAGGATTGAGGATTGAAGGTTCAGTATTGTGGATTGAAGATTGAGAATTGAGGATTGAGGATTGAACATTGAGGTCTGAGCGCTCAGGGTCGAGTGATGAGAATTGATGTTTGTGGATAGAGATTTGAAGATTGCAGATTGAGTATTGAGTATTGAAAACTGTGAATTGAGGATATTCTATTGGGGATTGAGGATTGATAACTGATTGTTGAGTACTGAGGGCTGAAGATTGAGGATGCAGGATTGAGGATTCAGAATTGAGGTTTGAGGACTGAGGATTGAGGATTGGAGAATGAGGATTGAAGATTGAGGATTGAGGATTGAAGATTGCAGATTGAGTATTGAGGATTGAAGATTGCGGATTGAGGATTGAGGATTGAGGATTGAGGATTGAAGATTGAATATTGAGGATTGAATACTGACGATTGAGGGTTGAGGATTGAGGATTGAGAATTGAAGATTGAGTATTGAGGATTGAAAATTGAGGATTGAGGATTGAGGATTGAGGATTGAGGATTGAAGAATGAGGATTGAGGATTGAGGATTGAGGATTGAAGATTGCAAATTGAGTATTGAGGATTGAAGATTGAGGATTGAGGATTGAGGATTGAGGCCTGAGGATTGAAGATTGAGTATTGAGGATTGAAGACTGACGATTGAGGATTGAGGATGGAGGATTGAATATTGAATATTGAGGATTGAAGATTGAGGATTGAAAATTGAGGATTGAGGATTGAGGATTGAGGATTGAGGATTGAGGATTGAGGATTGAGGATTGAGGATTGGAGCATGAGGACTGGGGATTGAGAATTGATGATTGAGGATTGAAGAATGAAGATTGTGGATTGGGTATTGAGGATTGAAGAATGAGGATTGAGGATATTCTATTGCGGATTGAGGATTGACAACTGATTGTTGAGGACTGAGGGCTGAAGATTGAGGATGCAGGATTGAGGATTCAGAATTGAGGTTTGAGGACTGAGGATTGAGGATTGGAGAATGAGGATTGAAGATTGAGGATTGAGGATTGAAGATTGCAGATTGAGTATTGAGGATTGAAGATTGCGGATTGAGGATTGAGGATTGAGGATTGAGGATTGAAGATTGAATATTGAGGATTGAAGACTGACGATTGAGGGTTGAGGATTGAGGATTGAGGATTGGAGATTGAGTATTGAGGATTGAAAATTGAGGATTGAGGATTGAGGGTTAAGGATTGAGGATTGAAGAATGAGGATTGAGGATTGAGGATTGAGGATTGAAGATTGCAAATTGAGTATTGAGGATTGAAGATTGAGGATTGAGGATTGAAGATTGAGGATTGGGTATTGAGGATTGAAGAATGAGGATTGAGGATTGAGGATTGAGGATTGAGGATTGAGGATTGAAGACCGAGTATTGAGGATTGAAGACTGAGGATTGAGGAGTGAGTATTGAAGATTGAGGATTTGGGACTGAGGATTGAAGATTGAGGATTGAGGATTGAGGATTGAGGATTGAGGATTGAGGATTGAGGATTGAAGATTGAGTATTGAGGATTGAAGATTGACGATTGAGGACTGAGGATTGAGGATTGAGCATTGAGGATTGAGGACGGAGGATTGAAGATTGAGTATTGGGTATTGAAGATTGAGGATTGTGGATTGAGGATTGAGGATTGAGGATTGAAGATTGCGTACTGAGGGTTAAAGATTAAGATTGAGGATTGAGGATCGAGGATTGAGGAATGAGGATTGAGGATTGAAGATTGAGGATTGCGTATTCAGGATAGAACATTGAGGATTGAGGATTGAGTATTGAGGATTGAGGATTGAGGATTGAAGTTTGAATATTGATGATTGAAGATTGAGGATCGAGGATTGAGTGTTGTGGATTGAGGACGAGGACTGAGGGTAGAGTATTGATGTTTGAGGTCTGAGGATTGAGGATTGAGGATTGAGAATTGAGGATTGAAGATTGAGGATTGAAGATTGAGGATTGGGTGTTGAGGATTGAAGAATGAGGATTGAGGATTGAGGATTGAGGATTGAGGGTTGTGGACTGAGGACGAGGACAGGGGGTGGAGTATTGATGTTTGATGTCTGAGGATTCAGGATTGAGGATTGAGAATTGAGGATTGTGGGTTGAGGATTGAAGATTGAGGATTCGGTATTGAGGATTGAAGAATGAGGATTGAGGAGTGAGGACTGAGGATTGAGGATTGCAGATTGAGTATTGAGGATTGAAGATTGAGGACTGAGGATTGAGGATTGAGGATTGACGATTGAGAATTGAGGATTGAGGATTGAGAATTGAGGATTGTGGGTTGAGGATTGAAGATTGAGGATTCGGTATTGAGGATTGAAGAATGAGGATTGAGGAGTGAGGACTGAGGATTGAGGATTGCAGATTGAGTATTGAGGATTGAAGATTGAGGACTGAGGATTGAGGATTGAGGATTGACGATTGAGAATTGAGGATTGAGGATTGAGGATTGAAGATTGAGTATTGGGTGTTGAGGATTGAAAAATGAGGATTGAGGATTGAGGATTGAGGATTGAGGATTGAGGA
Source organism: Calliopsis andreniformis (assembly GCF_051401765.1). Lineage (NCBI taxonomy): Eukaryota > Metazoa > Arthropoda > Insecta > Hymenoptera > Andrenidae > Calliopsis > Calliopsis andreniformis. Next base: position 1,487,967 of record NW_027480466.1, on the reverse strand, counting down.
TTGATGATTGAGGATTGAAAAATGAGGATTGAGGATTGAGGATTGAGGACTGAGGATTGAAGATTGAGTAATGAGGATTGAAGATTGAGGATTGAGGATTGAGGATTGAGGATTGAGGATTGAGGATTGAGGATTGCGGATAGAAGATTGAGGATTGGGTATTGCGGATTGAACATTGAGGATTGAGGATTGAGGATTGAGGATTGAGGATTGAGGATTGAGAATTGAGGATTGAGGATTGAGGATTGAATATTGAGGATTGGGTATTGAGGATTGAAGAATGAGGATTGAGGATTGAGGATTGAGGATTGAGGATTGAGGATTGAAGACTGAGTATTGAGGATTGAATATTGAGGATTGAGGATTGAGGATTGAGGATTGAGGATTGAAGATTGAGGATTGGGTATTGAGGATTGAAGATTGAGGATTGAGGATTGAGGATTGAGGATTGAGGATTGCGTATTGAGGATAGAACATTGAGGATTGAGGATTGAGTATTGAGGATTGAGGATTGAGGATTGAAGATTGAATATTGATGATTGAAGATTGAGGATCGAGGATTGAGTGTTGTGGATTGAGGACGAGGACTGAGGGTAGAGTATTGATGTTTGAGGTCTGAGGATTGAGGATTGAGGATTGCGAATTGAGGATTGAAGATTGAGGATTGAAGATTGAGGATTGGGTGTTGAGGATTGAAGAATGAGTATTGAGGATTGAGGATTGAGGATTGAGGGTTGTGGATTGAGGACGAGGACTGGGGGTTGAGTATTGATGTTTGATGTCTGAGGATTCAGGATTGAGGATTGAGAATTGAGGATTGTGGGTTGAGGATTGAAGATTGAGGATTCGGTATTGAGGATTGAAGAATGAGGATTGAGGAGTGAGGACTGAGGATTGAGGATTGCAGATTGAGTATTGAGGATTGAAGATTGAGGACTGAGGATTGAGGATTGAGGATTGACGATTGAGAATTGAGGATTGAGGATTGAGGATTGAAGATTGAGTATTGGGTGTTGAGGATTGAAAAATCAGGATTGAGGATTGAGGATTGAGGACTGAGGATTGAAGATTGAGTATTGAGGATTGAAGATTGAGGATTGAGGATTGAGGATTGAGGATTGAGGATTGAGGATTGAGGATTGCGGATAGAAGATTGAGGATTGGGTATTGCGGATTGAACATTGAGGACTGAGGATTGAGGATTGAGGATTGAGGATTGAGGATTGAGAATTGAGGATTGAGGATTGAGGATTGAATATTGAGGATTGGGTATTGAGGATTGAAGAATGAGGATTGAGGATTGAGGATTGAGCATTGAGGATTGAGGATTGAAGACTGAGTATTGAGGATTGACGATTGAGGATTGAGGAGTGAGTATTGAAGATTGAGGATTTGGGACTGAGGATTGAAGATTGAGGATTGAGGATTGAGGATTGAGGATTGAGGATTGAGGATTGAGGATTGAAGATTGAGGATTGGGTATTGAGGATTGAAGAATGAGGACTGAGGATTGAGGATTGAGGATTGGGTATTGAAGATTGAGTATTGTGGATTGAAGGTTGACGATTGAGTATTGTGGTTTGAGGATTGAGGATTGAGGATTGAGGATTGAGGATTGAAGATTGAGTATTGAGGATTGAAGATTGAGGATTGAGGATTGAGGATTGAGGATTGAGGATTGAATATTGAGGATTGAGGATTGAGGATTGAGGATTGAGGATTGAAGATTGGGGATTGGGTATTGAGGATTGAAGATTGAGGATTGAGTATTGAGTATTGAGGATTGAGGATTGAAGATTGGGTATTGAGGATTGAAGATTGACGATTGAGGATTGAGGATTGAGTATTGAGGATTGAGCATTGACGATTGAGTATTGAGGATTGAAGATTGACGATTGAGGATTGAGGATTGAGGATTGAGGATTGAGGATTGAAGATTGAGTATTGAGTATGGAAGATTGAGGATTGAGGATTGAGGATTGAGGATTGAGGATTGAAGATAGCGTACTGAGGATTGAAGATTAAGATTGAGGATTGAGGATTGAGGATTGAGGATTGAGGATTGAGGATTGAAGATTGAGGATTGCGTATTGAGGATTGAAGATTGAGGATTGAGGATTGAGGATTGAGGATTGAGGATTGAAGATTGAGTACTGAGGATTGAAGATTGAGTACTGAGGATTGAAGATTAAGATTGAGGATTGAGGATTGAGGATTGAGGATTGAAGATTGTGTATTGAGGATTGAAGATTGAGGATTGAGGATTGAGGATTGAGGATTGAGTATTGAGGATTGCGGATTGAGGATTGAGGATTGCAGATTGAGAATTGAGGATTGAAGATTGAGGATTGAGGATTGAGGATTGAGGATTGAGGATTGAGGATTGAGGATTGCGGATAGAAGTTTGAGGATTGGGTATTGCGGATTGAACATTGAGGATTGAGGATTGAGGATTGAGGATTGAGGATTGTGGATTGAGAATTGAGGATTGAGGATTGAGGATTGAAGATTGAGGATTGGGTATTGAGGATTGAAGAATGAGGATTGAGGATTGAGGATTGAGGATTGAGGATTGAGGACTGAAGACTGAGTATTGAGGATTGAAGATTGAGGATTGAGGAGTGAGTATTGAAGATTGAGGATTTGGGACTGAGGATTGAAGGTTGAGGATTGAGGATTGAGGATTGAGGATTGAGGATTGAGGATTGAAGGTTGAGGATTGGGTATTGAGGATTGAAGAATGAGAACTGAGGATTGAGGATTGAGGATTGAGGATTGAAGATTGAGTATTGTGGATTGAAGATTGACGATTGAGGATTGAGGTTTGAGGATTGATGATTGAGGATTGAAGATTGAGTATTGCGGATTGAAGGTTAAGGATTGAGGATTGACGATGAGGCCAGAGGGTTGAGGATTGAGGTTTGAGGACTCAGGACTGAGGATTGAGGATCGAGAATTGGGGATTGAGGATTGAGGATTGAAGATTGAGGATTGGGTATTGAGGATTGAAGAATGAGGGTTGAGGACTGAGGATTGAGGATTGAGGATTGAGTATTGAAGATTGAGGATTGATGATTGAGGAATGAAGATTCAGTATTGAGGATTGAAGATTGGGAATTGAGGATTGAGGATTGAACATTGAGGACTGAGTGTTGAGTGTTGAGTGATGAGAATTGATGTTTGTGGATAGAGGTTTGAAGATTGCAGATTGAGTATTGAGTATTGAAAACTTTGAATTGAGGATATTCTATTGAGGATTGAGGATTCACAACAGATTGTTGAGGACTGAGGGCCGAAGATTGAGGATTCAGGATTGAGGATTCAGAATTGAGGTTTGAGGACTGAGGATTGAGGATTGAAGATTGAGTATTGAGGATTGAAGATTGAGCATTGAGAATTGAGGATTCAGTATTGAGGATGAGGGCTGAGGGTTGAGTATTGAGGTTTGAGGACTGAGGACTGAGGGTTGAGGATTGAGAATTGAGGATTGAGGATTGAGGATTGAAGACTGAAGATTGGGTATTGAGGATTGGAGAATGAGAATTGAGGATTTAGGATTGAGGATTGAGGATTGAAGATTGAGTATTAGGGATTGAAGATTGAGGATTGAGGATTGAGGATTGGGGATTGAGGATTGAGGATTGAGGATTGAGGATTGAAGACTGAGGATTGAGGATTGAGGATGAGGCCTGAGGGATGAGGATTGAGGTTTGAGGATTGAAGATTGAGGATTGGGTATTGGGGATTGAAGAATGAGTATTGAGTATCGTGGATTGAGGATTGAGGATTGAAGAGTGAGTATTGAGGATTGAAGACTGACGAATGAGGATTGAGGACTGAGGATTGAGGATTGAAGATTGAGTATTGAGGATTGAAGAATGAGGATTGAGGATTGAGGTTTGAGGATTGAGGATTGCAGATTGAGTATTGAGGATTCAAGATTGAGGATTGAGGATTGAGGATTGAAGATTGAGTATTGAGGGTTGAGAATTGATGATTGAGGATTGAAGATTGAGTATTGAGGTATGAAGGTTAAGGATTGAGGATTGAGGATTGACGATGAGGGCTGAGGGTTGAGGATTGAGGTTTGAGGACTGAGGACTGAGGATTGAGGATTGAGAATTGGGGATTGAGGTTTGAGGATTGAAGATTGAGGATTGGGTATTGAGGATTGAATAATGAGGATTGAGGATTGAGGATTGAGGATTGAGGAATGAAAATTGAGGGTTGAGGGTTGAGGATTGAGGATTGAAGAATGAGTATTGACGATTGAAGATTGAGGATTGAGGATTGAGGATTGAAGATTGAGGATTGGGGATTGAGGAGTGACGATTGAGGATTGAGGATTGAGGATTGAGAGTTGACGATTGATGATTCAAGATTGAGTATTGAGGATCGTAGAATGAGGATTGAGGATTGAGGATTGAGGATTGAGGATTGAGGATTGAAGGTTTAGTATTTAGGATTGAAGACAGAGGATTGAGAATTGAGGATTGAGGATTGAGGATTGAAGATTGAGGATTGGGTAGTGAGGATTGAAGAATGAGGATTGAGGATTGAGGATTGAGGATTGAGTGTTGAGGATTGAAGATTGAGTATTGAGGATAGAAGACGGAAGATTGAGGATTGAGGATTGAGGATTGAGGATCGAGGATTGAGGATTGAAGATTTAGTATTCAGGACTGAAGGTAGAGGATTGAGAATTGAGGATTGAGGATTGAGGATTGAAGATTGAGTATTGGGTATTGAGGATTCAAGAATGAGGATTGAGGATCGAGAATTGAGGATTGAGGATTGAGGATTGAGGATTGAGGGTTGAGAATTGATGATTGAGGATTGAAGATTGAGTATTGAGGATTGAAGGTTAAGGATTGAGGATTGAGGATTGAGGATTGAGGATTGAAGATGGTGTACTGAGGATTGAAGATTATGAATGAGGATTGAGGATTGAGGACTGAGGATTGAGGATTGAGGATTGAAGATTGAGGATTGCGTATTGAGGATAGAACATTGAGGATTGAGGATTGAGTATTGAGGATTGAGGATTGAGGGTTGAAGATTGAATATTGATGATTGAAGATTGAGGATCGAGGATTGAGTGTTGTGGATTGAGGACGACGACTGAGGGTAGAGTATTGATGTTTGAGGTCTGAGGATTGAGGATTGAGGATTGAGAATTGAGGATTGAGGATTAAGGATTGAAGATTGAGGATTGGGTGTTGAGGATTGAAGAATGAAGATTGAGGATTGAGGATTGTGCATTGAGGATTGAAGAATGAGGATTGAGGATTGAGGACTGAGGATTGAGGATTGAAGACTGAGTGTTGAGGGTTGAGTGATGAGAATTGATGTTTGTGGATAGAGATTTGAAGATTGCAGGTTGAGTATTGAGTATTGAAAACTGTGAAATCATGGTATTCTATTGAGGATTGAGGATGGACCACTGATTGTTGAGGACTGAGGGCTGAAGATTGAGGATTCAGGATTGATGATTCAGGATTGAGGTTTGAGGACTGAGGATTGAGGATTGAAGATTGAGGATTGAGGATTGAGGATTGAGGATTGAGGATCGAGGATTGAGGATTGAAGATTTAGTATTCAGGACTGAAGGTAGAGGATTGAGAATTGAGGATTGAGGATTGAGGATTGAAGATTGAGTATTGGGTATTGAGGATTCAAGAATGAGGATTGAGGATTGAGAATTGAGGATTGAGGATAGAAGATTGAGTATTGAGGATTGAAGACTGACGATTGAGTATTGAGAATTGAGGACTGAGGATTGAGGATTGAGGATTGAGGGTTGAGAATTGATGATTGAGGATTGAAGATTGAGTATTGAGGATTGAAGGTTAAGGATTGAGGATTGAGGATTGAGGATTGAGGGTGAGGGCTGAGGGTTGAGGATTGAGGCTTGAGGACTAAGGACAGAGGATTGAGGATTGAGAATTGAGGATTGACGATTGAGGATTGAAGATTGAGGATTGGGTATTGAGGATCGAAGAATGAGGATTGAGGATTGAGGATTGAGGATTGAGGATTGAATATTGAGGATTGAGGATTGAGGATTGGAGATTGAGGATTCGGTATTGAGGATTGAAGAATGAGGATTGAGGAGTGAGGACTGAGGATTGAGGATAGCAGATTGAGTATTGAGGATTGAAGATTGAGGACTGCGGATTGAGGATTGAGGATTGACGATTGAGAATTGAGGGTTGAGGATTGAGGATTGAAGATTGAGTATTGGGTGTTGAGGATTGAAAAATGAGAATTGAGGATTGAGGATTGAGGATTGAGGATTGCAGATTGAGAATTGAGGATTGAAGATTGAGGATTGAGGATTGAGGATTGAGGATTGAGGATTGAGGATTGAGGATTGCGGATAGAAGTTTGAGGATTGGGTATTGCGGATTGAACATTGAGGATTGAGGATTGAGGATTGAGGATTGAGGATTGTGGATTGAGAATTGAGGATTGAGGATTGAGGATTGAAGATTGAGGATTGGGTATTGAGGATTGAAGAATGAGGATTGAGGATTGAGGATTGAGGATTGAGGATTGAGGACTGAAGACTGAGTATTGAGGATTGAAGATTGAGGATTGAGGAGTGAGTATTGAAGATTGAGGATTTGGGACTGAGGATTGAAGGTTGAGGATTGAGGATTGAGGATTGAGGATTGAGGATTGAGGATTGAAGGTTGAGGATTGGGTATTGAGGATTGAAGAATGAGAACTGAGGATTGAGGATTGAGGATTGAGGATTGAAGATTGAGTATTGTGGATTGAAGATTGACGATTGAGGATTGAGGTTTGAGGATTGATGATTGAGGATTGAAGATTGAGTATTGCGGATTGAAGGTTAAGGATTGAGGATTGACGATGAGGCCAGAGGGTTGAGGATTGAGGTTTGAGGACTCAGGACTGAGGATTGAGGATTGAGAATTGGGGATTGAGGATTGAGGATTGAAGATTGAGGATTGGGTATTGAGGATTGAAGAATGAGGGTTGAGGACTGAGGATTGAGGATTGAGGATTGAGTATTGAAGATTGAGGATTGATGATTGAGGAATGAAGATTCAGTATTGAGGATTGAAGATTGGGAATTGAGGATTGAGGATTGGACATTGAGGACTGAGTGTTGAGTGTTGAGTGATGAGAATTGATGTTTGTGGATAGAGGTTTGAAGATTGCAGATTGAGTATTGAGTATTGAAAACTTTGAATTGAGGATATTCTATTGAGGATTGAGGATTCACAACAGATTGTTGAGGACTGAGGGCCGAAGATTGAGGATTCAGGATTGAGGATTCAGAATTGAGGTTTGAGGACTGAGGATTGAGGATTGAAGATTGAGTATTGAGGATTGAAGATTGCGCATTGAGAATTGAGGATTCAGTATTGAGGATGAGGGCTGAGGGTTGAGTATTGAGGTTTGAGGACTGAGGACTGAGGATTGAGGATTGAGAATTGAGGATTGAGGATTGAGGATTGAAGACTGAAGATTGGGTATTGAGGATTGGAGAATGAGAATTGAGGATTTAGGCTTGAGGATTGAGGATTGAAGATTGAGTATTAGGGATTGAAGATTGAGGATTGAGGATTGAGGATTGGGGATTGAGGATTGAGGATTGAGGATTGAGGATTGAAGACTGAGGATTGAGGATTGAGGATGAGGCCTGAGGGATGAGGATTGAGGTTTGAGGATTGAAGATTGAGGATTGGGTATTGGGGATTGAAGAATGAGTATTGAGTATCGTGGATTGAGGATTGAGGATTGAAGAGTGAGTATTGAGGATTGAAGACTGACGAATGAGGATTGAGGACTGAGGATTGAGGATTGAAGATTGAGTATTGAGGATTGAAGAATGAGGATTGAGGATTGAGGTTTGAGGATTGAGGATTGCAGATTGAGTATTGAGGATTCAAGATTGAGGATTGAGGATTGAGGATTGAAGATTGAGTATTGAGGGTTGAGAATTGATGATTGAGGATTGAAGATTGAGTATTGAGGTATGAAGGTTAAGGATTGAGGATTGAGGATTGACGATGAGGGCTGAGGGTTGAGGATTGAGGTTTGAGGACTGAGGACTGAGGATTGAGGATTGAGAATTGGGGATTGAGGTTTGAGGATTGAAGATTGAGGATTGGGTATTGAGGATTGAATAATGAGGATTGAGGATTGAGGATTGAGGATTGAGGAATGAAAATTGAGGGTTGAGGGTTGAGGATTGAGGATTGAAGAATGAGTATTGACGATTGAAGATTGAGGATTGAGGATTGAGGATTGAAGATTGAGGATTGGGGATTGAGGAGTGACGATTGAGGATTGAGGATTGAGGATTGAGAGTTGACGATTGATGATTCAAGATTGAGTATTGAGGATCGTAGAATGAGGATTGAGGATTGAGGATTGAGGATTGAGGATTGAGGATTGAAGGTTTAGTATTTAGGATTGAAGACAGAGGATTGAGAATTGAGGATTGAGGATTGAGGATTGAAGATTGAGGATTGGGTAGTGAGGATTGAAGAATGAGGATTGAGGATTGAGGATTGAGGATTGAGTGTTGAGGATTGAAGATTGAGTATTGAGGATAGAAGACGGAAGATTGAGGATTGAGGATTGAGGATTGAGGATCGAGGATTGAGGATTGAAGATTTAGTATTCAGGACTGAAGGTAGAGGATTGAGAATTGAGGATTGAGGATTGAGGATTGAAGATTGAGTATTGGGTATTGAGGATTCAAGAATGAGGATTGAGGATCGAGAATTGAGGATTGAGGATTGAGGATTGAGGATTGAGGGTTGAGAATTGATGATTGAGGATTGAAGATTGAGTATTGAGGATTGAAGGTTAAGGATTGAGGATTGAGGATTGAGGATTGAGGATTGAGGGTGAGGGCTGAGGGTTGAGGATTGAGGCTTGAGGACTAAGGACAGAGGATTGAGGATTGAGAATTGAGGATTGACGATTGAGGATTGAAGATTGAGGATTGGGTATTGAGGATCGAAGGATGAGGATTGAGGATTGAGGATTGAGGATTGAGGATTGAATATTGAGGATTGAGGATTGAGGATTGGAGATTGAGGATTCGGTATTGAGGATTGAAGAATGAGGATTGAGGAGTGAGGACTGAGGATTGAGGATAGCAGATTGAGTATTGAGGATTGAAGATTGAGGACTGAGGATTGAGGATTGAGGATTGACGATTGAGAATTGAGGGTTGAGGATTGAGGATTGAAGATTGAGTATTGGGTGTTGAGGATTGAAAAATGAGAATTGAGGATTGAGGATTGAGGATTGAGGATTGCAGATTGAGAATTGAGGATTGAAGATTGAGGATTGAGGATTGAGGATTGAGGATTGAGGATTGAGGATTGAGGATTGAGGATTGCGGATAGAAGTTTGAGGATTGGGTATTGCGGATTGAACATTGAGGATTGAGGATTGAGGATTGAGGATTGAGGATTGTGGATTGAGGATTGAGGATTGAGGATTGAGGATTGAGGATTGAAGGTTGAGGATTGGGTATTGAGGATTGAAGAATGAGAACTGAGGATTGAGGATTGAGGATTGAGGATTGAAGATTGAGTATTGTGGATTGAAGATTGACGATTGAGGATTGAGGTTTGAGGATTGATGATTGAGGATTGAAGATTGAGTATTGAGGATTGAAGGTTAAGGATTGAGGATTGACGATGAGGCCAGAGGGTTGAGGATTGAGGTTTGAGGACTCAGGACTGAGGATTGAGGATTGAGAATTGGGGATTGAGGATTGAGGATTGAAGATTGAGGATTGGGTATTGAGGATTGAAGAATGAGGGTTGAGGACTGAGGATTGAGGATTGAGGATTGAGGGTTGAAGATTGAGGATTGAGTATTGAAGATTGAAGGTTGAGGATTGAGGATTGAGGATTGGGCATTGACGATGAGTGCTGAGGGTTGAGGATTGAGGTTTGAGAACTGAGGACTGAGGATTGAGGATTGAGAATTGAGGATTGAGGATTGAGGATTGAAGATTGAGGATTGAGGATTGAGGATGCGGCCTGACGGTTGAGGATTGAGGTTTGAGGACTGATGACTGAGGATAGAGCATTGAGAAATGAGGATTGAGGATTGAGGATTGAAGATTGAGTATTGGGTATTAGGGATTGAAGAATGAGGATTGAGGATTGAGTTTTGAGGATTGAGGATTGAAGATTGAGTATTGAGGATTGAAGAATGAGGATCGAGGATTGAGGATTGAGGATTGAGTGTTGAGGATTGAAGATTGAGTATTGAGGATAGAAGACTGACGATTGAGGATTGAGGATTGAGTATTGAAGATTGAGGATTGATGGTTGAGGAATGAAGATTCAGTATTGAGGATTGAAGATTGGGAATTGAGGATTGAGGATTGAACATTGAGGACTGAGTGTTGAGTGTTGAGTGATGAGAATTGATGTTTGTGGATAGAGGTTTGAAGATTGCAGATTGAGTATTGAGTATTGAAAACTTTGAATTGAGGATATTCTATTGAGGATTGAGGATTCACAACAGATTGTTGAGGACTGAGGGCCGAAGATTGAGGATTCAGGATTGAGGATTCAGAATTGAGGTTTGAGGACTGAGGATTGAGGATTGAAGATTGAGTATTGAGGATTGAAGATTGAGCATTGAGAATTGAGGATTCAGTATTGAGGATGAGGGCTGAGGGTTGAGTATTGAGGTTTGAGGACTGAGGACTGAGGATTGAGGATTGAGAATTGAGGATTGAGGATTGAGGATTGAAGACTGAAGATTGGGTATTGAGGATTGGAGAATGAGAATTGAGGATTTAGGATTGAGGATTGAGTGTTGAGGTTTGAAGATTGAGTATTGAGGGTTGAAGACTGACGATTGAGGATTGAGGATTGAGGATTGAGGATTGAGGATTGAAGATTGAGTATTAGGGATTGAAGATTGAGGATTGAGGATTGAGGATTGGGGATTGAGGATTGAGGATTGAGGATTGAGGATTGAAGACTGAGGATTGAGGATTGAGGATGAGGCCTGAGGGATGAGGATTGAGGTTTGAGGATTGAAGATTGAGGATTGGGTATTGGGGATTGAAGAATGAGTATTGAGTATCGTGGATTGAGGATTGAGGATTGAAGAGTGAGTATTGAGGATTGAAGACTGACGAATGAGGATTGAGGACTGAGGATTGAGGATTGAGGATTGAGGATTGAAGATTGAGGATCGAGTATTGAGGATAGAGGATTGAGGATTGAGGATTGAGTATTGAAGATTGAGGATTGATGACTGAGTATTGAGGATTGATGACTGAGTATTGAGGATTGAGGATTGAAAATTGATTATTAAGGATTGACGATTGAGGATTGAGGATTGGGGATTGAGAATTGAGGATTGAGGATTGAGTATTGAAGATTGAGGATTGATGATTGAGGATTGAGGATTGAATATTGAATATTGATGATTGAATATTGAGGACTGAGGATTGAGGTTTGTGTATTGAGGACGAGGACTGAGGGTTGAATATTGATGTTTGAGGTCTGAGGGTTAAGGATTGAGGATTGAGGTTTGAGGATTGAGGATTGCAGATTGAGTATTGAGGATTGAAGATTGAGGATTGAGGATTGAGGATTGAGAATTGAGAATTGAGAATGAGGACTGAGGGTTGTGGATTGAGGTTTGAGGAATGAGGATTGAGGATTGAGGATTGAGTATTGAGGACTGAGGATTGAGGATTGAGGATTGAGTATTGAAGATTGAGTATTGATGACTGAGGATTGAGGATTGAGGATTGGGAATTGAGGATTGAGGATTGAAAATTGAGTATCGGGGCCTCAAGAATGAGGATTGAGGATTGAGTATTGAGGACGGAGGATGAGGGCTGAGGGTTGAGGATTGAGGTTTGAGTATTGAATCCTTAGAATTCCGGATATTCTATTGAGTGTTGAGAACTGAGGATTGATGGTTGAGTATTGAGGATTGAAGATTGAGGATTGAGGAATGAGTATTGAAGGTTGAGGATTGATGATTGAGGATTGAGGATTGGGAATTGAGGATTGAGTATTGAGTATTGAAGATTGAGGATTGATGATTGAGGATTGAGGATTGAGGATTGAGGATTGAGGATTGAGGATTGAAGAATGAGGATTGAGGATTGAGGATTGAGGATTGAGTGTTGAGGATTGAAGATTGAGTATTGAGGATAGAAGACGGACGATTGAGGATTGAGGATTGAGGATTGAGGATCGAGGATTGAGGATTGAAGATTTAGTATTCAGGACTGAAGGTAGAGGATTGAGAATTGAGGATTGAGGATTGAGGATTGAAGATTGAGTATTGGGTATTGAGGATTCAAGAATGAGGATTGAGGATTGAGGATTGAGTATTGAGGATAGAAGATTGAGTATTGAGGATTAAAGACTGACGATTGAGTATTGAGAATTGAGGACTGAGGATTGTGGATTGAGGATTGAGGGTTGAGAATTGATGATTGAGGATTGAAGATTGAGTATTGAGGATTGAAGGTTAAGGATTGAGGATTGAGGAATGAGGATTGACGATGAGGGCTGAGGGTTGAGGATTGAGGTTTGAGGACTGAGGACTGAGGATTGAGGATTGAGAATTGGGGATTGAGGATTGAGGATTGAAGATTGAGGATTGGGTATTGAGGATTGAAGAATGAGGGTTGAGGATTGAGGATTGAGGATTGAGGATTGAGGATTGAATATTCAGGTTTGGGTACTGAGGATTGAAGAATGAGGATTGAGGATTGAGGATTGAGTATTGTTGGATTGAGTATTGAGGATTGAAGATTCAGTATTGAGGATTGAAGATTGGGAATTGAGGATTGAGGATTGAACATTGAGGACTGAGTGTTGAGTGTTGAGTGATGAGAATTGATGTTTGTTGGTAGATGTTTGAAGATTGCAGATTGAGTATTGAGTATTGAAAACTTTGAATTGAGGATATTCTATTGAGGATTGAGGATTCACAACAGATTGTTGAGGACTGAGGGCCGAAGATTGAGGATTCAGGATTGAGGATTCAGAAATGAGGTTTGAGGACTGAGGATTGAGGATTGAAGATTGAGTATTGAGGATTGAAGATTGAGGATTGAGAATTGAGGATTCAGTATTGAGGATGAGGGCTGAGGGTTGAGTATTGAGGTTTGAGGACTGAGGACTGAGGATTGAGGATTGAGAATTGAGGATTGAGGATTGAGGATTGAAGATTGAGGATTGGGTAGTGAGGATTGAAGAATGAGGATTGAGGATTGAGGATTGAGGATTGAGTGTTGAGGATTGAAGATTGAGTATTGAGGATAGAAGACGGAAGATTGAGGATTGAGGATTGAGGATTGAGGATCGAGGATTGAGGATCGAAGATTTAGTATTCAGGACTGAAGGTAGAGGATTGAGAATTGAGGATTGAGGATTGAGGATTGAAGATTGAGTATTGGGTATTGAGGATTCAAGAATGAGGATTGAGGATCGAGAATTGAGGATTGAGGATTGAGGATTGAGGATTGAGGGTTGAGAATTGATGATTGAGGATTGAAGATTGAGTATTGAGGATTGAAGGTTAAGGATTGAGGATTGAGGATTGAGGATTGAGGATTGAGGGTGAGGGCTGAGGGTTGAGGATTGAGGCTTGAGGACTAAGGACAGAGGATTGAGGATTGAGAATTGAGGATTGACGATTGAGGATTGAAGATTGAGGATTGGGTATTGAGGATCGAAGGATGAGGATTGAGGATTGAGGATTGAGGATTGAGGATTGAATATTGAGGATTGAGGATTGAGGATTGGAGATTGAGGATTCGGTATTGAGGATTGAAGAATGAGGATTGAGGAGTGAGGACTGAGGATTGAGGATAGCAGATTGAGTATTGAGGATTGAAGATTGAGGACTGAGGATTGAGGATTGAGGATTGACGATTGAGAATTGAGGGTTGAGGATTGAGGATTGAAGATTGAGTATTGGGTGTTGAGGATTGAAAAATGAGAATTGAGGATTGAGGATTGAGGATTGAGGATTGCAGATTGAGAATTGAGGATTGAAGATTGAGGATTGAGGATTGAGGATTGAGGATTGAGGATTGAGGATTGAGGATTGAGGATTGCGGATAGAAGTTTGAGGATTGGGTATTGCGGATTGAACATTGAGGATTGAGGATTGAGGATTGAGGATTGAGGATTGTGGATTGAGGATTGAGGATTGAGGATTGAGGATTGAGGATTGAAGGTTGAGGATTGGGTATTGAGGATTGAAGAATGAGAACTGAGGATTGAGGATTGAGGATTGAGGATTGAAGATTGAGTATTGTGGATTGAAGATTGACGATTGAGGATTGAGGTTTGAGGATTGATGATTGAGGATTGAAGATTGAGTATTGAGGATTGAAGGTTAAGGATTGAGGATTGACGATGAGGCCAGAGGGTTGAGGATTGAGGTTTGAGGACTCAGGACTGAGGATTGAGGATTGAGAATTGGGGATTGAGGATTGAGGATTGAAGATTGAGGATTGGGTATTGAGGATTGAAGATTGAGGATTGATGGTTGAGGAATGAAGATTCAGTATTGAGGATTGAAGATTGGGAATTGAGGATTGAGGATTGAACATTGAGGACTGAGTGTTGAGTGTTGAGTGATGAGAATTGATGTTTGTGGATAGAGGTTTGAAGATTGCAGATTGAGTATTGAGTATTGAAAACTTTGAATTGAGGATATTCTATTGAGGATTGAGGATTCACAACAGATTGTTGAGGACTGAGGGCCGAAGATTGAGGATTCAGGATTGAGGATTCAGAATTGAGGTTTGAGGACTGAGGATTGAGGATTGAAGATTGAGTATTGAGGATTGAAGATTGAGCATTGAGAATTGAGGATTCAGTATTGAGGATGAGGGCTGAGGGTTGAGTATTGAGGTTTGAGGACTGAGGACTGAGGATTGAGGATTGAGAATTGAGGATTGAGGATTGAGGATTGAAGACTGACGATTGAGGATTGAGGATTGAGGATTGAGGATTGAGGATTGGGAATTGAGGATTGAGGATTGAGGATTGAGGATTGAAGACTGAGGATTGAGGATTGCGGATGAGGCCTGGGGGTTGAGGATTGAGGTTTGAGGATTGAAGATTGAGGATTGGGTATTGGGGATTGAAGAATGAGGATTGAGTATCGTGGATTGAGGATTGAGGGTTGAAGAGTGAGTATTGAGGATTGAAGACTGACGAATGAGGATTGAGGACTGAGGATTGAGGATTGAGGATTGAGGATTGAAGATTGAGGATTGAGTATTGAGGATTGAAGATTGAGGATTGAGGACTGAGGATTGAGGATTGAGGATTGAGGATTGAAGAATGAGGATTGAGGATTGAGGATTGAGGATTGGGGATTGACGATGAGTGCTGAGGGTTGAGGATTGAGGTTTGAGAACTGAGGACTGAGGATTGAGGATTGAGAATTGAGGATTGAGGATTGAGGATTGAAGATTGAGGATTGGGTATTGAGGATTGAAGATTGAGGATTGAGGATTGAGGATTGAGGATTGAGGAATGAAAATTGAGGGTTGAGGGTTGAGGATTGAGGATTGAAGAATGAGTATTGACGATTGAAGATTGAGGATTGAGTATTGAGTATTGAGGACTGAAGATTGACGATTGAGGATTGAGGATTGAGGATTGAGGATTGAAGATTGAGTATTGAGGATTGAAGATTGAGGATTGAGGATTGATCATTGAGGACTGAGGATTGAGGATTGAGGATTGAGAATTGAGAACTGATAATGAGGTCTGAGGGTTGAGGATTGAGTATAGAGGATTGAGGATTGAGGATTGAGGAATGAATATTGAGGGTTGAGGGTTGAGGATTGAGGATTGAAGAATGAGTATTGACGATTGAAGGTTGAGGATTGAGGATTGAGTATCGAGGACTGAAGATTGACGATTGAGGATTGAGGATTGAGGATTGAAGATTGAGTATTGAGGATTGAAGATTGAGGATTGAGGATTGATCATTGAGGACTGAGGATTGAGGACTGAGGATTGAGGATTGAGAATTGAGAACTGATAATGAGGTCTGAGGGTTGAGGATTGAGGATAGAGGATTGAGGATTGAGGATTGAGTATTGAAGATTGAGGATTGATGATTGAGGATTGAGGATTGAGGATTGAAGATTGAATATTGATGATTGAATATTGAGGACTGAGGATTGAGGTTTGTGTATTGAGGACGAGGACTGAGGGTTGAATATTGATGTTTGAGGTCTGAGGGTTAAGGATTGAGGATTGAGAATTGAGGATTGAGGATTGAGGATTGAAGATTGAGGATTGGGTATTGAGGATTGAAGAATGAGGATTGAGGATTGAGGTTTGAGGATTGAGGATTGCAGATTGAGTATTGAGGATTGAAGATTGAGGATTGAGGACTGAGGATTGAAGATTGAGGATTGAGGGTTGAGAATTGATGATTGAGGATTGAAGATTGAGTATTGAGGATTGAAGGTTAAGGATTGAGGGTTGAGGATTGAGGATTGACGATGAGGGCTGAGGGTTGAGGATTGAGGTTTGAGGACTGAGGACTGAGGTTTGAGGATTGAGAATTGGGGATTGAGGATAGAGGATTGAAGATTGAGGATTGGGTATTGAGAATTGAAGAATGAGGGTTGAGGACTGAGGATTGAGTATTGAGGATTGAGGATTGAAGATTGAGGATTGAGTATTGAGGATTAAAGATTGAGGATTGAGGATTGAGGATTGGGGATTTACGATGAGTGCTGAGGGTTGAGGATTGAGGTTTGAGAACTGAGGACTTAGGATTGAGGATTGAGAATTGAGGATTGAGGATTGAGGATTGAAGATTGAGGATTGGGTATTGAGGATTGAAGAATGAGGATTGAGGATTGAGGATTGAGGATTGAGGAATGAAAATTGAGGGTTGAGGGTTGAGGATTGAGGATTGAAGAATGAGTATTGACGATTGAAGATTGAGGATTGAGGATTGAGTATTGAGGACTGAAGATTGACGATTGAGGATTGAGGATTGAGGATTGAAGATTGAGTATTGAGGATTGAAGATTGAGGATTGAGGATTGATCATTGAGGACTGAGGATTGAGGACTGAGGATTGAGGATTGAGAATTGAGAACTGATAATGAGGTCTGAGGGTTGAGGGTTGAGGATAGAGGGTTGAGGATTGAGGATTGAGTATTGAAGATTGAGGATTGATGACTGAGTATTGAGGATTGAGGATTGAAGATTGATTATTAAGGATTGAAGATTGAGGATTGAGGATTGAGGACTGAGAATTGAGGATTGAGGATTGAGTATTGAAGACTGAGGATTGATGATTGAGGATTGAGGATTGAGGATTGAAGATTGAATATTGATGATTGAATATTGAGGACTGAGGATTGAGGTTTGTGTATTGTGGACGAGGACTGTGGGTTGAATATTGATGTTTGAGGTCTGAGGGTTAAGGATTGAGGATTGAGAATTGAGGATTGAGGATTAAGGATTGAAGATTGAGGATTGGGTACTGAGGATTGGAGAATGAGGATTGAGTATTGAGGTTTGAGGATTGAGGATTGCAGATTGAGTATTGAGGATTGAAGATTGAGGAGTGAGTATTGAAGATTGAGGATTTGGGACTGAGGATTGAAGATTGAGGATTGAGGATTGAGGATTGAGGTTTGAGGATTGACGATTGAAGATTGAAGATTGAGGATTGGGTATTGAGTATTGAAGAATGAGGATTGAGGATTGAGGTTTGAGGACTCAGGACTGAGGATTGAGGATTGAGAATTGGGGATTGAGGATTGAGGATTGAAGATTGAGGATTGGGTATTGAGGATTGAAGAATGACGGTTGAGGACTGAGGATTGAGGATTGAGGATTGAGGGTTGAAGATTGAGGATTGAGTATTGAAGATTGAAGATTGAGGATTGAGGATTGAGGATTGGGGATTGACGATGAGTGCTGAGGGTTGAGGATTGAGGTTTGAGAACTGAGGACTGAGGATTGAGGATTGAGAATTGAGGATTGAGGATTGAGGATTGAAGATTGAGGATTGAGGATTGAGGATGGGGCCTGACGGTTGAGGATTGAGGTTTGAGGACTGATGACTGAGGATAGAGCATTGAGAAATGAGGATTGAGGATTGAGGATTGAAGATTGAGTATTGGGTATTAGGGATTGAAGAATGAGGATTGAGGATTGAGTTTTGAGGATTGAGGATTGAAGATTGAGTATTGACGATTGAAGATTGAGGATTGAGTATTGAGTATTGAGGACTGAAGATTGACGATTGAGGATTGAGGATTGAGGATTGAAGATTGAGTATTGAGGATTGAAGATTGAGGATTGAGGATTGATCATTGAGGACAGAGGATTGAGGACTGAGGATTGAGGATTGAGAATTGAGAACTGATAATGAGGTCTGAGGGTTGAGGGTTGAGGATAGAGGATTGAGGATTGAGGATTGAGTATTGAAGATTGAGGATTGATGACTGAGTATTGAGGATTGAGGATTGAAGATTGATTATTAAGGATTGAAGATTGAGGATTGAGGATTGAGGACTGAGAATTGAGGATTGAGGATTGAGTATTGAAGGTTGAGGATTGATGATTGACGATTGAGGATTGAGGATTGAAGATTGAATATTGATGATTGAATATTGAGGACTGAGGATTGAGGTTTGTGTATTGTGGACGAGGACTGAGGGTTGAATATTGATGTTTGAGGTCTGAGGGTTAAGGATTGAGGATTGAGAATTGAGGATTGAGGATTAAGGATTGAAGATTGAGGATTGGGTATTGTGGATTGGAGAATGAGGATTGAGTATTGAGGTTTGAGGATTGAGGATTGCAGATTGAGTATTGAGGATTGAAGATTGAGGATTGAGGATTGAGGATTGAAGATTGAGGATTGAGGGTTGAGAATTGATGATTGAGGATTGAAGATTGAGTATTGAGTATTGAAGGTTAAGGATTGAGGATTGAGTATTGAGGATTGACGATGAGGGCAGAGGGTTGAGGATTGAGGTTTGAGGACTCAGGACTGAGGATTGAGGATTGAGAATTGGGGATTGAGGATTGAGGATTGAAGATTGAGGATTGGGTATTGAGGATTGAAGAATGAGGGTTGAGGACTGAGGATTGAGGATTGAGGATTGAGGGTTGAAGATTGAGGATTGAGTATTGAAGATTGTAGATTGAGGATTGAGGATTGAGGATTGGGGATTGACGATGGGTGCTGAGGGTTGAGGATTGAGGTTTGAGAACTGAGGACTGAGGATTGAGGATTGAGAATTGAGGATTGAGGATTGAGGATTGAAGATTGAGGATTGAGGATTGAGGATGGGGCCTGACGTTTGAGGATTGAGGTTTGAGGACTGATGACTGAGGATAGAGCATTGAGAAATGAGGATTGAGGGTTGAGGATTGAAGATTGAGTATTGGGTATTAGGGATTGAAGAATGAGGATTGAGGATTGAGTTTTGAGGATTGAGGATTGAAGATTGAGTATTGAGGATTGAAGACTGACGATTGAGCGTTGAGGATTGAGGACTGAGGATTGAGGATTGAAGATTGATGATTGAGGATAGGGTATTGAGGATTGAAGAATGAGGATCGAGGATTGAGGATTGAGGATTGAGTGTTGAGGATTGAAGATTGAGTATTGAGGATAGAAGACTGACGATTGAGGATTGAGTATTGAGTATTGAAGATTGAGGATTGATGATTGAGGAATGAAGATTCAGTATTGAGGATTGAAGATTGGGAATTGAGGATTGAGGATTGAACATTGAGGACTGAGTGTTGAGTGTTGAGTGATGAGAATTGATGTTTGTGGATAGAGGTTTGAAGATTGCAGATTGAGTATTGAGTATTGAAAACTTTGAATTGAGGATATTCTATTGAGGATTGAGGATTCACAACAGATTGTTGAGGACTGAGGGCCGAAGATTGAGGATTCAGGATTGAGGATTCAGAATTGAGGTTTGAGGACTGAGGATTGAGGATTGAAGATTGAGTATTGAGGATTGGAGATGGAGCGTTGAGAATTGAGGATTCAGTATTGTGGATGAGGGCTAAGGGTTGAGTATTGAGGTTTGAGGACTGAGGACTGAGGATTGAGGATTGAGAATTGAGGATTGAGGATTGAGGATTGAAGACTGAAGATTGGGTATTGAGGATTGGAGAATGAGACTTGAGGATTTAGGATTGAGCATTGAGTGTTGAGGTTTGAAGATTGAGTATTGAGGGTTGAAGACTGACGATTGAGGATTGAGGATTGAGGATTGAGGATTGAGGACTGAGGATTGAGGATTGGGGATTGAAGACTGACGATTGAGTATTGAGAATTGAGGACTGAGGATTGAGGATTCAGAATTGAGGTTTGAGGGCTGACGATTGTGGATTGAGGATTGAGGATTGAAGATTCAGTATTGAGGATTGAAGATTGGAATTGAGGATTGAGGATTGAACATTGAGGACTGAGTGTTGAGTGTTGAGTGATGAGAATTGATGTTTGTTGATAGATGTTTGAAGATTTCAGATTGAGTATTGAGTATTGAAAACTTTGAATTGAGGATATTCTATTGAGGATTGAGGATTCACAACAGATTGTTGAGGACTGAGTGCCGAAGATTGAGGATTCAGGATTGAGGATTCAGAAATGAGGTTTGAGGACAGAGGATTGAGGATTGAAGATTGAGTATTGAGGATTGAAGATTGAGGATTGAGAATTGAGGATTCAGTATTGAGGATGAGGGCTGAGGGTTGAGTATTGAGGTTTGAGGACTGAGGACTGAGGATTGAGGATTGAGAATTGAGGATTGAGGATTGGGAATTGAGGATTGAGGATTGAGGATTGAGGATTGAAGACTGAGGATTGAGGATTGCGGATGAGGCCTGGGGGTTGAGGATTGAGGTTTGAGGATTGAAGATTGAGGATTGGGTATTGGGGATTGAAGAATGAGGATTGAGTATCGTGGATTGAGGATTGAGGGTTGAAGAGTGAGTATTGAGGATTGAAGACTGAGGACTGAGGATTGAGGATTGAGGATTGACGATTGAGAATTGAGGGTTGAGGATTGAGGAATGAAGATTGAGTATTGGGTGTTGAGGATTGCAAAATGAGGATTGAGGACTGAGGATTGAGGATTGAGGATTGAAGATTGAGAATTGAGGATTGAAGATTGAGGATTGAGGATTGAGGATTGAGGATTGAGGATTGCGGATAGAAGATTGAGGATTGGGTATTGCGGATTGAACATTGAGGGTTGAGGATTGAGGACTGAGGATTGAGGATTGAGGATTGAGAATTGAGGATTGAGGATTGAGGATTGAAGATTGAGGATTGGGTATTGAGGATTGAAGAATGAGTATTGAGGATTGAGGATTGAGGATTGAGGATTGAAGATTGAGTGCTGAGGATTGAAGATTAAGGTTGAGGATTGAGGATTGAGGATTGAGGATTGAGGATTGAGGATTGAGGATTGAGTGTTGAGGATTGAAGATTGAGTATTGAGGATAGAAGACTGACGATTGAGGATTGAGGATTGAGTGTTGAAGATTGAGGATTGATGATTGAGGAATGAGGATTGAGGATTGAGGATTGAGGATTGAGGATTGAGGATTGAGGATTGAGAATTGAGGATTGAAGACTGACGAATGAGGATTGAGGACTGAGGATTGAGGATTGAGGATTGAGGATTGAAGATTGAGGATTGAGTATTGAGGATTGAAGATTGAGGATTGAGGACTGTGGATTGGGGATTGAGGATTGAGGATTGAAGATTGAGGATTGAGTGTTGAGGATTGAAGATTGAGGATTGAGGATTGAGGATTGGGGATTGACGATGAGTGCTGGGTGTTGAGGATTGAGGTTTGAGAACTGAGGACTTAGGATTGAGGATTGAGAATTGAGGATTGAGGATTGAGGATTGAAGATTGAGGACTGGGTATTGAGGATTGAAGAATGAGGATTGAGGATTGAGGATTGAGGATTGAGGAATGTAAATTGAGGGTTGAGGAATGAGGATTGAGGATTGAGGATTGAGTATTGAGGACTGAGGATTGAGGATTGAGGATTGAGTATTGAAGATTGAGTATTGATGACTGAGGATTGAGGATTGAGGATTGAGGATTGAGGATTGAGGATTGAAAATTGAGTATCGGGGCCTCAAGAATGAGGATTGAGGATTGAGTATTGAGGACGGAGGATGAGGGCTGAGGGTTGAGGATTGAGGTTTGAGTATTGAATCCTTAGAATTCAGGATATTCTATTGAGTGTTGAGAACTGAGGATTGATGGTTGAGTATTGAGGATTGAAGATTCAGTATTGAGGATTGAAGATTGGGAATTGAGGATTGAGGATTGAACATTGAGGACTGAGTGTCGAGTGTTGAGTGATGAGAATTGATGTTTGTTGATAGATGTTTGAAGATTGCAGATTGAGTATTGAGAATTGAAAACTTTGAATTGAGGATATTCTATTGAGCATTGAGGATTCACAACAGATTGTTGAGGACTGAGGGCCGAAGATTGAGGATTCAGGATTGAGGATTCAGAAATGAGGTTTGACGACTGAGGATTGAGGATTGAAGATTGAGTATTGAGGATTGAAGATTGAGGATTGAGAATTGAGGATTCAGTATTGAGGATGAGGGCTGAGGGTTGAGTATTGAGGTTTGAGGACTGAGGACTGAGGATTGAGGATTGAGAATTGAGGATTGAGGATTGAGGATTGAAGACTGAGGATTGGGTATTGAGGATTGGAGAATGAGAATCGAGGATTTAGGATTGAGGATTGAGTGTTGACGTTTGAAGATTGAGTATTGGGTGTTGAGGATTGAAAAATGAGGATTGAGGATTGAGGATTGAGGATTGAGGATTGAAGATTGAGAATTGAGGACTGAAGATTGAGGATTGAGGATTGAGGATTGAGGATTGAGGATTGAGGATTGAGGATTGAGGATTGCGGATAGAAGATTGAGGATTGGGTATTGCGGATTGAACATTGGGGATTGAGGATTGAGGACTGAGGATTGAGGATTGAGGATTGAGAATTGAGGATTGAGGATTGAGGATTGAAGATTGAGGATTGGGGATTGAGGATTGAAGATTGAGGATTGGGTGTTGAGGATTGAAGAATGAAGATTGAGGATTGAGGATTGTGCATTGAGGATTGAAGAATGAGGATTGAGGATTGAGGACTGAGGATTGAGGATTGAAGACTGAGTGTTGAGGGTTGAGTGATGAGAATTGATGTTTGTGGATAGAGATTCGAAGATTGCAGGTTGAGTATTGAGTATTGAAAACTGTGAAATCATGGTATTCTATTGAGGATTGAGGATGGACCACTGAGTGTTGAGGACTGAGGGCTGAAGATTGAGGATTCAGGATTGAGGATTCAGGATTGAGGTTTGAGGACTGAGGATTGAGGATTGGGGATTGAGGATTGAGGATTGGGGATTGATCATTGAGGATTGAAGATTGAATATTGATGATTAAAGATTGGGGGTTGAGGAATCAGGGTTGAACATTGAGTACTGAGTGTTGAGGGTTCAGTGATGAGAATTTATGTTTCTGGATAGAGATTTGAAGATTGCACATTGAGTATTGAGTATTGAAAACTGTAAATTGAGGATATTCTATTCAGGATTGAGGATTGACAACTGAATGTTGAGGACTGAGGGCTGAAGATTGAGGATTCAGTATTGAGGATTCAGAATTGAGGTTTGAGGACTGAGGATTGAGGATTGAAGATTGAGTATTGAGGATTGAAGATTGAGGATTGAGGATTGAGGATTGAGGATTGAGGATGCGGGCTGAGGGTTGAGGATTGAGGCTTGAGGACTAAGGACAGAGGATTCAGGATTGCGAATTGAGGATTGAGGATTGAAGATTGAGTATTGAGGATTGAAGATTGACGATTGAGGATTGAGGATTGAGGATTGAGGATTGAACGTTGAGGACTGAGTGTTGAGGGTTGAGTGATGAGTATTGATGTTTGTGGATAGAGGTTTGAAGATTGCAGTTTGAGTATTGAGTATTGAAAGCTGTGAATTGAGGATATTCTATTGAGGATTGAGGATTGACAATTGATTGTTGAGGACTGAGGGCCGAAGATTCAGGACTCAGGATTGAGGATTCAGAATTAAGGTTTGAGGGCTGACGATTGTGGATTGAGGATTGAGGATTGAAGATTCAGTATTGAGGATTGAAGATTGGGAATTGAGGATTGAGGATTGAACATTGAGGACTGAGTGTTGAGTGTTGAGTGATGAGAATTGATGTTTGTTGATAGATGTTTGAAGATTGCAGATTGAGTATTGAGTATTGAAAACTTTGAATTGAGGATATTCTATTGAGGATTGAGGATTCACAACAGATTGTTGAGGACTGAGGGCCGAAGATTGAGGATTCAGGATTGAGGATTCAGAATTGAGGTTTGAGGACTGAGGATTGAGGATTGAAGATTGAGTATTGAGGATTGAAGATGGAGCATTGAGAATTGAGGATTCAGTATTGAGGATGAGGGCTAAGGGTTGAGTATTGAGGTTTGAGGACTGAGGACTGAGGATTGAGGATTGAGAATTGAGGATTGAGGATTGAGGATTGAAGACTGAAGATTGGGTATTGAGGATTGGAGAATGAGACTTGAGGATTTAGGATTGAGCATTGAGTGTTGAGGTTTGAAGATTGAGTATTGAGGGTTGAAGACTGACGATTGAGGATTGAGGATTGAGGATTGAGGATTGAGGACTGAGGATTGAGGATTGGGGATTGAAGACTGACGATTGAGTATTGAGAATTGAGGACTGAGGATTGAGGATTCAGAATTGAGGTTTGAGGGCTGACGATTGTGGATTGAGGATTGAGGATTGAAGATTCAGTATTGAGGATTGAAGATTGGAATTGAGGATTGAGGATTGAACATTGAGGACTGAGTGTTGAGTGTTGAGTGATGAGAATTGATGTTTGTTGATAGATGTTTGAAGATTGCAGATTGAGTATTGAGTATTGAAAACTTTGAATTGAGGATATTCTATTGAGGATTGAGGATTCACAACAGATTGTTGAGGACTGAGGGCCGAAGATTGAGGATTCAGGATTGAGGATTCAGAAATGAGGTTTGAGGACTGAGGATTGAGGATTGAAGATTGAGTATTGAGGATTGAAGATTGAGGATTGAGAATTGAGGATTCAGTATTGAGGATGAGGGCTGAGGGTTGAGTATTGAGGTTTGAGGACTGAGGACTGTGGATTGAGGATTGAGAATTGAGGATTGAGGATTGAGGATTGAAGACTGAGGATTGGGTATTGAGGATTGGAGAATGAGAATCGAGGATTTAGGATTGAGGATTGAGTGTTGACGTTTGAAGATTGAGTATTGAGGGTAGAAGACTGACGATTGAGGATTGAGGATTGAGGATTGAGGATTGAGGATTGGGAATTGAGGATTGAGGATTGAGGATTGAGGATTGAAGACTGAGGATTGAGGATTGCGGATGAGGCCTGGGGGTTGAGGATTGAGGTTTGAGGATTGAAGATTGAGGATTGGGTATTGGGGATTGAAGAATGAGGATTGAGTATCGTGGATTGAGGATTGAGGGTTGAAGAGTGAGTATTGAGGATTGAAGACTGAGGACTGAGGATTGAGGATTGAGGATTGACGATTGAGAATTGAGGGTTGAGGATTGAGGAATGAAGATTGAGTATTGGGTGTTGAGGATTGCAAAATGAGGATTGAGGATTGAGGATTGAGGATTGAGGATTGAAGATTGAGAATTGAGGATTGAAGATTGAGGATTGAGGATTGAGGATTGAGGATTGAGGATTGCTTATAGAAGATTGAGGATTGGGTATTGCGGATTGAACATTGAGGGTTGAGGATTGAGGACTGAGGATTGAAGATTAAGGTTGAGGATTGAGGATTGAGGATTGAGGATTGAGGATTGAGGATTGAGGATTGAGTGTTGAGGATTGAAGATTGAGTATTGAGGATAGAAGACTGACGATTGAGGATTGAGGATTGAGTGTTGAAGATTGAGGATTGATGATTGAGGAATGAGGATTGAGGATTGAGGATTGAGGATTGAGGATTGAGGATTGAGGATTGAGAATTGAGGATTGAAGACTGACGAATGAGGATTGAGGACTGAGGATTGAGGATTGAGGATTGAGGATTGAAGATTGAGGATTGAGTATTGAGGATTGAAGATTGAGGATTGAGGACTGTGGATTGGGGATTGAGGATTGAGGATTGAAGATTGAGGATTGAGTGTTGAGGATTGAAGATTGAGGATTGAGGATTGAGGATTGGGGATTGACGATGAGTGCTGGGTGTTGAGGATTGAGGTTTGAGAATTGAGGACTTAGGATTGAGGATTGAGAATTGAGGATTGAGGATTGAGGATTGAAGATTGAGGATTGGGTATTGAGGATTGAAGAATGAGTATTGAGGATTGAAGGTTAAGGATTGAGGATTGAGGATTGAGGATTGACGATGAGGGCTGAGGGTTGTGGATTGAGGTTTGAGGACTGAGGACTGAGGATTGAGGATTGAGAATTGGGGATTGAGGATTGAGGATTGAAGATTGAGGATTCGGTATTGAGGATTGAAGAATGAGGGTTGAGGATTGAGGATTGAGGTTTGAGGATTGAGGATTGAATATTCAGGTTTGGGTACTGAGGATTGAAGAATGAGGATTGAGGATTGAGGATTGAGTATTGAGGATTGAAGATTGAGTATTGAGGATTGAAGATTGACGATTGAGGATTGAGGATTGAGGATTGAGGATTGAACGTTGAGGACTGAGTGATGAGGGTTGAGTGATGAGTATTGATGTTTGTGGATAGAGGTTTGAAGATTGCAGTTTGAGTATTGAGTATTGAAAGCTGTGAATTGAGGATATTCTATTGAGGATTGAGGATTGACAATTGATTGTTGAGGACTGAGGGCCGAAGATTGAGGACTCAGGATTGAGGATTAAGAATTAAGGTTTGAGGGCTGACGATTGTGGATTGAGGATTGAGGATTGAAGATTCAGTATTGAGGATTGAAGATTGGGAATTGAGGATTGAGGATTGAACATTGAGGACTGAGTGTTGAGTGTTGAGTGATGAGAATTGATGTTTGTTGATAGATGTTTGAAGATTGCAGATTGAGTATTGAGTATTGAAAACTTTGAATTGAGGATATTCTATTGAGGATTGAGGATTCACAACAGATTGTTGAGGACTGAGGGCCGAAGATTGAGGATTCAGGATTGAGGATTCAGAATTGAGGTTTGAGGACTGAGGATTGAGGATTGAAGATTGAGTATTGAGGATTGAAGATGGAGCATTGAGAATTGAGGATTCAGTATTGAGGATGAGGGCTAAGGGTTGAGTATTGAGGTTTGAGGACTGAGGACTGAGGATTGAGGATTGAGAATTGAGGATTGAGGATTGAGGATTGAAGACTGAAGATTGGGTATTGAGGATTGGAGAATGAGACTTGAGGATTTAGGATTGAGCATTGAGTGTTGAGGTTTGAAGATTGAGTATTGAGGGTTGAAGACTGACGATTGAGGATTGAGGATTGAGGATTGAGGATTGAGGACTGAGGATTGAGGATTGGGGATTGAAGACTGACGATTGAGTATTGAGAATTGAGGACTGAGGATTGAGGATTCAGAATTGAGGTTTGAGGGCTGACGATTGTGGATTGAGGATTGAGGATTGAAGATTCAGTATTGAGGATTGAAGATTGGAATTGAGGATTGAGGATTGAACATTGAGGACTGAGTGTTGAGTGTTGAGTAATGAGAATTGATGTTTGTTGATAGATGTTTGAAGATTGCAGATTGAGTATTGAGTATTGAAAACTTTGAATTGAGGATATTCTATTGAGGATTGAGGATTCACAACAGATTGTTGAGGACTGAGGGCCGAAGATTGAGGATTCAGGATTGAGGATTCAGAAATGAGGTTTGAGGACTGAGGATTGAGGATTGAAGATTGAGTATTGAGGATTGAAGATTGAGGATTGAGAATTGAGGATTCAGTATTGAGGATGAGGGCTGAGGGTTGAGTATTGAGGTTTGAGGACTGAGGACTGAGGATTGAGGATTGAGAATTGAGGATTGAGGATTGAGGATTGAAGACTGAGGATTGGGTATTGAGGATTGGAGAATGAGAATCGAGGATTTAGGATTGAGGATTGAGTGTTGACGTTTGAAGATTGAGTATTGAGGGTAGAAGACTGACGATTGAGGATTGAGGATTGAGGATTGAGGATTGAGGATTGGGAATTGAGGATTGAGGATTGAGGATTGAGGATTGAAGACTGAGGATTGAGGATTGCGGATGAGGCCTGGGGGTTGAGGATTGAGGTTTGAGGATTGAAGATTGAGGATTGGGTATTGGGGATTGAAGAATGAGGATTGAGTATCGTGGATTGAGGATTGAGGGTTGAAGAGTGAGTATTGAGGATTGAAGACTGAGGACTGAGGATTGAGGATTGAGGATTGAGGATTGGGAATTGAGGATTGAGGATTGAGGATTGAGGATTGAAGATTGAGGATTGAGGATTGATCATTGAGGACTGAGGATTGAGGATTGAGGATTGAGAATTGAGAACTGATAATGAGGTCTGAGGGTTGAGGATTGAGTATAGAGGATTGAGGATTGATGATTGAGGATTGAGGATTGGGAATTGAGGATTGAGTATTGAGTATTGAAGATTGAGGATTGATGATTGAGGATTGAGGATTGAGGATTGAGGATTGAGGATTGAGGATTGAGGATTGAGGATTGAGGATTGAAGATTGAGGATTGGGGATTGAGGAGTGACGATTGAGGATTGAGGATTGAGGATTGAGGATTGAGAGTTGACGATTGATGATTCAAGATTGAGTATTGAGGATTGCAGAATGAGGATTGAGGATTGAGGATTGAGGATTGAAGGTTTAGTACTTAGGATTGAAGACAGAGGATTGAGAATGGAGGATTGAGGATTGAGGATTGAAGATTGAGGATTGGGTAGTGAGGATTGAAGAATGAGGATTGAGGATTGAGGATTGAGGATTGAGTGTTGAGGATTGAAGATTGAGTATTGAGGATAGAAGACGGACGATTGAGGATTGAGGATTGAGGATTGAGGATCGAGGATTGAGGATTGAAGATTTAGTATTCAGGACTGAAGGTAGAGGATTGAGAATTGAGGATTGAGGATTGAGGATTGAAGATTGAGTATTGGGTATTGAGGATTCAAGAATGAGGATTGAGGATTGAGGATTGAGGATTGAGGATAGAAGATTGAGTATTGAGGATTGAAGACTGACGATTGAGTATTGAGAATTGAGGACTGCGGATTGAGGATTGAGGATTGAGGGTTGAGAATTGATGATTGAGGATTGAAGATCGAGTATTGAGGATTGAAGGTTAAGGATTGAGGATTGAGGATTGAGGATTGACGATGAGGGCTGAGGGTTGTGGATTGAGGTTTGAGGACTGAGGACTGAGGATTGAGTATCGTGGATTGAGGATTGAGGATTGAAGAGTGAGTATTGAGCATTGAAGACTGACGAATGAAGATTGAGGACTGAGGATTGAGGATAGAGGATTGAGGATTGAAGATTGAGGATTGAGTATTGAGGATTGAAGATTGAGGATTGAGGACTGAGGATTGAGGATTGAGGATTGAGGATTGAAGAATGAGGATTGAGTATTGAGGATTGAAGATTGAGGATTGAGGATTGTGGATTGGGGATTGACGATGAGTGCTGAGGGTTGAGGATTGAGGTTTGAGAACTGATGACTGAGGATTGAGGATTGAGAATTGAGGATTGAGGATTGAGGATTGAAGATTGTGGATTGGGTATTGAGGATTGAAGAATGAGGATTGAGGATTGAGGATTGAGGATTGAGGAATGAAAATTGAGGGTTGAGGGTTGAGGATTGAGGATTGAAGATTGAGTATTGACGATTGAAGATTGAGGATTGAGTATTGAGTATTGAGGACTGAAGATTGACGATTGAGGATTGAGGATTGAGGATTGACGATTGAGTATTGTGGATTGAAGATTGAGGATTGAGGATTGATCATTGTGGACTGAGGATTGAGGATTGAGGATTGAGAATTGAGAACTGATAATGAGGTCTGAGGGTTGAGGATTGAGTATAGAGGATTGAGGATTGAGGATTGAGTATTGAAGATTGAGGATTGATGACTGAGTATTGAGGATTGAGGATTGAAAATTGATTATTAAGGATTGAAGATTGAGGATTGAGGATTGAGGATTGAGAATTGAGGATTGTGGATTGAGTATTGAAGATTGGGGATTGATGATTGAGGATTGAGGATTGAGGATTGAAGATTGAATATTGATGATTGAATATTGAGGACTGAGGATTGAGGTTTGTGTATTGAGGACGAGGACTGAGGGTTGAATATTGATGTTTGAGGTCTGAGGGTTAAGGATTGAAGATTGAGAATTGAGGATTGCGGATTGAGGTTTGAAGATTGAGGATTGGGTATTGAGGATTGAAGAATGAGGATTGAGGACTGAGGACTGAGGATTGAGGATTGAGAATTGAGGATTGAGGATTGAGGATTGAAGACTGAGGATTGGGTATTGAGGATTGGAGAATGAGAATTGAGGATTTAGGATTGAGGATTGAGTGTTGAGGATTGAAGGTCGAGGATAGCGTATTGAGGATAGAACATTGAGGATTGAGGATTGAGTATTGAGGATTGAGGATTCAGGATTGAAGGTTGAATATTGATGATTAAAGATTGAGGATTGAGGATTGAGCGTTGTGGATTGAGGACGAGGACTGACGGTTGAGTATTGAGTATTGCGGATTGAGGATTGAAGATTGAGTATTGAGGATTGCAGATTGACGGTTTCGGATTGAGGATTGAGGATTGAGGACTGAGGATTGAGGATTGAGGGTTGAAGATTGAGTATTGAGGATTGAAGATTGAGGATTGAGGATTGAGAATTGAGGATTGAGGATTGTATATTGAGTACTGAGGATTGAAGATTAAGATTGAGGGTTGAGGATTGAGGATTGAGGATTGAGGATTGAAGATTGAGTATTGAGGATTGAAGATTGAGGATTGAGGATTGAGGATTGAGGATTGAGGATTGAGGACTGAGGATTGAAGATTGAGGATTGGGTATTGAGGATTGAAGAATGAGGATTGAGGATTGAGGATTGAGGATTGAGGATTGAGGATTGAAGACTGAGTATTGAGGATTGAAGATTGAGGGTTGAGGAGTGAGTATTGAAGATTGAGGATTTGGGACTGAGGATTGAGGATTGAGGATTGAGGATTGAGGGTTGAAGATTGAGTACTGACGATTGAAGATTAAGATTGAGGATTGAGGATTGAGGATTGAGGATTGAGGATTGAGGATTGAAGATTGAGTATTGACGATTGAAGATTGAGGATAGAGGATTGAGGATTGAGGGTTGAGGATTGAAGATTGAGTACTGAGGATTGAAGATTAAGATTGAGGATTGAGGATTGAGGATTGAAGATTGAGGATTGAGGATTGGGGATTGAGGATTGAGGGTTGTGGATTGAGGACGAGGACTGAGGGTTGAATATTTATGTTTGAGGTCTGAGGATTGCGGATTGAGGATTGAGAATTGAGGATTGAGGATTGAGGATTGAAGATTGAGGATTGGGTATTGAGGATTGAGTATTGAGGATTGAAGATTGAGGATAGGATATTGAGGATTGAAGAATGATGATTGAGGATTGCGAACTGAGGATTGAGGGTTGAGGACTGTGGATTGAATATTGAGTATTGAGGATTGAAGTTTGAGGATTGTGGATTGAGGATTGAGGGTTGAGGCTTGAATATTGAGAATTGGGGACTGAGTGTTGAGGGTTGAGTGATGAGAATTGATGTTTGTGGATAGAGATTTGAAGATTGCAGGATGAGCATTGAGTATTGAGAACTGTGAAATCATGGTATTCTATTGAGGATTGAGGATGGACAACTGATTGTTGAGGACTGAGGGCTGAAGATTGAGGATTCAGGATTGAGGATTCAGGATTGAGGTTTGAGGACTGAGGATTGAGGATTGAGGATTGAGGATTGAGGATTGAGGATTGAGGATTGAGGATTGAGGATTGAAGACTGAGGATTGGGTATTGAGGATTGAACATTGAGGATTGAGGATTGAGGATTGAGGTATGAGGATTGAGGATTGAGGATTGAGGATTGAGGATTGAGGATTGAGAATTGAAGATTGAGGATTGAGGATTGAGGATTGAGGATTGAGGATTGAGGATTGAAGACTGAGTATTGAGGATTGAAGATTGAGGATTGAGGAGTGAGTATTGAAGATTGAGGATTTGGGACTGAGGATTGAGGATTGAGGATTGAGGATTGAGGATTGAAGATTGAGTATTGAGTATTGAAGATTGAGGTTTGAGGATTGAGGATTGAGGATTGAGGATTGAAGATTGCGTACTGAGGATTGAAGATTAAGATTGAGGGTTGAGGATTGAGGATTGAGGATTGAGGATTGAAGATTGAGGATTGGGAATTGAGGACTGAGGATTGAGGATTGAGGATTGCGGATAAAAGATTGAGGACTGGGTGTTGCGGATTGGACATTCAGGATTGAGGATTGAGGATTGAGGATTGAGGATTGACGACTGTAGGTTGAATATTGATGATTGAAGATTGAGGATTGAGGATTGATGGTTGTGGATTGAGGACGAGGACTGAGGGTTGACCATTGCTGTTTGAGGTCTGAGGATTGAGGATTGAGGATTGAGAATTGAGGATTGAGGATTGAGGATTGAAGATTGAGGATTGGCTATTGAGGATTGAAGAATGAGGATTGAGGATTGAGGACTGAGTATCGAGGATTGAGGATTGAAGATTGAGTATTCAGGATTGGAGATTGACGATTGAGGATAGAGGACCGAGGATTGAGGATTGAGTATTGAAGAATGAGTATTGAGCATTGAAGACTGAGGATTGAGGATTGAGGATTGAGGATTGAGGATTGAGGTTTGAAGATTGAGGATCGAGGATTGAGCGTTGTGGATTGAGGACGAGGACTGAGGGTTGAGTATTGCTGTTTGAGGTCTGAGGATTGAGGAATGAGGATTGAGAATTGAGGGTTGAGGATTGAGGAT
Source organism: Calliopsis andreniformis (assembly GCF_051401765.1). NCBI lineage: Eukaryota > Metazoa > Arthropoda > Insecta > Hymenoptera > Andrenidae > Calliopsis > Calliopsis andreniformis. The sequence continues at coordinate 1,454,814 of NW_027480466.1, read as the reverse complement.
TGAAGATTGAGGATTGGGTGTTGAGGATTGAAGAATGAGGATTGAGGGTTGAGGATTGAGGATTGAGGATTGAAGATTGAGTATTGAGGATAGAAGATTGAGGATTGAGGATTGAGGATTGAGGATTGAGGATTGAGGATTGCGGGTAGAAGATTGAGGATTGGGTATTGAGGCTTGAAGAATGAGGATTGAGGATTGATGATTGAGGATTGAGGATTGAGGATTGAAGACTGAGTATTGAGGATTGAAGATTGAGGATTGAGGAGTGAGTATTGAAGATTGAGGATTTGGGACTGAGGATTGAAGATTGAGGATTGAGGATTGAGGATTGAGGATTGAGGATTGAGGATTGAGGATTGAGGATTGAGGATTGAAGATTGAGGATTGGGTATTGAGGATTGAAGAATGAGGATTGAGGATTGAGGATTGAGGATTGAGTATTGAAGATTGAGTATTCAGGATTGAAGATTGACGACTGAGGATTGAGGATTGAGGATTGAGAATTGAGGATTGATGATTGAGGATTGAAGATTGAGTATTGAGTATTGAAGATTGAGGATTGAGGATTGAGGATTGAGGTTTGAGGATTGAAGATTGAGGATTGAGGAATGAGGATTGAGGATTGAGGATTGAAGATTGAGGATTGGGTATTGTGGATTGAAGATTGAGGATTGAGTATTGAGTATTGAGGATTGAGCATTGACGATTGATTATTGAGGATTGAAGATTGACGATTGAGGATTGAGGATTGAGGATTGAAGATTGAGGATTGAAGATTGAGTATTGAGGATTGAAGACTGACGATTGAGGATTGAGGATTGAGGACTGAGGATTGAAGAATGAGGATTCGGGATTGACGTTTGAGGATTGAGGATTGAAGATTGAGGATTGAAGATTGAGTATTGAGGATTGAAGACTGACGATTGAGGATTGAGGATTGAGGACTGAGGATTGAGGATTGAGGATTGAAGATTGAGGATTGGGCATTGAGGATTGAAGATTGAGTATTGAGGATAGAAGACTGACGATTGAGGATTGAGAATTGAGTATTGAATATTGAGGATTGATGATTGAGTATTGTGGATTGAGGATTGAGGATTGAAGATTCAGTATTGAGGATTGAAGATTGGGAATTGAGGATTGAGGATTGAACATTGTGGGCTGAGTGTTGAGTGTTGAGTGATGAGAATTGATGTTTGTGGATAGAGGTTTGAAGGTTGCAGATTGGGTATTGAGTATTGAAAACTTTGAATTGAGGATATTCTATTGAGGATTGAGGATTGACATCAGATTGTTGAGGACTGAGGTCTGAAGATTGAGGATTCAGGATTGAGGATTCAGAATTGAAGTTTGAGGACTAAGGATTGAGGATTGAAGATTGAGTATTGAGGATTGAGGATTGAGGATTGAAGATTGAGGATTGAGGATTGAGGAAGGGGCTGACGGTTCAGGATCGAGGTTTGAGGACTGATGACTGAGGATAGAGCATTGAGAAATGAGGATTGTGGATTGAGGATTGAAGATTGAGTATTGTGTATTGAGGACTGAAGAATGAGGTTTGAGGAGTGAGGCTTGATGATTGAGGATTGAAGATTGAGTATTGAGGATTGAAGAGTGAGGATTGGGTATTGAGGATTGAAGAATGAGGATTGAGGATTGAGGATTGAGGATTGAGTGTTGACGATTGAAGATTGAGTATTGAGGATAGAAGACTGACGATTGAGGATTGAGGATTGAGTGTTGAAGATTGAGGATTGATGATTGAGGAATGAGGATTGAGGATTGAGGATTGAGGATTGAGTATTGAAGATTGAGGATTGATGATTGAGGACTGAGGTTTGAGTGTTGAGTGATGAGAATTGATGTTTGTGGATAGAGGTTTGAAGATTGCAGATTGAGTATTGAGTATTGAAAACTTTGAATTGAGTATATTCTATTGAGGATTGAGGATTGACAACAGATTGTTGAGGACTGAGGTCTGAAGATTGAGGATTCAGGATTGAGGATTCAGAATTGAGGTTTGAGGACTATGGATTGAGGATTGAAGATTGAGTATTGAGGATTGAGGATTGAGGATTGAAGATTGAGGATTGAGGATTGAGGATGGGGGCTGACGGTTGAGGATTGAGGTTTGAGGACTGAGGACTGAGGAAAGAGCATTGAGAAATGAGGATTGAGGATTGAGGATTGAGGATTGAAGATTGAGTATTGGGTATTGAGGATTGAAGAATGAGGATTGGGGATTGAGGTTTGAGGATTGAGGATTGAGTATTGAGGATTGAGGATTGAGGATTGAGGATTGAGTATTGAAGATTGAGTATTGATGACTGAGGATTGAGGAATGAGTATTGAAGGTTGAGGATTGATGATTGAGGATCGAGGATTGGGGATTGAGGATTGAGTATTGAGTATTGAAGATTGAGGATTGATGATTGAGGATTGAGGGTTGAGGATTGAGGATTGAGGATTGAGGATTGAGGATTGAGGATTGAGGATTGAAGGTTTAGGATTGGGGATTGAGGAGTGACGATTGAGGATTGAGGATTGAGGATTGAGGATTGAAGATTGAGGATTGGGGATTGAGGAGTGACGATTGAGGATTGAGGATTGAGGATTGAGGCTTGACGATTGATGATTCAAGATTGAGTATTGAGGATTGTAGAATGAGGATTGAGGATTGAGGATTGAGGATTGAGGATTGAGGATTGAAGATTTAGTATTTAGGATTGAAGATAGAGGATTGAGAATTGAGGATTGAGGATTGAGGATTGAAGATTGAGGATTGGGTAGTGAGGATTGAAGAATGAGGATTGAGGATTGAGTGTTGAGGATTGAAGATTGAGTATTGAGGATAGAAGACGGACGATTGAGTATTGAGTATTGAAGATTGAGGATTGATGATTGAGGATTGAGGATTGAGGATTGAGGATTGAGGATTGAGGATTGAAGACTGACGATTGAGTATTGAGAATTGAGGACTGAGGATTGAGGATTGAGGATTGAGGGTTGAGAATTGATGATTGAGGATTGGAGATTGAGTATTGAGGATTGAAGGCTAAGGATTGAGGATTGAGGATTGAGGATTGACGATGAGGGCTGAGGGTTGAGGATTGAGGTTTGAGGACTGAGGACTGAGGTTTGAGGATTGAGAATTGGGGATTGAGGATTGAGGATTGAAGATTGAGGATTGGGTATAGAGGATTGAAGAATGAGGGTTGAGGATTGAGGATTGAGGATTGAGGATTGAGGATTGAAGATTCAGGTTTGGGTACTGAGGATTGAAGAATGAGGATTGTGGATTGAGGATTGAGGATTGAGGATTGAGGATTGAGTATTGAAGATTGAGTATTGCTGACTGAGGATTGAGGATTGAGGATTGAGGATTAAGGATTGAGGATTGAAAATTGAATATCGGGGACTCAAGATTGAGGATTGAGGATTGAGGATTGAGGACGGAGGATGAGGGCTGAGGGTTGAGGATTGAGGTTTGAGTATTGAATCCTGAGAATTCAGGATATTCTATTGAGTGTTGAGAACTGAAGATTGATGGTTGAGTATTGAGGATTGAAGATTGAGGATTGAGGAATGAGTATTGAAGGTTGAGGATTGATGATTGTGGATTGAGGATTGGGGATTGAGGATTGAGTATTGAGTATTGAAGATTGAGGATTGATGATTGAGGATTGAGGATTGAGGATTGAGGATTGAGGATTGAGGACTGAGGACTGAGGATTGAAGATTGAGGATTGTGGATTGAGGAGTGACGATTGAGGATTGAGGATTGAGGATTGAGAGTTGAGGATTGAGGATTGAAGATTCAGTATTGAGGATTGAAGATTGAGGATTGGGTATTGAGGTTTGAAGAATGAGGATTGAGGATTGAGGATTGAGGATTGAGGATTCAGGATCTAGGATTGGAGATTGATTATTGAGGATTGAAGATTGGGGATTGAGGATTGAGGATTGAGGATCTAGCACTGGAGATTGATTATTGAGGATGAAGATTGAGAATTGGGTATTGAGGTTTGAAGAATGAGGATTGAGGATTGAGGATTGAGGATTGAGGATTGAGGATCTAGGATTGGAGATTGAATATTGAGGATTGAAGATTGGGGATTGAGGATTGAGGATTGAGTATCTAGGATTGGAGATTGATTATTGAGGATGAAGGTTGAGAATTGAGGATTGAGGATTGAGAATTGAGAATTGAGAATGAGGACTAAGGGTTGCGGATTGAGGGCTGTGAAATGAGGATTGGGGATTGAGGATTGAGGATTGAGGATTGAGGATTGAGGATTGAGGATTGAGTATTGAAGATTGAGTATTGATCACTGAGGATTGAGGATTGAGGATTGAGGTTTGAGGATTGAGGATTGAGTATTGAGTATTGAAGATTGAGGATTGGGTATTGAGGATTGAAGAATGAGGATTGAGGATTGAGGATTGAGGATTGAGTGTTGACGATTGAAGATTGAGTATTGAGGATAGAAGACTGACGATTGAGGGTTGAGGATTGAGTGTTGAAGATTGAGGATTGATGATTGAGGAATGAGGATTGAGGATTGAGGATTGAGGATTGAGTATTGAAGATTGAGGATTGATGATTGAGGACTGAGATTTGAGTGTTGAGTGATGAGAATTGATGTTTGTGGATAGAGGTTTGAAGATTGCAGATTGAGTATTGAGTATTGAAAACTTTGAATTGAGTATATTCTATTGAGGATTGAGGATTGACAACAGATTGTTGAGGACTGAGGTCTGAAGATTGAGGATTCAGGATTGAGGATTCAGAATTGAGGTTTGAGGACTATGGATTGAGGATTGAAGATTGAGTATTGAGGATTGAGGATTGAGGATTGAAGATTGAGGATTGAGGATTGAGGATGGGGGCTGACGGTTGAGGATTGAGGTTTGAGGACTGAGGACTGAGGATAGAGCATTGAGAAATGAGGATTGAGGATTGAGGATTGAGGATTGAAGATTGAGTATTGGGTATTGAGGATTGAAGAATGAGGATTGGGGATTGAGGTTTGAGGATTGAGGTTTGAAGATTGAGGATTGAAGATTGAGTATTGAGGATTGAAGACTGACGATTGAGGATTGAGGATTGAGGACTGAGGGTAGAGTATTGATGTTTGAGGTCTGAGGATTGAGGATTGAGGATTGAGAATTGAGGATTGAGGATTGAGGATTGAAGATTGAGGATTGGGTGTTGAGGATTGAAGAATGAGGATTGAGGATTGAGGATTGAGTATTGAGGATTGAAGATTGAGTATTGAGGATTGAAGATTGAGGATTGAGGATTGAGGATTGAGGATTGAAGATTGAATATTGATGATTGAATATTGAGGACTGAGGATTGAGGTTTGTGTATTGAGGACGAGGTCTGAGGGTTGAATATTGATGTTTGAGGTCTGAGGGTTAAGGATTGAGGATAGAGAATTGAGGATTGAGGATTGAGGATTGAAGATTGAGTATTGATGACTGAGGATTGAGGATTGAGGATTGAGGATTGAGGATTGAGGATTGAAAATTGAGTATCGGGGCCTCAAGAATGAGGATTGAGGATTGAGTATTGAGGACGGAGGATGAGGGCTGAGGGTTGAGGATTGAGGTTTGAGTATTGAATCCTTAGAATTCAGGATATTCTGTTGAGTGTTGAGAACTGAGGATTGATGGTTGAGTATTGAGGATTGAAGATTGAGGATTGAGGAATGAGTATTGAAGGTTGAGTATTGATGATTGAGGATTGAGGATTGGGAATTGAGGATTGAGTATTGAGTATTGAAGATTGAGGATTGATGATTGAGGACTGAGGATTGAGGATTGAGGATTGAGGATTGAGGATCGAGGATTGAGGATTGAAGATTTAGTATTCAGGACTGAAGGTAGAGGATTGAGAATTGAGGATTGAGGATTGAGGATTGAAGATTGAGTATTGGGTATTGAGGATTCAAGAATGAGGATTGAGGATTGAGGATTGAGGATTGAGGATAGAAGATTGAGTATTGAGGATTGAAGACTGACGATTGAGTATTGAGAATTGAGGACTGAGGATTGAGGATTGAGGATTGAGGGTTGAGAATTGATGATTGAGGATTGAAGATTGAGTATTGAGGATTGAAGGTTAAGGATTGAGGATTGAGGATTGAGGATTGACGATGAGGGCTGAGGGTTGAGGATTGAGGTTTGAGGACTGAGGACTGAGGATTGAGGATTGAGAATTGGGGATTGAGGATTGAGGATTGAAGATTGAGGATTGGGTATTGAGGATTGAAGAATGAGGGTTGAGGATTGAGGATTGAGGTTTGAGGATTGAGGATTGAGAATTGAGGATTGAGGATTGAGTATTGAAGATTGAGGATTGATGATTGAGGATTGAGGATTGAGGATTGAAGATTGAATATTGATGATTGAATATTGAGGACTGAGGATTGAGGTTTGTGTATTGAGGACGAGGACTGAGGGTTGAATATCGATGTTTGAGGTCTGAGGGTTCAGGATTGAGGATTGAGAATTGAGGATTGAGGATTGAGGATTGAAGATTGAGGATTGGGTATTGAGGATTGAAGAATGAGGATTGAGGATTGAGATTTGAGGATTGAGGATTGCAGATTGAGTATTGAGGATTGAAGATTGAGGATTGAGGATTGAGGATTGAAGATTGAGGATTGAGGGTTGAGAATTGATGATTGAGGATTGAAGATTGAGTATTGAGGATTGAAGGTTAGGGATTGAGGATTGAGGATTGAGGATTGACGATGAGGGCTGAGGGTTGAGGATTGAGGTTTGAGGACTGAGGATTGAGGTTTGTGTATTGAGGACGAGGACTGAGGGTTGAATATTGATGTTTGAGGTCTGAGGGTTAAGGATTGAGGATTGAGAATCGAGGATTTAGGATTGAGGATTGAGTGTTGACGTTTGAAGATTGAGTATTGAGGATTGAAGACTGACGATTGAGGATTGAGGATTGAGGATTGAGGATTGAGGATTGGGAATTGAGGATTGAGGATAGAGGATTGAGGATTGAAGACTGAGGATTGAGGATTGCGGATGAGGCCTGGGGGTTGAGGGTTGAGGTTTGAGGATTGAAGATTGAGGATTGGGTATTGGGGATTGAAGAATGAGGATTGAGTATCGTGGATTGAGGATTGAGGGTTGAAGGGTGAGTATTGAGCATTGAAGACTGACGAATGAGGATTGAGGACTGAGGATTGAGGATAGAGGATTGAGGATTGAAGATTGAGGATTGAGTATTGAGGATTGAAGATTGAGGATTGAGGACTGAGGATTGAGGATTGAGGATTGAGGATTGAAGAATGAGGATTGAGTATTGAGGATTGAAGATTGAGGATTGAGGATTGTGGATTGGGGATTGACGATGAGTGCTGAGGGTTGAGGATTGAGGTTTGAGAACTGATGACTGAGGATTGAGGATTGAGAATTGAGGATTGAGGATTGAGGATTGAAGATTGTGGATTGGGTATTGAGGATTGAAGAATGAGGATTGAGGATTGAGGATTGAGGATTGAGGAATGAAAATTGAGGGTTGAGGGTTGAGGATTGAGGATTGAAGAATGAGTATTGACGATTGAAGATTGAGGATTGAGTATTGAGTATTGAGGACTGAAGATTGACGATTGAGGATTGAGGATTGAGGATTGACGATTGAGTATTGTGGATTGAAGATTGAGGATTGAGGACTGATCATTGTGGACTGAGGATTGAGGATTGAGGATTGAGAATTGAGAACTGATAATGAGGTCTGAGGGTTGAGGATTGAGTATAGAGGATTGAGGATTGAGGATTGAGTATTGAAGATTGAGGATTGATGACTGAGTATTGAGGATTGAGGATTGAAAATTGATTATTAAGGATTGAAGATTGAGGATTGAGGATTGAGGATTGAGAATTGAGGATTGTGGATTGAGTATTGAAGATTGGGGATTGATGATTGAGGATTGAGGATTGAGGATTGAAGATTGAATATTGATGATTGAATATTGAGGACTGAGGATTGAGGTTTGTGTATTGAGGACGAGGACTGAGGGTTGAATATTGATGTTTGAGGTCTGAGGGTTAAGGATTGAGGATTGAGAATTGAGGATTGCGGATTGAGGTTTGAAGATTGAGGATTGGGTATTGAGGATTGAAGAATGAGGATTGAGGACTGAGGACTGAGGATTGAGGATTGAGGATTGAGGATTGAGGATTGAGGATTGAAGACTGAGGATTGGGTATTGAGGATTGGAGAATGAGAATTGAGGATTTAGGATTGAGGATTGAGTGTTGAGGATTGAAGGTCGAGGATAGCGTATTGAGGATAGAACATTGAGGATTGAGGATTGAGTATTGAGGATTGAGGATTGAGGATTGAAGGTTGAATATTGATGATTAAAGATTGAGGATTGAGGATTGAGCGTTGTGGATTGAGGACGAGGACTGACGGTTGAGTATTGAATATTGCGGATTGAGGATTGAAGATTGAGTATTGAGGATTGCAGATTGACAGTTTCGGATTGAGGATTGAGGATTGAGGATTGAGGATTGAGGATTGAGGATTGAAGATTGAGTATTGAGGATTGAAGATTGAGGATTGAGGATTGAGAATTGAGGATTGAGGATTGTATATTGAGTACTGAGGATTGAAGATTAAGATTGAGGGTTGAGGATTGAGGATTGAGGATTGAGGATTGAAGATTGAGTATTGAGGATTGAAAATTGAGGATTGAGGATTGAGGATTGAGGATTGAGGATTGAGGACTGAGGATTGAAGATTGAGGATTGGGTATTGAGGATTGAAGAATGAGGATTGAGGATTGAGGATTGAGGATTGAGGATTGAGGATTGAAGACTGAGTATTGAGGATTGAAGATTGAGGGTTGAGGAGTGAGTATTGAAGATTGAGGATTTGGGACTGAGGATTGAGGATTGAGGATTGAGGATTGAGGATTGAAGATTGAGGATTGCGTATTGAGGATAGAACATTGAGGATTGAGGATTGAGTATTGAGGATTGAGGATTGAGGATTGAAGATTGAATATTGATGATTGAAGATTGAGGATCGAGGATTGAGTGTTGTGGATTGAGGACGAGGACTGAGGGTAGAGTATTGATGTTTGAGGTCTGAGGATTGAGGATTGAGGATTGAGAATTGAGGATTGAGGATTGGGGATTGAAGATTGAGGATTGGGTGTTGAGGATTGAAGATTGAGGATTGGGTATTGAGGACTGAGGATTGAGGATTGAGGATTGCGGATAACAGATTGAGGATTGGGTATTGCGGATTGGACATTGAGGATTGAGGATTGAGGATTGAGGATTGAGGATTGACGACTGTAGATTGAATATTGATGATTGAAGATTGAGGAATGAGGATTGATGGTTGTGGATTGAGGACGAGGACTGAGGGTTGACCATTGCTGTTTGAGGTCTGAGGATTGAGGATTGAGGATTGAGAATTGAGGATTGAGGATTGAGGATTGAAGATTGAGGATTGGGTATTGAGGATTGAAGAATGAGGATTGAGGATTGAGGACTGAGGGTTGAGGATTGAAGACTGAGTGTTGAGGGTTGAGTGATGAGAATTGATGTTGGTGGATAGAGATTTGAAGATTGCAGATTGAATATTGAGTATTGAAAACTGTGAATTGATGATATTCTCTTGAGGATTGACGATTGACAACTGATTGTTGAGGACTGAAGGATGAAGGTTGAGGATTCAGGATTGAGGATTCAGGATTGTGGTTTGAGGACCGAGGATTGAGGATTGAGGATTGAGGATTGAGAATTGAAGATTGAGGATTGAGGATTGAGGATTGAGGATTGAGGATTGAGGATTGAAGACTGAGTATTGAGGATTGAAGATTGAGGATTGAGGAGTGAGTATTGAAGATTGAGGATTTGGGACTGAGGATTGAGGATTGAGGATTGAGGATTGAGGATTGAAGATTGAGTATTGAGTATAGAAGATTGAGGTTTGAGGATTGAGGATTGAGGATTGAGGATTGAAGATTGCGTACTGAGGATTGAAGATTAAGATTGAGGGTTGAGGATTGAGGATTGAGGATTGAGGATTGAAGATTGAGGATTGGGAATTGAGGACTGAGGATTGAGGATTGAGGATTGCGGGTAAAAGATTGAGGATTGGGTATTGCGGATTGGACATTGAGGATTGAGGATTGAGGATTGAGGATTGAGGATTGACGACTGTAGGTTGAATATTGATGATTGAAGATTGAGGATTGAGGATTGATGGTTGTGGATTGAGGACGAGGACTGAGGGTTGACCATTGCTGTTTGAGGTCTGAGGATTGAGGATTGAGGATTGAGAATTGAGTATTGAGGATTGAGGATTGAAGATTGAGGATTGGCTATTGAGGATTGAAGAATGAGGATTGAGGATTGAGGACTGAGTATCGAGGATTGAGGATTGAAGATTGAGTATTCAGGATTGGAGATTGACGATTGAGGATTGAGGACCGAGGATTGAGGATTGAGTATTGAAGAATGAGTATTGAGCATTGAAGACTGAGGATTGAGGATTGAGGATTGAGGATTGAGGATTGAGGTTTGAAGATTGAGGATCGAGGATTGAGCGTTGTGGATTGAGAACGAGGACTGAGGGTTGAGTATTGCTGTTTGAGGTCTGAGGATTGAGGAATGAGGATTGAGAATTGAGGGTTGAGGATTGAGGATTGAAGATTGAGGATTGGGTGTTGAGGATTGAAGAATGAGGATTGAGGGTTGAGGATTGAGGATTGAGGATTGAAGATTGAGTATTGAGGATAGAAGATTGAGGATTGAGGATTGAGGATTGAGGATTGAGGATTGAGGATTGCGGGTAGAAGATTGAGGATTGGGTATTGAGGCTTGAAGAATGAGTATTGAGGATTGAGGATTGAGGATTGAGGATTGAGGATTGAAGACTGAGTATTGAGGATTGAAGATTGAGGATTGAGGAGTGAGTATTGAAGATTGAGGATTTGGGACTGAGGATTGAAGATTGAGGATTGAGGATTGAGGATTGAGGATTGAGGATTGAGGATTGAGGATTGAGGATTGAAGATTGAGTATTGAGTATTGAAGATTGAGGATTGAGGATTGAGGATTGAGGTTTGAGGATTGAAGATTGAGGATTGAGGAATGAGGATTGAGGATTGAGGATTGAAGATTGAGGATAGGGTATTGTGGATTGAAGATTGAGGATTGAGTATTGAGTATTGAGGATTGAGCATTGACGATTGATTATTGAGGATTGAAGATTGACGATTGAGGATTGAGGATTGAGGATTGAGGATTGAGGATTGAGGATTGAGGATTGAAGATTGAGTATTGAGTATTGAAGATTGAGGATTGAGGATTGATGATTGAGGATTGAGTATTGAAGATTGCGTACTGAGGATTGAAGATTAAGGTTGAGGATTGAGGATTGAGGATTGAGTATTGAGAATTGAGGATTGAAGATTGAGGATTGCGTATTGAGGATAGAACATTGAGGATTGAGGATTGAGTATTGAGGATTGAGGATTGAGGATTGAAGATTGAATATTGATGATTGAAGATTGAGAATCGAGGATTGAGTATTGTGGATTGAGGACGAGGACTGAGGGTAGAGTATTGATGTTTGAGGTCTGAGGATTGAGGATTGAGAATTGAGAATTGAGGATTGAGGATTGAGGATTGAAGATTGAGGATTGGGTGTTGAGGATTGATGAATGAGGATTGAGGATTGAGGACTGAGTATTGAGGATTGAAGGTTGAGTATTGAGGATTGAAGATTGAGGATTGAGGATTGAGTATTGAGGATTGAGGATTGAGGATTGAGGATTGAGGATTGAAGATTGAGTATTGAGTATTGAAGATTGAGGATTGAGGATTGATGATTGAGGATTGAGTATTGAAGATTGCGTACTGAGGATTGAAGATTAAGGTTGAGGATTGAGGATTGAGGATTGAGTATTGAGAATTGAGGATTGAAGATTGAGGATTGCGTATTGAGGATAGAACATTGAGGATTGAGGATTGAGTATTGAGGATTGAGGATTGAGGATTGAAGATTGAATATTGATGATTGAAGATTGAGAATCGAGGATTGAGTATTGTGGATTGAGGACGAGGACTGAGGGTAGAGTATTGATGTTTGAGGTCTGAGGATTGAGGATTGAGGATTGAGAATTGAGGATTGAGGATTGAGGATTGAAGATTGAGGATTGTGTGTTGAGGATTGAAGAATGAGGATTGAGGATTGAGGATTGAGTATTGAGGATTGAAGGTTGAGTATTGAGGATTGAAGATTGAGGATTGAGGATTGAGTATTGAGGATTGAGGATTGAGGATTGCGGATAGAAGATTGAGGATTGGGTATTGCGGATTGAACATTGAGGATTGAGGATTGAGGATTGAGGTTTGAGGATTGAAGATTGAAGATTGAGGATTGGGTATTGAGGATTGTAGAATGAGGATTGAGTATTGAGTATTGCGGATTGAGTATTGACGATTGAGTATTGAGGATTGAAGACTGACTATTGAGGATTGAGGATTGAGGATTGAGGATTGAGGATGGGGGCTGACGGTTCAGGATCGAGGTTTGAGGACTGATGACTGAGGATAGAGCATTGAGAAATGAGGATTGAGGATTGAGGTTTGAGGACTGAGGACTGAGGATTGTGGATTGAGGATTGAGGATTGAAGATTCAGTATTGAGGATTGAAGGTTGGGAATTGAGGATTGAGGATTGAACATTCAGGACTGAGTGTTGAGTGTTGAGTGATGAGAATTGATGTTTGTGGATAGAGGTTTGAAGATTGCAGATTGAGTATTGAGTATTGAAAACATTGAATTGAGGATATTCTATTGAGGATTGAGGATTGACAACAGATTGTTGAGGACTGAGGGCCGAAGATTGAGGATTCAGGATTGAGGATTCAGAATTGAGGTTTGAGGACTGAGGATTGAGTATTGAAGATTGAGTATTGAGGATTGAAGATTGAGGATTGAGAATTGAGGATTCAGTATTGAGGATGAGGGCTGAGGGTTGAGGATTGAGGTTTGAGGACTGAGGACTGTGGGTTGAGGATTGAGAATTGAGGATTGAGGATTGAGGATTGAAGATTTAGTATTGAGGATTGAAGGTAGAGTATTGAGAATTGTGGATTGAGGATTGAGGATTGAAGATTGAGTATTGGGTATTGAGGATTGAAGAATGAGGATTGGGGATTGAGGTTTGAGGATTGAGGTTTGAAGATTGAGGATTGAAGATTGAGTATTGAGGATTGAAGACTGACGATTGAGGATTGAGGATTGAGGTTTGAGGACTGAGGACTGAAGATTGAGGATTGAGAATTGAGGATTGGGGATTGAGGATTGAAGATTGAGGATTGGGTGTTGAGGATTGAAGAATGAGGATTGAGGATTGAGGATTGAGGATTGAGGAATGAAAGTTGAGGGTTGAGGGTTAAGGATTGAGGATTGAAGAATGAGTACTGACGATTGAAGATTGAGGATTGAGGATTGAGTATTGAGGACTGAAGATTGACGATTGAGGATTGAGGATTGAGGATTGAAGATTGAGTATTGAGGATTGAAGATTGAGGATTGAGGATTGATCATTGAGGACAGAGGATTGAGGACTGAGGATTGAGGATTGAGAATTGAGAACTGATAATGAGGACTGAGGGTTCAGGATTGAGGATAGAGGATTGAGGATTGAGGATTGAGTATTGAAGATTGAGGATTGATGACTGAGTATTGAGGATTGAGGATTGAAAATTGATTATTAAGGATTGAAGATTGAGGATTGAGGATTGAGGATTGAGGATTGAGAGTTGAGGATGAGGACTGAGGGTTGTGGATTGAGGTTTGAGGAATGAGGATTGAGGATTGAGGATTGAGTATTGAGGATTGAGGATTGAGGATTGAGGATTGAGTATTGAAGATTGAGTATTGATGACTGAGGATTGAGGAATGAGTATTGAAGGTTGAGGATTGATGATTGAGGATCGAGGATTGGGGATTGAGGATTGAGGAATGAGTATTGAAGGTTGAGGATTGATGATTGTGGATTGAGTATTGGGGATTGAGGATTGAGTATTGAGTATTGAAGATTGAGGATTGATGATTGAGGATTGAGTATTGAGGATTGAGGATTGAGGATTGAGGATTGAGGATTGAGGATTGAAGATTGAGGATAGGGGTCTGAGGAGTGACGATTGAGGATTGAGGATTGAGGACTGAGAGTTGAGGATTGATGATTCAAGATTGAGTATTGAGGATTGTAGAATGAGGATTTAGGATTGAGGATTGAGGATTGAGGATTGAGGATTGAAGATTTAGTATTGAGGATTGAAGATAGAGGATTGAGTATTGAGGATTGAGGATTGAGGATTCAAGATTGAGGATTGAGTGTTGAGGATTGTAGAATGAGGATAGAGGATTGAGTATTGAAGATTAAGGATTGATGATTGAGGAATGAGGATTGAGGATTGAGGATTGAGGACTGAGGATTGAGGATTGAAGATTGATGATTGAGGATTGGGTATTGAGGATTGAAGAATGAGGATTGAGGATTGAGGATTGAGGATTGAGGATTGAGGATTGAGGATTGAGGATTGAGGATTGAGTATTGAAGATTGAGTATTGATGACTGAGGATTGAGGATTGAGGATTGAGGATTGAGGATTGAGGATTGAAAATTGAGTATCGGGGACTCAAGATTGAGGATTGAGGATTGAGGATTCAGGACGGAGGATGAGGGCTGAGTGTTGAGGATTGAGGTTTGAGTATTGAATCCTGAGAATTCAGGATATTCTATTGAGTGTTGAGAACTGAGGATTGATGGTTGAGTATTGAGGATTGAGGAATGAGTATTGAAGGTTGAGGATTGAGGATTGTGGATTGAGGATTGGGGATTGAGGATTGAGTATTGAGTATTGAAGATTTAGGATTGATGATTGAGGATTGAGTATTGAGGATTGAGGATTGAGGATTGAGGATTGTGGATTGAGGATTGAAGATTGAGGATTGGGGACTGAGGAGTGACGATTGAGGATTGAGGATTGAGAATTGAGGATTGATGATTCAAGATTGAGTATTGAGGATTGTAGAATGAGGGTTGAGGATTGAGGATTGAGGATTGAGGATTGAGGATTGAAGATTTAGTATTGAGGATTGAAGATTGAGTATTGAGGATTGAAGACTGACGATTGAGTATTGAGGATTGAGGACTGAGGATTGAGGATTGAAGATTGATGATTGAGGATTGGTTATTGTGGATTGAAGAATGAGGATTGAGGATTGAGGATTGAGGATTGAGTGTTGAGGGTTGAAGATTGAGTATTGAGGATTCAAGATTGAGGATTGAGGATTGAGGATTGGGGATTGAGGATTGAGGATTGAGGATTGAGGATTGAAGACTGAGGATTGAGGATTGAGGATGAGGGCTGAGGGATGAGGATTGAGGTTTGAGGATTGAAGATTGAGGATTGGGTATTGGGGATTGAAGAATGAGGATTGAGTATTGTGGATTGAGGATTGAGGATTGAAGAGTGAGTATTGAGGATTGAAGGCTGACGAATGAGGACTGAGGACTGAGGATTGAGGATCGAGGTTTGAGGATTGAAGATTGGGGATTGAGTATTGAGGATTGAAGATTGAGGATTGAGGACTGAGGATTGAGGATTGAGGATTGAGGATTGAAGATTGAGGATTGAGTATTGAGGATTGAAGATTGAGGGTTGAGGATTGAGGTTTGAGGGCTGAGGACTGAGGATTGAGGATTGAGAATTGAGGATTGAGGATTGAGGATTGAAGATTGAGGATTGGGTATTGAGGATTGAAGAATGAGGATTGAGGATTGAGGATTGAGGATTGAGGAATGAAAATTGAGGGTTGAGGATTGAGGATTGAGGTTTGAAGAATGAGTATTGACGATTGAAGATT
This sequence comes from Calliopsis andreniformis, assembly GCF_051401765.1. Classification (NCBI taxonomy): domain Eukaryota; kingdom Metazoa; phylum Arthropoda; class Insecta; order Hymenoptera; family Andrenidae; genus Calliopsis; species Calliopsis andreniformis. Next base: position 1,438,875 of record NW_027480466.1, on the reverse strand, counting down.
TAGGATTGCGGATTGAGTATTAAGGACTGAATATTGATGATTGAGGATTGAGTATTGAGGATTGAAGATTGAGTATTGAGGATTGAAGATTGAGGATTGAGGATTGATCATTGAGGACTGAGGATTGAGGACTGAGGATTGAGGATTGAGAATTGAGAACTGATAATGAGGACTGAGGGTTGAGGATTGAGGATAGAGGATTGAGGATTGAGGATTCAGTATTGAAGATTGAGGATTGATGACTGAGTATTGAGGATTGAGGATTGAAAATTAATTATTAAGGATTGAAGATTGAGGATTGAGGATAGAGGATTGAGAATTGAGAATTGTGGATGAGGACTGAGGGTTGTGGATTGAGGTTTGAGGAATGAGGATTGAGGATTGAGGATTGAGGATTGAGGATTGAGGATTGAGGATTGAGGATTGAGGATTGAGTATTGAAGATTGAGTATTGAAGACTGAGGATTGAGGATTGAGGATTGAGGATTGAGGATTGAGGATTGAAAATTGAATATCGGGGACTCAAGATCGAGGATTGAGGATTGAGGATTGAGGACGGAGGATGAGGGCTGAGGGTTGAGGATTGAGGTTTGAGTATTGAATCCTGAGAATTCAAGATATTCTATTGAGTGTTGAGAACTGAGGATCGATGGTTGAGTATTGAGGATTGAAGATTGAGGATTGAGGAATGAGTATTGAAGGTTGAGGATTGATGATTGTGGATTGAGGATTGGGGATTGAGGATTGAGTATTGAGTATTGAAGATTGAGGATTGACGATTGAGGATTGAGGATTGAGGATTGAGTATTGAGGATTGAGGACTGAGGATTGAGGATTGAAGATTGAGGATTGGGGATTGAGGAGTGACGATTGAGGATTGAGGATTGAGGATTGAGAGTTGAGGATTGTGGATTGAAGATTCAGTATTGAGGATTGGAGATTGGGAATTGAGGATTGAGGATTGAACATTGAGGACTGAGCGTTGAGTGTTGAGTGATGAGAATTGATTTTTGTGGATAGAGGTTTGAAGATTGCAGATTGAGTATTGAGTATTGAAAACTTTGAATTGAGGATATTCTATTGAGGATTGAGGACTGACAACAGATTGTTGAGGACTGAGGTCTGAAGATTGAGGATTCAGGATTGAGTATTCAGAGTTGAGGTTTGAGGACTAAGGATTGAGGATTGAAGATTGAGTATTGAGGATTGAGTATTGAGGATTGAAGATCGAGGATTGAGGATTGAGGATGGGGGCTGACGGTTGAGGATTGAGGTTCGTGGACTGAGGACTGAGGATAGAGCATTGAGAAATGAGGATTGAGGATTGAGGATTGAAGATTGAGTATTGGGTATTGAGGATTGAAGAATGAGGATTGAGGATTGAGGTTTGAGGATTGAGGATTGAAGATTGAGCTTTGAGGATTGAAGAGTGACGATTGAGGATTGAGGATTGAGGACTGAGGATTGACGCTTGAGGATTGAGGGTTGAGGATGTAGGATTGAAGAGAGAGGACTGAGTGTTGAGGATTGAGTGTTGAGAATTGATGCTTGAGGTTTGAGATTTGATTATTGAATATTCTGGATTGAGTATTGAACCATATGAATTCAGGATATTCTATTGAGTATTGAGAATTGAGGATTGATGGTTGAGTAGTGAGGATTGAGTGTTGAAGATTGAGGATTGGGTATTGAGGATTGAAGAATGAGGATTGAGGATTGAGGATTGAGGATTGAGGATTGAGGATTGAAGGTTGAGGATTGTGTATTGAGGATTGAAGACTGAGGATTGAGGATTGAGGATTGAGGATTGAAGATTGAGTATTGAGGATTGAAGATTGAGGATTGAGGATTGAGGATTGAGGATTGAGGATTGAAGATTGAGTTTTGAGGATTGAAGATAGAGGATTGAGTATTGAGGATTGAGGATTGAGGATTGAGGATGAGGATTGAGTATTGAAGATTGAGGATTGATGATTGAGGATTGAGGATTGAGGATTGAGGATTGAAGATTGAATATTGATGATTGAATATTGAGGACTGAGGATTGAGGGTTATGTATGGAGGACGAGGACTGAGGGTTGAATATTGATGTTTGATGTCTGATGGTTAAGGATTGAGGATTGAGAATTGAGGATTGAGGATTGAGGATTGAAGATTGAGGATTGGGTATTGAGGATTGAAGAATGAGGATTGAGGATTGAGGTTTGAGGATTGAGGATTGAGGATTGAGGATTGAGGATTGAGTATTGAGGATTGAGGACTGAGGCTTGAGGATTGAGGATTGAGCATTGAGGATTGAAGATTGAGGATTGGGTATTGAGGTTTGAAGAATGAGGATTGAGGATTGAGGATTGAGGATTGAGGATTGAGGATCTAGGATTGGAGATTGATTACTGAGTATTGAAGATTGGGGATTGAGGATTGAGGATTGAGGATCTAGGACTGGAGATTGATTATTGAGGATGAAGATTGAGAATTGGGTATTGAGGTTTGAAGAATGAGGATTGAGGATTGAGGATTGAGGATTGAGGATTGAGGATCTAGGATTGGAGATTGAATATTGAGGATTGAAGATTGGGGATTGAGGATTGAGGATTGAGTATCTAGGATTGGAGATTGATTATTGAGGATGAAGGTTGAGAATTGAGGATTGAGGATTGAGAATTGAGAATTGAGGATGAGGACTTAGGGTTGAGGATTGAGGGTTGTGAAATGAGGATTGGGGATTGAGGATTGAGGATTGAGGATTGAGGATTGAGGATTGAGGATTGAGTATTGAAGATTGAGTATTGATCACTGAGGATTGAGGATTGAGGATTGAGGTTTGAGGATTGAGGATTGAAGATTGAATGTTGAGGATTGAATATTCAGGATTGAGGATTGGCGATTGAGGATGGAGGATGAGGGCTGAGGGTTGAGGATTGAGGTTTCAGTATTGAATCCCGAGAATTCAGGATATTCTATTGAGTATCGAGAATTGAGGATTGATGGTTAGTATTGAGGATTGAGGATTGAGGATTGAGTGTTGAAGATTGAGGATTGATGATTGAAGATTGATGATTGGGGATTGAGGATTGAGGAATGAGTATTGAAGATTGAGGATTGGTGATTGAGGATTTAGGATTGAGGATTAGGGATTGAGGATTGAGCATTGAGGTTAGAGGACTGAGTGCTGAGGACTGAGGATTGAGGATTGAGGATTGATAATCAGGGCTGAGGGTTGAGGATTGAGGATTGAGGATTGAGGATTGAGGATTGAAGGTTGAGGACTGGGTATTGAGGATTGAAGACTGAGGATTGAGGATTGAGGATTGAGGATTGAAGATTGAGTATTGAGGATTGAAGATTGAGGATTGAGGATTGAGGATTGAGGATTGAGGATTGATCATTGAGGACTGAGGATTGAGGACTGAGGATTGAGGATTGAGAATTGAGAACTGATAATGAGGACTGAGGGTTGAGGATTGAGGATAGAGGATTGAGGATTGAGGATTGAGTATTGAAGATTGAGGATTGATGACTGAGTATTGAGGATTGAGGATTGAAAATTAATTATTAAGGATTGAAGATTGAGGATTGAGGATTGAGGATTGAGAATTGAGAATTGTGGATGAGGACTGAGGGTTGTGGATTGAGGTTTGAGGAATGAGGATTGAGGATTGAGGATTGAGGATTGAGGATTGAGGATTGAGGATTGAGGATTGAGTATTGAAGATTGAGTATTGATGACTGAGGATTGAGGATTGAGGATTGAGGATTGAGGATTGAAAATTGAATATCGGGGACTCGAGATCGAGGATTGAGGATTGAGGATTGAGGACGGAGGATGAGGGCTGAGGGTTGAGGATTGAGGTTTGAGTATTGAATCCTGAGAATTCAAGATATTCTATTGAGTGTTGAGAACTGAGGATTGATGGTTGAGTATTGAGGATTGAAGATTGAGGATTGAGGAATGAGTATTGAAGGTTGAGGATTGATGATTGTGGATTGAGGATTGGGGATTGAGGATTGAGTATTGAGTATTGAAGATTGAGGATTGATGATTGAGGATTGAGGATTGAGGATTGAGGATTGAGGATTGAGGACTGAGGATTGAGGATTGAAGATTGAGGATTGGGGATTGAGGAGTGACGATTGAGGATTGAGGACTGAAGATTGACGATTGAGGATTAAGGATTGAGGATTGAGGTTTGAGGACTGAAGATTCAGTATTGAGGATTGAAGGTTGAGGGTTGTGGATTGAGGATCTAGGATTGGAGATTGATTATTGAGGATTGAAGATTGAGAATTCAGGGTTGACGATTGAGAATTGAGAATTGAGGATGAGGACTGAGGGTTGAGGATTGAGGTTTGAGAAATGAGGATTGAGGATTGAGGATTGAGGATTGAGGATTGAGGATTGAGTATTCAGTATTGACGATTGAGTATTGATCACTGAGGATTGAGGATTGAGTATTGAGGATTGAAGATTGAATATAGAGGATTGAAGATTCAGGATTGAGGATTGAGTATTGAGGATGGAGGATGAGGGCTGAGGGCTGAGGATTGAGGTTTGGGTATTGAATCCTGAGAATTCAGGATATTCTATTGAGTATTGAGAATTGTGCATTGATGGTTCAGTATTGAGGATTGAGGATTGGGTATTGAGGATTGAAGAATGAGGGTTGAGGATTGAGGATTGAGGACTGAGGATTGAGGATTGAAGATTCAGGTTTGGGTACTGAGGATTGAAGAATGAGGATTGAGCATTTAGGATTGAGGATTGAGTATTGAAGACTGAGTATTGAGGATTGAAGATTGACGATTGAGGATTGGGGATTGAGGATTGAGGATTGAACGTTGAGGACTGAGTGTTGAGGGTTGAGGACTGAGGCTTGAGGATTGAGGATTGAGCATTGAGGATTGAAGATTGAGGATTGGGTATTGGGGTTTGAAGAATGAGGATTGAGGATTGAGGATTGAGGATTGAGGATTGAGGATCTAGGATTGGAGATTGATTACTGAGGATTGAAGATTGGGGATTGAGGATTGAGGATTGAGGATCTAGGACTGGAGATTGATTATTGAGGATGAAGATTGAGAATTGGGTATTGAGGTTTGAAGAATGAGGATTGAGGATTGAGGATTGAGGATTGAGGATTGAGGATCTAGGATTGGAGATTGAATATTGAGGATTGAAGATTGGGGATTGAGGATTGAGGATTGAGTATCTAGGATTGGAGATTGATTATTGAGAATGAAGGTTGAGAATTGAGGATTGAGGATTGAGAATTGAGAATTGAGGATGAGGACTAAGGGTTGAGGATTGAGGGTTGTGAAATGAGGATTGGGGATTGAGGATTGAGGATTGACGATTGAGGATTGAGGATTGAGGATTGAGGATTGAGGATTGGGTATTGAAGATTGAGTATTGATCACTGAGGATTGAGGATTGAGGATTGAGGTTTGAGGATTGAGGATTGAAGATTGAATGTTGAGGATTGAAAATTCAGGATTGAGGATTGGCGATTGAGGATGGAGGATGAGGGCTGAGGGTTGAGGATTGAGGTTTCAGTATTGAATCCCGAGAATTCAGGATATTCTATTGAGTATCGAGAATTGAGGATTGATGGTTAGTATTGAGGATTGAGGATTGAGGATTGAGTGTTGAAGACTGAGGATTGATGATTGAAGATTGATGATTGGGGATTGAGGATTGAGGAATGAGTATTGAAGATTGAGGATTGGTGATTGAGGATTTAGGATTGAGGATTAGGGATTGAGGATTGAGCATTGAGGTTAGAGGACTGAGTGCTGAGGACTGAGGGTTGAGGATTGAGGATTGATAATGAGGGCTGAGGGTTGAGGATTGAGGTTTGAGGACTGAGGACTGAGGATTGAGGATTGAGGATTGAGGATTGAGGATTGAAGATTGAGTATTGAGGATTGTAGATTGAGGATTGAGGATTGAGGATTGAGGATTGAGGATTGAAGATTGAGTTTTGAGGATTGAAGATTGAGTATTGAGTATTGGGGATTGAGGATTGAGGATTGAGGATGAGGATTGAGTATTGAAGATTGAGGATTGATGACTGAGGATTGAGGATTGAGGATTGAGGATTGAAGATTGAATATTGATGATTGAATATTGAGGACTGAGGATTGAGGGTTATGTATGGAAGACGAGGACTGAGGGTTGAATATTGATGTTTGAGGTCTGATGGTTAAGGATTGAGGATTGAGAATTGAGGATTGAGGATTGAGGATTGAAGATTGAGGATTGGGTATTGAGGATTGAAGAATGAGGATTGAGGATTGAGGTTTGAGGATTGAGGATTGAGGATTGAGAATTGAGGATTGAGGATTGAGGATTGAGGATTGAGTATTGAAGATTGAGGATTGATGATTGAGGATTGAGGATTGAGGATTGAAGATTGAATATTGATGATTGAGTATTGAGGACTGAGGATTGAGTGTTGTTTATTGAGGACGAGGACTGAAGGTTGAATATTGATGTTTGAGGTCTGAGGGTTAAGGATTGAGGATTGAGGATTGAGGATTGAGGATTGAGGGTTGAAGATTAAGTATCGAGGATTCAAGATTGAAGATTCAGGATTGAGTACTGAAGATTGAGGATTGAGGATTGAGGATTGAAGATTGAGGATTGAGGATTGAGGATTGAGGACTGAGGATTCAGTATTGACGACTGAGTATTGATCACTGAGGATTGAGGATTGAGTATTGAGGATTGAAGATTGAATATAGAGGATTGAAGATTCAGGATTGAGGATTGAGTATTGAGGATTGAGGATTGAGGATTGAGGATTGTGGATTGAGGATTGAAGATTGAGGATTGAGGATTGAGGATCTAGGTTTGGAGATTGATTACTGAGGATTGAAGATTGGGGATTGAGGATTGAGGATTGAGGATCTAGGACTGGAGATTGATTATTGAGGATGAAGATTGAGAATTGGGTATTGAGGTTTGAAGAATGAGGATTGAGGATTGAGGATTGAGGATTGAGGATGGAGGATCTAGGATTGGAGATTGAATATTGAGGATTGAAGATTGGGGATGGAGGATTGAGGATTGAGTATCTAGGATTGGAGATTGATTATTGAGGATGAAGGTTGAGAATTGAGGATTGAGGATTGAGAATTGAGAACTGAGGATGAGGACTAAGGGTTGCGGATTGAGGGCTGTGAAATGAGGATTGGGGATTGAGGATTGAGGATTGAGGATTGAGGATTGAGGATTGAGGATTGAGTATTGAAGATTGAGTATTGATCACTGAGGATTGAGGATTGATGATTGAGGTTTGAGGATTGAGGATTGAAGGTTGAATGTTGAGGATTGAATATTCAGGATTGAGGATTGGCGATTGAGGATGGAGGATGAGGGCTGAGGGTTGAGGATTGAGGTTTCAGTATTGAATCCTGAGAATTCAGGATATTCTATTGAGTATCGAGAATTGAGGATTGATGGTTAGTATTGAGGATTGAGGATTGAGGATTGAGTGTTGAAGATTGAGGATTGATGATTGAAGATTGATGATTGGGGATTGAGGATTGAGGAATGAGTATTGAAGATTGAGGATTGGTGACTGAGGATTTAGGATTGAGGATTAGGGATTGAGGATTGAGCATTGAGGTTAGAGGACTGAGTGCTGAGGACTGAGGATTGAGGATTGAGGATTGATAATGAGGGCTGAGGGTTGAGGATTGAGGTTTGAGGACTGAGGACTGAGGATTGAGGATTGAGGATTGAGGATTGAGGATTGAAGATTGAGTATTGAGGATTGAAGATTGAGGATTGAGGATTGAGGATTGAAGATTGAGTTTTGAGGATTGAAGATTGAGGATTGAGTATTGGGGATTGAGGATTGAGGATTGAGGATGAGGATTGAGTATTGAAGATTGAGGATTGATGATTGAGGATTGAGGATTGAGGATTGAGGATTGAAGATTGAATATTGATGATTGAATATTGAGGACTGAGGATTGAGGGTTATGTATGGAGGACGAGGACTGAGGGTTGAATATTGATGTTTGAGGTCTGATGGTTAAGGATTGAGGATTGAGAATTGAGGATTGAGGATTGAGGATTGAAGATTGAGGATTGGGTATTGAGGATTGAAGAATGAGGATTGAGGATTGAGGTTTGAGGATTGAGGATTGAGGATTGAGAATTGAGGATTGAGGATTGAGGATTGAGGATTGAGTATTGAAGATTGAGGATTGATGATTGAGGATTGAGGATTGAGGATTGAAGATTGAATATTGATGATTGAATATTGAGGCCTGAGGATAGAGGGTTGTTTATTGAGGACGAGGACTGAAGGTTGAATATTGATGTTTGAGGTCTGAGGGTTAAGGATTGAGGATTGAGGATTGAGGATTGAGGATTGAGGGTTGAAGATTAAGTATCGAGGATTCAAGATTGAGGATTCAGGATTGAGTACTGAAGATTGAGGATTGAGGATTGAGGATTGAAGATTGAGAATTGAAGATTGAGTATTGAGGACTGAAGATTGACGATTGAGGATTAAGGATTGAGGATTGAGGATTGAGGATTGAAGATTCAGTATTGAGGATTGAAGGTTGAGGGTTGTGGATTGAGGATCTAGGATTGGAGATTGATTATTGAGGATTGAAGACTGAGAATTCAGGGTTGACGATTGAGAATTGAGAACTGAGGATGAGGACTGAGGGTTGAGGATTGAGGTTTGAGAAATGAGGATTGAGGATTGAGGATTGAGGATTGAGGATTGAGGATTGAGGATTCAGTATTGACGACTGAGTATTGATCACTGAGGATTGAGGATTGAGTATTGAGGATTGAAGATTGAATATAGAGGATTGAAGATTCCGGATTGAGGATTGAGTATTGAGGATGGAGGGTGAGGGCTGAGGGCTGAGGATTGAGGTTTGGGTATTGAATCCTGAGAATTCAGGATATTCTATTGAGTATTGAGTATTGTGCATTGATGGTTCAGTATTGAGGATTGAGGATTGGGTATTGAGGATTGAAGAATGAGGGTTGAGGATTGAGGATTGAGGACTGAGGATTGAGGATTGAAGATTCAGGTTTGGGTACTGAGGATTGAAGAATGAGGATTGAGCATTGAGGATTGAGGATTGAGTATTGAAGATTGGGTATTGAGGATTGAAGATTGACGATTGAGGATTGGGGATTGAGGATTGAGGATTGAACGTTGAGGACTGAGTGTTGAGGGTTGAGTGATGAGAATTGATGTTTGTGGATTGAGAATTGAGGATTGAAGAGTGAGTATTGAGGATTGAAGACTGACGAATGAGGATTGAGGACTGAGGATTGAGGATTGAGGATTGAGGATTGAAGATTGGGGATTGAGTATTGAGGATTGAAGATTGAGGATTGAGGACTGAGGATTGAGGATTGAGGATTGAGGACTGAAGATTGAGGATTGAGTATTGAGGATTGAAGATTGAGGATTGAGGATTGAGGATTGGGGATTGACGATGAGTGCTGAGGGTTGAGGATTGAGGTTTGAGGGCTGAGGACTGAGGATTGAGGATTGAGAATTGAGGATTGAGGATTGAGGATTGAGGATTGAAGATTGAGTTTTGAGGATTGAAGATTGAGGATTGAGTATTGAGGATTGAGGATTGAGGATTGAGGATGAGGATTGAGTATTGAAGATTGAGGATTGATGATTGAGGATTGAGGATTGAGGATTGAAGGTTGAATATTGATGATTGAATATTGAGGACTGAGGATTGAGGGTTGTGTATGGAGGACGAGGACTGAGGGTTGAATATTGATGTTTGAGGTCTGATGGTTAAGGATTGAGGATTGAGAATTGAGGATTGAGGATTGAGGATTGAAGATTGAGGATTGGGTATTGAGGATTGAAGAATGAGGATTGAGAATTGAGGATGAGGACTGAGGGTTGAGGATTGAGGTTTGAGAAATGAGGATTGAGGATAGAGGATTGAAGATTGAGGATTGGGTATTGAGGATTGCAGAATGAGGATTGAGGATTGAGGATTGAGGATTGAGGATTGAAGGTTGAGGATTGGGTATTGAGGATTGAAGACTGAGGATTGAGGATTGAGGATTGAGGATTGAAGATTGAGTATTGAGGATTGAAGATTGAGGATTGAGGATTGAGTATTGAGGATTGAGGATTGAAGATTGAGTTTTGAGGATTGAAGATTGAGGATTGAGTATTGGGGATTGAGGATTGAGGATTGAGGATGAGGATTGAGTATTGAAGATTGAGGATTGATGATTGAGGATTGAGGATTGAGGATTGAGGATTGAAGATTGAATATTGATGATTGAATATTGAGGACTGAGGATTGAGGGTTATGTATGGAGGACGAGGACTGAGGGTTGAATATTGATGTCTGAGGTCTGATGGTTAAGGATTGAGGATTGAGGATTGAGGATTGAGGATTGAAGATTGAGGATTGGGTATTGAGGATTGAAGAATGAGGATTGAGGATTGAGGTTTGAGGATTGAGGATTGAGGATTGAGAATTGAGGATTGAGGATTGAGGATTGAGGATTGAGTATTGAAGATTGAGGATTGATGATTGACGATTGAGGATTGAGGATTGAAGATTGAATATTGATGATTGAATATTGAGGACTGAGGATTGAGGGTTGTTTATTGAGGACGAGGACTGAAGGATGAATATTGATGTTTGAGGTCTGAGGGTTAAGGATTGAGGATTGAGGATTGAGGATTGAGGATTGAGGGTTGAAGATTGAGTATCGAGTATTGAAGATTGAGGATTCAGGATTGAGTACTGAGGATTGAGGATTGAGGATTGAGGATTGAAGGTTGAGAATTGAAGATTGAGTATTGAGGACTGAAGATTGACGATTGAGGATTAAGGATTGAGGATTGAGGATTGAGGATTGAAGATTCCGTATTGAGGATTGAAGATTGGGAATTGAGGATTGAGGATTGAACATTGAGGACTGAGTGTTGAGTGTTGAGTGATGAGAATTGATGTCTGTGGATAGAGGTTTGAAGATTGCAGATTGAGTATTGAGTATTGAAAACTTTGAATTGAGGATATTCTATTGAGGATTGAGGATTGACAACAGATTGTTGAGGACTGAGGCCCGAAGATTGAGGATTCAGGATTGAGGATTCAGAATTGAGGTTTGAGGACTGAGGATTGAGGATTGAAGATTGAGTATTGCGGATTGAAGATTGAGGATTGAGGATTGAGGATTGGGGATTGACGATGAGTGCTGAGGGTTGAGGATTGAGGATTGAGGATTGAGGATTGAAGACTGAGGATTGAGGATTGAGGATGAGGGCTGAGGGTTGAGGATTGAGGTTTGAGGATTGAAGATTGAGTATTGAGGATTGAAGATTGAGGATTGAGGATTGAAGGATTGAGGATTGAGGATTGTAGATTGAGTTTTGAGGATTGAAGATTGAGGATTGAGTATTGAGGATTGAAAGCTGTGAATTGAGGATATTCTATTGAGGATTGAGGATTGACAATTGATTGTTGAGGACTGAGGGCCGAAGATTGAGGATTCAGGATTGAGGATTCAGAATTGAGGTTTGAGGACTAAGGATTGAGGATTGAAGATTGAGTATTGAGGATTGGGGATTGAGGATTGGAGATTGAGGATTGAGGATTGAGGATGGGTGCTGACGGTTGAGGATTGAGGTTTGAGGACTGAGGACTGAGGATAGAGCATTGAGACATGAGGATTGAGGATTGATGATTGAAGATTGAGTATTGGGTATTGGGGATTGAAGAATGAGGATTGAGGATTGAGGTTTGAGGATTGAGGATTGAAGACTGAGTATTGAGGATTGAAGACTGACGATTGAGGATTGAGGATTGAGGATTGATCATTGAGGACTGAGGATTGAGGACTGAGGATTGAGGACTGAGAATTGAGAACTGATAATGAGGACTGAGGGTTGAGGATTGAGGTTTGAGGTCTGAGGACTGAGGATTGATGATTGAGAATTGAGGATTGAGGATTGAGGATTGAAGATTGAGGATTGGGTATTGAGGATTGAAGAATGAGGATTGAGGATTGAGGATTGAGGATTGAGGATTGAGAATTGTGGATTGAGGATTGAAGAATGAGGATTGAGGATTGAGGATTGAGGATTGAGGAATGAAAATTGAGGATTGAGGATTGAGTATTGAAGATTGAGTATTGATCACTGAGGATTGAGGATTGAGGATTGAGGATTGAGGATTGAGGATTGAAGATTGAATATTGAGGATTGAAGATTCAGGATTGAGGATTGAGGATTGGGGATGGAGGATGAGGGCTGAGGGTTGAGGATTGAGGTTTGAGGACTGAGGAATGAGGATTAAGGGTTGAGAACTGAGGATTGAGGATAGAGGATTGAAGATTGAGGATTGGGTATTGAGGATTGAAGAATGAGGATTGAGGATTGAGGATTGAGGATTGAGGATTGAGAATTGTGGATTGAGGATTGAGTATTGAAGATTGAGGATTGATGATTGAGGATTGAGGATTGAGTATTGAGGATTGACGATTGAGGATTGAGGGTTGAGGATGTAGGATTGAAGAGAGAGGACTGAGTGTTGAGGATTGAGTGCTGAGAATTGATGCTTGGTGTTTGAGATTTGATTATTGAATATTCTGGATTGAGTTTTGAGCCATCAGAATTCAGGATGTTCTATTGAGTATTGAGAATTGAGGATTGATGGTTGAGTATTGAGGATTGATGGTTGAGGGTTGAGTGTTGAATATAGAGGATTGAGGATTGAGGATTGAGGATTGAGTATTGAGGATTGAGGATTGAGTATTGAAGATTGAGGATTGGTGATTGAGGATTGAGGATTGAGGATTGAGGATTGAAGATTGAATATTGATGATTGAATATTGAGGACCGAGGATTGAGTGTTGTGGATTGAGGACGAGGACTGAGGGTTGAATATTGCTGTTTTAGGTCTGAGGATTAAGGATTGAGGATTGAGAATTGAGGATTGAGGAATGAGGATTGAAGATTGAGGTTTCGGTATTGAGGATTGAAGAATGAGGATTGAGGATTGAGGTTTTAGGATTGAGGATTGCAGGTTGAGTATTGAGGATTCAAGATTGAGTATTGAGGATTGAAGATTGACGATTGAGGATTGAGGATTGATGATTGAGGATTGAACGTTGAGGACTGAGTGTTGAGGGCTTAGTGATGAGAATTGATGTTTGTGGATAGAGGTTTGAAGATTGCAGTTTGAGTATTGAGTATTGAAAGCTGTGAATTGAGGATATTCTATTGAGGATTGAGGATTGACAATTGATTTTTGAGGACAGAGGGCCGAAGATTGAGGACTCAGGATTGAGGATTCAGAATTGAGGTTTGAGGACTGAGGATTGAGGATTGAGGATTGAGTGTTGAGTATTGAAGATTGAGTATTGAGGGTTGAAGACTGACGACTGAGGATTGAGGATTGAGGATTGAGGATTGAAGATTGGGGATTGAGGATTGAGGATTGAGGATCTAGGACTGGAGATTTATTATTGAGGATGAAGATTGAGAATTGGGTATTAAGGTTTGAAGAATGAGGATTGAGGATTGAGGATTGAGGATTGAGGGTTGAGGATCTAGGATTGGAGATTGAATATTGAGGATTGAAGATTGGGGATTGAGGATTGAGGATTGAGTATCTAGGATTGGAGATTGATTATTGAGGATGAAGGTTGAGAATTGAGGATTGAGGATTGAGAATTGAGAATTGAGAATTGAGGATGAGGACTAATGGTTGAGGATTGAGGGTTGTGAAATGAGGATTGGGGATTGAGGATTGAGGATTGAGGATTGAGGATTGAGGATTGAGTATTGAAGATTGAGTATTGATCACTGAGGATTGAGGATTGAGGATTGAGGTTTGAGGATTGAGTATTGAAGATTGAATGTTGAGGATTGAATATTCAGGATTGAGGATTGGCGATTGAGGATGGAGGATGAGGGCTGAGGGTTGAGGATTGAGGTTTCAGTATTGAATCCTGAGAATTCAGGATATTCTATTGAGTATCGAGAATTGAGGATTGATGCTTAGTATTGAGGATTGAGGATTGAGGATTGAGGATTGAGTGTTGAAGATTGAGGATTGATGATTGAAGATTGAGGATTGGGGATTGAGGATTGAGGAACGAGTATTGAAGATTGAGGATTGATGATTGAGGATTGAGGATTGAGGTTTGGGGATTGAGGATTGAGCATTGAGGTTTGAGGACAGAGGGCTGAGAATTGAGGATTGTGGATTGAGGATTGAGGATGAGGGCTGAGGGTTGAGGATTGAGGTTTGAGGACTGAGGACTGAGGATTGAGGATTGATAATTGAGGATTCAGGATTGAGGATTGATGATTGAGAATTGGGTATTGAGGATTGAAGGATGAGGATTGAGGACTGAGGATTGAGGATTGAGGATTGAGGATTGAAGGTTGAGGATTGGGTATTGAGGATTGAAGAGTGAGGATTGAGGATTGAGGATTGAGGATTGAGGATTGAAGATTGAGGATTGGGGATTGACGATTGAGGATTGAGTATTGAGGATTGAAGATTGAGTATTGATGATTGAAGATTGAGGATTGAGGATTGAGGGTTGAGGATTGAGGACGTGGTCTGACGGTTGAGGATTGAGGTGTGAGGATTGAGGATTGAGGATTGAGGATCTAGGATTGGAGATTGATTAATGAGGATTGAAGATTGGGGATTGAGGATTGAGGATTGAGGATCTAGGATTGGAGATTGATTATTGAGGATTGAAAGTTGCGAATTGAGGATTGAGGATTGAGAATTGAGAATTGAGTATGAGGACTGAGGGTTGAGGATTGAGTTTTGAGAAATGAGGATTGAGGAGTGAGGATTGAGGATTGAGGCTTGAAGATTGAGGATTGAGGATTGAGTATTGAAGATTGAGTATTGATCACTGAGGATTGAGGATTGAGGATTGAGGATTGAGGATTGAGGGTTGAAGATTGAATATTGAGCATTGAAGATTCAGGATTGAGAATTGAGGATTGAGGATTGAGGATTGAAGATTGAGGATTGGGTATTGAGGATTCAAGAATGAGGATTGAGGATTGAGGATTGAGGATTAAGGATTGCAGACTGAGGATTGAGGTTTGAGGAATGAGGATTGAGGTTTGAGGATTGAGGATTGAGGAGTGAGGATTGAGGATTGAGTATTGAAGATTGAGGATTGATGACTGAGTTTTGAGGATTGAGGATTGAAAATTGATTATTAAGGATTGAAGATTGAGGATTGAGGATTGAGGATTGAGAATTGAGAATTGAGGATGAGGACTGAGGGTTGTGGATTGAGGTTTGAGGAATGAGGATTGAGGATTGAGGATTGAGTATTGAGGATTGAGGATTGAGTATTGAGGATGGAGTATTGAAGATTGAGTATTGATGACTGAGGATTGAGGATTGAGGATTGAGGATTGAGGATTGAGGATTGAAAATTGAGTATCGGGGACTCAAGAATGAGGATTGAGGATTGAGGATTGAGGACGGAGGATGAGGGCTGAGGGTTGAGGATTGAGGTTTGAGTATTGAATCCTGAGAATTCAGGATATTCTATTGAGTGTTGAGAACTGAGGATTGATGGTTGAGTATCGAGGATTGATGATTGAGGATTGAGGAATGAGTGTTGAAGGTTTAGGATTGATGATTGAGGATTGAGGATTGGGGATTGAGGATTGAGTATTGAGTATTGAAGATTGAGGATTGATGATTGAGGATTGAGGATTGAGGATTGAGGATTGAGGATTGAGGATTGAGGATTGAGGATTGAGGATTGAAGATTGAGGATTGGGGATTGAGGAGTGGCGATTGAGGATTGAGGATTGAGGATTGAGAGTTGACGATTGATGATTCAAGATTGTGTATTGAGGATTGTAGAATGAGGATTGAGGATTGAGGATTGAGGATTGAGGATTGAGGATTGATGATTTAGTATTTAGGACTGAAGGTAGAGGATTGAGAATTGAGGATTGAGGATTGAGGATTGAAGATTGAGTATTGGGTATTGAGGATTCAAGATTGAGGATTGAGGATTGAGGATTGAGGATTGAGGATAGAGGATTGGGTATTGAGGATTGAAGACTGACGACTGAGTATTGAGAATTGAGGACTGAGGATTGAGGATTGAGGATTGAGGGTTGAGAATTGATGATTGAGGATTGAAGATTGAGGATTGAGGATTGAAGATTCAGGTTTGGGTACTGAGGATGGAAGAACGAGGATTGAGGATTGAGGATTGAGGATTGAGGATTGAAGATTGAGTATTGAGGATTGAAGATTGACGATTGAGGATTGAGGGTTGAGGATTGAGGATTGAACGTTGAGGACTGAGTGTTGAGGGTTGAGTGATGAGTGTTGATGTTTGTGGATAGAGGTTTGAGGATTGCAGTTTGAGTATTGAGTATTGGAAGCTGTGAATTGAGGATATCCTATTGAGGATTGAGGATTGACAATTGATTGTTGAGGACTGAGTGCCGAAGATTGAGGACTCAGGATTGAGGATTCAGAATTGAGGTTTGAGGGCTGACGATTGTGGATTGAGGGTTGAGGATTGAAGATTCAGTATTGAGGATTGAGGATTGGGAACTGAGGATTGAGGATTGAACATTGAGGACTGAGTGTTGAGTGTTGAGTGATGAGAATTGATGTTTGTGGATAGAGGTTTGAAGATTGCAGATTGAGTATTGAGTATTGAAAACTTTGAATTGAGGATATTCTATTGAGGATTGAGGATTGACAACAGATTGTTGAGGACTGAGGTCTGAAGATTGAGGATTCAGGATTTTGGATTCAGAATTGAGGTTTGAGGACTAAGGATTGAGGATTGAAGATTGAGTATTGAGGATTGAGGATTGAGGATTGAAGATAGAGTATTGACGATTGAGGATGGGGGCTGACGGTTCAGGATTGAGGTTTGAGGACTGAGGACTGAGGATAGAGCATTGAGAAATGAGGATTGAGGATTGAGGATTGAAGATTGAGTATTGGGTATTGAGGATCGAAGAATGAGGATTGAGGATTGAGGTTTGAGGATTGAGGATTGAAGATTGAGTATTGAGGATTGAAGACTGACGATTGAGGATTGAGGATTGAGGACTGAGGATTGAGGATTGTGGATTGAAGATTGAGGATTGGGTATTGAGGATTGAAGAATGAGGATTGAGGATTCAGGATAGAGGATTGAGTGTTGAGGATTGAAGATTGAGTACTGAGGATAGAAGACTGACGATTGAGGATTGAGGATTGAGTGTTGAAGATTGAGGACTGATGATTGAGGAATGAAGATTGAGGATTGATGATTGAGGATTGAGGATTGAGGATTGTGGGTTGAAGATTGAATATTGAGGATTGAAGATTCAGGATTGAGAATTGAGGATTGAGGATTGAGGATTGAAGATTGAGGATTGGGCATTGAGGATTCAAGAATGAGGATTGAGGATTGAGGATTGAGGATTAAGGATTGCAGACTGAGGATTGAGGTTTGAGGAATGAGGATTGAGGTTTGAGGATTGAGGATTGAGGAGTGAGGATTGAGGATTGAGTATTGAAGATTGAGGATTGATGACTGAGTTTTGAGGATTGAGGATTGAAAATTGATTATTAAGGATTGAAGATTGAGGATTGAGGATTGAGGATTGAGAATTGAGAATTGAGGATGAGGACTGAGGGTTGTGGATTGAGGTTTGAGGAATGAGGATTGAGGATTGAGGATTGAGTATTGAGGATTGAGGATTGAGGATTGAAGATTGAGGATTGAGTATTGAAGATTGAGTATTGATGACTGAGGATTGATGATTGAGGAATGAGGATTGAGGATTGAGGATTGAGTATTGAAGATTGAGGATTGATGATTGAGGACTGAGGATTGAGGATTGGGGATAGAGGATTGAGGATTGAGGTTTGAGGACTGAGGACTGAGGATTGTGGATTGAGGATTTAGTATTGAGGATGAGGGCTGAGGGTTGAGGATTGAGGTTTGAGGACTGAGGACTGAGGATTGAGGATTGAGAATTGAGGATTGAGGATTGAGGATTGAAGATTGAGGATTGGGTATTGAGGATTGAAGAATGAGGATTGAGGATTGAGGATTGAGGATTGAGGAATGAAAATTGAGGGTTGAGGGTTGAGGATTGAGGATTGAAGAATGAGTATTGACGATTGAAGATTGAGGATTGAGGATTGAGTATTGAGGACTGAAGATTGACGATTGAGGATTGAGGATTGAGGATTGAATATTGAGTATTGAGGATTGAAGATTGAGGATTGAGGATTGATCATTGAGGACTGAGGATTGAGGACTGAGGATTGAGGATTGAGAATTGAGAACTGATAATGAGAACTGAGGATTGAAGATTGGGTATTGAGGATTGAGGATTGAACATTGAGGACTGAGTGTTGAGTGTTGAGTGATGAGAATTGATGTTTGTGGATAGAGGTTTGAAGATTGCAGATTGAGTATTGAGTACTGAAAACTTTGAATTGAGGATATTCTATTGAGGATTGAGGATTCACAACAGATTGTTGAGGCCTTGGGGCCGAAGATTGAGGATTCAGGATTGAGGATTCAGAATTGAGGTTTGAGGACAGAGGATTGAGGATTGAAGATTGGGTATTGAGGATTGAAGATTGAGGATCGAGAATTGAGGATTCAATATTGAGGATGAGGGCTGAGGGTTGAGTATTGAGTTTTGAGGACTGAGGACTGAGGATTGAGGATTGGGAATTGAGGATTGAGGATTAAGGATTGAAGACTGAGGATTGGGTATTGAGGATTGGAGAATGAGAATCGAGGATTTAGGATTGAGGATTGAGTGTTGAGGTTTGAAGATTGAGCATTGAGGGTTGAAGACTGACGATTGAGTATTGAGGATTGACGATTGAGGATTGAGGATTGAGGATTGAAGATTGAGTATTGAGGATTGAAGATTGAGGATTGAGGATTGAGGATTGGGGATTGAGGATTGAAGATTGAGGATTGGGGATTGAAGACTGAGGATTGAGGATTGAGTATGAGGCCTGAGGGTTGAGGATTGAGGTTTGAGGATTGAAGATTGAGGATTGGGTATAGGGGATTGAAGAATGAGGACTGAGTATCGTGGATTGAGGATTGAGGATTGAAGAGTGAGTATTGAGGATTGAAGACTGACGAATGAGGATTGAGGACTGAGGATTGAGGATTGAGGATTGAGGATTGAAGATTGAGGATTGTGTATTGAGGATTGAAGATTGAGGATTGAGGACTGAGGATTGAGGATTGAGGATTGAGGATTGAAGATTGAGGATTGAGTATTGAGGATTGAAGATTGAGGATTGAGGATTGAGTATTGGGGATTGACGATGAGTGCTGAGGGTTGAGGGTTGAGGTTTGAGAACTGAGGACTGAGGATTGAGGATTGAGAATTGAGGATTGAGGATTGAGGATTGAAGATTGAGGATTGGGTATTGAGGATTGAAGATTGAGGATTGAGGATTGAGGATTGAGGATTGAGGAATGAAAATTGAGGGTTGAGGGTTGAGGATTGAGGATTGAAGAATGAGTATTGGCGATTGAAGGTTGAGGATTGAGGATTGAGTATTGAGGACTGAAGATTGACGATTGAGGATTGAGGATTGAGGATTGAAGATTGAGTATTGAGGATTGAAGATTGAGGATTGAGGATTGATCATTGAGGACTGAGGATTGAGGACTGAGGATTGAGGATTGAGAATTGAGAACTGATAATGAGGTCTGAGGGTTGAGGATTGATTATAGAGGATTGAGGATTGAGGATTGAGTATTGAAGATTGAGGATTGATGACTGAGTATTGAGGATTGAGGATTGAAAATTGATTATTATGGATTGAAGATTGAGGTTTGAGGATTGAGGATTGAGAATTGAGGATTGAGGATTGAGTATTGAAGATTGAGGATTGATGATTGAGGATTGAGGATTGAGGATTGAAGATTGAATATTGATGATTGAATATTGAGGACTGAGGATTGAGGTTTGTGTATTGAGGACGAGGACTGAGGGTTGAATATTGATGTTTGAGGTCTGAGGGTTAAGGATTGAGGATTGAGAATTGAGGATTGAGGATTGAGGGTTGAAGATTGAGGATTGGGTATTGAGGATTGAAGAATGAGGATTGAGGATTGAGGATTGAGGATTGAGGATTGCAGATTGAGTATTGAGGATTGAAGATTGAGGATTGAGGATTGAGGATTGAAGATTGAGGATTGAGGGTTGAGAATTGATGATTGAGGATTGAAGGTTGAGTATTGAGGATTGAAGGTTAAGGACTGAGGATTGAGGATTGAGGATTGACGATGAGGGCTGAGGGTTGAGGATTGAGGTTTGAGGACTGAGGACTGAGGATTGAGGATTGAGAATTGGGGATTGAGGATTGAGGATGAGGACTGAGGGTTGTGGATTGAGGTTTGAGGAATGAGGATTGAGGATTGAGGATTGAGTATTGAGGATTGAGGATTGAGGATTGAGGATTGAGTATTGAAGATTGAGTATTGATGACTGAGGATTGATGATTGAGGAATGAGGATTGAGGATTGAGGATTGAGTATTGAAGATTGAGGATTGATGATTGAGGACTGAGGATTGAGGATTGGGGATAGAGGATTGAGGATTGAGGTTTGAGGACTGAGGACTGAGGATTGTGGATTGAGGATACAGTATTGAGGATGAGGGCTGAGGGTTGAGGATTGAGGTTTGAGGACTGAGGACTGAGGATTGAGGATTGAGAATTGAGGATTGAGGATTGAGGATTGAAGATTGAGGATTGGGTATTGAGGATTGAAGAATGAGGATTGAGGATTGAGGATTGAGGATTGAGGAATGAAAATTGAGGGTTGAGGGTTGAGGATTGAGGATTGAAGAATGAGTATTGACGATTGAAGATTGAGGATTGAGGATTGAGTATTGAGGACTGAAGATTGACGATTGAGGATTGAGGATTGAGGATTGAATATTGAGTATTGAGGATTGAAGATTGAGGATTGAGGATTGATCATTGAGGACTGAGGATTGAGGACTGAGGATTGAGGATTGAGAATTGAGAACTGATAATGAGAACTGAGGGTTGAGGATTGAGGATAGAGGATTGAGGATTGAGGGTTGAGTATTGAAGATTGAGGATTGATGACTGAGTATTGAGGATTGAGGATTGAAAATTGATTGTTAAGGATTGAAGATTGAGGATTGAGGATTGAGGATTGAGAATTGAGAATTGAGGATGAGGACTGAGGGTTGTGGATTGAGGTTTGAGGAATGAGAATTGAGGATTGAGGATTGAGTATTGAGGATTGAGGATTGAGGATTGAGGATTGAGTATTGAAGATTGAGTATTGATGACTGAGTATTGAGGATTGAGGATTGAGGATTGAGGATAGAGGATTGAAAATTGAGTATCGGGGACTCAAGAATGGGGATTGAGGATTGAGGATTGAGGATTGAGGATTGAAGATTCAGGTTTGGGTACTGAGGATTGAAGAATGAGGATTCAGGCTTGAGGATTCAGAATTGAGGTTTGAGGACTGAGGATTGAGGATTGAAGATTGAGTATTGAGGATTGAAGATTGAGGATTGAGAATTGAGTATTCAGTATTGAGGATGAGGGCTGAGGGTTGAGGATTGAGGTTTGAGGACTGAGGACTGAGGATTGAGGACTGAGAATTGAGGATTGAGGATTGAGGATTGAAGATTGAGGATTGGGTATTGAGGATTGAAGAATGAGGATTGAGGATTGAGGATTGAGGATTGAGGAATGAAAATTGAGGGTTGAGGGTTGAGTATTGAGGATTGAAGAATGAATATTGACGATTGAAGATTGAGGATTGAGGATTGAGTATTGAGGATTGAAGATTGAGGATTGAGGATTGATCATTGAGGACTGAGGATTGAGGACTGAGGATTGAGGATTGAGAATTGAGAACTGATAATGAGGACTGAGTGTTGAGGATTGAGGATAGAGGATTGAGGATTGAGGATTGAGTATTGAAGATTGAGGATTGATGACTGAGTATTGAGGATTGAGGATTGAAAATTGATTATTAAGGATTGAAGATTGAGGATTGAGGATTGAGGATTGAGAATTGAGAATTGAGGATGAGGACTGAGGGTTGTGGATTGAGGTTTGAGGAATGAGAATTGAGGATTGAGGATTGAGTGTTGAGGATTGAGGATTGAGGATTGAGGATTGAGTATTGAAGATTGAGTATTGATGACTGAGTATTGAGGATTGAGGATTGAGGATTGAGGATAGAGGATTGAAAATTGAGTATCGGGGACTCAAGAATGGGGATTGAGGATTGAGGATTGAGGATTGAGGATTGAAGATTCAGGTTTGGGTACTGAGGATTGAAGAATGAGGATTCAGGCTTGAGGATTCAGAATTGAGGTTTGAGGACTGAGGATTGAGGATTGAAGATTGAGTATTGAGGATTGAAGATTGAGGATCGAGAATTGAGGATTCAGTATTGAGGATGAGGGCTGAGGGTTGAGTATTGAGTTTTGAGGACTGAGGACTGAGGATTGAGGATTGAGAATTGAGGATTGAGGATTAAGGATTGAAGACTGAGGATTGGGTATTGAGGATTGGAGAATGAGAATCGAGGATTTAGGATTGAGGATTGAGTGTTGAGGTTTGAAGATTGAGCATTGAGTGTTGAAGACTGACGATTGAGTATTGAGGATTGACGATTGAGGATTGAGGATTGAGGATTGAAGATTGAGTATTGAGGATTGAAGATTGAGGATTGAGGATTGAGGATTGGGGATTGAGGATTGAAGATTGAGGATTGGGGATTGAAGACTGAGGATTGAGGATTGAGTATGAGGCCTGAGGGTTGAGGATTGAGGTTTGAGGATTGAAGATTGAGGATTGGGTATAGGGGATTGAAGAATGAGGACTGAGTATCGTGGATTGAGGATTGAGGATTGAAGAGTGAGTATTGAGGATTGAAGACTGACGAATGAGGATTGAGGACTGAGGATTGAGGATTGAGGATTGAGGATTGAAGATTGAGGATTGTGTATTGAGGATTGAAGATTGAGGATTGAGGACTGAGGATTGAGGATTGAGGATTGAGGATTGAAGATTGAGGATTGAGTATTGAGGATTGAAGATTGAGGATTGAGGATTGAGGATTGGGGATTGACGATGAGTGCTGAGGGTTGAGGATTGAGGTTTGAGAACTGAGGACTGAGGATTGAGGATTGAGAATTGAGGATTGAGGATTGAGGATTGAAGATTGAAGATTGAGGATTGAGGATTGAGTATTGAAGATTGAGGATTGATGATTGAGGACTGAGGATTGAGGATTGGGGATAGAGGATTGAGGATTGAGGTTTGAGGACTGAGGACTGAGGATTGTGGATTGAGGATTCAGTATTGAGGATGAGGGCTGAGGGTTGAGGATTGAGGTTTGAGGACTGAGGACTGAGGATTGAGGATTGAGAATTGAGGATTGAGGATTGAGGATTGAAGATTGAGGATTGGGTATTGAGGATTGAAGAATGAGGATTGAGGATTGAGGATTGAGGATTGAGGAATGAAAATTGAGGGTTGAGGGTTGAGGATTGAGGATTGAAGAATGAGTATTGACGATTGAAGATTGAGGATTGAGGATTGAGTATTGAGGACTGAAGATTGACGATTGAGGATTGAGGATTGAGGATTGAGGATTGAATATTGAGTGTTGAGGATTGAAGATTGAGGATTGAGGATTGATCATTGAGGACTGAGGATTGAGGACTGAGGATTGAGGATTGAGAATTGAGAACTGATAATGAGAACTGAGGGTTGAGGATTGAGGATAGAGGATTGAGGATTGAGGGTTGAGTATTGAAGATTGAGGATTGATGACTGAGTATTGAGGATTGAGGATTGAAAATTGATTATTAAGGATTGAAGATTGAGGATTGAGGATTGAGGATTGAGAATTGAGAATTGAGGATGAGGACTGAGGGTTGTGGATTGAGGTTTGAGGAATGAGAATTGAGGATTGAGGATTGAGTATTGAGGATTGAGGATTGAGGATTGAGGATTGAGTATTGAAGATTGAGTATTGATGACTGAGTATTGAGGATTGAGGATTGAGGATTGAGGATAGAGGATTGAAAATTGAGTATCGGGGACTCAAGAATGGGGATTGAGGATTGAGGATTGAGGATTGAGGATTGAAGATTCAGGTTTGGGTACTGAGGATTGAAGAATGAGGATTCAGGCTTGAGGATTCAGAATTGAGGTTTGAGGACTGAGGATTGAGGATTGAAGATTGAGTATTGAGGATTGAAGATTGAGGATTGAGAATTGAGTATTCAGTATTGAGGATGAGGGCTGAGGGTTGAGGATTGAGGTTTGAGGACTGAGGACTGAGGATTGAGGACTGAGAATTGAGGATTGAGGATTGAGAATTGAAGATTGAGGATTGGGTATTGAGGATTGAAGAATGAGGATTGAGGATTGAGGATTGAGGATTGAGGAATGAAAATTGAGGGTTGAGGGTTGAGTATTGAGGATTGAAGAATGAATATTGACGATTGAAGATTGAGGATTGAGGATTGAGTATTGAGGATTGAAGATTCAGGATTGAGGATTGATCATTGAGGACTGAGGATTGAGGACTGAGGATTGAGGATTGAGAATTGAGAACTGATAATGAGGACTGAGTGTTGAGGATTGAGGATAGAGGATTGAGGATTGAGGATTGAGTATTGAAGATTGAGGATTGATGACTGAGTATTGAGGATTGAGGATTGAAAATTGATTATTAAGGATTGAAGATTGAGGATTGAGGATTGAGGATTGAGAATTGAGGATGAGGACTGAGGGTTGTGGATTGAGGTTTGAGGAATGAGAATTGAGGATTGAGGATTGAGTGTTGAGGATTGAGGATTGAGGATTGAGGATTGAGTATTGAAGATTGAGTATTGATGACTGAGTATTGAGGATTGAGGATTGAGGATTGAGGATAGAGGATTGAAAATTGAGTATCGGGGACTCAAGAATGGGGATTGAGGATTGAGGATTGAGGATTGAGGATTGAAGATTCAGGTTTGGGTACTGAGGATTGAAGAATGAGGATTCAGGCTTGAGGATTCAGAATTGAGGTTTGAGGACTGAGGATTGAGGATTGAAGATTGAGTATTGAGGATTGAAGATTGAGGATTGAGAATTGAGGATTCAGTATTGAGGATGAGGGCTGAGGGTTGAGGATTGAGGTTTGAGGACTGAGGACTGAGGATTGAGGACTGAGAATTGAGGATTGAGGATTGAGGATTGAAGATTGAGGATTGGGTATTGAGGATTGAAGAATGAGGATTGAGGATTGAGGATTGAGGATTGAGGAATGAAAATTGAGGGTTGAGGGTTGAGTATTGAGGATTGAAGAATGAATATTGACGATTGAAGATTGAGGATTGAGGATTGAGTATTGAGGACTGAAGATTGACGATTGAGGATTGAGGATTGAGGATTGAAGATTGAGTATTGGGGATTGAAGATTGAGGGTTGAGGATTGATCATTGAGGACTGAGGATTAAGGACTGAGGATTGAGGATTGAGAATTGAGAACTGATAATGAGGACTGAGGGTTGAGGATTGAGGATAGAGGATTGAGGATTGAGGATTGAGTATTGAAGATTGAGGATTGATGACTGAGTATTGAGGATTGAGGATTGAAAATTGATTATTAAGGATTGAAGATTGAGGAGTGAGGATTGAGGATTGAGAATTGAGAACTGAGGATGAGGACTGAGGGTTGTGGATTGAGGTTTGAGGAATGAGGATTGAGGGTTGAGGATTGAGTATTGAAGATTGAGTATTGATGACTGAGGATTGAGGATTGAGGATTGAGGATTGTGGATTGAGTATTCAGGATTGAAAATTGAGTATCGGGGACTCAAGAATAAGGATTGAGGATTGTGGATTGAGGACGGAGGATGAGGGCTGAGGGTTGAGGATTGAGGTTTGAGTATTGAATCCTGGGAATTCAGGATATTCTATTGAGTGTTGAGAACTGAGGATTGATGGTTGAGTATTGAGGATTGAAGATTGAGGATTGAGGAATGAGTATTGAAGGTTTAGGATTGATGATTGAGGATTGAGGATTGGGGATTGAGGATTGAGTATTGAGTATTGAAGATTGAGGATTGATGATTGAGGATTGAGGATTGAGGATTGAGGATTGAGGATTGAGGATTGAGGATTGAGGATTGAAGATTGAGGATTGGGGATTGAGGAGTGACGATTGAGGATTGAGGATTGAGGATTGAGAGTTGACGATTGATGATTCAAGATTGAGTATTGAGGATTGTAGAATGAGGATTGAGGATTGAGGATTGAGGATTGAGGATTGAGGATTGAAGATTTAGTATTTAGGATTGAAGATAGAGGATTGAGAATTGAGGTTTGAGGATTGAGGATTGAAGATTGAGGATTGGGTAGTGAGGATTGAAGAATGAGGAATGAGGATTGAGGATTGAGGATTGAGTGTTGAGGATTGAAGATTGAGTATTGAGGATGGAAGACGGACGATTGAGGATTGAGGATTGAGGATTGAGGATCGAGGTTTGAGGATTGAAGATTTAGTATTGAGGACTGAATGTAGAGTATTGAGAATTGAGGATTGAGGATTGAGGATTGAAGATTGTGTATTGGGTATTGAGGATTCAAGAATGAGGATTGAGGATTGAGGATTGAGGATTGAGGATAGAAGATTGAGTATTGAGGATTGAAGGTCAAGGATTGAGGATTGAGGATTGAGGATTGACGATGAGGGCTGAGGGTTGAGGATTGAGGTTTGAGGACTGAGGACTGAGGATTGAGGATTGGGAATTGGGGATTGAGGATTGAAGATTGAAGATTGAGGATTGGGTATTGAAGATTGAAGAATGAGGGTTGAGGATTGAGGATTGAGGATTGAGGATTGAGGATTGAAGATTCAGGTTTGGGTACTGAGGATTGAAGAATGAGGATTGAGGATTGAGGATTGAGGATTGGGGATTGAAGATTGAGTATTGAGGATTGAAGATTGACGATTGAGGATTGGGGATTGAGGATTGAGGATTGAGGATTGAACGTTGAGGACTGAGTGTTGAGGGTTGAGTGATGAGTATTGATGTTTGTGGATAGAGGTTTGAAGATTGCAGTTTGAGTATTGAGTATTGAAAGCTGTGAATTGAGGTTATTCTATTGAGGATTGAGGATTGACAATTGATTGTTGAGGACTGAGGGCCGAAGATTGAGGACTCAGGATTGAGGATTCAGAATTGAGGTTTGAGGGCTGACGATTGTGGATTGAGGATTGAGGATTGAAGATTCAGTATTGAGGATTGAAGATTGGGAATTGAGGATTGAGGATTGAGTGTTGAGTGATGAGAATTGATGCTTGGGGATAGAGGTTTGAAGATTGCAGATTGAGTATTGAGTATTGAAAACTTTGAATTGAGGATATTCTATTGAGGATTGAGGATTGACAACAGATTGTTGAGGACTGAGGTCTGAAGATTGAGGATTCAGGATTTTGGATTCAGAATTGAGGTTTGAGGACTAAGTATTGAGGATTGAAGATTGAGTATTGAGGGTTGAGCATTGAGGATTGAAGATTGAGTATTGAGGATTGAGGATGGGGGCTGACGGTTCAGGATTGAGGTTTGAGGACTGAGGACTGAGGATAGAGCATTGAGAAATGAGGATTAAGGATTGAGGATTGAGAATTGAGGATTGAGGATTGAGGATTGAAGATTGAGGATTGGGTATTGAGGATTGAAGAATGAGGATTGAGGATTGAGGATTGAGGATTGAGGAATGAAAATTGAGGGTCGAGGGTTGAGGATTGAGGATTGAAGAATGAGTATTGACGATTGAAGATTGAGGATTGAGGATTGAGTATTGAGGACTGAAGATTGACGATTGACGATTGAGGATTGAGGATTGAAGATTGAGTATTGAGGATTGAAGATTGAGGATTGAGGATTGATCATTGAGGACTGAGGATTGAGGACTGAGGATTGAGGATTGAGAATTGAGAACTGATAATGCGGATTGAGTGTTGAGGATTGAGGGTAGAGGATTGAGGATTCAGGATTGAGTATTGAAGATTGAGGATTGATGACTGAGTATTGAGGATTGAGGATTGAAAATCGATTATTAAGGATTGAAGATTGAGGATTGAGGATTGAGGATTGAGAATTGAGAATTGAGGATGAGGACTGAGGGTTGTGGATTGAGGATTGAGGATTGAGTATTCAAGATTGAGGATTGATGATTGAGGACTGAGGATTGAGGATTGGGGATTGAGGATTGAGGATTGAGGTTTGAGGACTGAGGACTGAGGATTGTAGACTGAGGATTGAGGATTGAAGATTCAGTATTGAGGATTGAAGATTGGGTATTGAGGATTGAGGATTGAACATTGAGGACTGAGTGTTGAGTGTTGAGTGATGAGAATTGATGTTTGTGGATAGAGGTTTGAAGATTGCAGATTGAGTATTGAGTACTGAAAACTTTGAATTGAGGATATTCTATTGAGGATTGAGGATTCACAACAGATTGTTGAGGCCTTGGGGCCGAAGATTGAGGATTCAGGATTGAGGATTCAGAATTGAGGTTTGAGGACAGAGGATTGAGGATTGAAGATTGGGTATTGAGGATTGAAGATTGAGGATCGAGAATTGAGGATTCAGTATTGAGGATGAGGGCTGAGGGTTGAGTATTGAGTTTTGAGGACTGAGGACTGAGGATTGAGGATTGAGAATTGAGGATTGAGGATTAAGGATTGAAGACTGAGGATTGGGTATTGAGGATTGGAGAATGAGAATCGAGGATTTAGGATTGAGGATTGAGTGTTGAGGTTTGAAGATTGAGCATTGAGGGTTGAAGACTGACGATTGAGTATTGAGGATTGACGATTGAGGATTGAGGATTGAGGATTGAAGATTGAGTATTGAGGATTGAAGATTGAGGATTGAGGATTGAGGATTGGGGATTGAGGATTGAAGATTGAGGATTGGGGATTGAAGACTGAGGATTGAGGATTGAGTATGAGGCCTGAGGGTTGAGGATTGAGGTTTGAGGATTGAAGATTGAGGATTGGGTATAGGGGATTGAAGAATGAGGACTGAGTATCGTGGATTGAGGATTGAGGATTGAAGAGTGAGTATTGAGGATTGAAGACTGACGAATGAGGATTGAGGACTGAGGATTGAGGATTGGGGATTGAGGATTGAAGATTGAGGATTGTGTATTGAGGATTGAAGATTGAGGATTGAGGACTGAGGATTGAGGATTGAGGATTGAGGATTGAAGATTGAGGATTGAGTATTGAGGATTGAAGATTGAGGATTGAGGATTGAGGATTGGGGATTGACGATGAGTGCTGAGGGTTGAGGATTGAGGTTTGAGAACTGAGGACTGAGGATTGAGGATTGAGAATTGAGGATTGAGGATTGAGGATTGAAGATTGAGGATTGGGTATTGAGGATTGAAGAATGAGGATTGAGGATTGAGGATTGAGGATTGAGGAATGAAAATTGAGGGTTGAGGGTTGAGGATTGAGGATTGAAGAATGAGTATTGGCGATTGAAGGTTGAGGATTGAGGATTGAGTATTGAGGACTGAAGATTGACGATTGAGGATTGAGGATTGAGGATTGAAGATTGAGTATTGAGGATTGAAGATTGAGGATTGAGGATTGATCATTGAGGACTGAGGATTGAGGACTGAGGATTGAGGATTGAGAATTGAGAACTGATAATGAGGTCTGAGGGTTGAGGATTGATTATAGAGGATTGAGGATTGAGGATTGAGTATTGAAGATTGAGGATTGATGACTGAGTATTGAGGATTGAGGATTGAAAATTGATTATTAAGGATTGAAGATTGAGGTTTGAGGATTGAGGATTGAGAATTGAGGATTGAGGATTGAGTATTGAAGATTGAGGATTGATGATTGAGGATTGAGGATTGAGGATTGAAGATTGAATATTGATGATTGAATATTGAGGACTGAGGATTGAGGTTTGTGTATCGAGGACGAGGACTGAGGGTTGAATATTGATGTTTGAGGTCTGAGGGTTAAGGATTGAGGATTGAGAATTGAGGATTGAGGATTGAGGGTTGAAGATTGAGGATTGGGTATTGAGGATTGAAGAATGAGGATTGAGGATTGAGGATTGAGGATTGAGGATTGCAGATTGAGTATTGAGGATTGAAGATTGAGGATTGAGGATTGAGGATTGAAGATTGTGGATTGAGGGTTGAGAATTGATGATTGAGGATTGAAGATTGAGTATTGAGGATTGAAGGTTAAGGACTGAGGATTGAGGATTGAGGATTGACGATGAGGGCTGAGGGTTGAGGATTGAGGTTTGAGGACTGAGGACTGAGGATTGAGGATTGAGAATTGGGGATTGAGGATTGAGGATTGAAGATTGAGGATTGGGTATTGAGGATTGAAGAATGAGGGTTGAGGACTGAGGATTGAGGATTGAGTATTGAAGATTGAGGATTGATTGATGATTGAGGATTGAGGATTGAAGATTGAATATTGATGATTGAATATTGAGGACTGAGGATTGAGGTTTGTGTATTGAGGACGAGGACTGAGGGTTGAATATTGATGTTTGAGGTCTGAGGGTTAAGGATTGAGGATTGAGAATTGAGGATTGAGGTTTGAGGATTGAGTATTGAAGATTGAGGATTGATGACTGAGTATTGAGGATTGAGGATTGAAAATTGATTATTAAGGATTGAAGATTGAGGATTGAGGATTGAGGATTGAGAATTGAGGATTGAGGATTGAGTATTGAAGATTGAGGATTGATGATTGAGGATTGAGGATTGAAGATTGAATATTGATGATTGAATATTGAGGACTGAGGATTGAGGTTTGTGTATTGAGGACGAGGACTGAGGGTTGAATATTGATGTTTGAGGTCTGAGGGTTAAGGATTGAGGATTGAGAATTGAGGATTGAGGATTGAGGGTTGAAGATTGAGGATTGGGTATTGAGGATTGAAGAATGAGGATTGAGGATTGAGGATTGAGGATTGAGGATTGCAGATTGAGTATTGAGGATTGAAGATTGAGGATTGAGGATTGAGGATTGAAGATTGAGGATTGAGGGTTGAGAATTGAGGATTGAGGATAGAGGATTGAGTATTGAGGATTGAAGACTGACGACTGAGTATTGAGAATTGAGGACTGAGGATTGAGGATTGAGGATTGAGGGTTGAGAATTGATGATTGAGGATTGAAGATTGAGGATTGAGGATTGAAGATTCAGGTTTGGGTACTGAGGATGGAAGAACGAGGATTGAGGATTGAGGATTGAGGATTGAGGATTGAAGATTGAGTATTGAGGATTGAAGATTGACGATTGAGGATTGAGGGTTGAGGATTGAGGATTGAACGTTGAGGACTGAGTGTTGAGGGTTGAGTGATGAGTGTTGATGTTTGTGGATAGAGGTTTGAGGATTGCAGTTTGAGTATTGAGTATTGGAAGCTGTGAATTGAGGATATTCTATTGAGGATTGAGGATTGACAATTGATTGTTGAGGACTGAGGGCCGAAGATTGAGGACTCAGGATTGAGGATTCAGAATTGAGGTTTGAGGGCTGACGATTGTGGATTGAGGGTTGAGGATTGAAGATTCAGTATTGAGGATTGAAGATTGGGAACTGAGGATTGAGGATTGAACATTGAGGACTGAGTGTTGAGTGTTGAGTGATGAGAATTGATGTTTGTGGATAGAGGTTTGAAGATTGCAGATTGAGTATTGAGTATTGAAAACTTTGAATTGAGGATATTCTATTGAGGATTGAGGATTGACAACAGATTGTTGAGGACTGAGGTCTGAAGATTGAGGATTCAGGATTTTGGATTCAGAATTGAGGTTTGAGGACTAAGGATTGAGGATTGAAGATTGAGTATTGAGGATTGAGGATTGAGGATTGAAGATAGAGTATTGACGATTGAGGATGGGGGCTGACGGTTCAGGATTGAGGTTTGAGGACTGAGGACTGAGGATAGAGCATTGAGAAATGAGGATTGAGGATTGAGGATTGAAGATTGAGTATTGGGTATTGAGGATCGAAGAATGAGGATTGAGGATTGAGGTTTGAGGATTGAGGATTGAAGATTGAGTATTGAGGATTGAAGACTGACGATTGAGGATTGAGGATTGAGGACTGAGGATTGAGGATTGTGGATTGAAGATTGAGGATTGGGTATTGAGGATTGTGGATTGAGGGTTGAGAATTGATGATTGAGGATTGAAGATTGAGTATTGAGGATTGAAGGTTAAGGACTGAGGATTGAGGATTGAGGATTGACGATGAGGGCTGAGGGTTGAGGATTGAGGTTTGAGGACTGAGGACTGAGGATTGAGGATTGAGAATTGGGGATTGAGGATTGAGGATTGAAGATTGAGGATTGGGTATTGAGGATTGAAGAATGAGGGTTGAGGACTGAGGATTGAGGATTGAGTATTGAAGATTGAGGATTGATTGATGATTGAGGATTGAGGATTGAAGATTGAATATTGATGATTGAATATTGAGGACTGAGGATTGAGGTTTGTGTATTGAGGACGAGGACTGAGGGTTGAATATTGATGTTTGAGGTCTGAGGGTTAAGGATTGAGGATTGAGAATTGAGGATTGAGGTTTGAGGATTGAGTATTGAAGATTGAGGATTGATGACTGAGTATTGAGGATTGAGGATTGAAAATTGATTATTAAGGATTGAAGATTGAGGATTGAGGATTGAGGATTGAGAATTGAGGATTGAGGATTGAGTATTGAAGATTGAGGATTGATGATTGAGGATTGAGGATTGAAGATTGAATATTGATGATTGAATATTGAGGACTGAGGATTGAGGTTTGTGTATTGAGGACGAGGACTGAGGGTTGAATATTGATGTTTGAGGTCTGAGGGTTAAGGATTGAGGATTGAGAATTGAGGATTGAGGATTGAGGGTTGAAGATTGAGGATTGGGTATTGAGGATTGAAGAATGAGGATTGAGGATTGAGGATTGAGGATTGAGGATTGCAGATTGAGTATTGAGGATTGAAGATTGAGGATTGAGGATTGAGGATTGAAGATTGAGGATTGAGGGTTGAGAATTGATGATTGAGGATTGAAGATTGAGTATTGAGGATTGAAGGTTAAGGACTGAGGATTGAGGTTGAGGATTGACGATGAGGGCTGAGGGTTGAGGATTGAGGTTTGAGGACTGAGGACTGAGGATTGAGGGTTGAGAATTGGGGATTGAGGATTGAGGATTGAAGATTGAGGATTGGGTATTGAGGATTGAAGAATGAGGGTTGAGGACTGAGGATTGAGGATTGAGAATTGGGGATTGAGGATTGAGGATTGAAGATTGAGGATTGGGTATTGAGGATTGAAGAATGAGGGTTGAGGACTGAGGATTGAGGATTGAGGATTGAGGATTGAAGATTGAGGATTGAGTATTGAGGATTGAAGATTGAGGATTGAGGATTGAGGATTGAGGATTGGGGATTGACGATGAGTGCTGAGGGTTGAGGATTGAGGTTTGAGAACTGAGGACAGGGGATTGAGGATTGAGAATTGAGGATTGAGGATTGAGGTTTGAAGATTGAGGATTGGGTATTGGGGATTGAAGAATGAGGATTGAGGATTGAGGATTGAGGATTGAGGAATGAAAATTGAGGGTTGAGGGTTGAGGATTGAGGATTGAAGAATGAGTATTGACGACTGAAGATTGAGGATTGAGGATTGAGTATTGAGGACTGAGTATTGACGATTGAGGATTGAGGATTGAGGATTGAAGATTGAGTATTGAGGATTGAAGATTGAGTATTGAGGATTGATCATTGAGGACTGAGGATTGAGGACTGAGGATTGAGGATTGAGAATTGAGAGTTGATAATGAGGTCTGAGGGTTGAGGATTGAGGATAGAGGATTGAGGTTTGAGGATTGAGTATTGAAGATTGAGGATTGATGACTGAGTATTGAGGATTGAGGATTGAAAATTGATTATTAAGGATTGAAGATTGAGGATTGATGATTGAGGATTGAGGATTGGGGATTGAGGATTGAGTATTGAGTATTGAAGATTGAGGATTGATGATTGAGGATTGAGGATTGAGGATTGAGGATTGAGGATTGAGGATTGAGGATTGAGGATTGAGGATTGAAGATTGAGGATTGGGGATTGAGGAGTGGCGATTGAGGATTGAGGATTGAGGATTGAGAGTTGACGATTGATGATTCAAGATTGAGTATTGAGGATTGTAGAATGAGGATTGAGGATTGAGGATTGAGGATTGAGGATTGAGGATTGAAGATTTAGTATTTAGGACTGAAGGTAGAGGATTGAGAATTGAGGATTGAGGATTGAGGATTGAAGATTGAGTATTGGGTATTGAGGATTCAAGATTGAGGATTGAGGATTGAGGATTGAGGATTGAGGATAGAGGATTGAGTATTGAGGATTGAAGACTGACGACTGAGTATTGAGAATTGAGGACTGAGGATTGAGGATTGAGGATTGAGGGTTGAGAATTGATGATTGAGGATTGAAGATTGAGGATTGAGGATTGAAGATTCAGGTTTGGGTACTGAGGATGGAAGAACGAGGATTGAGGATTGAGGATTGAGGATTGAGGATTGAAGATTGAGTATTGAGGATTGAAGATTGACGATTGAGGATTGAGGGTTGAGGATTGAGGATTGAACGTTGAGGACTGAGTGTTGATGGTTGAGTGATGAGTGTTGATGTTTGTGGATAGAGGTTTGAGGATTGCAGTTTGAGTATTGAGTATTGGAAGCTGTGAATTGAGGATATTCTATTGAGGATTGAGGATTGACAATTGATTGTTGAGGACTGAGGGCCGAAGATTGAGGACTCAGGATTGAGGATTCAGAATTGAGGTTTGAGGGCTGACGATTGTGGATTGAGGGTTGAGGATTGAAGATTCAGTATTGAGGATTGAAGATTGGGAACTGAGGATTGAGGATTGAACATTGAGGACTGAGTGTTGAGTGTTGAGTGATGAGAATTGATGTTTGTGGATAGAGGTTTGAAGATTGCAGATTGAGTATTGAGTATTGAAAACTTTGAATTGAGGATATTCTATTGAGGATTGAGGATTCACAACAGATTGTTGAGGCCTTGGGGCCGAAGATTGAGGATTCAGGATTGAGGATTCAGAATTGAGGTTTGAGGACAGAGGATTGAGGATTGAAGATTGGGTATTGAGGATTGAAGATTGAGGATCGAGAATTGAGGATTCAGTATTGAGGATGAGGGCTGAGGGTTGAGTATTGAGTTTTGAGGACTGAGGACTGAGGATTGAGGATTGAGAATTGAGGATTGAGGATTAAGGATTGAAGACTGAGGATTGGGTATTGAGGATTGGAGAATGAGAATCGAGGATTTAGGATTGAGGATTGAGTGTTGAGGTTTGAAGATTGAGCATTGAGGGTTGAAGACTGACGATTGAGTATTGAGGATTGACGATTGAGGATTGAGGATTGAGGATTGAAGATTGAGTATTGAGGATTGAAGACTGAGGATTGAGGATTGAGGATTGGGGATTGAGGATTGAAGATTGAGGATTGGGGATTGAAGACTGAGGATTGAGGATTGAGTATGAGGCCTGAGGGTTGAGGATTGAGGTTTGAGGATTGAAGATTGAGGATTGGGTATAGGGGATTGAAGAATGAGGACTGAGTATCGTGGATTGAGGATTGAGGATTGAAGAGTGAGTATTGAGGATTGAAGACTGACGAATGAGGATTGAGGACTGAGGATTGAGGATTGAGGATTGAGGATTGAAGATTGAGGATTGTGTATTGAGGATTGAAGATTGAGGATTGAGGACTGAGGATTGAGGATTGAGGATTGAGGATTGAAGATTGAGGATTGAGTATTGAGGATTGAAGATTGAGGATTGAGGATTGAGGATTGGGGATTGACGATGAGTGCTGAGGGTTGAGGATTGAGGTTTGAGAACTGAGGACTGAGGATTGAGGATTGAGAATTGAGGATTGAGGATTGAGGATTGAAGATTGAGGATTGGGTATTGAGGATTGAAGAATGAGGATTGAGGATTGAGGATTGAGGATTGAGGAATGAAAATTGAGGGTTGAGGGTTGAGGATTGAGGATTGAAGAATGAGTATTGGCGATTGAAGGTTGAGGATTGAGGATTGAGTATTGAGGACTGAAGATTGACGATTGAGGATTGAGGATTGAGGATTGAAGATTGAGTATTGAGGATTGAAGATTGAGGATTGAGGATTGATCATTGAGGACTGAGGATTGAGGACTGAGGATTGAGGATTGAGAATTGAGAACTGATAATGAGGTCTGAGGGTTGAGGATTGATTATAGAGGATTGAGGATTGAAGATTGAGGATTGGGTATTGAGGATTGAAGAATGAGGATTGAGGATTGAGGATTGAGGATTGAGGATTGCAGATTGAGTATTGAGGATTGAAGATTGAGGGTTGAGGATTGAGGATTGAAGATTGTGGATTGAGGGTTGAGAATTGATGATTGAGGATTGAAGATTGAGTATTGAGGATTGAAGGTTAAGGACTGAGGATTGAGGATTGAGGATTGACGATGAGGGCTGAGGGTTGAGGATTGAGGTTTGAGGACTGAGGACTGAGGATTGAGGATTGAGAATTGGGGATTGAGGATTGAGGATTGAAGATTGAGGATTGGGTATTGAGGATTGAAGAATGAGGGTTGAGGACTGAGGATTGAGGATTGAGTATTGAAGATTGAGGATTGATTGATGATTGAGGATTGAGGATTGAAGATTGAATATTGATGATTGAATATTGAGGACTGAGGATTGAGGTTTGTGTATTGAGGACGAGGACTGAGGGTTGAATATTGATGTTTGAGGTCTGAGGGTTAAGGATTGAGGATTGAGAATTGAGGATTGAGGTTTGAGGATTGAGTATTGAAGATTGAGGATTGATGACTGAGTATTGAGGATTGAGGATTGAAAATTGATTATTAAGGATTGAAGATTGAGGATTGAGGATTGAGGATTGAGAATTGAGGATTGAGGATTGAGTATTGAAGATTGAGGATTGATGATTGAGGATTGAGGATTGAAGATTGAATATTGATGATTGAATATTGAGGACTGAGGATTGAGGTTTGTGTATTGAGGACGAGGACTGAGGGTTGAATATTGATGTTTGAGGTCTGAGGGTTAAGGATTGAGGATTGAGAATTGAGGATTGAGGATTGAGGGTTGAAGATTGAGGATTGGGTATTGAGGATTGAAGAATGAGGATTGAGGATTGAGGATTGAGGATTGAGGATTGCAGATTGAGTATTGAGGATTGAAGATTGAGGATTGAGGATTGAGGATTGAAGATTGAGGATTGAGGGTTGAGAATTGATGATTGAGGATTGAAGATTGAGTATTGAGGATTGAAGGTTAAGGACTGAGGATTGAGGTTGAGGATTGACGATGAGGGCTGAGGGTTGAGGATTGAGGTTTGAGGACTGAGGACTGAGGATTGAGGATTGAGAATTGGGGATTGAGGATTGAGGATTGAAGATTGAGGATTGGGTATTGAGGATTGAAGAATGAGGGTTGAGGACTGAGGATTGAGGATTGAGAATTGGGGATTGAGGATTGAGGATTGAAGATTGAGGATTGGGTATTGAGGATTGAAGAATGAGGGTTGAGGACTGAGGATTGAGGATTGAGGATTGAGGATTGAAGATTGAGGATTGAGTATTGAGGATTGAAGATTGAGGATTGAGGATTGAGGATTGAGGATTGGGGATTGACGATGAGTGCTGAGGGTTGAGGATTGAGGTTTGAGAACTGAGGACAGGGGATTGAGGATTGAGAATTGAGGATTGAGGATTGAGGTTTGAAGATTGAGGATTGGGTATTGGGGATTGAAGAATGAGGATTGAGGATTGAGGATTGAGGATTGAGGAATGAAAATTGAGGGTTGAGGGTTGAGGATTGAGGATTGAAGAATGAGTATTGACGACTGAAGATTGAGGATTGAGGATTGAGTATTGAGGACTGAGTATTGACGATTGAGGATTGAGGATTGAGGATTGAAGATTGAGTATTGAGGATTGAAGATTGAGTATTGAGGATTGATCATTGAGGACTGAGGATTGAGGACTGAGGATTGAGGATTGAGAATTGAGAGTTGATAATGAGGTCTGAGGGTTGAGGATTGAGGATAGAGGATTGAGGTTTGAGGATTGAGTATTGAAGATTGAGGATTGATGACTGAGTATTGAGGATTGAGGATTGAAAATTGATTATTAAGGATTGAAGATTGAGGATTGATGATTGAGGATTGAGGATTGGGGATTGAGGATTGAGTATTGAGTATTGAAGATTGAGGATTGATGATTGAGGATTGAGGATTGAGGATTGAGGATTGAGGATTGAGGATTGAGGATTGAGGATTGAGGATTGAAGATTGAGGATTGGGGATTGAGGAGTGGCGATTGAGGATTGAGGATTGAGGATTGAGAGTTGACGATTGATGATTCAAGATTGAGTATTGAGGATTGTAGAATGAGGATTGAGGATTGAGGATTGAGGATTGAGGATTGAGGATTGAAGATTTAGTATTTAGGACTGAAGGTAGAGGATTGAGAATTGAGGATTGAGGATTGAGGATTGAAGATTGAGTATTGGGTATTGAGGATTCAAGATTGAGGATTGAGGATTGAGGATTGAGGATTGAGGATAGAGGATTGAGTATTGAGGATTGAAGACTGACGACTGAGTATTGAGAATTGAGGACTGAGGATTGAGGATTGAGGATTGAGGGTTGAGAATTGATGATTGAGGATTGAAGATTGAGGATTGAGGATTGAAGATTCAGGTTTGGGTACTGAGGATGGAAGAACGAGGATTGAGGATTGAGGATTGAGGATTGAGGATTGAAGATTGAGTATTGAGGATTGAAGATTGACGATTGAGGATTGAGGGTTGAGGATTGAGGATTGAACGTTGAGGACTGAGTGTTGATGGTTGAGTGATGAGTGTTGATGTTTGTGGATAGAGGTTTGAGGATTGCAGTTTGAGTATTGAGTATTGGAAGCTGTGAATTGAGGATATTCTATTGAGGATTGAGGATTGACAATTGATTGTTGAGGACTGAGGGCCGAAGATTGAGGACTCAGGATTGAGGATTCAGAATTGAGGTTTGAGGGCTGACGATTGTGGATTGAGGGTTGAGGATTGAAGATTCAGTATTGAGGATTGAAGATTGGGAACTGAGGATTGAGGATTGAACATTGAGGACTGAGTGTTGAGTGTTGAGTGATGAGAATTGATGTTTGTGGATAGAGGTTTGAAGATTGCAGATTGAGTATTGAGTATTGAAAACTTTGAATTGAGGATATTCTATTGAGGATTGAGGATTGACAACAGATTGTTGAGGACTGAGGTCTGAAGATTGAGGATTCAGGATTTTGGATTCAGAATTGAGGTTTGAGGACTAAGGATTGAGGATTGAAGATTGAGTATTGAGGATTGAGGATTGAGGATTGAAGATAGAGTATTGACGATTGAGGATGGGGGCTGACGGTTCAGGATTGAGGTTTGAGGACTGAGGACTGAGGATAGAGCATTGACAAATGAGGATTGAGGATTGAGGATTGAAGATTGAGTATTGGGTATTGAGGATCGAAGAATGAGGATTGAGGATTGAGGTTTGAGGATTGAGGATTGAAGATTGAGTATTGAGGATTGAAGACTGACGATTGAGGATTAAGGATTGAGGACTGAGGATTGAGGATTGTGGATTGAAGATTGAGGATTGGGTACTGAGGATTGAAGAATGAGGATTGAGGATTCAGGATAGAGGATTGAGTGTTGAGGATTGAAGATTGAGTACTGAGGATAGAAGACTGACGATTGAGGATTGAGGATTGAGTGTTGAAGATTGAGGACTGATGATTGAGAAATGAAGATTGAGGATTGATGATTGAGGATTGAGGATTGAGGATTGAGGGTTGAAGATTGAATATTGAGGATTGAAGATTCAGGATTGAGAATTGAGGATTGAGGATTGAGGATTGAAGATTGAGGATTGGGCATTGAGGATTCAAGAATGAGGATTGAGGATTGAGGATTGAGGATTAAGGATTGCAGACTGAGGATTGAGGTTTGAGGAATGAGGATTGAGGTTTGAGGATTGAGGATTGAGGAGTGAGGATTGAGGATTGAGTATTGAAGATTGAGGATTGATGACTGAGTTTTGAGGATTGAGGATTGAAAATTGATTATTAAGGATTGAAGATTGAGGATTGAGGATTGAGGATTGAGAATTGAGAATTGAGGATGAGGACTGAGGGTTGTGGATTGAGGTTTGAGGAATGAGGATTGAGGATTGAGGATTGAGTATTGAGGATTGAGGATTGAGGATTGAGGATTGAGTATTGAAGATTGAGTATTGATGACTGAGGATTGATGATTGAGGAATGAGGATTGAGGATTGAGGATTGAGTATTGAAGATTGAGGATTGATGATTGAGGACTGAGGATTGAGGATTGGGGATAGAGGATTGAGGATTGAGGTTTGAGGACTGAGGACAGAGGATTGTGGATTGAGGATTCAGTATTGAGGATGAGGGCTGAGGGTTGAGGATTGAGGTTTGAGGACTGAGGACTGAGGATTGAGGATTGAGAATTGAGGATTGAGGATTGAGGATTGAAGATTGAGGATTGGGTATTGAGGATTGAAGAGTGAGGATTGAGGATTGAGGATTGAGGATTGAGGAATGAAAATTGAGGGTTGAGGGTTGAGGATTGAGGATTGAAGAATGAGTATTGACGATTGAAGATTGAGGATTGAGGATTGAGTATTGAGGACTGAAGATTGACGATTGAGGATTGAGGATTGAGGATTGAATATTGAGTATTGAGGATTGAAGATTGAGGATTGAGGATTGATCATTGAGGACTGAGGATTGAGGACTGAGGATTGAGGATTGAGAATTGAGAACTGATAATGAGAACTGAGGATTGAAGATTGGGTATTGAGGATTGAGGATTGAACATTGAGGACTGAGTGTTGAGTGTTGAGTGATGAGAATTGATGTTTGTGGATAGAGGTTTGAAGATTGCAGATTGAGTATTGAGTACTGAAAACTTTGAATTGAGGATATTCTATT
This sequence comes from Calliopsis andreniformis, assembly GCF_051401765.1. Taxonomy (NCBI): domain Eukaryota; kingdom Metazoa; phylum Arthropoda; class Insecta; order Hymenoptera; family Andrenidae; genus Calliopsis; species Calliopsis andreniformis. The sequence continues at coordinate 1,397,687 of NW_027480466.1, read as the reverse complement.
GAGGGTTGAGGATTCACAACAGATTGTTGAGGCCTTGGGGCCGAAGATTGAGGATTCAGGATTGAGGATTCAGAATTGAGGTTTGAGGACAGAGGATTGAGGATTGAAGATTGGGTATTGAGGATTGAAGATTGAGGATCGATAATTGAGGATTCAGTATTGAGGATGAGGGCTGAGGGTTGAGTATTGAGTTTTGAGGACTGAGGACTGAGGATTGAGGATTGAGAATTGAGGATTGAGGATTAAGGATTGAAGACTGAGGATTGGGTACTGAGGATTGGAGAATGAGAATCGAGGATTTAGGATTGAGGATTGAGTGTTGAGGTTTGAAGATTGAGCATTGAGGGTTGAAGACTGACGATTGAGTATTGAGGATTGACGATTGAGGATTGGGGATTGACGATGAGTGCTGAGGGTTGAGGATTGAGGTTTGAGAACTGAGGACAGGGGATTGAGGATTGAGAATTGAGGATTGAGGATTGAGGATTGAGGTTTGAAGATTGAGGATTGGGTATTGGGGATTGAAGAATGAGGATTGAGGATTGAGGATTGAGGATTGAGGAATGAAAATTGAGGGTTGAGGGTTGAGGATTGAGGATTGAAGAATGAGTATTGACGACTGAAGATTGAGGATTGAGGATTGAGTATTGAGGACTGAGTATTGACGATTGAGGATTGAGGATTGAGGATTGAAGATTGAGTATTGAGGATTGAAGATTGAGTATTGAGGATTGATCATTGAGGACTGAGGATTGAGGACTGAGGATTGAGGATTGAGAATTGAGAGTTGATAATGAGGTCTGAGGGTTGAGGATTGAGGATAGAGGATTGAGGTTTGAGGATTGAGTATTGAAGATTGAGGATTGATGACTGAGTATTGAGGATTGAGGATTGAAAATTGATTATTAAGGATTGAAGATTGAGGATTGATGATTGAGGATTGAGGATTGGGGATTGAGGATTGAGTATTGAGTATTGAAGATTGAGGATTGATGATTGAGGATTGAGGATTGAGGATTGAGGATTGAGGATTGAGGATTGAGGATTGAGGATTGAGGATTGAAGATTGAGGATTGGGGATTGAGGAGTGGCGATTGAGGATTGAGGATTGAGGATTGAGAGTTGACGATTGATGATTCAAGATTGAGTATTGAGGATTGTAGAATGAGGATTGAGGATTGAGGATTGAGGATTGAGGATTGAGGATTGAAGATTTAGTATTTAGGACTGAAGGTAGAGGATTGAGAATTGAGGATTGAGGATTGAGGATTGAAGATTGAGTATTGGGTATTGAGGATTCAAGATTGAGGATTGAGGATTGAGGATTGAGGATTGAGGATAGAGGATTGAGTATTGAGGATTGAAGACTGACGACTGAGTATTGAGAATTGAGGACTGAGGATTGAGGATTGAGGATTGAGGGTTGAGAATTGATGATTGAGGATTGAAGATTGAGGATTGAGGATTGAAGATTCAGGTTTGGGTACTGAGGATGGAAGAACGAGGATTGAGGATTGAGGATTGAGGATTGAGGATTGAAGATTGAGTATTGAGGATTGAAGATTGACGATTGAGGATTGAGGGTTGAGGATTGAGGATTGAACGTTGAGGACTGAGTGTTGATGGTTGAGTGATGAGTGTTGATGTTTGTGGATAGAGGTTTGAGGATTGCAGTTTGAGTATTGAGTATTGGAAGCTGTGAATTGAGGATATTCTATTGAGGATTGAGGATTGACAATTGATTGTTGAGGACTGAGGGCCGAAGATTGAGGACTCAGGATTGAGGATTCAGAATTGAGGTTTGAGGGCTGACGATTGTGGATTGAGGGTTGAGGATTGAAGATTCAGTATTGAGGATTGAAGATTGGGAACTGAGGATTGAGGATTGAACATTGAGGACTGAGTGTTGAGTGTTGAGTGATGAGAATTGATGTTTGTGGATAGAGGTTTGAAGATTGCAGATTGAGTATTGAGTATTGAAAACTTTGAATTGAGGATATTCTATTGAGGATTGAGGATTGACAACAGATTGTTGAGGACTGAGGTCTGAAGATTGAGGATTCAGGATTTTGGATTCAGAATTGAGGTTTGAGGACTAAGGATTGAGGATTGAAGATTGAGTATTGAGGATTGAGGATTGAGGATTGAAGATAGAGTATTGACGATTGAGGATGGGGGCTGACGGTTCAGGATTGAGGTTTGAGGACTGAGGACTGAGGATAGAGCATTGACAAATGAGGATTGAGGATTGAGGATTGAAGATTGAGTATTGGGTATTGAGGATCGAAGAATGAGGATTGAGGATTGAGGTTTGAGGATTGAGGATTGAAGATTGAGTATTGAGGATTGAAGACTGACGATTGAGGATTGAGGATTGAGGACTGAGGATTGAGGATTGTGGATTGAAGATTGAGGATTGGGTACTGAGGATTGAAGAATGAGGATTGAGGATTCAGGATAGAGGATTGAGTGTTGAGGATTGAAGATTGAGTACTGAGGATAGAAGACTGACGATTGAGGATTGAGGATTGAGTGTTGAAGATTGAGGACTGATGATTGAGAAATGAAGATTGAGGATTGATGATTGAGGATTGAGGATTGAGGATTGAGGGTTGAAGATTGAATATTGAGGATTGAAGATTCAGGATTGAGAATTGAGGATTGAGGATTGAGGATTGAAGATTGAGGATTGGGCATTGAGGATTCAAGAATGAGGATTGAGGATTGAGGATTGAGGATTAAGGATTGCAGACTGAGGATTGAGGTTTGAGGAATGAGGATTGAGGTTTGAGGATTGAGGATTGAGGAGTGAGGATTGAGGATTGAGTATTGAAGATTGAGGATTGATGACTGAGTTTTGAGGATTGAGGATTGAAAATTGATTATTAAGGATTGAAGATTGAGGATTGAGGATTGAGGATTGAGAATTGAGAATTGAGGATGAGGACTGAGGGTTGTGGATTGAGGTTTGAGGAATGAGGATTGAGGATTGAGGATTGAGTATTGAGGATTGAGGATTGAGGATTGAGGATTGAGTATTGAAGATTGAGTATTGATGACTGAGGATTGATGATTGAGGAATGAGGATTGAGGATTGAGGATTGAGTATTGAAGATTGAGGATTGATGATTGAGGACTGAGGATTGAGGATTGGGGATAGAGGATTGAGGATTGAGGTTTGAGGACTGAGGACAGAGGATTGTGGATTGAGGATTCAGTATTGAGGATGAGGGCTGAGGGTTGAGGATTGAGGTTTGAGGACTGAGGACTGAGGATTGAGGATTGAGAATTGAGGATTGAGGATTGAGGATTGAAGATTGAGGATTGGGTATTGAGGATTGAAGAGTGAGGATTGAGGATTGAGGATTGAGGATTGAGGAATGAAAATTGAGGGTTGAGGGTTGAGGATTGAGGATTGAAGAATGAGTATTGACGATTGAAGATTGAGGATTGAGGATTGAGTATTGAGGACTGAAGATTGACGATTGAGGATTGAGGATTGAGGATTGAATATTGAGTATTGAGGATTGAAGATTGAGGATTGAGGATTGATCATTGAGGACTGAGGATTGAGGACTGAGGATTGAGGATTGAGAATTGAGAACTGATAATGAGAACTGAGGATTGAAGATTGGGTATTGAGGATTGAGGATTGAACATTGAGGACTGAGTGTTGAGTGTTGAGTGATGAGAATTGATGTTTGTGGATAGAGGTTTGAAGATTGCAGATTGAGTATTGAGTACTGAAAACTTTGAATTGAGGATATTCTATTGAGGATTGAGGATTCACAACAGATTGTTGAGGCCTTGGGGCCGAAGATTGAGGATTCAGGATTGAGGATTCAGAATTGAGGTTTGAGGACAGAGGATTGAGGATTGAAGATTGGGTATTGAGGATTGAAGATTGAGGATCGATAATTGAGGATTCAGTATTGAGGATGAGGGCTGAGGGTTGAGTATTGAGTTTTGAGGACTGAGGACTGAGGATTGAGGATTGAGAATTGAGGATTGAGGATTAAGGATTGAAGACTGAGGATTGGGTACTGAGGATTGGAGAATGAGAATCGAGGATTTAGGATTGAGGATTGAGTGTTGAGGTTTGAAGATTGAGCATTGAGGGTTGAAGACTGACGATTGAGTATTGAGGATTGACGATTGAGGATTGAGGATTGAGGATTGAAGATTGAGTATTGAGGATTGAAGATTGAGGATTGAGGATTGAGGATTGGGGATTGAGGATTGAAGATTGAGGATTGGGGATTGAAGACTGAGGATTGAGGATTGAGTATGAGGCCTGAGGGTTGAGGATTGAGGTTTGAGGATTGAAGATTGAGGATTGGGTATAGGGGATTGAAGAATGAGGACTGAGTATCGTGGATTGAGGATTGAGGATTGAAGAGTGAGTATTGAGGATTGAAGACTGACGAATGAGGATTGAGGACTGAGGATTGAGGATTGAGGATTGAGGATTGAAGATTGAGGATTGTGTATTGAGGATTGAAGATTGAGGATTGAGGACTGAGGATTGAGGATTGAGGATTGAGGATTGAAGATTGAGGATTGAGTATTGAGGATTGAAGATTGAGGATTGAGGATTGAGGATTGGGGATTGACGATGAGTGCTGAGGGTTGAGGATTGAGGTTTGAGAACTGAGGACTGAGGATTGAGGATTGAGAATTGAGGATTGAGGATTGAGGATTGAAGATTGAGGATTGGGTATTGAGGATTGAAGAATGAGGATTGAGGATTGAGGATTGAGGATTGAGGAATGAAAATTGAGGGTTGAGGGTTGAGGATTGAGGATTGAAGAATGAGTATTGGCGATTGAAGGTTGAGGATTGAGGATTGAGTATTGAGGACTGAAGATTGACGATTGAGGATTGAGGATTGAGGATTGAAGATTGAGTATTGAGGATTGAAGATTGAGGATTGAGGATTGATCATTGAGGACTGAGGATTGAGGACTGAGGATTGAGGATTGAGAATTGAGAACTGATAATGAGGTCTGAGGGTTGAGGATTGATTATAGAGGATTGAGGATTGAGGATTGAGTATTGAAGATTGAGGATTGATGACTGAGTATTGAGGATTGAGGATTGAAAATTGATTATTAAGGATTGAAGATTGAGGTTTGAGGATTGAGGATTGAGAATTGAGGATTGAGGATTGAGTATTGAAGATTGAGGATTGATGATTGAGGATTGAGGATTGAGGATTGAAGATTGAATATTGATGATTGAATATTGAGGACTGAGGATTGAGGTTTGTGTATTGAGGACGAGGACTGAGGGTTGAATATTGATGTTTGAGGTCTGAGGGTTAAGGATTGAGGATTGAGAATTGAGGATTGAGGATTGAGGGTTGAAGATTGAGGATTGGGTATTGAGGATTGAAGAATGAGGATTGAGGATTGAGGATTGAGGATTGAGGATTGCAGATTGAGTATTGAGGATTGAAGATTGAGGATTGAGGATTGAGGATTGAAGATTGAGGATTGAGGGTTGAGAATTGATGATTGAGGATTGAAGATTGAGTATTGAGGATTGAAGGTTAAGGACTGAGGATTGAGGATTGAGGATTGACGATGAGGGCTGAGGGTTGAGGATTGAGGTTTGAGGACTGAGGACTGAGGATTGAGGATTGAGAATTGGGGATTGAGGATTGAGGATGAGGACTGAGGGTTGTGGATTGAGGTTTGAGGAATGAGGATTGAGGATTGAGGATTGAAGAATGAGTATTGACGATTGAAGATTGAGGATTGAGGATTGAGTATTGAGGACTGAAGATTGACGATTGAGGATTGAGGATTGAGGATTGAATATTGAGTATTGAGGATTGAAGATTGAGGATTGAGGATTGATCATTGAGGACTGAGGATTGAGGACTGAGGATTGAGGATTGAGAATTGAGAACTGATAATGAGAACTGAGGGTTGAGGATTGAGGATAGAGGATTGAGGATTGAGGGTTGAGTATTGAAGATTGAGGATTGATGACTGAGTATTGAGGATTGAGGATTGAAAATTGATTATTAAGGATTGAAGATTGAGGATTGAGGATTGAGGATTGAGAATTGAGAATTGAGGATGAGGACTGAGGGTTGTGGATTGAGGTTTGAGGAATGAGAATTGAGGATTGAGGATTGAGTATTGAGGATTGAGGATTGAGGATTGAGGATTGAGAATTGAGTATTCAGTATTGAGGATGAGGGCTGAGGGTTGAGGATTGAGGTTTGAGGACTGAGGACTGAGGATTGAGGACTGAGAATTGAGGATTGAGGATTGAGAATTGAAGATTGAGGATTGGGTATTGAGGATTGAAGAATGAGGATTGAGGATTGAGGATTGAGGATTGAGGAATGAAAATTGAGGGTTGAGGGTTGAGTATTGAGGATTGAAGAATGAATATTGACGATTGAAGATTGAGGATTGAGGATTGAGTGTTGAGGATTGAAGATTGAGTATTGAGGATGGAAGACGGACGATTGAGGATTGAGGATTGAGGATTGAGGATCGAGGTTTGAGGATTGAAGATTTAGTATTGAGGACTGAATGTAGAGTATTGAGAATTGAGGATTGAGGATTGAGGATTGAAGATTGTGTATTGGGTATTGAGGATTCAAGAATGAGGATTGAGGATTGAGGATTGAGGATTGAGGATAGAAGATTGAGTATTGAGGATTGAAGGTCAAGGATTGAGGATTGAGGATTGAGGATTGACGATGAGGGCTGAGGGTTGAGGATTGAGGTTTGAGGACTGAGGACTGAGGATTGAGGATTGGGAATTGGGGATTGAGGATTGAAGATTGAAGATTGAGGATTGGGTATTGAAGATTGAAGAATGAGGGTTGAGGATTGAGGATTGAGGATTGAGGATTGAGGATTGAAGATTCAGGTTTGGGTACTGAGGATTGAAGAATGAGGATTGAGGATTGAGGATTGAGGATTGGGGATTGAAGATTGAGTATTGAGGTTTGAAGATTGACGATTGAGGATTGGGGATTGAGGATTGAGGATTGAGGATTGAACGTTGAGGACTGAGTGTTGAGGGTTGAGTGATGAGTATTGATGTTTGTGGATAGAGGTTTGAAGATTGCAGTTTGAGTATTGAGTATTGAAAGCTGTGAATTGAGGTTATTCTATTGAGGATTGAGGATTGACAATTGATTGTTGAGGACTGAGGGCCGAAGATTGAGGACTCAGGATTGAGGATTCAGAATTGAGGTTTGAGGGCTGACGATTGTGGATTGAGGATTGAGGATTGAAGATTCAGTATTGAGGATTGAAGATTGGGAATTGAGGATTGAGGATTGAACATTGAGGACTGAGTGTTGAGTGTTGAGTGATGAGAATTGATGCTTGGGGATAGAGGTTTGAAGATTGCAGATTGAGTATTGAGTATTGAAAACTTTGAATTGAGGATATTCTATTGAGGATTGAGGATTGACAACAGATTGTTGAGGACTGAGGTCTGAAGATTGAGGATTCAGGATTTTGGATTCAGAATTGAGGTTTGAGGACTAAGTATTGAGGATTGAAGATTGAGTATTGAGGGTTGAGCATTGAGGATTGAAGATTGAGTATTGAGGATTGAGGATGGGGGCTGACGGTTCAGGATTGAGGTTTGAGGACTGAGGACTGAGGATAGAGCATTGAGAAATGAGGATTAAGGATTGAGGATTGAGAATTGAGGATTGAGGATTGAGGATTGAAGATTGAGGATTGGGTATTGAGGATTGAAGAATGAGGATTGAGGATTGAGGATTGAGGATTGAGGAATGAAAATTGAGGGTCGAGGGTTGAGGATTGAGGATTGAAGAATGAGTATTGACGATTGAAGATTGAGGATTGAGGATTGAGTATTGAGGACTGAAGATTGACGATTGAGGATTGAGGATTGAGGATTGAAGATTGAGTATTGAGGATTGAAGATTGAGGATTGAGGATTGATCATTGAGGACTGAGGATTGAGGACTGAGGATTGAGGATTGAGAATTGAGAACTGATAATGCGGATTGAGTGTTGAGGATTGAGGGTAGAGGATTGAGGATTCAGGATTGAGTATTGAAGATTGAGGATTGATGACTGAGTATTGAGGATTGAGGATTGAAAATTGATTATTAAGGATTGAAGATTGAGGATTGAGGATTGAGGATTGAGAATTGAGAATTGAGGATGAGGACTGAGGGTTGTGGATTGAGGATTGAGGATTGAGTATTCAAGATTGAGGATTGATGATTGAGGACTGAGGATTGAGGATTGGGGATTGAGGATTGAGGATTGAGGTTTGAGGACTGAGGACTGAGGATTGTAGACTGAGGATTGAGGATTGAAGATTCAGTATTGAGGATTGAAGATTGGGTATTGAGGATTGAGGATTGAACATTGAGGACTGAGTGTTGAGTGTTGAGTGATGAGAATTGATGTTTGTGGATAGAGGTTTGAAGATTGCAGATTGAGTATTGAGTACTGAAAACTTTGAATTGAGGATATTCTATTGAGGATTGAGGATTCACAACAGATTGTTGAGGCCTTGGGGCCGAAGATTGAGGATTCAGGATTGAGGATTCAGAATTGAGGTTTGAGGACAGAGGATTGAGGATTGAAGATTGGGTATTGAGGATTGAAGATTGAGGATCGAGAATTGAGGATTCAGTATTGAGGATGAGGGCTGAGGGTTGAGTATTGAGTTTTGAGGACTGAGGACTGAGGATTGAGGATTGAGAATTGAGGATTGAGGATTAAGGATTGAAGACTGAGGATTGGGTATTGAGGATTGGAGAATGAGAATCGAGGATTTAGGATTGAGGATTGAGTGTTGAGGTTTGAAGATTGAGCATTGAGGGTTGAAGTCTGACGATTGAGTATTGAGGATTGACGATTGAGGATTGAGGATTGAGGATTGAAGATTGAGTATTGAGGATTGAAGATTGAGGATTGAGGATTGAGGATTGGGGATTGAGGATTGAAGATTGAGGATTGGGGATTGAAGACTGAGGATTGAGGATTGAGTATGAGGCCTGAGGGTTGAGGATTGAGGTTTGAGGATTGAAGATTGAGGATTGGGTATAGGGGATTGAAGAATGAGGACTGAGTATCGTGGATTGAGGATTGAGGATTGAAGAGTGAGTATTGAGGATTGAAGACTGACGAATGAGGATTGAGGACTGAGGATTGAGGATTGAGGATTGAGGATTGAAGATTGAGGATTGTGTATTGAGGATTGAAGATTGAGGATTGAGGACTGAGGATTGAGGATTGAGGATTGAGGATTGAAGATTGAGGATTGAGTATTGAGGATTGAAGATTGAGGATTGAGGATTGAGGATTGGGGATTGACGATGAGTGCTGAGGGTTGAGGATTGAGGTTTGAGAACTGAGGACTGAGGATTGAGGATTGAGAATTGAGGATTGAGGATTGAGGATTGAAGATTGAGGATTGGGTATTGAGGATTGAAGAATGAGGATTGAGGATTGAGGATTGAGGATTGAGGAATGAAAATTGAGGGTTGAGGGTTGAGGATTGAGGATTGAAGAATGAGTATTGGCGATTGAAGGTTGAGGATTGAGGATTGAGTATTGAGGACTGAAGATTGACGATTGAGGATTGAGGATTGAGGATTGAAGATTGAGTATTGAGGATTGAAGATTGAGGATTGAGGATTGATCATTGAGGACTGAGGATTGAGGACTGAGGATTGAGGATTGAGAATTGAGAACTGATAATGAGGTCTGAGGGTTGAGGATTGATTATAGAGGATTGAGGATTGAGGATTGAGTATTGAAGATTGAGGATTGATGACTGAGTATTGAGGATTGAGGATTGAAAATTGATTATTAAGGATTGAAGATTGAGGTTTGAGGATTGAGGATTGAGAATTGAGGATTGAGGATTGAGTATTGAAGATTGAGGATTGATGATTGAGGATTGAGGATTGAGGATTGAAGATTGAATATTGATGATTGAATATTGAGGACTGAGGATTGAAGTTTGTGTATCGAGGACGAGGACTGAGGGTTGAATATTGATGTTTGAGGTCTGAGGGTTAAGGATTGAGGATTGAGAATTGAGGATTGAGGATTGAGGGTTGAAGATTGAGGATTGGGTATTGAGGATTGAAGAATGAGGATTGAGGATTGAGGATTGAGGATTGAGGATTGCAGATTGAGTATTGAGGATTGAAGATTGAGGATTGAGGATTGAGGATTGAAGATTGTGGATTGAGGGTTGAGAATTGATGATTGAGGATTGAAGATTGAGTATTGAGGATTGAAGGTTAAGGACTGAGGATTGAGGATTGAGGATTGACGATGAGGGCTGAGGGTTGAGGATTGAGGTTTGAGGACTAAGGACTGAGGATTGAGGATTGAGAATTGGGGATTGAGGATTGAGGATTGAAGATTGAGGATTGGGTATTGAGGATTGAAGAATGAGGGTTGAGGACTGAGGATTGAGGATTGAGTATTGAAGATTGAGGATTGATTGATGATTGAGGATTGAGGATTGAAGATTGAATATTGATGATTGAATATTGAGGACTGAGGATTGAGGTTTGTGTATTGAGGACGAGGACTGAGGGTTGAATATTGATGTTTGAGGTCTGAGGGTTAAGGATTGAGGATTGAGAATTGAGGATTGAGGTTTGAGGATTGAGTATTGAAGATTGAGGATTGATGACTGAGTATTGAGGATTGAGGATTGAAAATTGATTATTAAGGATTGAAGATTGAGGATTGAGGATTGAGGATTGAGAATTGAGGATTGAGGATTGAGTATTGAAGATTGAGGATTGATGATTGAGGATTGAGGATTGAAGATTGAATATTGATGATTGAATATTGAGGACTGAGGATTGAGGTTTGTGTATTGAGGACGAGGACTGATGGTTGAATATTGATGTTTGAGGTCTGAGGGTTAAGGATTGAGGATTGAGAATTGAGGATTGAGGATTGAGGGTTGAAGATTGAGGATTGGGTATTGAGGATTGAAGAATGAGGATTGAGGATTGAGGATTGAGGATTGAGGATTGCAGATTGAGTATTGAGGATTGAAGATTGAGGATTGAGGATTGAGGATTGAAGATTGAGGATTGAGGGTTGAGAATTGATGATTGAGGATTGAAGATTGAGTATTGAGGATTGAAGGTTAAGGACTGAGGATTGAGGATTGAGGATTGACGATGAGGGCTGAGGGTTGAGGATTGAGGTTTGAGGACTGAGGACTGAGGATTGAGGATTGAGAATTGGGGATTGAGGATTGAGGATTGAAGATTGAGGATTGGGTATTGAGGATTGAAGAATGAGGGTTGAGGACTGAGGATTGAGGATTGAGAATTGGGGATTGAGGATTGAGGATTGAAGATTGAGGATTGGGTATTGAGGATTGAAGAATGAGGGTTGAGGACTGAGGATTGAGGATTGAGGATTGAGGATTGAAGATTGAGGATTGAGTATTGAGGATTGAAGATTGAGGATTGAGGATTGAGGATTGAGGATTGGGGATTGACGATGAGTGCTGAGGGTTGAGGATTGAGGTTTGAGAACTGAGGACAGGGGATTGAGGATTGAGAATTGAGGATTGAGGATTGAGGTTTGAAGATTGAGGATTGGGTATTGGGGATTGAAGAATGAGGATTGAGGATTGAGGATTGAGGATTGAGGAATGAAAATTGAGGGTTGAGGGTTGAGGATTGAGGATTGAAGAATGAGTATTGACGACTGAAGATTGAGGATTGAGGATTGAGTATTGAGGACTGAGTATTGACGATTGAGGATTGAGGATTGAGGATTGAAGATTGAGTATTGAGGATTGAAGATTGAGTATTGAGGATTGATCATTGAGGACTGAGGATTGAGGACTGAGGATTGAGGATTGAGAATTGAGAGTTGATAATGAGGTCTGAGGGTTGAGGATTGAGGATAGAGGATTGAGGTTTGAGGATTGTGTATTGAAGATTGAGGATTGATGACTGAGTATTGAGGATTGAGGATTGAAAATTGATTATTAAGGATTGAAGATTGAGGATTGATGATTGAGGATTGAGGATTGGGGATTGAGGATTGAGTATTGAGTATTGAAGATTGAGGATTGATGATTGAGGATTGAGGATTGAGGATTGAGGATTGAGGATTGAGGATTGAGGATTGAGGATTGAGGATTGAAGATTGAGGATTGGGGATTGAGGAGTGGCGATTGAGGATTGAGGATTGAGGATTGAGAGTTGACGATTGATGATTCAAGATTGAGTATTGAGGATTGTAGAATGAGGATTGAGGATTGAGGATTGAGGATTGAGGATTGAGGATTGAAGATTTAGTATTTAGGACTGAAGGTAGAGGATTGAGAATTGAGGATTGAGGATTGAGGATTGAAGATTGAGTATTGGGTATTGAGGATTCAAGATTGAGGATTGAGGATTGAGGATTGAGGATTGAGGATAGAGGATTGAGTATTGAGGATTGAAGACTGACGACTGAGTATTGAGAATTGAGGACTGAGGATTGAGGATTGAGGATTGAGGGTTGAGAATTGATGATTGAGGATTGAAGATTGAGGATTGAGGATTGAAGATTCAGGTTTGGGTACTGAGGATGGAAGAACGAGGATTGAGGATTGAGGATTGAGGATTGAGGATTGAAGATTGAGTATTGAGGATTGAAGATTGACGATTGAGGATTGAGGGTTGAGGATTGAGGATTGAACGTTGAGGACTGAGTGTTGAGGGTTGAGTGATGAGTGTTGATGTTTGTGGATAGAGGTTTGAGGATTGCAGTTTGAGTATTGAGTATTGGAAGCTGTGAATTGAGGATATTCTATTGAGGATTGAGGATTGACAATTGATTGTTGAGGACTGAGGGCCGAAGATTGAGGACTCAGGATTGAGGATTCAGAATTGAGGTTTGAGGGCTGACGATTGTGGATTGAGGGTTGAGGATTGAAGATTCAGTATTGAGGATTGAAGATTGGGAACTGAGGATTGAGGATTGAACATTGAGGACTGAGTGTTGAGTGTTGAGTGATGAGAATTGATGTTTGTGGATAGAGGTTTGAAGATTGCAGATTGAGTATTGAGTATTGAAAACTTTGAATTGAGGATATTCTATTGAGGATTGAGGATTGACAACAGATTGTTGAGGACTGAGGTCTGAAGATTGAGGATTCAGGATTTTGGATTCAGAATTGAGGTTTGAGGACTAAGGATTGAGGATTGAAGATTGAGTATTGAGGATTGAGGATTGAGGATTGAAGATAGAGTATTGACGATTGAGGATGGGGGCTGACGGTTCAGGATTGAGGTTTGAGGACTGAGGACTGAGGATAGAGCATTGAGAAATGAGGATTGAGGATTGAGGATTGAAGATTGAGTATTGGGTATTGAGGATCGAAGAATGAGGATTGAGGATTGAGGTTTGAGGATTGAGGATTGAAGATTGAGTATTGAGGATTGAAGACTGACGATTGAGGATTGAGGATTGAGTATTGAAGATTGAGGATTGATGACTGAGTTTTGAGGATTGAGGATTGAAAATTGATTATTAAGGATTGAAGATTGAGGATTGAGGATTGAGGATTGAGAATTGAGAATTGAGGATGAGGACTGAGGGTTGTGGATTGAGGTTTGAGGAATGAGGATTGAGGATTGAGGATTGAGTATTGAGGATTGAGGATTGAGGATTGAGGATTGAGTATTGAAGATTGAGTATTGATGACTGAGGGTTGATGATTGAGGAATGAGGATTGAGGATTGAGGATTGAGTATTGAAGATTGAGGATTGATGATTGAGGACTGAGGATTGAGGATTGGGGATAGAGGATTGAGGATTGAGGTTTGAGGACTGAGGACAGAGGATTGTGGATTGAGGATTCAGTATTGAGGATGAGGGCTGAGGGTTGAGGATTGAGGTTTGAGGACTGAGGACTGAGGATTGAGGATTGAGAATTGAGGATTGAGGATTGAGGATTGAAGATTGAGGATTGGGTATTGAGGATTGAAGAATGAGGATTGAGGATTGAGGATTGAGGATTGAGGAATGAAAATTGAGGGTTGAGGGTTGAGGATTGAGGATTGAAGAATGAGTATTGACGATTGAAGATTGAGGATTGAGGATTGAGTATTGAGGACTGAAGATTGACGATTGAGGATTGAGGATTGAGGATTGAATATTGAGTATTGAGGATTGAAGATTGAGGATTGAGGATTGATCATTGAGGACTGAGGATTGAGGACTGAGGATTGAGGATTGAGAATTGAGAACTGATAATGAGAACTGAGGATTGAAGATTGGGTATTGAGGATTGAGGATTGAACATTGAGGACTGAGTGTTGAGTGTTGAGTGATGAGAATTGATGTTTGTGGATAGAGGTTTGAAGATTGCAGATTGAGTATTGAGTACTGAAAACTTTGAATTGAGGATATTCTATTGAGGATTGAGGATTCACAACAGATTGTTGAGGCCTTGGGGCCGAAGATTGAGGATTCAGGATTGAGGATTCAGAATTGAGGTTTGAGGACAGAGGATTGAGGATTGAAGATTGGGTATTGAGGATTGAGGATTAAGGATTGAAGACTGAGGATTGGGTATTGAGGATTGGAGAATGAGAATCGAGGTTTTAGGATTGAGGATTGAGTGTTGAGGTTTGAAGATTGAGCATTGAGGGTTGAAGACTGACGATTGAGTATTGAGGATTGACGATTGAGGATTGAGGATTGAGGATTGAAGATTGAGTATTGAGGATTGAAGACTGAGGATTGAGGATTGAGGATTGGGGATTGAGGATTGAAGATTGAGGATTGGGGATTGAAGACTGAGGATTGAGGATTGAGTATGAGGCCTGAGGGTTGAGGATTGAGGTTTGAGGATTGAAGATTGAGGATTGGGTATAGGGGATTGAAGAATGAGGACTGAGTATCGTGGATTGAGGATTGAGGATTGAAGAGTGAGTATTGAGGATTGAAGACAGACGAATGAGGATTGAGGACTGAGGATTGAGGATTGAGGATTGAGGATTGAAGATTGAGGATTGTGTATTGAGGATTGAAGATTGAGGATTGAGGACTGAGGATTGAGGATTGAGGATTGAGGATTGAAGATTGAGGATTGAGTATTGAGGATTGAAGATTGAGGATTGAGGGTTGAGGATTGGGGATTGACGATGAGTGCTGAGGGTTGAGGATTGAGGTTTGAGAACTGAGGACTGAGGATTGAGGATTGAGAATTGAGGATTGAGGATTGAGGATTGAAGATTGAGGATTGGGTATTGAGGATTGAAGAATGAGGATTGAGGATTGAGGATTGAGGATTGAGGAATGAAAATTGAGGGTTGAGGGTTGAGGATTGAGGATTGAAGAATGAGTATTGGCGATTGAAGGTTGAGGATTGAGGATTGAGTATTGAGGACTGAAGATTGACGATTGAGGATTGAGGATTGAGGATTGAAGATTGAGTATTGAGGATTGAAGATTGAGGATTGAGGATTGATCATTGAGGACTGAGGATTGAGGACTGAGGATTGAGGATTGAGAATTGAGAACTGATAATGAGGTCTGAGGGTTGAGGATTGATTATAGAGGATTGAGGATTGAGGATTGAGTATTGAAGATTGAGGATTGATGACTGAGTATTGAGGATTGAGGATTGAAAATTGATTATTAAGGATTGAAGATTGAGGTTTGAGGATTGAGGATTGAGAATTGAGGATTGAGGATTGAGTATTGAAGATTGAGGATTGATGATTGAGGATTGAGGATTGAGGATTGAAGATTGAATATTGATGATTGAATATTGAGGACTGAGGATTGAGGTTTGTGTATCGAGGACGAGGACTGAGGGTTGAATATTGATGTTTGAGGTCTGAGGGTTAAGGATTGAGGATTGAGAATTGAGGATTGAGGATTGAGGGTTGAAGATTGAGGATTGGGTATTGAGGATTGAAGAATGAGGATTGAGGATTGAGGATTGAGGATTGAGGATTGCAGATTGAGTATTGAGGATTGAAGATTGAGGGTTGAGGATTGAGGATTGAAGATTGTGGATTGAGGGTTGAGAATTGATGATTGAGGATTGAAGATTGAGTATTGAGGATTGAAGGTTAAGGACTGAGGATTGAGGATTGAGGATTGACGATGAGGGCTGAGGGTTGAGGATTGAGGTTTGAGGACTGAGGACTGAGGATTGAGGATTGAGAATTGGGGATTGAGGATTGAGGATTGAAGATTGAGGATTGGGTATTGAGGATTGAAGAATGAGGGTTGAGGACTGAGGATTGAGGATTGAGTATTGAAGATTGAGGATTGATTGATGATTGAGGATTGAGGATTGAAGATTGAATATTGATGATTGAATATTGAGGACTGAGGATTGAGGTTTGTGTATTGAGGACGAGGACTGAGGGTTGAATATTGATGTTTGAGGTCTGAGGGTTAAGGATTGAGGATTGAGAATTGAGGCTTGAGGTTTGAGGATTGAGTATTGAAGATTGAGGATTGATGACTGAGTATTGAGGATTGAGGATTGAAAATTGATTATTAAGGATTGAAGATTGAGGATTGAGGATTGAGGATTGAGAATTGAGGATTGAGGATTGAGTATTGAAGATTGAGGATTGATGATTGAGGATTGAGGATTGAAGATTGAATATTGATGATTGAATATTGAGGACTGAGGATTGAGGTTTGTGTATTGAGGACGAGGACTGAGGGTTGAATATTGATGTTTGAGGTCTGAGGGTTAAGGATTGAGGATTGAGAATTGAGGATTGAGGATTGAGGGTTGAAGATTGAGGATTGGGTATTGAGGATTGAAGAATGAGGATTGAGGATTGAGGATTGAGGATTGAGGATTGCAGATTGAGTATTGAGGATTGAAGATTGAGGATTGAGGATTGAGGATTGAAGATTGAGGATTGAGGGTTGAGAATTGATGATTGAGGATTGAAGATTGAGTATTGAGGATTGAAGGTTAAGGACTGAGGATTGAGGATTGAGGATTGACGATGAGGGCTGAGGGTTGAGGATTGAGGTTTGAGGACTGAGGACTGAGGATTGAGGATTGAGAATTGGGGATTGAGGATTGAGGATTGAAGATTGAGGATTGGGTATTGAGGATTGAAGAATGAGGGTTGAGGACTGAGGATTGAGGATTGAGAATTGGGGATTGAGGATTGAGGATTGAAGATTGAGGATTGGGTATTGAGGATTGAAGAATGAGGGTTGAGGACTGAGGATTGAGGATTGAGGATTGAGGATTGAAGATTGAGGATTGAGTATTGAGGATTGAAGATTGAGGATTGAGGATTGAGGATTGAGGATTGGGGATTGACGATGAGTGCTGAGGGTTGAGGATTGAGGTTTGAGAACTGAGGACAGGGGATTGAGGATTGAGAATTGAGGATTGAGGATTGAGGTTTGAAGATTGAGGATTGGGTATTGGGGATTGAAGAATGAGGATTGAGGATTGAGGATTGAGGATTGAGGAATGAAAATTGAGGGTTGAGGGTTGAGGATTGAGGATTGAAGAATGAGTATTGACGACTGAAGATTGAGGATTGAGGATTGAGTATTGAGGACTGAGTATTGACGATTGAGGATTGAGGATTGAGGATTGAAGATTGAGTATTGAGGATTGAAGATTGAGTATTGAGGATTGATCATTGAGGACTGAGGATTGAGGACTGAGGATTGAGGATTGAGAATTGAGAGTTGATAATGAGGTCTGAGGGTTGAGGATTGAGGATAGAGGATTGAGGTTTGAGGATTGAGTATTGAAGATTGAGGATTGATGACTGAGTATTGAGGATTGAGGATTGAAAATTGATTATTAAGGATTGAAGATTGAGGATTGATGATTGAGGATTGAGGATTGGGGATTGAGGATTGAGTATTGAGTATTGAAGATTGAGGATTGATGATTGAGGATTGAGGATTGAGGATTGAGGATTGAGGATTGAGGATTGAGGATTGAGGATTGAGGATTGAAGATTGAGGATTGGGGATTGAGGAGTGGCGATTGAGGATTGAGGATTGAGGATTGAGAGTTGACGATTGATGATTCAAGATTGAGTATTGAGGATTGTAGAATGAGGATTGAGGATTGAGGATTGAGGATTGAGGATTGAGGATTGAAGATTTAGTATTTAGGACTGAAGGTAGAGGATTGAGAATTGAGGATTGAGGATTGAGGATTGAAGATTGAGTATTGGGTATTGAGGATTCAAGATTGAGGATTGAGGATTGAGGATTGAGGATTGAGGATAGAGGATTGAGTATTGAGGATTGAAGACTGACGACTGAGTATTGAGAATTGAGGACTGAGGATTGAGGATTGAGGATTGAGGGTTGAGAATTGATGATTGAGGATTGAAGATTGAGGATTGAGGATTGAAGATTCAGGTTTGGGTACTGAGGATGGAAGAACGAGGATTGAGGATTGAGGATTGAGGATTGAGGATTGAAGATTGAGTATTGAGGATTGAAGATTGACGATTGAGGATTGAGGGTTGAGGATTGAGGATTGAACGTTGAGGACTGAGTGTTGATGGTTGAGTGATGAGTGTTGATGTTTGTGGATAGAGGTTTGAGGATTGCAGTTTGAGTATTGAGTATTGGAAGCTGTGAATTGAGGATATTCTATTGAGGATTGAGGATTGACAATTGATTGTTGAGGACTGAGGGCCGAAGATTGAGGACTCAGGATTGAGGATTCAGAATTGAGGTTTGAGGGCTGACGATTGTGGATTGAGGGTTGAGGATTGAAGATTCAGTATTGAGGATTGAAGATTGGGAACTGAGGATTGAGGATTGAACATTGAGGACTGAGTGTTGAGTGTTGAGTGATGAGAATTGATGTTTGTGGATAGAGGTTTGAAGATTGCAGATTGAGTATTGAGTATTGAAAACTTTGAATTGAGGATATTCTATTGAGGATTGAGGATTGACAACAGATTGTTGAGGACTGAGGTCTGAAGATTGAGGATTCAGGATTTTGGATTCAGAATTGAGGTTTGAGGACTAAGGATTGAGGATTGAAGATTGAGTATTGAGGATTGAGGATTGAGGATTGAAGATAGAGTATTGACGATTGAGGATGGGGGCTGACGGTTCAGGATTGAGGTTTGAGGACTGAGGACTGAGGATAGAGCATTGAGAAATGAGGATTGAGGATTGAGGATTGAAGATTGAGTATTGGGTATTGAGGATCGAAGAATGAGGATTGAGGATTGAGGTTTGAGGATTGAGGATTGAAGATTGAGTATTGAGGATTGAAGACTGACGATTGAGGATTGAGGATTGAGGACTGAGGATTGAGGATTGTGGATTGAAGATTGAGGATTGGGTATTGAGGATTGAAGAATGAGGATTGAGGATTCAGGATAGAGGATTGAGTGTTGAGGATTGAAGATTGAGTACTGAGGATAGAAGACTGACGATTGAGGATTGAGGATTGAGTGTTGAAGATTGAGGACTGATGATTGAGAAATGAAGATTGAGGATTGATGATTGAGGATTGAGGATTGAGGATTGAGGGTTGAAGATTGAATATTGAGGATTGAAGATTCAGGATTGAGTATTGAGGATTGAGGATTGAGGATTGAAGATTGAGGATTGGGCATTGAGGATTCAAGAATGAGGATTGAGGATTGAGGATTGAGGATTAAGGATTGCAGACTGAGGATTGAGGTTTGAGGAATGAGGATTGAGGTTTGAGGATTGAGGATTGAGGAGTGAGGATTGAGGATTGAGTATTGAAGATTGAGGATTGATGACTGAGTTTTGAGGATTGAGGATTGAAAATTGATTATTAAGGATTGAAGATTGAGGATTGAGGATTGAGGATTGAGAATTGAGAATTGAGGATGAGGACTGAGGGTTGTGGATTGAGGTTTGAGGAATGAGGATTGAGGATTGAGGATTGAGTATTGAGGATTGAGGATTGAGGATTGAGGATTGAGTATTGAAGATTGAGTATTGATGACTGAGGATTGATGATTGAGGAATGAGGATTGAGGATTGAGGATTGAGTATTGAAGATTGAGGATTGATGATTGAGGACTGAGGATTGAGGATTGGGGATAGAGGATTGAGGATTGAGGTTTGAGGACTGAGGACAGAGGATTGTGGATTGAGGATTCAGTATTGAGGATGAGGGCTGAGGGTTGAGGATTGAGGTTTGAGGACTGAGGACTGAGGATTGAGGATTGAGAATTGAGGATTGAGGATTGAGGATTGAAGATTGAGGATTGGGTATTGAGGATTGAAGAATGAGGATTGAGGATTGAGGATTGAGGATTGAGGAATGAAAATTGAGGGTTGAGGGTTGAGGATTGAGGATTGAAGAATGAGTATTGACGATTGAAGATTGAGGATTGAGGATTGAGTATTGAGGACTGAAGATTGACGATTGAGGATTGAGGATTGAGGATTGAATATTGAGTATTGAGGATTGAAGATTGAGGATTGAGGATTGATCATTGAGGACTGAGGATTGAGGACTGAGGATTGAGGATTGAGAATTGAGAACTGATAATGAGAACTGAGGATTGAAGATTGGGTATTGAGGATTGAGGATTGAACATTGAGGACTGAGTGTTGAGTGTTGAGTGATGAGAATTGATGTTTGTGGATAGAGGTTTGAAGATTGCAGATTGAGTATTGAGTACTGAAAACTTTGAATTGAGGATATTCTATTGAGGATTGAGGATTCACAACAGATTGTTGAGGCCTTGGGGCCGAAGATTGAGGATTCAGGATTGAGGATTCAGAATTGAGGTTTGAGGACAGAGGATTGAGGATTGAAGATTGGGTATTGAGGATTGAAGATTGAGGATCGAGAATTGAGGATTCAGTATTGAGGATGAGGGCTGAGGGTTGAGTATTGAGTTTTGAGGACTGAGGACTGAGGATTGAGGATTGAGAATTGAGGATTGAGGATTAAGGATTGAAGACTGAGGATTGGGTACTGAGGATTGGAGAATGAGAATCGAGGATTTAGGATTGAGGATTGAGTGTTGAGGTTTGAAGATTGAGCATTGAGGGTTGAAGACTGACGATTGAGTATTGAAGACTGACGAATGAGGATTGAGGACTGAGGATTGAGGATTGAGGATTGAGGATTGAGGATTGAAGATTGAGGATTGTGTATTGAGGATTGAAGATTGAGGATTGAGGACTGAGGATTGAGGATTGAGGATTGAGGATTGAAGATTGAGGATTGAGTATTGAGGATTGAAGATTGAGGATTGAGGATTGAGGATTGGGGATTGACGATGAGTGCTGAGGGTTGAGGATTGAGGTTTGAGAACTGAGGACTGAGGATTGAGGATTGAGAATTGAGGATTGAGGATTGAGGATTGAAGATTGAGGATTGGGTATTGAGGATTGAAGAATGAGGATTGAGGATAGAGGATTGAGGATTGAGGGTTGAGTATTGAAGATTGAGGATTGATGACTGAGTATTGAGGATTGAGGATTGAAAATTGATTATTAAGGATTGAAGATTGAGGATTGAGGATTGAGGATTGAGAATTGAGAATTGAGGATGAGGACTGAGGGTTGGGGATTGAGGTTTGAGGAATGAGAATTGAGGATTGAGGATTGAGTATTGAGGATTGAGGATTGAGGATTGAGGATTGAGTATTGAAGATTGAGTATTGATGACTGAGTATTGAGGATTGAGGATTGAGGATTGAGGATAGAGGATTGAAAATTGAGTATCGGGGACTCAAGAATGGGGATTGAGGATTGAGGATTGAGGATTGAGGATTGAAGATTCAGGTTTGGGTACTGAGGATTGAAGAATGAGGATTCAGGCTTGAGGATTCAGAATTGAGGTTTGAGGACTGAGGATTGAGGATTGAAGATTGAGTATTGAGGATTGAAGATTGAGGATTGAGAATTGGGTATTGAGGATTCAAGATTGAGGATTGAGGATTGAGGATTGAGGATTGAGGATAGAGGATTGAGTATTGAGGATTGAAGACTGACGACTGAGTATTGAGAATTGAGGACTGAGGATTGAGGATTGAGGATTGAGGGTTGAGAATTGATGATTGAGGATTGAAGATTGAGGATTGAGGATTGAAGATTCAGGTTTGGGTACTGAGGATGGAAGAACGAGGATTGAGGATTGAGGATTGAGGATTGAGGATTGAAGATTGAGTATTGAGGATTGAAGATTGACGATTGAGGATTGAGGGTTGAGGATTGAGGATTGAACGTTGAGGACTGAGTGTTGATGGTTGAGTGATGAGTGTTGATGTTTGTGGATAGAGGTTTGAGGATTGCAGTTTGAGTATTGAGTATTGGAAGCTGTGAATTGAGGATATTCTATTGAGGATTGAGGATTGACAATTGATTGTTGAGGACTGAGGGCCGAAGATTGAGGACTCAGGATTGAGGATTCAGAATTGAGGTTTGAGGGCTGACGATTGTGGATTGAGGGTTGAGGATTGAAGATTCAGTATTGAGGATTGAAGATTGGGAACTGAGGATTGAGGATTGAACATTGAGGACTGAGTGTTGAGTGTTGAGTGATGAGAATTGATGTTTGTGGATAGAGGTTTGAAGATTGCAGATTGAGTATTGAGTATTGAAAACTTTGAATTGAGGATATTCTATTGAGGATTGAGGATTGACAACAGATTGTTGAGGACTGAGGTCTGAAGATTGAGGATTCAGGATTTTGGATTCAGAATTGAGGTTTGAGGACTAAGGATTGAGGATTGAAGATTGAGTATTGAGGATTGAGGATTGAGGATTGAAGATAGAGTATTGACGATTGAGGATGGGGGCTGACGGTTCAGGATTGAGGTTTGAGGACTGAGGACTGAGGATAGAGCATTGAAAAATGAGGATTGAGGATTGAGGATTGAAGATTGAGTATTGGGTATTGAGGATCGAAGAATGAGGATTGAGGATTGAGGTTTGAGGATTGAGGATTGAAGATTGAGTATTGAGGATTGAAGACTGACGATTGAGGATTGAGGATTGAGGACTGAGGATTGAGGATTGTGGATTGAAGATTGAGGATTGGGTATTGAGGATTGAAGAATGAGGATTGAGGATTCAGGATAGAGGATTGAGTGATGAGGATTGAAGATTGAGTACTGAGGATAGAAGACTGACGATTGAGGATTGAGGATTGAGTGTTGAAGATTGAGGACTGATGATTGAGAAATGAAGATTGAGGATTGATGATTGAGGATTGAGGATTGAGGATTGAGGGTTGAAGATTGAATATTGAGGATTGAAGATTCAGGATTGAGAATTGAGGATTGAGGATTGAGGATTGAAGATTGAGGATTGGGCATTGAGGATTCAAGAATGAGGATTGAGGATTGAGGATTGAGGATTAAGGATTGCAGACTGAGGATTGAGGTTTGAGGAATGAGGATTGAGGTTTGAGGATTGAGGATTGAGGAGTGAGGATTGAGGATTGAGTATTGAAGATTGAGGATTGATGACTGAGTTTTGAGGATTGAGGATTGAAAATTGATTATTAAGGATTGAAGATTGAGGATTGAGGATTGAGGATTGAGAATTGAGAATTGAGGATGAGGACTGAGGCTTGTGGATTGAGGTTTGAGGAATGAGGATTGAGGATTGAGGATTGAGTATTGAGGATTGAGGATTGAGGATTGAGGATTGAGTATTGAAGATTGAGTATTGATGACTGAGGATTGATGATTGAGGAATGAGGATTGAGGATTGAGGATTGAGTATTGAAGATTGAGGATTGATGATTGAGGACTGAGGATTGAGGATTGGGGATAGAGGATTGAGGATTGAGGTTTGAGGACTGAGGACAGAGGATTGTGGATTGAGGATTCAGTATTGAGGATGAGGGCTGAGGGTTGAGGATTGAGGTTTGAGGACTGAGGACTGAGGATTGAGGATTGAGAATTGAGGATTGAGGATTGAGGATTGAAGATTGAGGATTGGGTATTGAGGATTGAAGAATGAGGATTGAGGATTGAGGATTGAGGATTGAGGAATGAAAATTGAGGGTTGAGGGTTGAGGATTGAGGATTGAAGAATGAGTATTGACGATTGAAGATTGAGGATTGAGGATTGAGTATTGAGGACTGAAGATTGACGATTGAGGATTGAGGATTGAGGATTGAATATTGAGTATTGAGGATTGAAGATTGAGGATTGAGGATTGATCATTGAGGACTGAGGATTGAGGACTGAGGATTGAGGATTGAGAATTGAGAACTGATAATGAGAACTGAGGATTGAAGATTGGGTATTGAGGATTGAGGATTGAACATTGAGGACTGAGTGTTGAGTGTTGAGTGATGAGAATTGATGTTTGTGGATAGAGGTTTGAAGATTGCAGATTGAGTATTGAGTACTGAAAACTTTGAATTGAGGATATTCTATTGAGGATTGAGGATTCACAACAGATTGTTGAGGCCTTGGGGCCGAAGATTGAGGATTCAGGATTGAGGATTCAGAATTGAGGTTTGAGGACAGAGGATTGAGGATTGAAGATTGGGTATTGAGGATTGAAGATTGAGGATCGAGAATTGAGGATTCAGTATTGAGGATGAGGGCTGAGGGTTGAGTATTGAGTTTTGAGGACTGAGGACTGAGGATTGAGGATTGAGAATTGAGGATTGAGGATTAAGGATTGAAGACTGAGGATTGGGTACTGAGGATTGGAGAATGAGAATCGAGGATTTAGGATTGAGGATTGAGTGTTGAGGTTTGAAGATTGAGCATTGAGGGTTGAAGACTGACGATTGAGTATTGAAGACTGACGAATGAGGATTGAGGACTGAGGATTGAGGATTGAGGATTGAGGATTGAGGATTGAAGATTGAGGATTGTGTATTGAGGATTGAAGATTGAGGATTGAGGACTGAGGATTGAGGATTGAGGATTGAGGATTGAAGATTGAGGATTGAGTATTGAGGATTGAAGATTGAGGATTGAGGATTGAGGATTGGGGATTGACGATGAGTGCTGAGGGTTGAGGATTGAGGTTTGAGAACTGAGGACTGAGGATTGAGGATTGAGAATTGAGGATTGAGGATTGAGGATTGAAGATTGAGGATTGGGTATTGAGGATTGAAGAATGAGGATTGAGGATAGAGGATTGAGGATTGAGGGTTGAGTATTGAAGATTGAGGATTGATGACTGAGTATTGAGGATTGAGGATTGAAAATTGATTATTAAGGATTGAAGATTGAGGATTGAGGATTGAGGATTGAGAATTGAGAATTGAGGATGAGGACTGAGGGTTGTGGATTGAGGTTTGAGGAATGAGAATTGAGGATTGAGGATTGAGTATTGAGGATTGAGGATTGAGGATTGAGGATTGAGTATTGAAGATTGAGTATTGATGACTGAGTATTGAGGATTGAGGATTGAGGATTGAGGATAGAGGATTGAAAATTGAGTATCGGGGACTCAAGAATGGGGATTGAGGATTGAGGATTGAGGATTGAGGATTGAAGATTCAGGTTTGGGTACTGAGGATTGAAGAATGAGGATTCAGGCTTGAGGATTCAGAATTGAGGTTTGAGGACTGAGGATTGAGGATTGAAGATTGAGTATTGAGGATTGAAGATTGAGGATTGAGAATTGAGTATTCAGTATTGAGGATGAGGGCTGAGGGTTGAGGATTGAGGTTTGAGGACTGAGGACTGAGGATTGAGGACTGAGAATTGAGGATTGAGGATTGAGGATTGAAGATTGAGGATTGGGTATTGAGGATTGAAGAATGAGGATTGAGGATTGAGGATTGAGGATTGAGGAATGAAAATTGAGGGTTGAGGGTTGAGTATTGAGGATTGAAGAATGAATATTGACGATTGAAGATTGAGGATTGAGGATTGAGTATTGAGGATTGAAGATTGAGGATTGAGGATTGATCATTGAGGACTGAGGATTGAGGACTGAGGATTGAGGATTGAGAATTGAGAACTGATAATGAGGACTGAGTGTTGAGGATTGAGGATAGAGGATTGAGGATTGAGGATTGAGTATTGAAGATTGAGGATTGATGACTGAGTATTGAGGATTGAGGATTGAAAATTGATTATTAAGGATTGAAGATTGAGGATTGAGGATTGAGGATTGAGAATTGAGAATTGAGGATGAGGACTGAGGGTTGTGGATTGAGGTTTGAGGAATGAGAATTGAGGATTGAGGATTGAGTGTTGAGGATTGAGGATTGAGGATTGAGGATTGAGTATTGAAGATTGAGTATTGATGACTGAGTATTGAGGATTGAGGATTGAGGATTGAGGATAGAGGATTGAAAATTGAGTATCGGGGACTCAAGAATGGGGATTGAGGATTGAGGATTGAGGATTGAGGATTGAAGATTCAGGTTTGGGTACTGAGGATTGAAGAATGAGGATTCAGGCTTGAGGATTCAGAATTGAGGTTTGAGGACTGAGGATTGAGGATTGAAGATTGAGTATTGAGGATTGAAGATTGAGGATTGAGAATTGAGGATTCAGTATTGAGGATGAGGGCTGAGGGTTGAGGATTGAGGTTTGAGGACTGAGGACTGAGGATTGAGGACTGAGAATTGAGGATTGAGGATTGAGGATTGAAGATTGAGGATTGGGTATTGAGGATTGAAGAATGAGGATTGAGGATTGAGGATTGAGGATTGAGGAATGAAAATTGAGGGTTGAGGGTTGAGTATTGAGGATTGAAGAATGAATATTGACGATTGAAGATTGAGGATTGAGGATTGAGTATTGAGGACTGAAGATTGACGATTGAGGATTGAGGATTGAGGATTGAAGATTGAGTATTGAGGATTGAAGATTGAGGGTTGAGGATTGATCATTGAGGACTGAGTGTTGAGGATTGAGGATAGAGGATTGAGGATTGAGGATTGAGTATTGAAGATTGAGGATTGATGACTGAGTATTGAGGATTGAGGATTGAAAATTGATTATTAAGGATTGAAGATTGAGGATTGAGGATTGAGGATTGAGAATTGAGAATTGAGGATGAGGACTGAGGGTTGTGGATTGAGGTTTGAGGAATGAGAATTGAGGATTGAGGATTGAGTGTTGAGGATTGAGGATTGAGGATTGAGGATTGAGTATTGAAGATTGAGTATTGATGACTGAGTATTGAGGATTGAGGATTGAGGATTGAGGATAGAGGATTGAAAATTGAGTATCGGGGACTCAAGAATGGGGATTGAGGATTGAGGATTGAGGATTGAGGATTGAAGATTCAGGTTTGGGTACTGAGGATTGAAGAATGAGGATTCAGGCTTGAGGATTCAGAATTGAGGTTTGAGGACTGAGGATTGAGGATTGAAGATTGAGTATTGAGGATTGAAGATTGAGGATTGAGAATTGAGGATTCAGTATTGAGGATGAGGGCTGAGGGTTGAGGATTGAGGTTTGAGGACTGAGGACTGAGGATTGAGGACTGAGAATTGAGGATTGAGGATTGAGGATTGAAGATTGAGGATTGGGTATTGAGGATTGAAGAATGAGGATTGAGGATTGAGGATTGAGGATTGAGGAATGAAAATTGAGGGTTGAGGGTTGAGTATTGAGGATTGAAGAATGAATATTGACGATTGAAGATTGAGGATTGAGGATTGAGTATTGAGGACTGAAGATTGACGATTGAGGATTGAGGATTGAGGATTGAAGATTGAGTATTGAGGATTGAAGATTGAGGGTTGAGGATTGATCATTGAGGACTGAGGATTAAGGACTGAGGATTGAGGATTGAGAATTGAGAACTGATAATGAGGACTGAGGGTTGAGGATTGAGGATAGAGGATTGAGGATTGAGGATTGAGTATTGAAGATTGAGGATTGATGACTGAGTATTGAGGATTGAGGATTGAAAATTGATTATTAAGGATTGAAGATTGAGGATTGAGGATTGAGGATTGAGAATTGAGAACTGAGGATGAGGACTGAGGGTTGTGGATTGAGGTTTGAGGAATGAGGATTGAGGGTTGAGGATTGAGTATTGAAGATTGAGTATTGATGACTGAGGATTGAGGATTGAGGATTGAGGATTGTGGATTGAGTATTCAGGATTGAAAATTGAGTATCGGGGACTCAAGAATAAGGATTGAGGATTGTGGATTGAGGACGGAGCATGAGGGCTGAGGGTTGAGGATTGAGGTTTGAGTATTGAATCCTGGGAATTCAGGATATTCTATTGAGTGTTGAGAACTGAGGATTGATGGTTGAGTATTGAGGATTGAAGATTGAGGATTGAGGAATGAGTATTGAAGGTTTAGGATTGATGATTGAGGATTGAGGATTGGGGATTGAGGATTGAGTATTGAGTATTGAAGATTGAGGATTGATGATTGAGGATTGAGGATTGAGGATTGAGGATTGAGGATTGAGGATTGAGGATTGAGGATTGAAGATTGAGGATTGGGGATTGAGGAGTGACGATTGAGGATTGAGGATTGAGGATTGAGAGTTGACGATTGATGATTCAAGATTGAGTATTGAGGATTGTAGAATGAGGATTGAGGATTGAGGATTGAGGATTGAGGATTGAGGATTGAAGATTTAGTATTTAGGATTGAAGATAGAGGATTGAGAATTGAGGATTGAGGATTGAGGATTGAAGATTGAGGATTGGGTAGTGAGGATTGAAGAATGGGGAATGAGGATTGAGGATTGAGGATTGAGTGTTGAGGATTGAAGATTGAGTATTGAGGATGGAAGACGGACGATTGAGGATTGAGGATTGAGGATTGAGGATCGAGGTTTGAGGATTGAAGATTTAGTATTGAGGACTGAATGTAGAGTATTGAGAATTGAGGATTGAGGATTGAGGATTGAAGATTGTGTATTGGGTATTGAGGATTCAAGAATGAGGATTGAGGATTGAGGATTGAGGATTGAGGATAGAAGATTGAGTATTGAGGATTGAAGGTCAAGGATTGAGGATTGAGGATTGAGGATTGACGATGAGGGCTGAGGGTTGAGGATTGAGGTTTGAGGACTGAGGACTGAGGATTGAGGATTGGGAATTGGGGATTGAGGATTGAGGATTGAAGATTGAGGATTGGGTATTGAAGATTGAAGAATGAGGGTTGAGGATTGAGGATTGAGGATTGAGGATTGAGGATTGAAGATTCAGGTTTGGGTACTGAGGATTGAAGAATGAGAATTGAGGATTGAGGATTGAGGATTTGGGATTGAAGATTGAGTATTGAGGATTGAAGATTGACGATTGAGGATTGGGGATTGAGGATTGAGGATTGAGGATTGAACGTTGAGGACTGAGTGTTGAGGGTTGAGTGATGAGTATTGATGTTTGTGGATAGAGGTTTGAAGATTGCAGTTTGAGTATTGAGTATTGAAAGGTGTGAATTGAGGTTATTCTATTGAGGATTGAGGATTGACAATTGATTGTTGAGGACTGAGGGCCGAAGATTGAGGACTCAGGATTGAGGATTCAGAATTGAGGTTTGAGGGCTGACGATTGTGGATTGAGGATTGAGGATTGAAGATTCAGTATTGAGGATTGAAGATTGGGAATTGAGGATTGAGGATTGAACATTGAGGACTGAGTGTTGAGTGTTGAGTGATGAGAATTGATGCTTGTGGATAGAGGTTTGAAGATTGCAGATTGAGTATTGAGTATTGAAAACTTTGAATTGAGGATATTCTATTGAGGATTGAGGATTGACAACAGATTGTTGAGGACTGAGGTCTGAAGATTGAGGATTCAGGATTTTGGATTCAGAATTGAGGTTTGAGGACTAAGTATTGAGGATTGAAGATTGAGTATTGAGGGTTGAGCATTGAGGATTGAAGATTGAGTATTGAGGATTGAGGATGGGGGCTGACGGTTCAGGATTGAGGTTTGAGGACTGAGGACTGAGGATAGAGCATTGAGAAATGAGGATTAAGGATTGAGGATTGAGAATTGAGGATTGAGGATTGAGGATTGAAGATTGAGGATTGGGTATTGAGGATTGAAGAATGAGGATTGAGGATTGAGGATTGAGGATTGAGGAATGAAAATTGAGGGTCGAGGGTTGAGGATTGAGGATTGAAGAATGAGTATTGACGATTGAAGATTGAGGATTGAGGATTGAGTATTGAGGACTGAAGATTGACGATTGAGGATTGAGGATTGAGGATTGAAGATTGAGTATTGAGGATTGAAGATTGAGTATTGAGGATTGATCATTGAGGACTGAGGATTGAGGACTGAGGATTGAGGATTGAGAATTGAGAACTGATAATGCGGATTGAGTGTTGAGGATTGAGGGTAGAGGATTGAGGATTCAGGATTGAGTATTGAAGATTGAGGATTGATGACTGAGTATTGAGGATTGAGGATTGAAAATTGATTATTAAGGATTGAAGATTGAGGATTGAGGATTGAGGATTGAGAATTGAGAATTGAGGATGAGGACTGAGGGTTGTGGATTGAGGATTGAGGATTGAGTATTCAAGATTGAGGATTGATGATTGAGGACTGAGGATTGAGGATTGGGGATTGAGGATTGAGGATTGAGGTTTGAGGACTGAGGACTGAGGATTGTAGACTGAGGATTGAGGATTGAAGATTCAGTATTGAGGATTGAAGATTGGGTATTGAGGATTGAGGATTGAACATTGAGGACTGAGTGTTGAGTGTTGAGTGATGAGAATTGATGTTTGTGGATAGAGGTTTGAAGATTGCAGATTGAGTATTGAGTACTGAAAACTTTGAATTGAGGATATTCTATTGAGGGTTGAGGATTCACAACAGATTGTTGAGGCCTTGGGGCCGAAGATTGAGGATTCAGGATTGAGGATTCAGAATTGAGGTTTGAGGACAGAGGATTGAGGATTGAAGATTGGGTATTGAGGATTGAAGATTGAGGATCGAGAATTGAGGATTCAGTATTGAGGATGAGGGCTGACGGTTGAGTATTGAGTTTTGAGGACTGGGGACTGAGGATTGAGGATTGAGAATTGAGGATTGAGGATTAAGGATTGAAGACTGAGGATTGGGTATTGAGGATTGGAGAATGAGAATCGAGGATTTAGGATTGATGATTGAGTGTTGAGGTTTGAAGATTGAGCATTGAGGGTTGAAGACTGACGATTGAGTATTGAGGATTGACGATTGAGGATTGAGGATTGAGGATTGAAGATTGAGTATTGAGGATTGAAGATTGAGGATTGAGGATTGAGGATTGGGGATTGAGGATTGAAGATTGAGGATTGGGGATTGAAGACTGAGGATTGAGGATTGAGTATGAGGCCTGAGGGTTGAGGATTGAGGTTTGAGGATTGAAGATTGAGGATTGGGTATAGGGGATTGAAGAATGAGGACTGAGTATCGTGGATTGAGGATTGAGGATTGAAGAGTGAGTATTGAGGATTGAAGACTGACGAATGAGGATTGAGGACTGAGGAATGAGGATTGAGGATTGAGGATTGAAGATTGAGGATTGTGTATTGAGGATTGAAGATTGAGGATTGAGGACTGAGGATTGAGGATTGAGGATTGAGGATTGAAGATTGAGGATTGAGTATTGAGGATTGAAGATTGAGTATT
This sequence comes from Calliopsis andreniformis, assembly GCF_051401765.1. Taxonomy (NCBI): domain Eukaryota; kingdom Metazoa; phylum Arthropoda; class Insecta; order Hymenoptera; family Andrenidae; genus Calliopsis; species Calliopsis andreniformis. The sequence goes on along the minus strand of NW_027480466.1, from coordinate 1,366,163 downwards.
GAGGATTGAAGATTGAGGATTGAGGATTGATCATTGAGGACTGAGGATTGAGGACTGAGGATTGAGGATTGAGAATTGAGAACTGATAATGAGGTCTGAGGGTTGAGGATTGATTATAGAGGATTGAGGATTGAGGATTGAGTATTGAAGATTGAGGATTGATGACTGAGTATTGAGGATTGAGGATTGAAAATTGATTATTAAGGATTGAAGATTGAGGTTTGAGGATTGAGGATTGAGAATTGAGGATTGAGGATTGAGTATTGAAGATTGAGGATTGATGATTGAGGATTGAGGATTGAGGATTGAAGATTGAATATTGATGATTGAATATTGAGGACTGAGGATTGAGGTTTGTGTATCGAGGACGAGGACTGAGGGTTGAATATTGATGTTTGAGGTCTGAGGGTTAAGGATTGAGGATTGAGAATTGAGGATTGAGGATTGAGGGTTGAAGATTGAGGATTGGGTATTGAGGATTGAAGAATGAGGATTGAGGATTGAGGATTGAGGATTGAGGATTGCAGATTGAGTATTGAGGATTGAAGATTGAGGATTGAGGATTGAGGATTGAAGATTGAGGATTGAGGGTTGAGAATTGATGATTGAGGATTGAAGATTGAGTATTGAGGATTGAAGGTTAAGGACTGAGGATTGAGGATTGAGGATTGACGACGAGGGCTGAGGGTTGAGGATTGAGGTTTGAGGACTGAGGACTGAGGATTGAGGATTGAGAATTGGGGATTGAGGATTGAGGATTGAAGATTGAGGATTGGGTATTGAGGATTGAAGAATGAGGGTTGAGGACTGAGGATTGAGGATTGAGTATTGAAGATTGAGGATTGATTGATGATTGAGGATTGAGGATTGAAGATTGAATATTGATGATTGAATATTGAGGACTGAGGATTGAGGTTTGTGTATTGAGGACGAGGACTGAGGGTTGAATATTGATGTTTGAGGTCTGAGGGTTAAGGATTGAGGATTGAGAATTGAGGATTGAGGTTTGAGGATTGAGTATTGAAGATTGAGGATTGATGACTGAGTATTGAGGATTGAGGATTGAAAATTGATTATTAAGGATTGAAGATTGAGGATTGAGGATTGAGGATTGAGAATTGAGGATTGAGGATTGAGTATTGAAGATTGAGGATTGATGATTGAGGATTGAGGATTGAAGATTGAATATTGATGATTGAATATTGAGGACTGAGGATTGAGGTTTGTGTATTGAGGACGAGGACTGAGGGTTGAATATTGATGTTTGAGGTCTGAGGGTTAAGGATTGAGGATTGAGAATTGAGGATTGAGGATTGAGGGTTGAAGATTGAGGATTGGGTATTGAGGATTGAAGAATGAGGATTGAGGATTGAGGATTGAGGATTGAGGATTGCAGATTGAGTAATGAGGATTGAAGATTGAGGATTGAGGATTGAGGATTGAAGATTGAGGATTGAGGGTTGAGAATTGATGATTGAGGATTGAAGATTGAGTATTGAGGATTGAAGGTTAAGGACTGAGGATTGAGGATTGAGGATTGACGATGAGGGCTGAGGGTTGAGGATTGAGGTTTGAGGACTGAGGACTGAGGATTGAGGATTGAGAATTGGGGATTGAGGATTGAGGATTGAAGATTGAGGATTGGGTATTGAGGATTGAAGAATGAGGGTTGAGGACTGAGGATTGAGGATTGAGAATTGGGGATTGAGGATTGAGGATTGAAGATTGAGGATTGGGTATTGAGGATTGAAGAATGAGGGTTGAGGACTGAGGATTGAGGATTGAGGATTGAGGATTGAAGATTGAGGATTGAGTATTGAGGATTGAAGATTGAGGATTGAGGATTGAGGATTGAGGATTGGGGATTGACGATGAGTGCTGAGGGTTGAGGATTGAGGTTTGAGAACTGAGGACAGGGGATTGAGGATTGAGAATTGAGGATTGAGGATTGAGGTTTGAAGATTGAGGATTGGGTATTGGGGATTGAAGAATGAGGATTGAGGATTGAGGATTGAGGATTGAGGAATGAAAATTGAGGGTTGAGGGTTGAGGATTGAGGATTGAAGAATGAGTATTGACGACTGAAGATTGAGGATTGAGGATTGAGTATTGAGGACTGAGTATTGACGATTGAGGATTGAGGATTGAGGATTGAAGATTGAGTATTGAGGATTGAAGATTGAGTATTGAGGATTGATCATTGAGGACTGAGGATTGAGGACTGAGGATTGAGGATTGAGAATTGAGAGTTGATAATGAGGTCTGAGGGTTGAGGATTGAGGATAGAGGATTGAGGTTTGAGGATTGAGTATTGAAGATTGAGGATTGATGACTGAGTATTGAGGATTGAGGATTGAAAATTGATTATTAAGGATTGAAGATTGAGGATTGAGGATTGAGGATTGAGAATTGAGGATTGAGGATTGAGTATTGAAGATTGAGGATTGATTGATGATTGAGGATTGAGGATTGAAGATTGAATATTGATGATTGAATATTGAGGACTGAGGATTGAGGTTTGTGTATTGAGGACGAGGACTGAGGGTTGAATATTGATGTTTGAGGTCTGAGGGTTAAGGATTGAGGATTGAGAATTGAGGATTGAGGTTTGAGGATTGAGTATTGAAGATAGAGGATTGATGACTGAGTATTGAGGATTGAGGATTGAAAACTGATTATTAAGGATTGAAGATTGAGGATTGAGGATTGAGGATTGAGAATTGAGGATTGAGGATTGAGTATTGAAGATTGAGGATTGATGATTGAGGATTGAGGATTGAAGATTGAATATTGATGACAGAATATTGAGGACTGAGGATTGAGGTTTGTGTATTGAGGAATGAGGACTGAGGGTTGAATATTGATGATTGAGGTCTGAGGGTTAAGGATTGAGGATTGAGAATTGAGGATTGAGGATTGAGGATTGAAGATTGAGGATTGGGTATTGAGGATTGAAGAATGAGGGTTGAGGATTGAGGATTGAGGATTGAGGATTGAGGATTGAAGATTCAGGTTTGGGTACTGAGGATTGAAGAATGAGGATTGAGCATTGAGGATTGAGGATTGAGTATTGAAGATTGAGTATTGAGGATTGAAGATTGACGATTGAGGATTGGGGATTGAGGATTGAGGATTGAACGTTGAGGACTGAGTGTTGAGGGTTGAGTGATGAGAATTGATGTTTGTGGGTAGAGGTTTGAAGATTGCAGTTTGAGTATTGAGTATTGAAAGCTGTGAATTGAGGATATTCTATTGAGGATTGAGGATTGACAATTGATTGTTGAGGACTGAGGGCCGAAGATTGAGTACTCAGGATTGAGGATTCAGAATTGAGGTTTGAGGACTGAGGATTGTGGATTGAGGATTGAGGATTGAAGATTCAGTATTGAGGATTGAAGATAGGGAATTGAGGATTGAGGATTGAACATTGAGGACTGAGTGTTGAGTGTTGAGTGATGAGAATTGATGTTTGTGGATAGAGGTTTGAAGATTGCAGATTGAGTATTGAGTATCGAAAACTTTGAATTGAGGATATTCTATTGAGGATTGAGGATTGACAACAGATTGTTGAGGACTGAGGGCCGAAGATTCAGGATTCAGGATTGAGGATTCAGAATTGAGGTTTGAGGACTGAGGATTGAGGATTGAAGATTGAGTACTGAGGATTGAAGATTGAGGATTGAGAATTGAGGATTCAGTATTGAGGATGAGGGCTGAGGATTGAAGATTGAGGATTGGGTATTGAGGATTGGAGAAAGAGAATTGAGGATTGAGGATTGAGGATTGTGTGTTGAGGTTTGAAGATTGAGTATTGAGGGTTGAAGACTGTCGATTGAGGATTGAGGATTGATGATTGAGGATTGAGGATTGAGGATTGAAGATTGAGTATTGAGGATTCAAAATTGAGGATTGAGGATTGAGGATTGGGGATTGAGGATTGAGGATTGAGGATTGAGGATTGAAGACTGAGGATTGAGGATTGAGGGTGAGGGCTGAGGGTTGAGGATTGAGGTTTGAGGATTGGGGATTGACGATGAGTGCTGAGGGTTGAGGATTGAGGTTTGAGGACTGAGGACTGAGGATTGAGGATTGAGAATTGAGGATAGAGGATTGAGGATTGAAGATGGAGGATTGGGTATTGAGGATTGAAGAATGAGTATTGGGGATTGAGGATTGAGGATTGTGGAATGAAAATTGAGGGTTGAGGGTTGAGGATTGAGGATTGAAGAATGAGTATTGACGATTGAAGATTGAGGATTGAGGATTGAGTATTGAGGACTGAAGATTGACGATTGAGGATTGAGTATTGAGGATTGAAGATTGAGTATTGAGGATTGAAGATTGAGGATTGAGGATTGATCATTGAGGACTGAGGATTGAGGACTGAGGATTGAGGATTGAGAATTGAGGATTGAAGATTGAGGATTGAAGATTGAGGATTGGGTATTGAGGATTGAAGAATGAGGATTGAGGATTGAGGTTTGAGTATTGAGGATTGAGGATTGAGGATTGAGGATTGAGGATTGAGGATTGAGGATTGAGGATTGAGTATTGAAGAATGAGGATTGATGATTGAGGATTGAGGATTGAGGATTGAAGATTGAATATTGATGATTGAATATTGAGGACTGAGGATTGAGTGTTGTTTATTGAGGACGAGGACTGAGGGTTGAATATTGATGTTTGAGGTCTGAGGGTTAAGGATTGAGGATTGAGGATTGTGGATTGAAGATTGAGAATTGAAGATTGAGTATTGAGGACTGAAGGCTGACGATTGAGGATTGAGGATTGAGGACTGAGGATTGAGGATTGAGGATTCAAGATTGAGGATTGGGTATTGAGGATTGAAGAATGAGGATTGAGGATTGAGGATAGAGGATTGAGTGTTGAGGATTGAAGATTGAGTATTGAGGATAGAAGACTGACGATTGAGGATTGAGGATTGAGTGTTGAAGATTGAGGATTGATGATTGAGGAATGAGGATTGAGGATTGAGGATTGAGGATTGAGGATTGAGTATTGAAGATTGAGGATTGATGATTGTGGACTGAGGATTGAGTGTTGAGTGATGAGAATTGATGTTTGTGGATAGAGGTTTGAAGATTGCAGATTGAGTATTGACAATTGAAAACCTTGAATTGAGGATATTCTATTGAGGATTGAGGATTGACAACAGATTGTTGAGAACTGAGGTCTGAAGATTGACGATTCAGGATTGAGGATTCAGAATTGAGGTTTGAGGACTAAGGATTGAGGATTGAAGATTGAGTAGTAAGGATTGAGGATTGAGGATTGAAGATTGGGGATTGAGGATTGAAAATTGATTATTAAGGATTGAAGATTGAGGATTGAGGATTGAGGATTGAGAATTGAGAATTGAGGATGAGGACTGAGGGTTGTGGATTGAGGTTTGAGGAATGAGGATTGAGGATTGAGGATTGAGGATTGAGGATTGAGGATTGAGGATTGAGTATTGAAGATTGAGTATTGATGACTGAGGATTGAGTATTGAGGATTGAAGACTTACGATTGAGGATTGAGGATTGAGGATTGATCATTGAGGACTGAGGATTGAGGACTGAGGATTGAGGATTGAGAATTGAGAACTGATAATGAGGACTGAGGGTTGAGGATTGAGAATTGAGAACTGATAATGAGGACTGAGGGTTGAGGATTGAGGATAGAGGATTGAGGATTGAGGATTGAGTATTGAAGATTGAGGATTGATGACTGAGTATTGAGGATTGAGGATTGAAAATTGATTATTAAGGATTGAAGATTGAGGATTGAGGATTGAGGATTGAGAATTGAGAATTGAGGATGAGGACTGAGGGTTGTGGATTGAGGTTTGAGGAATGAGGATTGAGGATTGAGGATTGAGGATTGAGGATTGAGGATTGAGGATTGAGTATTGAAGATTGAGTATTGATGACTGAGGATTGAGGATTGAGGATTGAGGATTGAGGATTGAGGATTGAAAATTGAGTATCGGGGACTCAAGATTGAGGATTGAGGATTGAGGATTGAGGGCGGAGGATGAGGGCTGTGGGTTGAGCATTGAGGTTTGAGTATTGAACCCTGAGAATTCAGGATATTCTATTGAGTGTTGAGAACTGAGGATTGATGGTTGAGTATTGAGGATTGAAGATTGAGGATTGAGGAATGAGTATTGAAGGTTGAGGATTGATGATTGTGGATTGAGGATTGGGGATTGAGGATTGAGTATTGAGTATTGAAGATTGAGGATTGATGATTGAGGATTGAGTATTGAGGATTGAGGATTGAGGATTGAGGATTGAGGATTGAGGATTGAACATTGAGGATTGGGGTCTGAGGAGTGACGATAGAGGATTGAGGATTGACGATTGAGAGTTGAGGATTGACGATTCAAGATTGAGTATTGAGGACTGTAGAATGAGGATTGAGGATTGAGGTTTGAGGATTGAGGATTGAGGATTGAAGATTTAGTATTGAGGATTGAAGATAGAGGATTGAGAATTGAGGATTGATGATTGAGGATTGAAGATTGAGGATTGAGTGTTGAGGATTGAAGATTGAGTATTGAGGATAGAAGACTGACGATTGAGGATTGAGGATTGAGTATTGAAGATTAAGGATTGATGATCGAGGAATGAGGATTGAGGATTGAGGATTGAAGAGTGAGTATTGAGGATTGAAGACTGACGAATGAGGATTGAGGACTGAGGATTGAGGATTGAGGATTGAGGATTGAAGATTGAGGATTGTGTATTGAGGATTGAAGATTGAGGATTGAGGACTGAGGATTGAGGTTTGAGGATTGAGGATTGAAGATTGAGGATAGAGTATTGAGGATTGAAGATTGAGGATTGAGGATTGAGGATTGGGGATTGACGATGAGTGCTGAGGGTTGAGGATTGAGGTTTGAGAACTGAGGACTGAGGATTGAGGATTGAGAATTGAGGATTGAGGATTGAGGATTGAAGATTGAGGATTGGGTATTGAGGATTGAAGAATGAGGATTGAGGATTGAGGATTGAGGATTGAGGAATGAAAATTGAGGGTTGAGGGTTGAGGATTGAGGATTGAAGAATGAGTAATGGCGATTGAAGGTTGAGGATTGAGGATTGAGTATTGAGGACTGAAGATTGACGATTGAGGATTGAGGATTGAGGATTGAAGATTGAGTATTGAGGATTGAAGATTGAGGATTGAGGATTGATCATTGAGGACTGAGGATTGAGGACTGAGGATTGAGGATTGAGAATTGAGAACTGATAATGAGGTCTGAGGGTTGAGGATTTATTATAGAGGATTGAGGATTGAGGATTGAGTATTGAAGATTGAGGATTGATGACTGAGTATTGAGGATTGAGGATTGAAAATTGATTATTAAGGATTGAAGATTGAGGTTTGAGGATTGAGGATTGAGAATTGAGGATTGAGGATTGAGTATTGAAGATTGAGGATTGATGATTGAGGATTGAGGATTGAGGATTGAAGATTGAATATTGATGATTGAATATTGAGGACTGAGGATTGAGGTTTGTGTATTGAGGACGAGGACTGAGGGTTGAATATTCATGTTTGAGGTCTGAGGGTTAAGGATTGAGGATTGAGAATTGAGGATTGAGGATTGAGGGTTGAAGATTGAGGATTGGGTATTGAGGATTGAAGAATGAGGATTGAGGATTGAGGATTGAGGATTGAGGATTGCAGATTGAGTATTGAGGATTGAAGATTGAGGATTGAGGATTGAGGATTGAAGATTGAGGATTGAGGGTTGAGAATTGATGATTGAGGATTGAAGATTGAGTATTGAGGATTGAAGGTTAAGGATTGAGGATTGAGGATTGAGGATTGACGATGAGGGCTGAGGGTTGAGGATTGAGGTTTGAGGACTGAGGACTGAGGATTGAGGAGTGAGAATTGGGGATTGAGGATTGAGGATTGAAGATTGAGGATTGGGTATTGAGGATTGAAGAATGAGGGTTGAGGACTGAGGATTGAGGATTGAGAATTGGGGATTGAGGATTGAGGATTGAAGATTGAGGATTGGGTATTGAGGATTGAAGAATGAGGGTTGAGGACTGAGGATTGAGGATTGAGGATTGAGGATTGAAGATTGAGGATTGAGTATTGAGGATTGAAGATTGAGGATTGAGGATTGAGGATTGAGGATTGGGGATTGACGATGAGTGCTGAGGGTTGAGCGTTGAGGTTTGAGAACTGAGGACAGAGGATTGAGGATTGAGAATTGAGGATTGAGGATTGAGGTTTGAAGATTGAGGATTGGGTATTGCGGATTGAATAATGAGGATTGAGGATTGAGGATTGAGGATTGAGGAATGAAAATTGAGGGTTGAGGGTTGAGGATTGAGGATTGAAGAATGAGTATTGACGATTGAAGATTGAGGATTGAGGATTGAGTATTGAGGACTGAGTATTGACGATTGAGGATTGAGGATTGAGGATTGAAGATTGAGTATTGAGGATTGAAGATTGAGTATTGAGGATTGATCATTGAGGACTGAGGATTGAGGACTGAGGATTGAGGATTGAGAATTGAGAGTTGATAATGAGGTCTGAGGGTTGAGGATTGAGGATAGAGGATTGAGGTTTGAGGATTGAGTATTGAAGATTGAGGATTGATGACTGAGTATTGAGGATTGAGGATTGAAAATTGGTTATTAAGGATTGAAGATTGAGGATTGAGGATTGAGGATTGAGAATTGAGGATTGAGGATTGAGTATTGAAGATTGAGGATTGATGATTGAGGATTGAGGATTGAAGATTGAATATTGATGATTGAATATTGAGGACTGAGGATTGAGGTTTGTGTATTGAGGACGAGGACTGAGGGTTGAATATTGATGATTGAGGTCTGAGGGTTAAGGATTGAGGATTGAGAATTGAGGATTGAGGTTTGAGGATTGAGTATTGAAGATTGAGGATTGATGACTGAGTATTGAGGATTGAGGATTGAAAATTGATTATTAAGGATTGAAGATTGAGGATTGAGGATTGAGGATTGAGAATTGAGGATTGAGGATTGAGTATTGAAGATTGAGGATTGATGATTGAGGATTGAGGATTGAAGATTGAATATTGATGATAGAATATTGAGGACTGAGGATTGAGGTTTGTGTATTGAGGAATGAGGACTGAGGGTTGAATATTGAAGATTGAGGTCTGAGGGTTAAGGATTGAGGATTGAGAATTGAGGATTGAGGATTGAGGATTGAAGATTGAGGATTGGGTATTGAGGATTGAAGAATGAGGGTTGAGGATTGAGGATTGAGGATTGAGGATTGAGGATTGAAGATTCAGGTTTGGGTACTGAGGATTGAAGAATGAGGATTGAGCATTGAGGATTGAGGTTTGAGTATTGAAGATTGAGTATTGAGGATTGAAGATTGACGATTGAGGATTGGGGATTGATGATTGAGGATTGAACGTTGAGGACTGAGTGTTGAGGGTTGAGTGATGAGAATTGATGTTTGTGGGTAGAGGTTTGAAGATTGCAGTTTGAGTATTGAGTATTGAAAGCTGTGAATTGAGGATATTCTATTGAGGATTGAGGATTGACAATTGATTGTTGAGGACTGAGGGCCGAAGATTGAGTACTCAGGATTGAGGATTCAGAATTGAGGTTTGAGGACTGAGGATTGTGGATTGAGGATTGAGGATTGAAGATTCAGTATTGAGGATTGAAGATTGGGAATTGAGGATTGAGGATTGAACATTGAGGACTGAGTGTTGAGTGTTGAGTGATGAGAATTGATGTTTGTGGATAGAGGTTTGAAGATTGCAGATTGAGTATTGAGTATTGAAAACTTTGAATTGAGGATATTCTATTGAGGATTGAGGATTGACAACAGATTGTTGAGGACTGAGGGCCGAAGATTCAGGATTCAGGATTGAGGATTCAGAATTGAGGTTTGAGGACTGAGGATTGAGGATTGAAGATTGAGTACTGAGGATTGAAGATTGAGGATTGAGAATTGAGGATTCAGTATTGAGGATGAGGGCTGAGGGTTGAGGATTGAGGTTTGAGGACTGAGGACTGAGGATTGAGGATTGAGAATTGCGGATTGAGGATTGAGGATTGAAGATTGAGGATTGGGTATTGAGGATTGGAGAATGAGAATTGAGGATTGAGGATTGAGGATTGTGTGTTGAGGTTTGAAGATTGAGTATTGAGGGTTGAAGACTGTCGATTGAGGATTGAGGATTGATGATTGAGGATTGAGGATTGAGGATTGAAGATTGAGTATTGAGGATTCAAAATTGAGGATTGAGGATTGAGGATTGGGGATTGAGGATTGAGGATTGAGGATTGAGGATTGAAGACTGAGGATTGAGGATTGAGGATGAGGGCTGAGGGTTGAGGATTGAGGTTTGAGGATTGGGGATTGACGATGAGTGCTGAGGGTTGAGGATTGAGGTTTGAGGACTGAGGACTGAGGATTGAGGATTGAGAATTGAGGATAGAGGATTGAGGATTGAAGATGGAGGATTGGGTATTGAGGATTGAAGAATGAGTATTGGGGATTGAGGATTGAGGATTGAGGAATGAAAATTGAGGGTTGAGGGTTGAGGATTGAGGATTGAAGAATGAGTATTGGCGATTGAAGATTGAGGATTGAGGATTGAGTATTGAGGACTGAAGATTGACGATTGAGGATTGAGTATTGAGGATTGAAGATTGAGTATTGAGGATTGAAGATTGAGGATTGAGGATTGATCATTGAGGACTGAGGATTGAGGACTGAGGATTGAGGATTGAGAATTGAGAACTGATAATGAGGACTGAGGGTTGAGGATTGAGGATAGAGGATTGAGGATTGAGGATTGAGTATTGAAGATTGAGGATTGATGACTGAGTATTGAGGATTGAGGATTGAAAGTTGATTATTAAGGATTGAAGATTGAGGATTGAGGATTGAGGTTTGAGAATTGAGAATTGAGGATGAGGACTGAGGGTTGTGGATTGAGGTTTGAGGAATGAGGATTGAGGATTGAGGATTGAGGATTGAGGATTGAGGATTGAGGATTGAGTATTGAAGATTGAGTATTGATGACTGAGGATTGAGGATTGAGGATTGAGGATTGAGGATTGAGGATTGAAAATTGAGTATCGGGGACTCAAGATTGAGGATTGAGGATTAAGGATTGAGGGCGGAGGATGAGGGCAGAGGGTTGAGCATTGAGGTTTGAGTATTGAACCCTGAGAATTCAGGATATTCTATTGAGTGTTGAGAACTGAGGATTGATGGTTGAGTATTGAGGATTGAAGATTGAGGATTGAGGAATGAGTATTGAAGGTTGAGGATTGATGATTGTGGATTGAGGATTGGGGATTGAGGATTGAGTATTGAGTATTGAAGATTGAGGATTGATGATTGAGGATTGAGTATTGAGGATTGAGGATTGAGGATTGAGGATTGAGGATTGAGGATTGAACACTGAGGATTGGGGTCTGAGGAGTGACGATAGAGGATTGAGGATTGAGGATTGAGAGTTGAGGATTGACGATTCAAGATTGAGTATTGAGGATTGTAGAATGAGGATTGAGGATTGAGGTTTGAGGATTGAGGATTGAGGATTGAAGATTTAGTATTGAGGATTGAAGATAGAGGATTGAGAATTGAGGATCGATGATTGAGGATTGAAGATTGAGGATTGAGTGTTGAGGATTGAAGATTGAGTATTGAGGATAGAAGACTGACGATTGAGGATTGAGGATTGAGTATTGAAGATTAAGGATTGATGATCGAGGAACGAGGATTGAGGATTGAGGATTGAGGACTGAGGATTGAGGATTGAAGATTGATGATTGAGGATTGGATATTGAGGATTGAGGATTGAAGATTGAGGATTGGGTAGTGAGGATTGATGAATGAGGATTGAGGATTGAGGATTGAGGATTGAGTGTTGAGGATTGAAGATTGAGTATTGAGGATAGAGGACGGACGATTGAGGATTGAGGATTGATGATTGAGGATCGAGGATTGAGGATTGAAGATTTAGTATTGAGGATTGAAGGTAGAGGATTGAGAATTGAGGATTGAGGATTGAGGATTGAAGATTGAGTATTGGGTATTGAGGATTCAAGAATAAGGATTGAGGATTGAGGATTGAGGATTGAGGATTGAGGATAGAAGATTGAGTATTGAGGATTGAAGACTGACGATTGAGGATTGAGTACTGAGGATTGAGGGTTGAGGATTGAGGATTGAAGATTGAGTATTGAGGAATGAGGATTGAGGATTGAAGATTGAGTATTGACGATTAAGGATGGGGGCTGACGGTTCAGGATTGAGGTTTGAGGAATGAGGGTTGAGGATTGAGGATTGAGGATTGAGGATTGAGTATTGAAGATTGAGGATTGATGATTGAGGACTGAGGATTGGGTGTTGAGTGATGAGAATTGATGTTTGTGGATAGAGGTTTGAAGATTGCAGATTGAGTATTGACTATTGAAAACTTTGAATTGAGGATATTCTATTGAGGATTGAGGATTGACAACAGATTGTTGAGGACTGAGGTCTGAAGATTGGGGATTCAGGATTGAGGATTCAGAATTGAGGTTTGAGGACTAAGGATTGAGGATTGAAGATTGGGTATTGAGGATTGAGTATTGAGGATTGAAGATTGAGGATTGAGGATTGAGGATGGGGGCTGACGGTTGAGGATTGAGGTTTGAGGACTGAGGACTGAGGATAGAGCATTGAGAAATGAGGATTGAGGATTGATGATTGAAGATTGAGTATTGAGGATTGAAGACTGACGATTGAGGATTGAGGATTGAGGATTGATCATTGAGGACTGAGGATTGAGGACTGAGGATTGAGGATTGAGAATTGAGAACTGATAATGAGGACTGAGGGTTGAGGATTGAGAATTGAGAACTGATAATGAGGACTGAGGGTTGAGGATTGAGGATAGAGGATTGACGATTGAGGGTTGAGTATTGAAGATTGAGGATTGATGACTGAGTATTGAGGATTGAGGATTGAAAATTGATTATTAAGGATTGAAGATTGAGGATTGAGGATTGAGGATTGAGAATTGAGAATTGAGGATGAGGACTGAGTGTTGTGGATTGAGGTTTGAGGAATGAGGATTGAGGATTGAGGATTGAGGATTGAGGATTGAGGATTGAGGATTGAGGATTGAGGATTGAGTATTGAAGATTGAGTATTGATGACTGAGGATTGAGGATTGAGGATTGAGGATTGAGGATTGAGGATTGAAAATTGAGTATCGGGGACTCAAGATTGAGGATTGAGGATTGAGGGTTGAGGGCGGCGGATGAGGGCTGAGGGTTGATCATTTAGGTTTGAGTATTGAACCCTGAGAATTCAGGATATTCTATTGAGTGTTGAGAACTGAGGATTGATGGTTGAGTATTGAGGATTGAAGATTGAGGATTGAGGAATGAGTATTGAAGGTTGAGGATTGATGATTGTGGATTGAGGATTGGGGATTGAGGATTGAGTATTGAGTATTGAAGATTGAGGATTGATGATTGAGGATTGAGTATTGAGGATTGAGGATTGAGGATTGAGGATTGACGATTGAGTATTGACGATTGAGGATGGGGGCTGACGGTTGAGGATTGAGGTTTGAGGACTGAGGACTGAGGATAGAGCATTGAGAAATGAGGATTGAGGATTGATGATTGAAGATTGAGTATTGGGTATTGAGGATTGAAGAATGAGGATTGAGGATTGAGGTTTGAGGATTGAGGATCGAAGATTGAGTATTGAGGATTGAAGACTGACGATTGCGGATTGAGGATTGAGGACTGAGGATTGAGGATTGAAGATTGATGATTGGGGATTGGGTATTGAGGATTGAAGAATGAGGATTGAGGATTGAGGATTGGGGATTGAGGATTGAGCATTGAGGTTTGAGGACTGAGGGCTGAGGATTGTGGATTGAGGATTGAGGATTGAAGATTCAGTATTGAGGATTGAAGATTGGGAATTGAGGATTGAGGATTGAACATTGAGGACTGAGTGTTGAGTGTTGAGTGATGAGAATTGATGTTTGTGGATAGAGGTTTGAAGGTTGCAGATTGAGTATTCAGTATTGAAAACTTTGAATTGAGGATATTCTCTTGAGGATTGAGGATTGACAACAGATTGTTGAGGACTGAGGGCCGAAGATTGACGATTCAGGATTGAGGATTCAGAATTGAGGTTTGAGGACTAAGGATTGAGGATTGAGGATTGAGTATTGAAGAATGAGGATTGATGATTGAGGATTGAGGATTGAGGATTGAAGATTGAATATTGATGATTGAATATTGAGGACTGAGGATTGAGGTTTGTGTATTGAGGACGAGGACTGAGGGTTGAATATTGATGTTTGAGGTCTGAGGGTTAAGGATTGAGGATTGAGAATTGAGGATTGAGGATTGAGGGTTGAAGATTGAGGATTGGGTATTGAGGATTGAAGAATGAGGATTGAGGATTGAGGATTGAGGATTGAGGATTGCAGATTGAGTATTGAGGATTGAAGATTGAGGATTGAGGATTGAGGATTGAAGATTGAGGATTGAGGGTTGAGAATTGATGATTGAGGATTGAAGATTGAGTATTGAGGATTGAAGGTTAAGGACTGAGGATTGAGGATTGAGGATTGACGATGAGGGCTGAGGGTTGAGGATTGAGGTTTGAGGACTGAGGACTGAGGATTGAGGATTGAGAATTGGGGATTGAGGATTGAGGATGAGGACTGAGGGTTGTGGATTGAGGTTTGAGGAATGAGGATTGAGGATTGAGGATTGAGTATTGAGGATTGAGGATTGAGGATTGAGGATTGAGTATTGAAGATTGAGTATTGATGACTGAGGATTGATGATTGAGGAATGAGGATTGAGGATTGAGGATTGAGTATTGAAGATTGAGGATTGATGATTGAGGACTGAGGATTGAGGATTGGGGATAGAGGATTGAGGATTGAGGTTTGAGGACTGAGGACTGAGGATTGTGGATTGAGGATTCAGTATTGAGGATGAGGGCTGAGGGTTGAGGATTGAGGTTTGAGGACTGAGGACTGAGGATTGAGGATTGAGAATTGAGGATTGAGGATTGAGGATTGAAGATTGAGGATTGGGTATTGAGGATTGAAGAATGAGGATTGAGGATTGAGGATTGAGGATTGAGGAATGAAAATTGAGGGTTGAGGGTTGAGGATTGAGGATTGAAGAATGAGTATTGACGATTGAAGATTGAGGATTGAGGATTGAGTATTGAGGACTGAAGATTGACGATTGAGGATTGAGGATTGAGGATTGAATATTGAGTATTGAGGATTGAAGATTGAGGATTGAGGATTGATCATTGAGGACTGAGGATTGAGGACTGAGGATTGAGGATTGAGAATTGAGAACTGATAATGAGAACTGAGGGTTGAGGATTGAGGATAGAGGATTGAGGATTGAGGGTTGAGTATTGAAGATTGAGGATTGATGACTGAGTATTGAGGATTGAGGATTGAAAATTGATTATTAAGGATTGAAGATTGAGGATTGAGGATTGAGGATTGAGAATTGAGAATTGAGGATGAGGACTGAGGGTTGTGGATTGAGGTTTGAGGAATGAGAATTGAGGATTGAGGATTGAGTATTGAGGATTGAGGATTGAGGATTGAGGATTGAGTATTGAAGATTGAGTATTGATGACTGAGTATTGAGGATTGAGGATTGAGGATTGAGGATAGAGGATTGAAAATTGAGTATCGGGGACTCAAGAATGGGGATTGAGGATTGAGGATTGAGGATTGAGGATTGAAGATTCAGGTTTGGGTACTGAGGATTGAAGAATGAGGATTCAGGCTTGAGGATTCAGAATTGAGGTTTGAGGACTGAGGATTGAGGATTGAAGATTGAGTATTGAGGATTGAAGATTGAGGATTGAGAATTGAGTATTCAGTATTGAGGATGAGGGCTGAGGGTTGAGGATTGAGGTTTGAGGACTGAGGACTGAGGATTGAGGACTGAGAATTGAGGATTGAGGATTGAGGATTGAAGATTGAGGATTGGGTATTGAGGATTGAAGAATGAGGATTGAGGATTGAGGATTGAGGATTGAGGAATGAAAATTGAGGGTTGAGGGTTGAGTATTGAGGATTGAAGAATGAATATTGACGATTGAAGATTGAGGATTGAGGATTGAGTATTGAGGATTGAAGATTGAGGATTGAGGATTGATCATTGAGGACTGAGGATTGAGGACTGAGGATTGAGGATTGAGAATTGAGAACTGATAATGAGGACTGAGTGTTGAGGATTGAGGATAGAGGATTGAGGATTGAGGATTGAGTATTGAAGATTGAGGATTGATGACTGAGTATTGAGGATTGAGGATTGAAAATTGATTATTAAGGATTGAAGATTGAGGATTGAGGATTGAGGATTGAGAATTGAGAATTGAGGATGAGGACTGAGGGTTGTGGATTGAGGTTTGAGGAATGAGAATTGAGGATTGAGGATTGAGTGTTGAGGATTGAGGATTGAGGATTGAGGATTGAGTATTGAAGATTGAGTATTGATGACTGAGTATTGAGGATTGAGGATTGAGGATTGAGGATAGAGGATTGAAAATTGAGTATCGGGGACTCAAGAATGGGGATTGAGGATTGAGGATTGAGGATTGAGGATTGAAGATTCAGGTTTGGGTACTGAGGATTGAAGAATGAGGATTCAGGCTTGAGGATTCAGAATTGAGGTTTGAGGACTGAGGATTGAGGATTGAAGATTGAGTATTGAGGATTGAAGATTGAGGATTGAGAATTGAGGACTCAGTATTGAGGATGAGGGCTGAGGGTTGAGGATTGAGGTTTGAGGACTGAGGACTGAGGATTGAGGACTGAGAATTGAGGATTGAGGATTGAGGATTGAAGATTGAGGATTGGGTATTGAGGATTGAAGAATGAGGATTGAGGATTGAGGATTGAGGATTGAGGAATGAAAATTGAGGGTTGAGGGTTGAGTATTGAGGATTGAAGAATGAATATTGACGATTGAAGATTGAGGATTGAGGATTGAGTATTGAGGACTGAAGATTGACGATTGAGGATTGAGGATTGAGGATTGAAGATTGAGTATTGAGGATTGAAGATTGAGGGTTGAGGATTGATCATTGAGGACTGAGGATTAAGGACTGAGGATTGAGGATTGAGAATTGAGAACTGATAATGAGGACTGAGGGTTGAGGATTGAGGATAGAGGATTGAGGATTGAGGATTGAGTATTGAAGATTGAGGATTGATGACTGAGTATTGAGGATTGAGGATTGAAAATTGATTATTAAGGATTGAAGATTGAGGATTGAGGATTGAGGATTGAGAATTGAGAACTGAGGATGAGGACTGAGGGTTGTGGATTGAGGTTTGAGGAATGAGGATTGAGGGTTGAGGATTGAGTATTGAAGATTGAGTATTGATGACTGAGGATTGAGGATTGAGGATTGAGGATTGTGGATTGAGTATTCAGGATTGAAAATTGAGTATCGGGGACTCAAGAATAAGGATTGAGGATTGTGGATTGAGGACGGAGGATGAGGGCTGAGGGTTGAGGATTGAGGTTTGAGTATTGAATCCTGGGAATTCAGGATATTCTATTGAGTGTTGAGAACTGAGGATTGATGGTTGAGTATTGAGGATTGAAGATTGAGGATTGAGGAATGAGTATTGAAGGTTTAGGATTGATGATTGAGGATTGAGGATTGGGGATTGAGGATTGAGTATTGAGTATTGAAGATTGAGGATTGATGATTGAGGATTGAGGATTGAGGATTGAGGATTGAGGATTGAGGATTGAGGATTGAGGATTGAAGATTGAGGATTGGGGATTGAGGAGTGACGATTGAGGATTGAGGATTCAGGATTGAGAGTTGACGATTGATGATTCAAGATTGAGTATTGAGGATTGTAGAATGAGGATTGAGGATTGAGGATTGAGGATTGACGATTGAGGATTGAGGATTGAGGATTGAAGATTGAGTATTGAGGATTGAAGATTGAGGATTGAGGATTGAGGATTGGGGATTGAGGATTGAAGATTGAGGATTGGGGATTGAAGACTGAGGATTGAGGATTGAGTATGAGGCCTGAGGGTTGAGGATTGAGGTTTGAGGATTGAAGATTGAGGATTGGGTATAGGGGATTGAAGAATGAGGACTGAGTATCGTGGATTGAGGATTGAGGATTGAAGAGTGAGTATTGAGGATTGAAGACTGACGAATGAGGATTGAGGACTGAGGATTGAGGATTGAGGATTGAGGATTGAAGATTGAGGATTGTGTATTGAGGATTGAAGATTGAGGATTGAGGACTGAGGATTGAGGATTGAGGATTGAGGATTGAAGATTGAGGATTGAGTATTGAGGATTGAAGATTGAGGATTGAGGATTGAGGATTGGGGATTGACGATGAGTGCTGAGGGTTGAGGATTGAGGTTTGAGAACTGAGGACTGAGGATTGAGGATTGAGAATTGAGGATTGAGGATTGAGGATTGAAGATTGAGGATTGGGTATTGAGGATTGAAGAATGAGGATTGAGGATTGAGGATTGAGGATTGAGGAATTATAATTGAGGGTTGAGGGTTGAGGATTGAGGATTGAAGAATGAGTATTGGCGATTGATGGTTGAGGATTGAGGATTGAGTATTGAGGACTGAAGATTGACGATTGAGGATTGAGGATTGAGGATTGAAGATTGAGTATTGAGGATTGAAGATTGAGGATTGAGGATTGATCATTGAGGACTGAGGATTGAGGACTGAGGATTGAGGATTGAGAATTGAGAACTGATAATGAGGTCTGAGGGTTGAGGATTGATTATAGAGGATTGAGGATTGAGGATTGAGTATTGAAGATTGAGGATTGATGACTGAGTATTGAGGATTGAGGATTGAAAATTGATTATTAAGGATTGAAGATTGAGGTTTGAGGATTGAGGATTGAGAATTGAGGATTGAGGATTGAGTATTGAAGATTGAGGATTGATGATTGAGGATTGAGGATTGAGGATTGAAGATTGAATATTGATGATTGAATATTGAGGACTGAGGATTGAGGTTTGTGTATCGAGGACGAGGACTGAGGGTTGAATATTGATGTTTGAGGTCTGAGGGTTAAGGATTGAGGATTGAGAATTGAGGATTGAGGATTGAGGGTTGAAGATTGAGGATTGGGTATTGAGGATTGAAGAATGAGGATTGAGGATTGAGGATTGAGGATTGAGGATTGCAGATTGAGTATTGAGGATTGAAGATTGAGGATTGAGGATTGAGGATTGAAGATTGTGGATTGAGGGTTGAGAATTGATGATTGAGGATTGAAGATTGAGTATTGAGGATTGAAGGTTAAGGACTGAGGATTGAGGATTGAGGATTGACGATGAGGGCTGAGGGTTGAGGATTGAGGTTTGAGGTCTGAGGACTGAGGATTGAGGATTGAGAATTGGGGATTGAGGATTGAGGATTGAAGATTGAGGATTGGGTATTGAGGATTGAAGAATGAGGGTTGAGGACTGAGGATTGAGGATTGAGTATTGAAGATTGAGGATTGATTGATGATTGAGGATTGAGGATTGAAGATTGAATATTGATGATTGAATATTGAGGACTGAGGATTGAGGTTTGTGTATTGAGGACGAGGACTGAGGGTTGAATATTGATGTTTGAGGTCTGAGGGTTAAGGATTGAGGATTGAGAATTGAGGATTGAGGATTGAGGGTTGAAGATTGAGGATTGGGTATTGAGGATTGAAGAATGAGGATTGAGGATTGAGGATTGAGGATTGAGGATTGCAGATTGAGTATTGAGGATTGAAGATTGAGGATTGAGGATTGAGGATTGAAGATTGTGGATTGAGGGTTGAGAATTGATGATTGAGGATTGAAGATTGAGTATTGAGGATTGAAGGTTAAGGACTGAGGATTGAGGATTGAGGATTGACGATGAGGGCTGAGGGTTGAGGATTGAGGTTTGAGGTCTGAGGACTGAGGATTGAGGATTGAGAATTGGGGATTGAGGATTGAGGATTGAAGATTGAGGATTGGGTATTGAGGATTGAAGAATGAGGGTTGAGGACTGAGGATTGAGGATTGAGTATTGAAGATTGAGGATTGATTGATGATTGAGGATTGAGGATTGAAGATTGAATATTGATGATTGAATATTGAGGACTGAGGATTGAGGTTTGTGTATTGAGGACGAGGACTGAGGGTTGAATATTGATGTTTGAGGTCTGAGGGTTAAGGATTGAGGATTGAGAATTGAGGATTGAGGTTTGAGGATTGAGTATTGAAGATTGAGGATTGATGACTGAGTATTGAGGATTGAGGATTGAAAATTGATTATTAAGGATTGAAGATTGAGGATTGAGGATTGAGGATTGAGAATTGAGGATTGGGTATTGAGGATTGAAGAATGAGGATTGAGGATTGAGGATTGAGGATTGAGGAATGAAAATTGAGGGTTGAGGGTTGAGGATTGAGGATTGAAGAATGAGTATTGGCGATTGAAGGTTGAGGATTGAGGATTGAGTATTGAGGACTGAAGATTGACGATTGAGGATTGAGGATTGAGGATTGAAGATTGAGTATTGAGGATTGAAGATTGAGGATTGAGGATTGATCATTGAGGACTGAGGATTGAGGACTGAGGATTGAGGATTGAGAATTGAGAACTGATAATGAGGTCTGAGGGTTGAGGATTGATTATAGAGGATTGAGGATTGAGGATTGAGTATTGAAGATTGAGGATTGATGACTGAGTATTGAGGATTGAGGATTGAAAATTGATTATTAAGGATTGAAGATTGAGGTTTGAGGATTGAGGATTGAGAATTGAGGATTGAGGATTGAGTATTGAAGATTGAGGATTGATGATTGAGGATTGAGGATTGAGGATTGAAGATTGAATATTGATGATTGAATATTGACGACTGAGGATTGAGGTTTGTGTATTGAGGACGAGGACTGAGGGTTGAATATTGATGTTTGAGGTCTGAGGGTTAAGGATTGAGGATTGAGAATTGAGGATTGAGGATTGAGGGTTGAAGATTGAGGATTGGGTATTGAGGATTGAAGAATGAGGATTGAGGATTGAGGATTGAGGATTGAGGATTGCAGATTGAGTATTGAGGATTGAAGATTGAGGATTGAGGATTGAGGATTGAAGATTGAGGATTGAGGGTTGAGAATTGATGATTGAGGATTGAAGATTGAGTATTGAGGATTGAAGGTTAAGGACTGAGGATTGAGGATTGAGGATGGACGATGAGGGCTGAGGGTTGAGGATTGAGGTTTGAGGACTGAGGACTGAGGATTGAGGATTGAGAATTGGGGATTCAGGATTGAGGATGAGGACTGAGGGTTGTGGATTGAGGTTTGAGGAATGAGGACTGAGGATTGAGGATTGAGTATTGAGGATTGAGGATTGAGGATTGAGGATTGAGTATTGAAGATTGAGTATTGATGACTGAGGATTGATGATTGAGGAATGAGGATTGAGGATTGAGGATTGAGTATTGAAGATTGAGGATTGATGATTGAGGACTGAGGATTGAGTATTGGGGATAGAGGATTGAGGATTGAGGTTTGAGGACTGAGGACTGATGATTGTGGATTGAGGATTCAGTATTGAGGATGAGGGCTGAGGGTTGAGGATTGAGGTTTGAGGACTGAGGACTGAGGATTGAGGATTGAGAATTGAGGATTGAGGATTAAGGATTGAAGACTGAGGATTGGGTATTGAGGATTGGAGAATGAGAATCGAGGATTTAGGATTGAGGATTGAGTGTTGAGGTTTGAAGATTGAGCATTGAGGGTTGAAGACTGACGATTGAGTATTGAGGATTGACGATTGAGGATTGAGGATTGAGGATTGAAGATTGAGTATTGAGGATTGAAGATTGAGGATTGAGGATTGAGGATTGGGGATTGAGGATTGAAGATTGAGGATTGGGGATTGAAGACTGAGGATTGAGGATTGAGTATGAGGCCTGAGGGTTGAGGATTGAGGTTTGAGGATTGAAGATTGAGGATTGGGTATAGGGGATTGAAGAATGAGGACTGAGTATCGTGGATTGAGGATTGAGGATTGAAGAGTGAGTATTGAGGATTGAAGACTGACGAATGAGGATTGAGGACTGAGGATTGAGGATTGAGGATTGAGGATTGAAGATTGAGGATTGTGTATCGAGGATTGAAGATTGAGGATTGAGGACTGAGGATTGAGGATTGAGGATTGAGGATTGAGGATTGAGGAATGAAAATTGAGGGTTGAGTGTTGAGGATTGAGGATTGAAGAATGAGTATTGACGATTGAAGATTGAGGATTGAGGATTGAGTATTGAGGACTGAAGATTGACGATTGAGGATTGAGGATTGAGGATTGAATATTGAGTATTGAGGATTGAAGATTGAGGATTGAGGATTGATCATTGAGGACTGAGGATTGAGGACTGAGGATTGAGGATTGAGAATTGAGAACTGATAATGAGAACTGAGGGTTGAGGATTGAGGATAGAGGATTGAGGATTGAGGGTTGAGTATTGAAGATTGAGGATTGATGACTGAGTATTGAGGATTGAGGATTGAAAATTGATTATTAAGGATTGAAGATTGAGGATTGATGATTGAGGATTGAGAATTGAGAATTGAGGATGAGGACTGAGGGTTGTGGATTGAGGTTTGAGGAATGAGAATTGAGGATTGAGGATTGAGTATTGAGGATTGAGGATTGAGGATTGAGGATTGAGTATTGAAGATTGAGTATTGATGACTGAGTATTGAGGATTGAGGATTGAGGATTGAGGATAGAGGATTGAAAATTGAGTATCGGGGACTCAAGAATGGGGATTGAGGATTGAGGATTGAGGATTGAGGATTGAAGATTCAGGTTTGGGTACTGAGGATTGAAGAATGAGGATTCAGGCTTGAGGATTCAGAATTGAGGTTTGAGGACTGAGGATTGAGGATTGAAGATTGAGTATTGAGGATTGAAGATTGAGGATTGAGAATTGAGTATTCAGTATTGAGGATGAGGGCTGAGGGTTGAGGATTGAGGTTTGAGGACTGAGGACTGAGGATTGAGGACTGAGAATTGAGGATTGAGGATTGAGGATTGAAGATTGAGGATTGGGTATTGAGGATTGAAGAATGAGGATTGAGGATTGAGGATTGAGGATTGAGGAATGAAAATTGAGGGTTGAGGGTTGAGTATTGAGGATTGAAGAATGAATATTGACGATTGAAGATTGAGGATTGAGGATTGAGTATTGAGGATTGAAGATTGAGGATTGAGGATTGATCATTGAGGACTGAGGATTGAGGACTGAGGATTGAGGATTGAGAATTGAGAACTGATAATGAGGACTGAGTGTTGAGGATTGAGGATAGAGGATTGAGGATTGAGGATTGAGTATTGAAGATTGAGGATTGATGACTGAGTATTGAGGATTGAGGATTGAAAATTGATTATTAAGGATTGAAGATTGAGGATTGAGGATTGAGGATTGAGAATTGAGAATTGAGGATGAGGACTGAGGATTGTGGACTGAGGTTTGAGGAATGAGAATTGAGGATTGAGGATTGAGTGTTGAGGATTGAGGATTGAGGATTGAGGATTGAGTATTGAAGATTGAGTATTGATGACTGAGTATTGAGGATTGAGGATTGAGGATTGAGGATAGAGGATTGAAAATTGAGTATCGGGGACTCAAGAATGGGGATTGAGGATTGAGGATTGAGGATTGAGGATTGAAGATTCAGGTTTGGGTACTGAGGATTGAAGAATGAGGATTCAGGCTTGAGGATTCAGAATTGAGGTTTGAGGACTGAGGATTGAGGATTGAAGATTGAGTATTGAGGATTGAAGATTGAGGATTGAGAATTGAGGATTCAGTATTGAGGATGAGGGCTGAGGGTTGAGGATTGAGGTTTGAGGACTGAGGACTGAGGATTGAGGACTGAGAATTGAGGATTGAGGATTGAGGATTGAAGATTGAGGATTGGGTATTGAGGATTGAAGAATGAGGATTGAGGATTGAGGATTGAGGATTGAGGAATGAAAATTGAGGGTTGAGGGTTGAGTATTGAGGATTGAAGAATGAATATTGACGATTGAAGATTGAGGATTGAGGATTGAGTATTGAGGACTGAAGATTGACGATTGAGGATTGAGGATTGAGGATTGAAGATTGAGTATTGAGGATTGAAGATTGAGGGTTGAGGATTGATCATTGAGGACTGAGGATTAAGGACTGAGGATTGAGGATTGAGAACTGATAATGAGGACTGAGGGTTGAGGATTGAGGATAGAGGATTGAGGATTGAGGATTGAGTATTGAAGATTGAGGATTGATGACTGAGTATTGAGGATTGAGGATTGAAAATTGATTATTAAGGATTGAAGATTGAGGATTGAGGATTGAGGATTGAGAATTGAGAACTGAGGATGAGGACTGAGGGTTGTGGATTGAGGTTTGAGGAATGAGGATTGAGGGTTGAGGATTGAGTATTGAAGATTGAGTATTGATGACTGAGGATTGAGGATTGAGGATTGAGGATTGAGGATTGAGTATTGAGGATTGAAGATTGAGGATTGAGGAATGAGTATTGAAGGTTTAGGATTGATGATTGAGGATTGAGGATTGGGGATTGAGGATTGAGTATTGAGTATTGAAGATTGAGGATTGATGATTGAGGATTGAGGATTGAGGATTGAGGATTGAGGATTGAGGATTGAGGATTGAGGATTGAAGATTGAGGATTGGGGATTGAGGAGTGACGATTGAGGATTGAGGATTGAGGATTGAGAGTTGACGATTGATGATTCAAGATTGAGTATTGAGGATTGTAGAATGAGGATTGAGGATTGAGGATTGAGGATTGAGGATTGAGGATTGAAGATTTAGTATTTAGGATTGAAGATAGAGGATTGAGAATTGAGGATTGAGGATTGAGGATTGAAGATTGAGGATTGGGTAGTGAGGATTGAAGAATGAGGAATGAGGATTGAGGATTGAGGATTGAGTGTTGAGGATTGAAGATTGAGTATTGAGGATGGAAGACGGACGATTGAGGATTGAGGATTGAGGATTGAGGATCGAGGTTTGAGGATTGAAGATTTAGTATTGAGGACTGAATGTAGAGTATTGAGAATTGAGGATTGAGGACTGAGGATTGAAGATTGTGTATTGGGTATTGAGGATTCAAGAATGAGGATTGAGGATTGAGGATTGAGGATTGAGGATAGAAGATTGAGTATTGAGGATTGAAGGTCAAGGATTGAGGATTGAGGATTGAGGATTGACGATGAGGGCTGAGGGTTGAGGATTGAGGTTTGAGGACTGAGGACTGAGGATTGAGGATTGGGAATTGGGGATTGAGGATTGAGGATTGAAGATTGAGGATTGGGTATTGAAGATTGAAGAATGAGGGTTGAGGATTGAGGATTGAGGATTGAGGATTGAGGATTGAAGATTCAGGTTTGGGTACTGAGGATTGAAGAATGAGGATTGAGGATTGAGGATTGAGGATTTGGGATTGAAGATTGAGTATTGAGGATTGAAGATTGACGATTGAGGATTGGGGATTGAGGATTGAGGATTGAGGATTGAACGTTGAGGACTGAGTGTTGAGGGTTGAGTGATGAGTATTGATGTTTGTGGATAGAGGTTTGAAGATTGCAGTTTGAGTATTGAGTATTGAAAGCTGTGAATTGAGGTTATTCTATTGAGGATTGAGGATTGACAATTGATTGTTGAGGACTGAGGGCCGAAGATTGAGGACTCAGGATTGAGGATTCAGAATTGAGGTTTGAGGGCTGACGATTGTGGATTGAGGATTGAGGATTGAAGATTCAGTATTGAGGATTGAAGATTGGGAATTGAGGATTGAGGATTGAACATTGAGGACTGAGTGTTGAGTGTTGAGTGATGAGAATTGATGCTTGTGGATAGAGGTTTGAAGATTGCAGATTGAGTATTGAGTATTGAAAACTTTGAATTGAGGATATTCTATTGAGGATTGAGGATTGACAACAGATTGTTGAGGACTGAGGTCTGAAGATTGAGGATTCAGGATTTTGGATTCAGAATTGAGGTTTGAGGACTAAGTATTGAGGATTGAAGATTGAGTATTGAGGGTTGAGCATTGAGGATTGAAGATTGAGTATTGAGGATTGAGGATGGGGGCTGACGGTTCAGGATTGAGGTTTGAGGACTGAGGACTGAGGATAGAGCATTGAGAAATGAGGATTAAGGATTGAGGATTGAGAATTGAGGATTGAGGATTGAGGATTGAGGATTGAAGATTGAGGATTGGGTATTGAGGATTGAAGAATGAGGATTGAGGATTGAGGATTGAGGATTGAGGAATGAAAATTGAGGGTCGAGGGTTGAGGATTGAGGATTGAAGAATGAGTATTGACGATTGAAGATTGAGGATTGAGGATTGAGTATTGAGGACTGAAGATTGACGATTGAGGATTGAGGATTGAGGATTGAAGATTGAGTATTGAGGATTGAAGATTGAGGATTGAGGATTGATCATTGAGGACTGAGGATTGAGGACTGAGGATTGAGGATTGAGAATTGAGAACTGATAATGCGGATTGAGTGTTGAGGATTGAGGGTAGAGGATTGAGGATTCAGGATTGAGTATTGAAGATTGAGGATTGATGACTGAGTATTGAGGATTGAGGATCGAAAATTGATTATTAAGGATTGAAGATTGAGGATTGAGGATTGAGGATTGAGAATTGAGAATTGAGGATGAGGACTGAGGGTTGTGGATTGAGGATTGAGGATTGAGTATTCAAGATTGAGGATTGATGATTGAGGACTGAGGATTGAGGATTGGGGATTGAGGATTGGGGATTGAGGATTGAGGATTGAGGTTTGAGGACTGAGGACTGAGGATTGTAGACTGAGGATTGAGGATTGAAGATTCAGTATTGAGGATTGAAGATTGGGTATTGAGGATTGAGGATTGAACATTGAGGACTGAGTGTTGAGTGTTGAGTGATGAGAATTGATGTTTGTGGATAGAGGTTTGAAGATTGCAGATTGAGTATTGAGTACTGAAAACTTTGAATTGAGGATATTCTATTGAGGATTGAGGATTCACAACAGACTGTTGAGGCCTTGGGGCCGAAGATTGAGGATTCAGGATTGAGGATTCAGAATTGAGGTTTGAGGACAGAGGATTGAGGATTGAAGATTGGGTATTGAGGATTGAAGATTGAGGATCGAGAATTGAGGATTCAGTATTGAGGATGAGGGCTGAGGGTTGAGTATTGAGTTTTGAGGACTGAGGACTGAGGATTGAGGATTGAGAATTGAGGATTGAGGATTAAGGATTGAAGACTGAGGATTGGGTATTGAGGATTGGAGAATGAGAATCGAGGATTTAGAATTGAGGATTGAGTGTTGAGGTTTGAAGATTGAGCATTGAGGGTTGAAGACTGACGATTGAGTATTGAGGATTGACGATTGAGGATTGAGGATTGAGGATTGAAGATTGAGTATTGAGGATTGAAGATTGAGGATTGAGGATTGAGGATTGGGGATTGAGGATTGAAGATTGAGGATTGGGGATTGAAGACTGAGGATTGAGGATTGAGTATGAGGCCTGAGGGTTGAGGATTGAGGTTTGAGGATTGAAGATTGAGGATTGGGTATAGGGGATTGAAGAATGAGGACTGAGTATCGTGGATTGAGGATTGAGGATTGAAGAGTGAGTATTGAGGATTGAAGACTGACGAATGAGGATTGAGGACTGAGGATTGAGGATTGAGGATTGAGGATTGAAGATTGAGGATTGTGTATTGAGGATTGAAGATTGAGGATTGAGGACTGACGATTGAGGATTGAGGATTGAGGATTGAAGATTGAGGATTGAGTATTGAGGATTGAAGATTGAGGATTGAGGATTGAGGATTGGGGATTGACGATGAGTGCTGAGGGTTGAGGATTGAGGTTTGAGAACTGAGGACTGAGGATTGAGGATTGAGAATTGAGGATTGAGGATTGAGGATTGAAGATTGAGGATTCGGTATTGAGGATTGAAGAATGAGGATTGAGGATTGAGGATTGAGGATTGAGGAATGAAAATTGAGGGTTGAGGGTTGAGGATTGAGGATTGAAGAATGAGTATTGGCGATTGAAGGTTGAGGATTGAGGATTGAGTATTGAGGACTGAAGATTGACGATTGAGGATTGAGGATTGAGGATTGAAGATTGAGTATTGAGGATTGAAGATTGAGGATTGAGGATTGATCATTGAGGACTGAGGATTGAGGACTGAGGATTGAGGATTGAGAATTGAGAACTGATAATGAGGTCTGAGGGTTGAGGATTGATTATAGAGGATTGAGGATTGAGGATTGAGTATTGAAGATTGAGGATTGATGACTGAGTAGTGAGGATTGAGGATTGAAAATTGATTATTAAGGATTGAAGATTGAGGTTTGAGGATTGAGGATTGAGAATTGAGGATTGAGGATTGAGTATTGAAGATTGAGGATTGATGATTGAGGATTGAGGATTGAGGATTGAAGATTGAATATTGATGATTGAATATTGAGGACTGAGGATTGAGGTTTGTGTATCGAGGACGAGGACTGAGGGTTGAATATTGATGTTTGAGGTCTGAGGGTTAAGGATTGAGGATTGAGAATTGAGGATTGAGGATTGAGGGTTGAAGATTGAGGATTGGGTATTGAGGATTGAAGAATGAGGATTGAGGATTGAGGATTGAGGATTGAGGATTGCAGATTGAGTATTGAGGATTGAAGATTGAGGATTGAGGATTGAGGATTGAAGATTGAGGATTGAGGGTTGAGAATTGATGATTGAGGATTGAAGATTGAGTATTGAGGATTGAAGGTTAAGGACTGAGGATTGAGGATTGAGGATTGACGATGAGGGCTGAGGGTTGAGGATTGAGGTTTGAGGACTGAGGACTGAGGATTGAGGATTGAGAATTGGGGATTGAGGATTGAGGATTGAAGATTGAGGATTGGGTATTGAGGATTGAAGAATGAGGGTTGAGGACTGAGGATTGAGGATTGAGTATTGAAGATTGAGGATTGATTGATGATTGAGGATTGAGGATTGAAGATTGAATATTGATGATTGAATATTGAGGACTGAGGATTGAGGTTTGTGTATTGAGGACGAGGACTGAGGGTTGAATATTGGTGTTTGAGGTCTGAGGGTTAAGGATTGAGGATTGAGAATTGAGGATTGAGGTTTGAGGATTGAGTATTGAAGATTGAGGATTGATGACTGAGTATTGAGGATTGAGGATTGAAAATTGATTAATAAGGATTGAAGATTGAGGTTTGAGGATTGAGGATTGAGAATTGAGGATTGAGGATTGAGTATTGAAGATTGAGGATTGATGATTGAGGATTGAGGATTGAAGATTGAATATTGATGATTGAATATTGAGGACTGAGGATTGAGGTTTGTGTATTGAGGACGAGTACTGAGGGTTGAATATTGATGTTTGAGGTCTGAGGGTTAAGGATTGAGGATTCAGAATTGAGGATTGAGGATTGAGGGTTGAAGATTGAGGATTGGGTATTGAGGATTGAAGAATGAGGATTGAGGATTGAGGATTGAGGATTGAGGATTGCAGATTGAGTATTGAGGATTGAAGATTGAGGATTGAGGATTGAGGATTGAAGATTGAGGATTGAGGGTTGAGAATTGATGATTGAGGATTGAAGATTGAGTATTGAGGATTGAAGGTTAAGGACTGAGGATTGAGGATTGAGGATTGACGATGAGGGCTGAGGGTTGAGGATTGAGGTTTGAGGACTGAGGACTGAGGATTGAGGATTGAGAATTGGGGATTGAGGATTGAGGATTGATGATTGAGGATTGGGTATTGAGGATTGAAGAATGAGGGTTGAGGACTGAGGATTGAGGATTGAGAATTGGGGATTGAGGATTGAGGATTGAAGATTGAGGATTGGGTATTGAGGATTGAAGAATGAGGGTTGAGGACTGAGGATTGAGGATTGAGGATTGAGGATTGAAGATTGAAGATTGAGGATTGAGGATTGAGTATTGAGGACTGAAGATTGACGATTGAGGATTGAGGATTGAGGATTGAAGATTGAGTATTGAGGATTGAAGATTGAGGATTGAGGATTGATCATTGAGGACTGAGGATTGAGGACTGAGGATTGAGGATTGAGAATTGAGAACTGATAATGCGGATTGAGTGTTGAGGATTGAGGGTAGAGGATTGAGGATTCAGGATTGAGTATTGAAGATTGAGGATTGATGACTGAGTATTGAGGATTGAGGATTGAAAATTGATTATTAAGGATTGAAGATTGAGGATTGAGGATTGAGGATTGAGAATTGAGAATTGAGGATGAGGACTGAGGGTTGTGGATTGAGGATTGAGGATTGAGTATTCAAGATTGAGGATTGATGATTGAGGACTGAGGATTGAGGATTGGGGATTGAGGATTGAGGATTGAGGTTTGAGGACTGAGGACTGAGGATTGTAGACTGAGGATTGAGGATTGAAGATTCAGTATTGAGGATTGAAGATTGGGTATTGAGGATTGAGGATTGAACATTGAGGACTGAGTGTTGAGTGTTGAGTGATGAGAATTGACGTTTGTGGATAGAGGTTTGAAGATTGCAGATTGAGTATTGAGTACTGAAAACTTTGAATTGAGGATATTCTATTGAGGATTGAGGATTCACAACAGATTGTTGAGGCCTTGGGGCCGAAGATTGAGGATTCAGGATTGAGGATTCAGAATTGAGGTTTGAGGACAGAGGATTGAGGATTGAAGATTGGGTATTGAGGATTGAAGATTGAGGATCGAGAATTGAGGATTCAGTATTGAGGATGAGGGCTGAGGGTTGAGTATTGAGTTTTGAGGACTGAGGACTGAGGATTGAGGATTGAGAATTGAGGATTGAGGATTAAGGATTGAAGACTGAGGATTGGGTATTGAGGATTGGAGAATGAGAATCGAGGATTTAGGATTGAGGATTGAGTGTTGAGGTTTGAAGATTGAGCATTGAGGGTTGAAGACTGACGATTGAGTATTGAGGATTGACGATTGAGGATTGAGGATTGAGGATTGAAGATTGAGTATTGAGGATTGAAGATTGAGGATTGAGGATTGAGGATTGGGGATTGAGGATTGAAGATTGAGGATTGGGGATTGAAGACTGAGGATTGAGGATTGAGTATGAGGCCTGAGGGTTGAGGATTGAGGTTTGAGGATTGAAGATTGAGGATTGGGTATAGGGGATTGAAGAATGAGGACTGAGTATCGTGGATTGAGGATTGAGGATTGAAGAGTGAGTATTGAGGATTGAAGACTGACGAATGAGGATTGAGGACTGAGGATTGAGGATTGAGGATTGAGGATTGAAGATTGAGGATTGTGTATTGAGGATTGAAGATTGAGGATTGAGGACTGAGGATTGAGGATTGAGGATTGAGGATTGAAGATTGAGGATTGAGTATTGAGGATTGAAGATTGAGGATTGAGGATTGAGGATTGGGGATTGACGATGAGTGCTGAGGGTTGAGGATTGAGGTTTGAGAACTGAGGACTGAGGATTGAGGATTGAGAATTGAGGATTGAGGATTGAGGATTGAAGATTGAGGATTGGGTATTGAGGATTGAAGAATGAGGATTGAGGATTGAGGATTGAGGATTGAGGAATGAAAATTGAGGGTTGAGGGTTGAGGATTGAGGATTGAAGAATGAGTATTGGCGATTGAAGGTTGAGGATTGAGGATTGAGTATTGAGGACTGAAGATTGACGATTGAGGATTGAGGATTGAGGATTGAAGATTGAGTATTGAGGATTGAAGATTGAGGATTGAGGATTGATCATTGAGGACTGAGGATTGAGGACTGAGGATTGAGGATTGAGAATTGAGAACTGATAATGAGGTCTGAGGGTTGAGGATTGATTATAGAGGATTGAGGATTGAGGATTGAGTATTGAAGATTGAGGATTGATGACTGAGTATTGAGGATTGAGGATTGAAAATTGATTATTAAGGATTGAAGATTGAGGTTTGAGGATTGAGGATTGAGAATTGAGGATTGAGGATTGAGTATTGAAGATTGAGGATTGATGATTGAGGATTGAGGATTGAGGATTGAAGATTGAATATTGATGATTGAATATTGAGGACTGAGGATTGAGGTTTGTGTATCGAGGACGAGGACTGAGGGTTGAATATTGATGTTTGAGGTCTGAGGGTTAAGGATTGAGGATTGAGAATTGAGGATTGAGGATTGAGAATTGGGAATTGAGGATTGAGGATTGAAGATTGAGGATTGGGTATTGAGGATTGAAGAATGAGGGTTGAGGACTGAGGATTGAGGATTGAGTATTGAAGATTGAGGATTGATTGATGATTGAGGATTGAGGATTGAAGATTGAATATTGATGATTGAATATTGAGGACTGAGGATTGAGGTTTGTGTATTGAGGACGAGGACTGAGGGTTGAATATTGATGTTTGAGGTCTGAGGGTTAAGGATTGAGGATTGAGAATTGAGGATTGAGGTTTGAGGATTGAGTATTGAAGATTGAGGATTGATGACTGAGTATTGAGGATTGAGGATTGAAAATTGATTATTAAGGATTGAAGATTGAGGATTGAGGATTGAGGATTGAGAATTGAGGATTGAGGATTGAGTATTGAAGATTGAGGATTGATGATTGAGGATTGAGGATTGAAGATTGAATATTGATGATTGAATATTGAGGACTGAGGATTGAGGTTTGTGTATTGAGGACGAGGACTGAGGGTTGAATATTGATGTTTGAGGTCTGAGGGTTAAGGATTGAGGATTGAGAATTGAGGATTGAGGATTGAGGGTTGAAGATTGAGGATTGGGTATTGAGGATTGAAGAATGAGGATTGAGGATTGAGGATTGAGGATTGAGGATTGCAGATTGAGTATTGAGGATTGAAGATTGAGGATTGAGGATTGAGGATTGAAGATTGAGGATTGAGGGTTGAGAATTGATGATTGAGGATTGAAGATTGAGTATTGAGGATTGAAGGTTAAGGACTGAGGATTGAGGATTGAGGATTGACGATGAGGGCTGAGGGTTGAGGATTGAGGTTTGAGGACTGAGGACTGAGGATTGAGGATTGAGATTTGGGGATTGAGGATTGAGGATTGAAGATTGAGGATTGGGTATTGAGGATTGAAGAATGAGGGTTGAGGACTGAGGATTGAGGATTGAGAATTGGGGATTGAGGATTGAGGATTGAAGATTGAGGATTGGGTATTGAGGATTGAAGAATGAGGGTTGAGGACTGAGGATTGAGGATTCAGGATTGAGGATTGAAGATTGAGGATTGAGTATTGAGGATTGAAGATTGAGGATTGAGGATTGAGGATTGAGGATTGGGGATTGACGATGAGTGCTGAGGGTTGAGGATTGAGGTTTGAGAACTGAGGACAGGGGATTGAGGATTGAGAATTGAGGATTGAGGATTGAGGTTTGAAGATTGAGGATTGGGTATTGGGGATTGAAGAATGAGGATTGAGGATTGAGGATTGAGGATTGAGGAATGAAAATTGAGGGTTGAGGGTTGAGGATTGAGGATTGAAGAATGAGTATTGACGACTGAAGATTGAGGATTGAGGATTGAGTATTGAGGACTGAGTATTGACGATTGAGGATTGAGGATTGAGGATTGAAGATTGAGTATTGAGGATTGAAGATTGAGTATTGAGGATTGATCATTGAGGACTGAGGATTGAGGACTGAGGATTGAGGATTGAGAATTGAGAGTTGATAATGAGGTCTGAGGGTTGAGGATTGAGGATAGAGGATTGAGGTTTGAGGATTGAGTATTGAAGATTGAGGATTGATGACTGAGTATTGAGGATTGAGGATTGAAAATTGATTATTAAGGATTGAAGATTGAGGATTGAGGATTGAGGATTGAGAATTGAGGACTGAGTGTTGAGTGTTGAGTGATGAGAATTGATGTTTGTGGATAGAGGTTTGAAGATTGCAGATTGAGTATTGAGTATTGAAAACTTTGAATTGAGGATATTCTATTGAGGATTGAGGATTGACAACAGATTGTTGAGGACTGAGGGCCGAAGATTCAGGATTCAGGATTGAGGATTCAGAATTGAGGTTTGAGGACTGAGGATTGAGGATTGAAGATTGAGTATTGAGGATTGATCATTGAGGACTGAGGATTGAGGACTGAGGATTGAGGATTGAGAATTGAGAGTTGATAATGAGGTCTGAGGGTTGAGGATTGAGGATAGAGGATTGAGGTTTGAGGATTGAGTATTGAAGATTGAGGATTGATGACTGAGTATTGAGGATTGAGGATTGAAAATTGATTATTAAGGATTGAAGATTGAGGATTGAGGATTGAGGATTGAGAATTGAGGACTGAGTGTTGAGTGTTGAGTGATGAGAATTGATGTTTGTGGATAGAGGTTTGAAGATTGCAGATTGAGTATTGAGTATTGAAAACTTTGAATTGAGGATATTCTATTGAGGATTGAGGATTGACAACAGATTGTTGAGGACTGAGGGCCGAAGATTCAGGATTCAGGATTGAGGATTCAGAATTGAGGTTTGAGGACTGAGGATTGAGGATTGAAGATTGAGTACTGAGGATTGAAGATTGAGGATTGAGAATTGAGGATTCAGTATTGAGGATGAGGGCTGAGGATTGAAGATTGAGGATTGGGTATTGAGGATTGGAGAAAGAGAATTGAGGATTGAGGATTGAGGATTGTGTGTTGAGGTTTGAAGATTGAGTATTGAGGGTTGAAGACTGTCGATTGAGGATTGAGGATTGATGATTGAGGATTGAGGATTGAGGATTGAAGATTGAGTATTGAGGATTCAAAATTGAGGATTGAGGATTGAGGATTGGGGATTGAGGATTGAGGATTGAGGATTGAGGATTGAAGACTGAGGATTGAGGATTGAAGGTGAGGGCTGAGGGTTGAGGATTGAGGTTTGAGGATTGGGGATTGACGATGAGTGCTGAGGGTTGAGGATTGAGGTTTGAGGACTGAGGACTGAGGATTGAGGATTGAGAATTGAGGATAGAGGATTGAGGATTGAAGATGGAGGATTGGGTATTGAGGATTGAAGAATGAGTATTGGGGATTGAGGATTGAGGATTGTGGAATGAAAATTGAGGGTTGAGGGTTGAGGATTGAGGATTGAAGAATGAGTATTGACGATTGAAGATTGAGGATTGAGGATTGAGTATTGAGGACTGAAGATTGACGATTGAGGATTGAGTATTGAGGATTGAAGATTGAGTATTGAGGATTGAAGATTGAGGATTGAGGATTGATCATTGAGGACTGAGGATTGAGGACTGAGGATTGAGGATTGAGAATTGAGAACTGATAATGAGGACTGAGGGTTGAGGATTGAGGATAGAGGATTGAGGATTGAGGATTGAGTATTGAAGATTGAAGATTGATGACTGAGTATTGAGGATTGAGGATTGAAAATTGATTATTAAGGGTTGAAAGTTGAGGATTGAGGATTGAGGATTGAGGATTGAAGATTGAATATTGATGATTGAATATTGAGGACTGAGGATTGAGTGTTATGTTTGGAGGACGAGGACTGAGGGTTGAATATTGATGTTTGAGGTCTGATGGTTAAGGATTGAGGATTGAGAATTGAGGATTGAGGATTGAGGATTGAAGATTGAGGATTGTGTATTGAGGATTGAAGATTGAGGATTGAGGACTGAGGATTGAGGTTTGAGGATTGAGGATTGAAGATTGAGGATTGAGTATTGAGGATTGAAGATTGAGGATTGAGGATTGAGGATTGGGGATTGACGATGAGTGCTGAGGGTTGAGGATTGAGGTTTGAGAACTGAGGACTGAGGATTGAGGATTGAGAATTGAGGATTGAGGATTGAGGATTGAAGATTGAGGATTGGGTATTGAGGATTGAAGAATGAGGATTGAGGATTGAGGATTGAGGATTGAGGAATGAAAATTGAGGGTTGAGGGTTGAGGATTGAGGATTGAAGAATGAGTATTGGCGATTGAAGGTTGAGGATTGAGGATTGAGTATTGAGGACTGAAGATTGACGATTGAGGATTGAGGATTGAGGATTGAAGATTGAGTATTGATGATTGAAGATTGAGGATTGAGGATTGATCATTGAGGACTGAGGATTGAGGACTGAGGATTGAGGATTGAGAATTGAGAACTGATAATGAGGTCTGAGGGTTGAGGATTTATTATAGAGGATTGAGGATTGAGGATTGAGTATTGAAGATTGAGGATTGATGACTGAGTATTGAGGATTGAGGATTGAAAATTGATTATTAAGGATTGAAGATTGAGGTTTGAGGATTGAGGATTGAGAATTGAGGATTGAGGATTGAGTATTGAAGATTGAGGATTGATGATTGAGGATTGAGGATTGAGGATTGAAGATTGAATATTGATGATTGAATATTGAGGACTGAGGATTGAGGTTTGTGTATTGAGGACGAGGACTGAGGGTTGAATATTGATGTTTGAGGTCTGAGGGTTAAGGATTGAGGATTGAGAATTGAGTATTGAGGATTGAGGGTTGAAGATTGAGGATTGGGTATTGAGGATTGAAGAATGAGGATTGAGGATTGAGGATTGAGGATTGAGGATTGCAGATTGAGTATTGAGGATTGAAGATTGAGGATTGAGGATTGAGGATTGAAGATTGAGGATTGAGGGTTGAGAATTGATGATTGAGGATTGAAGATTGAGTATTGAGGATTGAAGGTTAAGGATTGAGGAATGAGGATTGAGGATTGACGATGAGGGCTGAGGGTTGAGGATTGAGGTTTGAGGACTGAGGACTGAGGATTGAGGATTGAGAATTGGGGATTGAGGATTGAGGATTGAAGATTGAGGATTGGGTATTGAGGATTGAAGAATGAGGGTTGAGGACTGAGGATTGAGGATTGAGGATTGAGAATTGGGGATTGAGGATTGAGGATTGAAGATTGAGGATTGGGTATTGAGGATTGAAGAATGAGGGTTGAGGACTGAGGATTGAGGATTGAGGATTGAGGATTGAAGATTGAGGATTGAGTATTGAGGATTGAAGATTGAGGATTGAGGATTGAGGATTGAGGATTGGGGATTGACGATGAGTGCTGAGGGTTGAGCGTTGAGGTTTGAGAACTGAGGACAGAGGATTGAGGATTGAGAATTGAGGATTGAGGATTGAGGTTTGAAGATTGAGGATTGGGTATTGCGGATTGAATAATGAGGATTGAGGATTGAGGATTGAGGATTGAGGAATGAAAATTGAGGGTTGAGGGTTGAGGATTGAGGATTGAAGAATGAGTATTGACGATTGAAGATTGAGGATTGAGGATTGAGTATTGAGGACTGAGTATTGACGATTGAGGATTGAGGATTGAGGATTGAAGATTGAGTATTGAGGATTGAAGATTGAGTATTGAGGATTGATCATTGAGGACTGAGGATTGAGGACTGAGGATAGAGGATTGAGAATTGAGAGTTGATAATGAGGTCTGAGGGTTGAGGATTGAGGATAGAGGATTGAGGTTTGAGGATTGAGTATTGAAGATTGAGGATTGATGACTGAGTATTGAGGATTGAGGATTGAAAATTGGTTATTAAGGATTGAAGATTGAGGATTGAGGATTGAGGATTGAGAATTGAGGATTGAGGATTGAGTATTGAAGATTGAGGATTGATGATTGAGGATTGAGGATTGAAGATTGAATATTGATGATTGAATATTGAGGACTGAGGATTGAGGTTTGTGTATTGAGGACGAGGACTGAGGGTTGAATATTGATGTTTGAGGTCTGAGGGTTAAGGATTGAGGATTGAGAATTGAGGATTGAGGATTGAGGGTTGAAGATTGAGGATTGGGTATTGAGGATTGAAGAATGAGGATTGAGGATTGAGGATTGAGGATTGAGGATTGCAGATTGAGTATTGAGGATTGAAGATTGAGGATTGAGGATTGAGGATTGAAGATTGAGGATTGAGGGTTGAGAATTGATGATTGAGGATTGAAGATTGAGTATTGAGGATTGAAGGTTAAGGACTGAGGATTGAGGATTGAGGATTGACGATGAGGGCTGAGGGTTGAGGATTGAGGTTTGAGGACTGAGGACTGAGGATTGAGGATTGAGATTTGGGGATTGAGGATTGAGGATTGAAGATTGAGGATTGGGTATTGAGGATTGAAGAATGAGGGTTGAGGACTGAGGATTGAGGATTGAGAATTGGGGATTGAGGATTGAGGATTGAAGATTGAGGATTGGGTATTGAGGATTGAAGAATGAGGGTTGAGGACTGAGGATTGAGGATTCAGGATTGAGGATTGAAGATTGAGGATTGAGTATTGAGGATTGAAGATTGAGGATTGAGGATTGAGGATTGAGGATTGGGGATTGACGATGAGTGCTGAGGGTTGAGGATTGAGGTTTGAGAACTGAGGACAGGGGATTGAGGATTGAGAATTGAGGATTGAGGATTGAGGTTTGAAGATTGAGGATTGGGTATTGGGGATTGAAGAATGAGGATTGAGGATTGAGGATTGAGGATTGAGGAATGAAAATTGAGGGTTGAGGGTTGAGGATTGAGGATTGAAGAATGAGTATTGACGACTGAAGATTGAGGATTGAGGATTGAGTATTGAGGACTGAGTATTGACGATTGAGGATTGAGGATTGAGGATTGAAGATTGAGTATTGAGGATTGAAGATTGAGTATTGAGGATTGATCATTGAGGACTGAGGATTGAGGACTGAGGATTGAGGATTGAGAATTGAGAGTTGATAATGAGGTCTGAGGGTTGAGGATTGAGGATAGAGGATTGAGGTTTGAGGATTGAGTATTGAAGATTGAGGATTGATGACTGAGTATTGAGGATTGAGGATTGAAAATTGATTATTAAGGATTGAAGATTGAGGATTGAGGATTGAGGATTGAGAATTGAGGACTGAGTGTTGAGTGTTGAGTGATGAGAATTGATGTTTGTGGATAGAGGTTTGAAGATTGCAGATTGAGTATTGAGTATTGAAAACTTTGAATTGAGGATATTCTATTGAGGATTGAGGATTGACAACAGATTGTTGAGGACTGAGGGCCGAAGATTCAGGATTCAGGATTGAGGATTCAGAATTGAGGTTTGAGGACTGAGGATTGAGGATTGAAGATTGAGTACTGAGGATTGAAGATTGAGGATTGAGAATTGAGGATTCAGTATTGAGGATGAGGGCTGAGGATTGAAGATTGAGGATTGGGTATTGAGGATTGGAGAAAGAGAATTGAGGATTGAGGATTGAGGATTGTGTGTTGAGGTTTGAAGATTGAGTATTGAGGGTTGAAGACTGTCGATTGAGGATTGAGGATTGATGATTGAGGATTGAGGATTGAGGATTGAAGATTGAGTATTGAGGATTCAAAATTGAGGATTGAGGATTGAGGATTGGGGATTGAGGATTGAGGATTGAGGATTGAGGATTGAAGACTGAGGATTGAGGATTGAGGGTGAGGGCTGAGGGTTGAGGATTGAGGTTTGAGGATTGGGGATTGACGATGAGTGCTGAGGGTTGAGGATTGAGGTTTGAGGACTGAGGACTGAGGATTGAGGATTGAGAATTGAGGATAGAGGATTGAGGATTGAAGATGGAGGATTGGGTATTGAGGATTGAAGAATGAGTATTGGGGATTGAGGATTGAGGATTGTGGAATGAAAATTGAGGGTTGAGGGTTGAGGATTGAGGATTGAAGAATGAGTATTGACGATTGAAGATTGAGGATTGAGGATTGAGTATTGAGGACTGAAGATTGACGATTGAGGATTGAGTATTGAGGATTGAAGATTGAGTATTGAGGATTGAAGATTGAGGATTGAGGATTGATCATTGAGGACTGAGGATTGAGGACTGAGGATTGAGGATTGAGAATTGAGAACTGATAATGAGGACTGAGGGTTGAGGATTGAGGATAGAGGATTGAGGATTGAGGATTGAGTATTGAAGATTGAAGATTGATGACTGAGTATTGAGGATTGAGGATTGAAAATTGATTATTAAGGGTTGAAAGTTGAGGATTGAGGATTGAGGATTGAGGATTGAAGATTGAATATTGATGATTGAATATTGAGGACTGAGGATTGAGTGTTATGTTTGGAGGTCGAGGACTGAGGGTTGAATATTGATGTTTGAGGTCTGATGGTTAAGGATTGAGGATTGAGAATTGAGGATTGAAGATTGAGGATTGAAGATTGAGGATTGGGTATTGAGGATTGAAGAATGAGGATTGAGGATTGAGGTTTGAGTATTGAGGATTGAGGATTGAGGATTGAGGATTGAGGATTGAGGATTGAGGATTGAGGATTGAGTATTGAAGAATGAGGATTGATGATTGAGGATTGAGGATTGAGGATTGAGGATTGAGTATTGAAGATTGAGGATTGATGATTGTGGACTGAGGATTGAGTGTTGAGTGATGAGAATTGATGTTTGTGGATAGAGGTTTGAAGATTGCAGATTGAGTATTGACAATTGAAAACCTTGAATTGAGGATATTCTATTGAGGATTGAGGATTGACAACAGATTGTTGAGAACTGAGGTCTGAAGATTGACGATTCAGGATTGAGGATTCAGAATTGAGGTTTGAGGACTAAGGATTGAGGATTGAAGATTGAGTAGTAAGGATTGAGGATTGAGGATTGAGGATTGAGTGTTGAGGATTGAAGATTGAGTATTCAGGATAGAAGACGGACGATTGAGGATTGAGGATTGATGATTGAGGATCGAGGATTGAGGATTGAAGATTTAGTATTGAGGATTGAAGGTAGAGGATTGAGAATTGAGGATTGAGGATTGAGGATTGAAGATTGAGTATTGGGTATTGAGGATTCAAGAATAAGGATTGAGGATTGAGGATTGAGGATTGAGGATTGAGGATAGAAGATTGAGTATTGAGGATTGAAGACTGACGATTGAGGATTGAGTACTGAGGATTGAGGGTTGAGGATTGAGGATTGAAGATTGAGTATTGAGGAATGAGGATTGAGGATTGAAGATTGAGTATTGACGATTAAGGATGGGGGCTGACGGTTCAGGATTGAGGTTTGAGGAATGAGGGTTGAGGATTGAGGATTGAGGATTGAGGATTGAGTATTGAAGATTGAGGATTGATGATTGAGGACTGAGGATTGGGTGTTGAGTGATGAGAATTGATGTTTGTGGATAGAGGTTTGAAGATTGCAGATTGAGTATTGACTATTGAAAACTTTGAATTGAGGATATTCTATTGAGGATTGAGGATTGACAACAGATTGTTGAGGACTGAGGTCTGAAGATTGAGGATTCAGGATTGAGGATTCAGAATTGAGGTTTGAGGACTAAGGATTGAGGATTGAAGATTGGGTATTGAGGATTGAGTATTGAGGATTGAAGATTGAGGATTGAGGATTGAGGATGGGGGCTGACGGTTGAGGATTGAGGTTTGAGGACTGAGGACTGAGGATAGAGCATTGAGAAATGAGGATTGAGGATTGATGATTGAAGATTGAGTATTGAGGATTGAAGACTGACGATTGAGGATTGAGGATTGAGGATTGATCATTGAGGACTGAGGATTGAGGACTGAGGATTGAGGATTGAGAATTGAGAACTGATAATGAGGACTGAGGGTTGAGGATTGAGAATTGAGAACTGATAATGAGGACTGAGGGTTGAGGATTGAGGATAGAGGATTGACGATTGAGGATTGAGTATTGAAGATTGAGGATTGATGACTGAGTATTGAGGATTGAGGATTGAAAATTGATTATTAAGGATTGAAGATTGAGGATTGAGGATTGAGGATTGAGAATTGAGAATTGAGGATGAGGACTGAGTGTTGTGGATTGAGGTTTGAGGAATGAGGATTGAGGATTGAGGATTGAGGATTGAGGATTGAGGATTGAGGATTGAGGATTGAGTATTGAAGATTGAGTATTGATGACTGAGGATTGAGGATTGAGGATTGAGGATTGAGGATTGAGGATTGAAAATTGAGTATCGGGGACTCAAGATTGAGGATTGAGGATTGAGGGTTGAGGGCGGCGGATGAGGGCTGAGGGTTGATCATTTAGGTTTGAGTATTGAACCCTGAGAATTCAGGATATTCTATTGAGTGTTGAGAACTGAGGATTGATGGTTGAGTATTGAGGATTGA
Source organism: Calliopsis andreniformis (assembly GCF_051401765.1). NCBI lineage: Eukaryota > Metazoa > Arthropoda > Insecta > Hymenoptera > Andrenidae > Calliopsis > Calliopsis andreniformis. The sequence continues at coordinate 1,323,912 of NW_027480466.1, read as the reverse complement.
AGATTGAGGATTGAGGAATGAGTATTGAAGGTTGAGGATTGATGATTGTGGATTGAGGATTGGGGATTGAGGATTGAGTATTGAGTATTGAAGATTGAGGATTGATGATTGAGGATTGAGTATTGAGGATTGAGGATTGAGGATTGAGGATTGACGATTGAGTATTGACGATTGAGGATGGGGGCTGACGGTTGAGGATTGAGGTTTGAGGACTGAGGACTGAGGATAGAGCATTGAGAAATGAGGATTGAGGATTGATGATTGAAGATTGAGTATTGGGTATTGAGGATTGAAGAATGAGGATTGAGGATTGAGGTTTGAGGATTGAGGATCGAAGATTGAGTATTGAGGATTGAAGACTGACGATTGCGGATTGAGGATTGAGGACTGAGGATTGAGGATTGAAGATTGATGATTGGGGATTGAGTATTGAGGATTGAAGAATGAGGATTGAGGATTGAGGATTGGGGATTGAGGATTGAGGATTGAGGTTTGAGGACTGAGGGCTGAGGATTGTGGATTGAGGATTGAGGATTGAAGATTCAGTCTTGAGGATTGAAGATTGGGAATTGAGGATTGAGGATTGAACATTGAGGACTGAGTGTTGAGTGTTGAGTGATGAGAATTGATGTTTGTGGATAGAGGTTTGAAGGTTGCAGATTGAGTATTCAGTATTGAAATCTTTGAATTGAGGATATTCTCTTGAGGATTGAGGATTGACAACAGATTGTTGAGGACTGAGGGCCGAAGATTGACGATTCAGGATTGAGGATTCAGAATTGAGGTTTGAGGACTAAGGATTGAGGATTGAGGATTGAGTATTGAAGAATGAGGATTGATGATTGAGGATTGAGGATTGAGGATTGAAGATTGAATATTGATGATTGAATATTGAGGACTGAGGATTGAGGGTTGTTTATTGAGGACGAGGACTGAGGGTTGAATATTGATGTTTGAGGTCTGAGGGTTAAGGATTGAGGATTGAGGATTGAGGATTGAAGATTGAGAATTGAAGATTGAGTATTGAGGACTGAAGATTGACGATTGAGGATTAAGGATTGAGGATTGAGGATTGAGGATTGAAGATTCAGTATTGAGGATTGAAGGTTGAGGGTTGTGGATTGAGGATCTAGGATAGGAGATTGATTATTGAGGATTGAAGATTGAGAATTCAGGGTTGAGGATTGAGAATTGATAATTGAGGATGAGGATTGAGAGTTGAGGATTGAGGTTTGAGAAATGAGGATTGAGGATTGAGGATTGAGGATTGAGGATTGAGGATTGAGGATTGAAGATTCAGGTTTGGGTACTGAGGATTGAAGAATGAGGATTGAGCATTGAGGATTGAGGATTGAGTATTGAAGATTGAGTATTGAGGATTGAAGATTGACGATTGAGGATTGGGGATTGAGGATTGAGGATTGAACGTTGAGGACTGAGTGTTGAGGGTTGAGTGATGAGAATTGATGTTTGTGGATAGAGGTTTGAAGATTGCAGTTTGAGTATTGAGTATTGAAAGCTGTGAATTGAGGATATTCTATTGAGGATTGAGGATTGACAATTGATTGTTGAGGACTGAGGGCCGAAGATTGAGGACTCAGGATTGAGGATTCAGAATTGAGGTTTGAGGGCTGAGGATTGTGGATTGACGATTGAGGATTGAAGATTCAGTATTGAGGATTGAAGATTGGGAATTGAGGATTGAGGATTGAACATTGAGGACTGAGTGTTGAGTGTTGAGTGATGAGAATTGATGTTTGTGGATAGAGGTTTGAAGATTGCAGATTGAGTATTGAGTATTGAAAACTTTGAATTGAGAATGTTCTTTTGAGGATTGAGGATTGACAACAGATTGTTGAGGACTGAGGTCTGAAGATTGAGGATTCAGGATTTTGGATCCAGAATTGAGGTTTGAGGGCTAAGGATTGAGGAATGAAGATTGAGTATTGAGGATTGAGGATTGAGGATTGAAGATTGAGGATTGAGGATTGAGGATGGGGGCTGACGGTTCAGGATTGAGGTTTGAGGACTGAGGACTGAGGATGGAGCATTGAGAAATGAGGATTGAGGATTGAGGATTGAAGATTGAGTATTGGGTATTGAGGATCGAAGAATGAGGATTGAGGACTGAGGTTTGAGAATTGAGGATTGAAGATTGAGTATTGAGGATTGAAGACTGACGATTGAGGATTGAGGATTGAGGATTGAGTATTGAAGATTGAGTATTGATGACTGAGGATTGAGGATTGAGGATTGAGGTTTGAGGACTGAGGATTGTGGATTGAGGATTGAGGATTGAAGATTCAGTATCGAGGATTGAAGATTGGGAATTGAGGATTGAGGATTGAACATTGAGGACTGAGTGTTGAGTGTTCAGTGATGAGAATTGATGTTTGTGGATAGAGGTTTGAAGATTGCAGATTGAGTATTGAGTATTGAAAACTTTGAATTGAGGATATTCTATTGAGGATTGAGGATTGACAACAGATTGTTGAGGACTGAGGGCCGAAGATTCAGGATTCAGGATTGAGGATTCAGAATTGAGGTTTGAGGACTGAGGATTGAGGATTGAAGATTGAGTACTGAGGATTGAAGATTGAGGATTGAGAATTGAGGATTCAGTATTGAGGATGAGGGCTGAGGGTTGAGGATTGAGGTTTGAGGACTGAGGACTGAGGATTGAGGATTGAGAATTGCGGATTGAGGATTGAGGATTGAAGATTGAGGATTGGGTATTGAGGATTGGAGAATGAGAATTGAGGATTGAGGATTGAGGATTGTGTGTTGAGGTTTGAAGATTGAGTATTGAGGGTTGAAGACTGTCGATTGAGGATTGAGGATTGATGATTGAGGATTGAGGATTGAGGATTGAAGATTGAGTATTGAGGATTCAAAATTGAGGATTGAGGATTGCGGATTGGGGATTGAGGATTGAGGATTGAGGATTGAGGATTGAAGACTGAGGATTGAGGATTGAGGATGAGGGCTGAGGGTTGAGGATTGAGGTTTGAGGATTGGGGATTGACGATGAGTGCTGAGGGTTGAGGATTGAGGTTTGAGGACTGAGGACTGAGGATTGAGGATTGAGAATTGAGGATAGAGGATTGAGGATTGAAGATGGAGGATTGGGTATTGAGGATTGAAGAATGAGTATTGGGGATTGAGGATTGAGGATTGAGGAATGAAAATTGAGGGTTGAGGGTTGAGGATTGAGGATTGAAGAATGAGTATTGGCGATTGAAGATTGAGGATTGAGGATTGAGTATTGAGGACTGAAGATTGACGATTGAGGATTGAGTATTGAGGATTGAAGATTGAGTATTGAGGATTGAAGATTGAGGATTGAGGATTGATCATTGAGGACTGAGGATTGAGGACTGAGGATTGAGGATTGAGAATTGAGAACTGATAATGAGGACTGAGGGTTGAGGATTGAGGATAGAGGATTGAGGATTGAGGATTGAGTATTGAAGATTGAGGATTGATGACTGAGTATTGAGGATTGAGGATTGAAAATTGATTATTAAGGATTGAAGATTGAGGATTGAGGATTGAGGTTTGAGAATTGAGAATTGAGGATGAGGACTGAGGGTTGTGGATTGAGGTTTGAGGAATGAGGATTGAGGATTGAGGATTGAGGATTGAGGATTGAGGATTGAGGATTGAGTATTGAAGATTGAGTATTGATGACTGAGGATTGAGGATTGAGGATTGAGGATTGAGGATTGAGGATTGAAAATTGAGTATCGGGGACTCAAGATTGAGGATTGAGGATTGAGGATTGAGGGCGGAGGATGAGGGCAGAGGGTTGAGCATTGAGGTTTGAGTATTGAACCCTGAGAATTCAGGATATTCTATTGAGTGTTGAGAACTGAGGATTGATGGTTGAGTATTGAGGATTGAAGATTGAGGATTGACGAATGAGTATTGAAGGTTGAGGATTGATGATTGTGGATTGAGGATTGGGGATTGAGGATTGAGTATTGAGTATTGAAGATTGAGGATTGATGATTGAGGATTGAGTATTGAGGATTGAGGATTGAGGATTGAGGATTGAGGATTGAGGATTGAACACTGAGGATTGGGGTCTGAGGAGTGACGATAGAGGATTGAGGATTGAGGATTGAGAGTTGAGGATTGACGATTCAAGATTGAGTATTGAGGATTGTAGAATGAGGATTGAGGATTGAGGTTTGAGGATTGAGGATTGAGGATTGAAGATTTAGTATTGAGGATTGAAGATAGAGGATTGAGAATTGAGGATCGATGATTGAGGATTGAAGATTGAGGATTGAGTGTTGAGGATTGAAGATTGAGTATTGAGGATAGAAGACTGACGATTGAGGATTGAGGATTGAGTATTGAAGATTAAGGATTGATGATCGAGGAACGAGGATTGAGGATTGAGGATTGAGGATTGAGTGTTGAGGATTGAAGATTGAGTATTCAGGATAGAAGACGGACGATTGAGGATTGAGGATTGATGATTGAGGATCGAGGATTGAGGATTGAAGATTTAGTATTGAGGATTGAAGGTAGAGGATTGAGAATTGAGGATTGAGGATTGAGGATTGAAGATTGAGTATTGGGTATTGAGGATTCAAGAATAAGGATTGAGGATTGAGGATTGAGGATTGAGGATTGAGGATAGAAGATTGAGTATTGAGGATTGAAGACTGACGATTGAGGATTGAGTACTGAGGATTGAGGGTTGAGGATTGAGGATTGAAGATTGAGTATTGAGGAATGAGGATTGAGGATTGAAGATTGAGTATTGACGATTAAGGATGGGGGCTGACGGTTCAGGATTGAGGTTTGAGGAATGAGGGTTGAGGATTGAGGATTGAGGATTGAGGATTGAGTATTGAAGATTGAGGATTGATGATTGAGGACTGAGGATTGGGTGTTGAGTGATGAGAATTGATGTTTGTGGATAGAGGTTTGAAGATTGCAGATTGAGTATTGACTATTGAAAACTTTGAATTGAGGATATTCTATTGAGGATTGAGGATTGACAACAGATTGTTGAGGACTGAGGTCTGAAGATTGAGGATTCAGGATTGAGGATTCAGAATTGAGGTTTGAGGACTAAGGATTGAGGATTGAAGATTGGGTATTGAGGATTGAGTATTGAGGATTGAAGATTGAGGATTGAGGATTGAGGATGGGGGCTGACGGTTGAGGATTGAGGTTTGAGGACTGAGGACTGAGGATAGAGCATTGAGAAATGAGGATTGAGGATTGATGATTGAAGATTGAGTATTGAGGATTGAAGACTGACGATTGAGGATTGAGGATTGAGGATTGATCATTGAGGACTGAGGATTGAGGACTGAGGATTGAGGATTGAGAATTGAGAACTGATAATGAGGACTGAGGGTTGAGGATTGAGAATTGAGAACTGATAATGAGGACTGAGGGTTGAGGATTGAGGATAGAGGATTGACGATTGAGGATTGAGTATTGAAGATTGAGGATTGATGACTGAGTATTGAGGATTGAGGATTGAAAATTGATTATTAAGGATTTAAGATTGAGGATTGAGGATTGAGGATTGAGAATTGAGAATTGAGGATGAGGACTGAGTGTTGTGGATTGAGGTTTGAGGAATGAGGATTGAGGATTGAGGATTGAGGATTGAGGATTGAGGATTGAGGATTGAGGATTGAGTATTGAAGATTGAGTATTGATGACTGAGGATTGAGGATTGAGGATTGAGGATTGAGGATTGAGGATTGAAAATTGAGTATCGGGGACTCAAGATTGAGGATTGAGGATTGAGGGTTGAGGGCGGCGGATGAGGGCTGAGGGTTGATCATTTAGGTTTGAGTATTGAACCCTGAGAATTCAGGATATTCTATTGAGTGTTGAGAACTGAGGATTGATGGTTGAGTATTGAGGATTGAAGATTGAGGATTGAGGAATGAGTATTGAAGGTTGAGGATTGATGATTGTGGATTGAGGATTGGGGATTGAGGATTGAGTATTGAGTATTGAAGATTGAGGATTGATGATTGAGGATTGAGTATTGAGGATTGAGGATTGAGGATTGAGGATTGACGATTGAGTATTGACGATTGAGGATGGGGGCTGACGGTTGAGGATTGAGGTTTGAGGACTGAGGACTGAGGATAGAGCATTGAGTAATGAGGATTGAGGATTGATGATTGAAGATTGAGTATTGGGTATTGAGGATTGAAGAATGAGGATTGAGGATTGAGGTTTGAGGATTGAGGATCGAAGATTGAGTATTGAGGATTGAAGACTGACGATTGCGGATTGAGGATTGAGGACTGAGGATTGAGGATTGAAGATTGATGATTGGGGATTGAGTATTGAGGATTGAAGAATGAGGATTGAGGATTGAGGATTGGGGATTGAGGATTGAGGATTGAGGTTTGAGGACTGAGGGCTGAGGATTGTGGATTGAGGATTGAGGATTGAAGATTCAGTCTTGAGGATTGAAGATTGGGAATTGAGGATTGAGGATTGAACATTGAGGACTGAGTGTTGAGTGTTGAGTGATGAGAATTGATGTTTGTGGATAGAGGTTTGAAGGTTGCAGATTGAGTATTCAGTATTGAAATCTTTGAATTGAGGATATTCTCTTGAGGATTGAGGATTGACAACAGATTGTTGAGGACTGAGGGCCGAAGATTGACGATTCAGGATTGAGGATTCAGAATTGAGGTTTGAGGACTAAGGATTGAGGATTGAGGATTGAGTATTGAAGAATGAGGATTGATGATTGAGGATTGAGGATTGAGGATTGAAGATTGAATATTGATGATTGAATATTGAGGACTGAGGATTGAGGGTTGTTTATTGAGGACGAGGACTGAGGGTTGAATATTGATGTTTGAGGTCTGAGGGTTAAGGATTGAGGATTGAGGATTGAGGATTGAAGATTGAGAATTGAAGATTGAGTATTGAGGACTGAAGATTGACGATTGAGGATTAAGGATTGAGGATTGAGGATTGAGGATTGAAGATTCAGTATTGAGGATTGAAGGTTGAGGGTTGTGGATTGAGGATCTAGGATAGGAGATTGATTATTGAGGATTGAAGATTGAGAATTCAGGGTTGAGGATTGAGAATTGATAATTGAGGATGAGGATTGAGGGTTGAGGATTGAGGTTTGAGAAATGAGGATTGAGGATTGAGGATTGAGGATTGAGGATTGAGGATTGAGGATTGAAGATTCAGGTTTGGGTACTGAGGATTGAAGAATGAGGATTGAGCATTGAGGATTGAGGATTGAGTATTGAAGATTGAGTATTGAGGATTGAAGATTGACGATTGAGGATTGGGGATTGAGGATTGAGGATTGAACGTTGAGGACTGAGTGTTGAGGGTTGAGTGATGAGAATTGATGTTTGTGGATAGAGGTTTGAAGATTGCAGTTTGAGTATTGAGTATTGAAAGCTGTGAATTGAGGATATTCTATTGAGGATTGAGGATTGACAATTGATTGTTGAGGACTGAGGGCCGAAGATTGAGGACTCAGGATTGAGGATTCAGAATTGAGGTTTGAGGGCTGAGGATTGTGGATTGAGGATTGAGGATTGAAGATTCAGTATTGAGGATTGAAGATTGGGAATTGAGGATTGAGGATTGAACATTGAGGACTGAGTGTTGAGTGTTGAGTGATGAGAATTGATGTTTGTGGATAGAGGTTTGAAGATTGCAGATTGAGTATTGAGTATTGAAAACTTTGAATTGAGAATGTTCTTTTGAGGATTGAGGATTGACAACAGATTGTTGAGGACTGAGGTCTGAAGATTGAGGATTCAGGATTTTGGATCCAGAATTGAGGTTTGAGGGCTAAGGATTGAGGAATGAAGATTGAGTATTGAGGATTGAGGATTGAGGATTGAAGATTGAGGATTGAGGATTGAGGATGGGGGCTGACGGTTCAGGATTGAGGTTTGAGGACTGAGGACTGAGGATGGAGCATTGAGAAATGAGGATTGAGGATTGAGGATTGAAGATTGAGTATTGGGTATTGAGGATCGAAGAATGAGGATTGAGGACTGAGGTTTGAGAATTGAGGATTGAAGATTGAGTATTGAGGATTGAAGACTGACGATTGAGGATTGAGGATTGAGGACTGAGGATTGAGGATTGAGGATTGAAGATTGAGGATTGGGTATTGAGGATTGAAGAATGAGGATTGAGGACTGAGGATTGAGGATTGAGAATTGAGAACTGATAATGAGGACTGAGGGTTGAGGATTGAGAATTGAGAACTGATAATGAGGACTGAGGGTTGAGGATTGAGGATAGAGGATTGAGGATTGAGGATTGAGTATTGAAGATTGAGGATTGATGACTGAGTATTGAGGATTGAGGATTGAAAATTGATTCTTAAGGATTGAAGATTGAGGATTGAGGATTGAGGATTGAGAATTGAGAATTGACGATGAGTACTGAGGGTTGTGGATTGAGGTTTGAGGAATGAGGATTGAGGATTGAGGATTGAGGATTGAGGATTGAGGATTGAGGATTGAGGATTGAGTATTGAAGATTGAGTATTGATGACTGAGGATTGAGGATTGAGGATTGAGGATTGAGGATTGAGGATTGAAAATTGAGTATCGGGGACTCAAGATTGAGGATTGAGGATTGAGGATAGAGGGCGGAGGATGAGGGCTGAGGGTTGAGCATTGAGGTTTGAGTATTGAACCCTGAGAATTCAGGATATTCTATTGAGTGTTGAGAACTGAGGATTGATGGTTGAGTATTGAGGATTGAAGATTGAGGATTGAGGAATGAGTATTGAAGGTTGACGATTGATGATTGTGGATTGAGGATTGGGGATTGAGGATTGAGTATTGAGTATTGAAGATTGAGGAATGATGATTGAGGATTGAGTATTGAGGATTGAGGATTGAGGATTGAGGATTGAGGATTGAGTATTGACGATTGAGGATGGGGGCTGACGGTTGAGGATTGAGGTTTGAGGACTGAGGACTGAGGATAGAGCATTGAGAAATGAGGATTGAGGATTGATGATTGAAGATTGAGTATTGGGTATTGAGGATTGAAGAATGAGGATTGAGGATTGAGGTTTGAGGATTGAGGATTGAAGATTGAGTATTGAGGATTGAAGACTGACGATTGAGGATAGAGGATTGAGGACTGAGGATTGAGGATTGAAGATTGATGATTGAGGATTGGGTATTGAGGATTGAAGAATGAGGATTGAGGGTTGAGGATTGAGGATTGAGTGTTGAGGATTGAAGATTGAGTATTGAGGATTGAAGACTGACGATTGAGGATAGAGGATTGAGGACTGAGGATTGAGGATTGAAGATTGATGATTGAGGATTGGGTATTGAGGATTGAAGAATGAGGATTGAGGTTTGAGGATTGAGGATTGAGTGTTGAGGATTGAAGATTGAGTATTGAGGATAGAAGACTGACGATTGAGGATTGAGGATTGAGTATTGAAGATTAAGGGTTGATGATTGAGGAATGAGGATTGAGGATTGAGGATTGAGGATTGAGGATTGAAGATTGAGTATTGAGGATTCAAGATTGAGGATTGAGGATTGGGGATTGACGATGAGTGCTGAGGGTTGAGGATTGAGGTTTGAGGACTGAGGACTGAGGATTGAGGATTGAGAATTGAGGATAGAGGATTGAGGATTGAAGATTGAGGATTGGGTATTGAGTGTTGAAGATTGAGGACTGATGATTGAGGAATGAGGATTGAGGATTGAGGATTGAGGATTGAGTATTGAAGATTGAGGATTGATGATTGAGGACTGAGGATTGAGTGTTGAGTGATGAGAATTGATGTTTGTGGATAGAGGTTTGACGATTGCAGATTGAGTATTGACTATTGAAAACTTTGAATTGAGGATATTCTATTGAGGATTGAGGATTGACAACAGACTGTTGAGCACTGAGGTCTGAAGATTGAGGATTCAGGATTGAGGATTCAGAATTGAGGTTTGAGGACTAAGGATTGAGGATTGAAGATTGAGTATTGAGGATTGAGGATGGAAGATTGAGTATTGAGGATTGAGGATGGGGGCTGACGGTTGAGGATTGAGGTTTGAGGACTGAGGACTGAGGATAGAGCATTGAGAAATGAGGATTGAGGATTGATGATTGAAGATTGAGTATTGGGTATTGAGGATTGAAGAATGAGGATTGAGGATTGAGGTTTGAGGATTGAGGATTGAAGATTGAGTATTGAGGATTGAAGACTGACGATTGAGGATTGAGGATTGAGGACTGAGGATTGAGGATTGAAGATTGATGATTGAGGATTGGGTATTGAGGATTGAAGAATGAGGATTGAGGATTGAGGATTGAGGATTGAGTGTTGAGGATTGAAGATTGAGTATTGAGGATAGAAGACTGACGATTGAGGATTGAGGATTGAGTATTGAAGATTAAGGATTGATGATTGGAGGATGAGGATTGAGGATTGAGGATTGAGGATTGAGTGTTGAAGATTGAGGATTGATGATTGAGTATTGAGGGCTGAAGATTGACGATTGAGGATTAAGGATTGAGGATTGAGGATTGAGGATTGAAGATTCAGTATTGAGGATTGAAGGTTGAGGGTTGTGGATTGAGCATCTAGGATAGGAGATTGATTATTGAGGATTGAAGATTGAGAATTCAGGGTTGAGGATTGAGAATTGATAATTGAGGATGAGGATTGAGGGTTGAGGATTGAGGTTTGAGAAATGAGGATTGAGGATTGAGGATTGAGGATTGAGGATTGAGGATTGAATATTCAGGTTTGGGTACTGAGGATTGAAGAATGAGGATTGAGCATTGAGGATTGAGGATTGAGTATTGAAGATTGAGTATTGAGGATTGAAGATTGACGATTGAGGATTGGGGATTGAGGATTGAGGATTGAACGTTGAGGACTGAGTGTTGAGGGTTGAGTGATGAGAATTGATGTTTGTGGATAGAGGTTTGAAGATTGCAGTTTGAGTATTGAGTATTGAAAGCTGTGAATTGAGGATATTCTATTGAGGATTGAGGATTGACAATTGATTGTTGAGGACTGAGGGCCGAAGATTGAGGACTCAGGATTGAGGATTCAGAATTGAGGTTTGAGGGCTGAGGATTGTGGATTGAGGATTGAGGATTGAAGATTCAGTATTGGGGATTGAAGATTGGGAATTGAGGATTGAGGATTGAACATTGAGGACTGAGTGTTGAGTGTTGAGTGATGAGAATTGATGTTTGTGGATAGAGGTTTGAAGATTGCAGATTGAGTATTGAGTATTGAAAACTTTGAATTGAGAATGTTCTTTTGAGGATTGAGGATTGACAACAGATTGTTGAGGACTGAGGTCTAAAGATTGAGGATTCAGTATTTTGGATCCAGAATTGAGGTTTGAGGGCTAAGGATGGGGGCTGACGGTTCAGGATTGAGGTTTGAGGACTGAGGACTGAGGATCGAGCATTGAGAAATGAGGATTGAGGATTGAGGATTGAAGATAGAGTATTGGGTATTGAGGATCGAAGAATGAGGATTGAGGACTGAGGATTGAAGATAGAGTATTGGGTATTGAGGATCGAAGAATGAGGATTGAGGATTGAGGTTTGAGGATTGAGGATTGAAGATTGAGTATTGAGGATTGAAGACTGACGATTGAGGATTGAGGATTGAGGACTGAGGATTGAGGATTGAGGATTGAAGATTGAGGATTGGGTATTGAGGGTTGAAGAATGAGGATTGAGGATTGCGGATAGAGGATTGAGTGTTGAGGATTGAAGATTGAGTATTGAGGATAGAAGACTGACGATTGAGGATTGAGGATTGAGTGTTGAAGATTGAGGATTGATGATTGAGGAATGAGGATTGAGGATTGAGGATTGAGGATTGAGTATTGAAGATTGAGGATTGATGATTGAGGACTGAGGATTGAGTGTTGAGTGATGAGAATTGATGTTTGTGTATAGAGGTTTGAAGATTGCAGATTGAGTATTGACAATTGAAAACCTTGAATTGAGGATATTCTATTGAGGATTGAGGATTGACAACAGATTGTTGAGGACTGACGTCTGAAGATTGACGATTCAGGATTGAGGATTCAGAATTGAGGTTTGAGGACTAAGGATTGAGGATTGAAGATTGAGTATTGAGGATTGAGGATTGAGGATTGAAGATTGAGGATTGAGGATTGAGGATGGGGGCTGACGGTTGAGGATTGAGGTTTGAGGACTGAGGACTGAGGATAGAGCATTGAGAAATGAGGATTGAGGATTGATGATTGAAGATTGAGTATTGAGGATTGAAGACTGACGATTGAGGATTGAGGATTGAGGATTGATCATTGAGGACTGAGGATTGAGGACTGAGGATTGAGGATTGAGAATTGAGAACTGATAATGAGGACTGAGGGTTGAGGATTGAGAATTGAGAACTGATAATGAGGACTGAGGGTTGATGATTGAGGATAGAGGATTGAGGATTGAGGATTGAGTATTGAAGATTGAGGATTGATGACTGAGTATTGAGGATTGAGGATTGAAAATTGATTATTAAGGATTGAAGATTGAGGATTGAGGATTGAGGATTGAGGATTGAAAATTGAGTATCGGGGACTCAAGATTGAGGATTGAGGATTGAGGATAGAGGGCGGAGGATGAGGGCTGAGGGTTGAGCATTGAGGTTTGAGTACTGAACCCTGAGAATTCAGGATATTCTATTGAGTGTTGAGAACTGAGGATTGATGGTTGAGTATTGAGGATTGAAGGTTGAGGATTGAGGAATGAGTATTGAAGGTTGAGGATTGATGATTGTGGATTGAGGATTGGGGATTGAGGATTGAGTATTGAGTATTGAAGATTGAGGATTGATGATTGAGGATTGAGTATTCAGGATTGAGGATTGAGGATTGAGGATTGAGGATTGAGTATTGACGATTGAGGATGGGGGCTGACGGTTGAGGATTGAGGTTTGAGGACTGAGGACTGAGGATAGAGCATTGAGAAATGGGGATTGAGGATTGATGATTGAAGATTGAGTATTGGGTATTGAGGATTGAAGAATGAGGATTGAGGATTGAGGTTTGAGGATTGAGGATTGAAGATTGGGTATTGAGGATTGAAGACTGACGATTGAGGATTGAGGATTGAGGACTGAGGATTGAGGATTGAAGATTGATGATTGAGGATTGGGTATTGAGGATTGAAGAATGAGGATTGAGGGTTGAGGATTGAGGATTGAGTGTTGAGGATTGAAGATTGAGTATTGAGGATAGAAGACTGACGATTGAGGATTGAGGATTGAGTATTGAAGATTAAGGGTTGATGATTGAGGAATGAGGATTGAGGATTGAGGATTGAGGATTGAGTATTGAAGATTGAGGATTGATGATTGAGGACTGAGGATTGAGGATTGGGGATAGAGGATTGAGGATTGAGGTTTGAGGACTGAGGACTGAGGATTGTGGATTGAGGATTCAGTATTGAGGATGAGGGCTGAGGGTTGAGGATTGAGGTTTGAGGACTGAGGACTGAGGATTGAGGATTGAGAATTGAGGATTCAGGATTGAGGATTGAAGATTGAGGATTGGGTATTGAGGACTGAAGAATGAGGATTGAGGATTGAGGATTGAGGATTGAGGAATGAAAATTGAGGGTTGAGGGTTGAGGATTGAGGATTGAAGAATGAGTATTGACGTTTGAAGATTGAGGATTGAGGATTGAGTATTGAGGACTGAAGATTGACGATTGAGGATTGAGGATTGAGGATTGAAGGTTGAGTATTGAGGATTGAAGATTGAGGATTGAGGATTGATCATTGAGGACTGAGGATTGAGGACTGAGGATTGAGGATTGAGAATTGAGAACTGATAATGAGGACTGAGGGTTGAGGATTGAGGATAGAGGATTGAGGATTGAGGATTGAGTATTGAAGATAGAGGATTGATGACTGAGTATTGAGGATTGAGGATTGAAAATTGATTATTAAGGATTGAAGTTTGAGGATTGAGGATTGAGGATTGAGAATTGAGAATTGAGAATTGAGGATGAGGACTGAGGGTTGTGGATTGAGGTTTGAGGAATGAGGATTGAGGATTGAGGATTGAGTATTGAGGATTGAGGATTGAGGATTGAGGATTGAAGATTGAGGATTGATGATTGAGGATTGAGGATTGAGGATGTGGGCTGACGGTTGAGGATTGACGTTTGAGGACTGAGGACTGAGGATAGAGCATTGAGAAATGAGGATTGAGGATTGATGATTGAAGATTGAGTATTGGGTATTGAGGATTGAAGAACGAGGATTGAGGATTGAGGTTTGAGGATTGAGGATTGAAGATTGAGTATTGAGGATTGTAGACTGACGATTGAGGATAGAGGATTGAGGACTGAGGATTGAGGATTGAAGATTGATGATTGAGGATTGGGTATTGAGGATTGAAGAATGAGGATTGAGGATTGAGGATTGAGGATTGAGTGTTGAGGATTGAAGATTGAGTATTGAGGATAGAAGACTGACGATTGAGGATTGAGGATTGAGTATTGAAGATTAAGGATTGGTGATTGAGGAATGAGGATTGAGGATTGAGGATTGAGGATTGAGTGTTGAAGATTGAGGATTGATGAGTGAGGGCTGAGGATTGAGTATTGGGGATTGAGGATTGAGGATTGAGGTTTGAGGACTGAGGGCTGAGGATTGTGGATTGAGGATTGAGGATTGAAGATTCAGTATTGGGGATTGAAGATTGGGAATTGAGGATTGAACATTGAGGACTGAGTGTTGAGTGTTGAGTGATGAGAATTGATGTTTGTGGATAGAGGTTTGAAGGTTGCAGATTGAGTATTGAGTATTGAAAACTTTGAATTGAGGATATTCTCTTGAGGATTGAGGATTGACAACAGATTGTTGAGGACTGAGGGCCGAAGATTGAGGATTCAGTATTGAGGATTCAGAATTGAGGTTTGAGGACTGAGGATTGAGGATTGAAGATTGAGTACTGAGGATTGAAGATTGAGGATTGAGAATTGAGGATTCAGTATTGAGGATGAGGGCTGAGGGTTGAGGATTGAGGTTTGAGGACTGAGGACTGAGGATTGAGGATTGAGAATTGAGGATTGAGGTTTGAGGATTGATGATTGAGGATTGGGTATTGAGGATTGGAGAATGAGAATTGAGGATTGAGGATTGAGGATTGTGTGTTGAGGTTTGAAGATTGAGTATTGAGGGTTGAAGACTGTCGATTGAGGATTGAGGATTGATGATTGAGGATTGAGGATTGAGGATTGAAGATTGAGTATTGAGGATTCAAGATTGAGGATTGAGGATTGGGGATTGACGATGAGTGCTGAGGGTTGAGGATTGAGGTTTGAGGACTGAGGACTGAGGATTGAGGATTGAGAATTGAGGATAGAGGATTGAGGATTGAAGATTGAGGATTGGGTATTGAGGATTGAAGAATGAGTATTGAGGATTGAGGATTGAGGATTGAGGAATGAAAATTGAGGGTTGAGGGTTGAGGATTGAGGATGGAAGAATGAGTATTGACGATTGAAGATTGAGGATTGAGGATTGAGTATTGAGGACTGAAGATTGACGATTGAGGATTGAGTATTGAGGATTGAAGATTGAGTATTGAGGATTGAAGATTGAGGATTGAGGATTGATCATTGAGGATTGAGGATTGAGGATTGAGGATTGAGGATTGAGGATTGAAGATTTAGTATTGAGGATTGAAGATAGAGGATTGAGAATTGATGGTTGAGGATTGAGAATTGAAGATTCAGGATTGGGTAGTGAGGATTGATGAATGAGGATTGAGGATTGAGGATTGAGGATTGAGTGTTGAGGATTGAAGATTGAGTATTGAGGATAGAAGACGGACGATTGAGGATTGAGGATTGAGGATTGAGGATCGAGGATTGAGGATTGAAGATTTAGTATTGAGGATTGAAGGTAGAGGATTGAGAATTGAGGATTGAGGATTGAGGATTGAAGATTATGTATTGGGTATTGAGGATTCAAGAATAAGGATTGAGGATTGAGGATTGAGGATTGAGGATTGAGGATAGAAGATTGAGTATTGAGGATTGAAGGCTGACGATTGAGGATTGAGTACTGAGGATTGAGGGTTGAGGATTGAGGATTGAAGATTGAGTATTGAGGATTCAGGATTGAGGATTGAAGATTGAGTATTGACGATTGAGGATGGGGGCTGACGGTTCAGGATTGAGGTTTGAGGAATGAGGATTGAGGATTGAGGATTGAAGATTGAGTATTGAAGATTGAGGATTGATGATTGAGGACTGAGGATTGAGTGTTGAGGATTGCAGATTGAGTATTGAGGATAGAAGACTGACGATTGAGGATTGAGGATTGAGTATTGAAGGTTAAGGATTGATGATTGAGGAATGAGGATTGAGGATTGAGGATTGAGGATTGAGTGTTGAAGATTGTGGATTGATGATTGAGGACTAAGGATTGAGGATTGGGGATTGAGGATTGAGGATTGAGGTTTGAGGACTGAGGGCTGAGGATTGTGGATTGAGGATTGAGGATTGAAGATTCAGTATTGAGGATTGAAGATTGGGAATTGAGGATTGAGGATTGAACATTGAGGACTGAGTGTTGAGTGTTGAGTGATGAGAATTGATGTTTGTGGATAGAGGTTTGAAGATTGCAGATTGAGTATTGAGTATTGAAAACTTTGAATTGAGGATATTCTATTGAGGATTGAGGATTGAGAACAGATTGTTGAGGACTGAGGGCCGAAGATTGAGGATTCAGGATTGAGGATTCAGAATTGAGGTTTGAGGACTGAGGATTGAGGATTGAAGATTGAGTACTGAGGATTGAAGATTCAGGATTGAGAATTGAGGATTCAGTATTGAGGATGAGGGCTGAGGGTTGAGGATTGAGGTTTGAGGTCTGATGGTTAAGGATTGAGGATTGAGAATTGAGGATTGAAGGTTGAGGATTGAAGATTGAGGATTGGGTATTGAGGATTGAAGAATGAGGATTGAGGATTGAGGTTTGAGGATTGAGGATTGAGGATTGAGGATTGAGGATTGAGGATTGAGGTTTGAGGATTGAGTATTGAAGATTGAGGATTGATGATTGAGGATTGAGGATTGAGGATTGAAGATTGAATATTGATGATTGAATATTGAGGACTGAGGATTGAGGGTTGTTTATTGAGGACGAGGACTGAGGGTTGAATATTGATGTTTGAGATCTGAGGGTTAAGGATTGAGGATTGAGGATTGAGGATTGAGGATTGAGTATTGAAGATTGAGGATTGATGATTGAGGATTGAGGATTGAGGATTGAAGATTGAATATTGAAGATTGTGTATTGAGGATTGAGGTTTGAGGATTGAAGATTGAGGATTGAGGATTGAGGATGGGGGCTGAAGGTTCAGGATTGAGGTTTGAGGACTGAGGACTGAGGATAGAGCATTGAGAAATGAGGATTGAGTATTGAGGATTGAAGATTGAGTATTGGGTATTGAGGATCGTAGAATGAGGATTGAGGATTGAGGTGTGAGGATTGAGGATTGAAGATTGAGTATTGAGGATTGAAGACTGACGATTGAGGATTGAGGATTGAGGACTGAGAATTGACGATTGAGGATTGAAGATTGAGGATTGGGTATTGAGGATTGAAGAATGAGGATTGAGGATTGAGGATAGAGGATTGAGTGTTGGGTATTGAAGATTGAGTATTGAGGATAGAAGACTGACGATTGAGGATTGAGGATTGAGTGTTGAAGATTGAGGATTGATGATTGTGGAATGAGGATTGAGGATTGAGGATTGAGGATTGAGTATTGAAGATTGAGGATTGATGATTGAGGACTGAGGATTGAGTGTTGAGTGATGAGAATTGATGTTTGTGGATAGAGGTTTGAAGATTGCAGATAGAGTATTGACTATTGAAAACCTTCAATTGATGATATTCTATTGAGGATTGAGTATTGACAACAGATTGTTGAGGACTGAGGTCTGAAGATTGAGGATTCAGGATTGAGGATTCAGAATTGAGGTTTGAGGACTAAGGATTGAGGATTGAAGATTGAGCATTGAGGATTGAGGATTGAGGATTGAAGATTGAGGATTGAGGATTGAGGATGGGGGCTGACGGTTGAGGATTGAGGTTTGAGGACTGAGGACTGAGGATAGAGCATTGAGAACTGAGGATTGAGGACTGATGATTGAAGATTGAGTATTGGGTATTGAGGATTGAAGAACGAGGATTGAGGATTGAGGTTTGAGGATTGAGGATTGAAAATTGAGTATTGAGGATTGAAGACTGACGATTGAGGATAGAGGATTGAGGACTGAGGATTGAGGATTGAAGATTGATGATTGAGGATTGGGTATTGAGGATTGAAGAATGAGGATTGAGGATTGAGGATTGAGGATTGAGTGTTGAGGATTGAAGATTGAGTATTGAGGATAGAAGACTGACGATTGAGGATTGAGGATTGAGTATTGAAGATTAAGGATTGATGATTGAGGAATGAGGATTGAGGATTGAGGATTGAGGATTGAGTGTTGAAGATTGAGGATTGATGATTGAGGACTGAGGATTGAGGATTGGGGATTGAGGATTGAGGATTGAACGTTGAGGACTGAGTGTTGAGGGTTGAGTGATGAGAATTGATGTTTGTGGATAGAGGTTTGAAGATTGCAGTTTGAGTATTGAGTATTGAAAGCTGTGAATTGAGGATATTCTATTGAGGATTGAGGATTGACAATTAATTGTTGAGGACTGAGGGCCGAAGATTGAGGACTCAGGATTGAGGATTCAGAATTGAGGTTTGAGGACTGAGGATTGTGGATTGAGGATTGAGGATTGAAGATTCAGTATTGAGGATTGAAGATTGGGAAGTGAGGATTGAGGATTGAACATTGAGGACTGAGTGTTGAGTGTTGAGTGATGAGAATTGATGTTTGTGGATAGAGGTTTGAAGATTGCAGATTGAGTATTGAGTATTGAAAACTTTGAATTGAGAATATTCTATTGAGGATTGAGGATTGACAACAGATTGTTGAGGACTGAGGTCTGAAGATTGAGGATTCAGGATTTTGGATCCAGAATTGAGGTTTGAGGATTAAGGATTGAGGATTGAAGATTGAGTATTGAGGATTGAGGATTGAGGATTGAAGATTGAGGATTGAGGATTGAGGATGGGGGCTGACGGTTCAGGATTGAGGTTTGAGGACTGAGGACTGGGGATAGAGCATTGAGAAATGAGGATTGAGGATTGAGGATTGAAGATTGAGTATTGGGTATTGAGGATCGAAGAATGAGGATTGAGGATTGAGGTTTGAGGATTGAGGATTGAAGATTGAGGTTTGAGGAATGAGGATTGAGGATTGAGGATTGGGGATTGACGATTGAGGATTGGGGATTGAGGATTGAGTATTGAGTATTGAAGATTGAGTATTGATGACTGAGGATTGAGGATTGAGGATTGAGGATTGAGGATTGAGGATTGAAAAATGAGTATCGGGGACTCAAGATTGAGGATTGAGGATTGAGGATTGAGGGCGGAGGATGAGGGCTGAGGGTTGAGCATTGAGGTTTGAGTATTGAACCCTGAGAATTCAGGATATTCTATTGAGTGTTGAGAACTGAGGATTGATGGTTGAGTATTGAGGATTGAAGATTGAGGATTGAGGAATGAGTATTGAAGGTTGAGGATTGATGATTGTGGATTGAGGATTGGGGATTGAGGATTGAGTATTGAGTATTGAAGATTGAGGATTGATGATTGAGGATTGAGTATTGAGGATTGAGGTTTGAGGATTGAGGATTGAGGACTGAGGATTGAAGATTGAGGATTGGGGTCTGAGGAGTGACGATTGAGGATTGAGGATTGAGGATTGAGAGTTGAGGATTGATGATTCAAGATTGAGTATTGAGGATTGTAGAATGAGGATTGAGGATTGAGGTTTGAGGATTGAGGATTGAGGATTGAAGATTTAGTATTGAGGATTGAAGATAGAGGATTGAGAATTGAGGATTGAGGATTGAGGATTGAAGATTGAGGATTGTGTGTTGAGGATTGAAGATTGAGTATTGAGGATAGAAGACTGACGATTGAGGATTGAGGATTGAGTATTGAAGATTAAGGATTGATGATTGAGGATTGAGGATTGAGGATAGAGGATTGAGGATTGAGGATAATGAGTATTGAAGATTGAGGATTGATGACTGAGTATTGAGGATTGAGGATTGAAAATTGATTATTAAGGATTGAAGATTGAGTATTGAGGATTGAGTATATAGAATCGAGAATTGAGGATGAGGACTGAGGGTTGTGGATTGAGGATTGAGGAATGATGATTGAGGATTGAGGATTGAGGATTGAGGATTGAGGATTGAGGATTGAGGATTGAGGATTGAGTATTGAAGATTGAGTATTGATGACTGAGGATTGAGGATTGTGGATTGAGGATTCAGTATTGAGGATGAGGGCTGAGGGTTGAGGATTGAGGTTTGAGGACTGAGGACTGAGGATTGAGGATTGAGAATTGAGGATTCAGGATTGAGGATTGAAGATTGAGGATTGGGTATTGAGGACTGAAGAATGAGGATTGAGGATTGAGGATTGAGGATTGAGGAATGAAAATTGAGGGTTGAGGGTTGAGGATTGAGGATTGAAGAATGAGTATTGACGTTTGAAGATTGAGGATTGAGGATTGAGTATTGAGGACTGAAGATTGACGATTGAGGATTGAGGATTGAGGATTGAAGATTGAGTATTGAGGATTGAAGATTGAGGATTGAGGATTGATCATTGAGGACTGAGGATTGAGGACTGAGGATTGAGGATTGTGAATTGAGAACTGATAATGAGGACTGAGGGTTGAGGATTGAGGATAGAGGACTGAGGATTGAGGATTGAGTATTGAAGATAGAGGATTGATGACTGAGTATTGAGGATTGAGGATTGAAAATTGATTATTAAGGATTGAAGTTTGAGGATTGAGGATTGAGGATTGAGAATTGAGAATTGAGGATGAGGACTGAGGGTTGTGGATTGAGGTTTGAGGAATGAGGATTGAGGATTGAGGATTGAGTATTGAGGATTGAGGATTGAGGATTGAGGATTGAAGATTGAGTATTGATGATTGAGGATTGAGGATTGCGGATGTGAGCTGACGGTTGAGGATTGACGTTTGAGGACTGAGGACTGAGGATAGAGCATTGAGAAGTGAGGATTGAGGATTGATGATTGAAGATTGAGTATTGGGTATTGAGGATTGAAGAACGAGGATTGAGGATTGAGGTTTGACGATTGAGGATTGAAGACTGAGTATTGAGGATTGAAGACTGACGATTGAGGATAGAGGATTGAGGACTGAGGATTGAGGATTGAAGATTGATGATTGAGGATTGGGTATTGAGGATTGAAGAATGAGGATTGAGGATTGAGGATTGAGGATTGAGTGTTGAGGATTGAAGATTGAGTATTGAGGATAGAAGACTGACGATTGAGGATTGAGGATTGAGTATTGAAGATTAAGGATTGGTGATTGAGGAATGAGGATTGAGGATTGAGGATTGAGGATTGAGTGTTGAAGATTGAGGATTGATGATTGAGGACTGAGGATTGAAGATTGGGGATTGAGGATTGAGGATTGAGGTTTGAGGACTGAGGGCTGAGGATTGTGGATTGAGGATTGAGGATTGAATATTCAGTATTGAGGATTGAAGATTGGGAATTGAGGATTGAGGATTGAACATTGAGGACTGAGTGTTGAGTGTTGAGTGATGAGAATTGATGTTTGTGGATAGAGGTTTGAAGGTTGCAGATTGAGTATTGAGTATTGAAAACTTTGAATTGAGGATATTCTCTTGAGGATTGAGGATTGACAACAGATTGTTGAGGACTGAGGGCCGAAGATTGAGGATTCAGTATTGAGGATTCAGAATTAAGGTTTGAGGACTGAGGATTGAGGATTGAAGATTGAGTACTGAGGATTGAAGATTGAGGATTGAGAATTGAGGATTCAGTATTGAGGATGAGGGCTGAGGGTTGAGGATTGAGGTTTGAGGACTGAGGACTGAGGATTGAGGATTGAGAATTGAGGATTGAGGTTTGAGGATTGATGATTGAGGATTGGGTATTGAGGATTGGAGAATGAGAATTGAGGATTGAGGATTGAGGATTGTGTGTTGAGGTTTGAAGATTGAGTATTGAGAGTTGAAGACTGTCGATTGAGGATTGAGGATTGATGATTGAGGATTGAGGATTGAGGATTGAAGATTGAGTATTGAGGATTCAAGATTGAGGATTGAGGATTGAGGATTGGGGATTGAGGATTGAGGATTGAGGATTGAGGATTGAAGACTGAGGATTGAGGATTGAGGATGAGGGCTGAGGGTTGAGGATTGAGGTTTGGGGATTGAAGATTGAGGATTGGGTATTGGGGATTGAAGAATGAGGATTGAGTATTGTGGATTGAGGATTGAGGATTGAAGAGTGAGTATTGAGGATTGAAGATTGAGGATTGAGGATTGAGGATTGGGGATTGACGATGAGTGCTGAGGGTTGAGGATTGAGGTTTGAGGACTGAGGACTGAGGATTGAGGATTGAGAATTGAGGATAGAGGATTGAGGATTGAAGATTGAGGATTGGGTATTGAGGATTGAAGAATGAGTATTGAGGATTGAGGATTGAGGATTGAGGAATGAAAATTGAGGGTTGAGGGTTGAGGATTGAGGATTGAAGAATGAGTATTGACGATTGAAGATTGAGGATTGAGGATTGAGTATTGAGGACTGAAGATTGACGATTGAGGATTGAGTATTGAGGATTGAAGATTGAGTATTGAGGATTGAAGATTGAGGATTGAGGATTGACCATTGAGGACTGAGGATTGAGGACTGAGGATTGAGGATTGAGAATTGAGAACTGATAATGAGGACTGAGGGTTGAGGATTGAGGATAGAGGATTGAGGAATGAGGATTGAGTATTGAGGATTGAGGATTGATGACTGAGTATTGAGGATTGAGGATTGAAAATTGATTATTAAGGGTTGAAGGTTGAGGATTGAGGATTGAGGATTGAGGATTGAAGATTGAATATTGATGATTGAATATTGAGGACTGAGGATTGAGGGTTATGTTTCGAGGACGAGGACTGAGGGTTGAATATTGATGTTTGGGGTCTGATGGTTAAGGATTGAAGATTGAGTATTGATGACTGAGGATTGAGGATTGAGGATTGAGGATTGAGGATTGAGGATTGAAAATTGAGTATCGGGGACTCAAGATTGACGATTGAGGATTGAGGATTGAGGACGGAGGATGAGGGCTGAGGGTTGAGGATTGAGGTTTGAGTATTGAATCCTGAGAATTCAGGATATTCTATTGAGTGTTGAGAACTGAGGATTGATGGTTGAGTATTGAGGATTGAAGATTGAGGATTGAGGAATGAGTATTGAAGGTTGAGGATTGATGGTTGTGGATTGAGGATTGGGGATTAAGGATTGAGTATTGAGTATTGAAGATTGAGGATTGATGATTGAGGATTGAGGATTGTGGATTGAGGATTGAGGATTGAGGATTGAGGATTGAGGATTGAAGACTGAGGATTGGGGATTGAGGAGTGACGATTGAGGATTGAACGTTGAGGACTGAGTGTTGAGGGTTGAGTGATGAGAATTGATGTTTGTGGATAGAGGTTTGAAGATCGCAGTTTGAGTATTGAGTATTGAAAGCCGTGAATTGAGGATATTCTATTGAGGATTGAGGATTGACAATTGATTGTTGAGGACTGAGGGCCGAAGATTGAGGACTCAGGATTGAGGATTCAGAATTGAGGTTTGAGGACAGAGGATTGTGGATCGAGGATTGAGGATTGAAGATTCAGTATTGAGGATTGAAGATTGGGAATTGAGGATTGAGGATTGAACATTGAGGACTGAGTGTTGAGTGTTGAGTGATGAGAATTGATGTTTGTGGATAGAGGTTTGAAGATTGCAGATTGAGTATTGAGTATTGAAAACTTTGAATTGAGAATATTCTATTGAGGATTGAGGATTGACAACAGATTGTTGAGGACTGAGGTCTGAAGATTGAGGATTCAGGATTTTGGATCCAGAATTGAGGTTTGAGGACTAAGGATTGAGGATTGAAGATTGAATATTGAGGATTGAGGATTGAGGATTGAAGATTGAGGATTGAGGATTGAGGATTGAGGATGGGGGCTGACGGTTCAGGATTGAGGTTTGAGGACTGAGGACTGAGGATAGAGCATTGAGAAATGAGGATTGAGGATTGAGGATTGAAGATTGAGTATTGGGTATTGAGGATCGAAGAATGAGCATTGAGGATTGAGGTTTGAGGATTGAGGATTGAAGATTGAGGTTTGAGGAATGAGGATTGAGGATTGAGGATTGAGGATTGAGGATTGAGGATTGAGGACTGAGGATTGAGGATTGAGTATTGAAGATTGAGTATTGATGACTGAGGATTGAGGATTGAGGATTGAGGATTGAGGATTGAGTATTGAAGATTGAGGATTGATGATTGAGGACTGAGGATTGAGTGTTGAGTGATGAGAATTGATGTTTGTGGATAGAGGTTTGAAGATTGCAGATTGAGTATTGACTATTGAAAACTTTGAATTCAGGATATTCTATTGAGGATTGAGGATTGACAACAGATTGTTGAGGACTGAGGTTTGAAGATTGAGGATTCAGGATTGAGGATTCAGAATTGAGGTTTGAGGACTAAGGATTGAGGATTGAAGATTGAGTATTGAGGATTGAGGATTGAGGATTGAAGATTGAGTATTGAGGATTGAGGATGGGGGCTGACGGTTGAGGATTGAGGTTTGAGGACTGAGGACTGAGGATAGAGCATTGAGAAATGAGGATTGATGATTGATGATTGAAGATTGAGTATTGGGTATTGAGGATTGAAGAATAAGGATTGAGGATTGAGGTTTGAGGATTGAGGATTGAAGGTTGAGTATTGAGGATTGAAGACTGACGACTGAGGATTGAGGATTGAGGATTGAGTATTGAAGATTGAGTATTGATGACTGAGGATTGAGGATTGAGGATTGAGGATTGAGGATTGAGGATTGAAAATTGAGTATCGGGGACTCAAGAATGAGGATTGAGGATTGAGAATTGAGGACGGAGGATGAGGGCTGAGGGTTGAGGATTGAGGTTTGAGTATTGAATCCTGAGAATTCAGGATATTCTATTGAGTGTTGAGAACTGAGGATTGATGGTTGAGTATTGAGGATTGATGATTGAGGATTGAGGAACGAGTTATGAAGGTTGAGGATTGATGATTGAGGATTGAGGATTGGGGATTGAGGATTGAGTATTGAGTATTGAAGATTGAGGATTGATGATTGAGGATTGATGATTGAGGATTGAGGATTCAGTGTTGAGGATTGAACATTGAGTATTGAGGATAGAAGACGGACGATTGAGGATTGAGGATTGAGGATTGAGGATCGAGGATTGAGGATTGAAGATTTAGTATTGAGGACTGAATGTAGAGGATTGAGAATTGAGGATTGAGGATTGAGGATTGAAGATTGAGTATTGGGTATTGAGGATACAAGAATGAGGATTGAGGATTGAGGATTGAGGATTGAGGATAGAAGATTGAGTATTGAGGATTGAGGAATGACGATTGAGTATTGAGAATTGAGGACTGAGGATTGAGGATTAAGGATTGAGGGTTGAGAATTGATGATTGAGGATTGAAGATTGAGTATTGAGGATTGAAGGTTAAGGATTGAGGATTGAGGATTGAAAATTGAGTATCGGGGACTCAAGAATGAGGATTGAGGATTGAGGATTGATGACGGAGAATGAGGGCTGAGGGTTGAGGATTGTGGATTGAGGATTGAGGATTGAAGATTCAGTATTGAGGATTGAAGATTGGGAATTGAGGATTGAGGATTGAACATTGAGGACTGAGTGTTGAGTGTTGAGTGATGAGAATTGATGTTTGTGGATAGAGGTTTGAAGATTGCAGATTGAGTATTGAGTATTGAAAACTTTGAATTGAGGATATTCTATTGAGGATTGAGGATTGAGAACAGATTGTTGAGGACTGAGGGCCGAAGATTGAGGATTCAGGATTGAGGATTCAGAATTGAGGTTTGAGGACTAAGGATTGAGGATTGAAGATTGAGTATTGAGGATTGAGGATTGAGGATTGAAGATTGAGGATTGAGGATTGAGGATGGGGGCTGACGGTTGAGGATTGAGGTTTGAGGACTGAGGACTGAGGATAGAGCATTGGGAAATGAGGATTGAGGATTGATGATTGAAGATTGAGTATTGTGTATTGAGGATTGAAGAACGAGGATTGAGGATTGAGGTTTGAGGATTGAGGATTGAAGACTGAGTATTGAGGGTTGAAGACTGACGATTGTGATAGAGGATTGAGGACTGAGGATTGAGGATTGAAGATTGATGATTGAGGATTGGGTATTGAGGATTGAAGAATGAGGATTGAGGATTGAGGATTGAGGATTGAGTGTTGAGGATTGCAGATTGAGTATTGAGGATAGAAGACTGACGATTGAGGATTGAGGATTGAGTATTGAAGGTTAAGGATTGATGATTGAGGAATGAGGATTGAGGATTGAGGATTGAGGATTGAGTGTTGAAGATTGTGGATTGATGATTGAGGACTAAGGATTGAGGATTGGGGATTGAGGATTGAGGATTGAGGTTTGAGGACTGAGGGCTGAGGATTGTGGATTGAGGATTGAGGATTGAAGATTGAGGACTGAGTGTTGAGTGTTGAGTGATGAGAATTGATGTTTGTGGATAGAGGTTTGAAGATTGCAGATTGAGTATTGAGTATTGAAAACTTTGAATTGAGGATATTCTATTGAGGATTGAGGATTGAGAACAGATTGTTGAGGACTGAGGGCCGAAGATTGAGGATTCAGGATTGAGGATTCAGAATTGAGGTTTGAGGACTGAGGATTGAGGATTGAAGATTGAGTACTGAGGATTGAAGATTCAGGATTGAGAATTGAGGATTCAGTATTGAGGATGAGGGATGAGGGTTGAGGATTGAGGTTTGAGGTCTGATGGTTAAGGATTGAGGATTGAGAATTGAGGATTGAAGGTTGAGGATTGAAGATTGACGATTGGGTATTGAGGATTGAAGAATGAGGATTGAGGATTGAGGTTTGAGGATTGAGGATTGAGGATTGAGGATTGAGGATTGAGGATTGAGGATTGAGGATTGAGTATTGATGATTGAGGATTGATGATTGAGGATTGAGGATTGAGGATTGAAGATTGAATATTGATGATTGAATATTGAGGACTGAGGATTGAGGGTTGTTTATTGAGGACGAGGACTGAGGGTTGAATATTGATGTTTGAGATCTGAGGGTTAAGGATTGAGGATTGAGGATTGAGGATTGAGGATTGAGTATTGAAGATTGAGGATTGATGATTGAGGATTGAGGATTGAGGATTGAAGATTGAATATTGAAGATTGTGTATTGAGGATTGAGGTTTGAGGATTGAAGATTGAGGATTGAGGATTGAGGATGGGGGCTGAAGGTTCAGGATTGAGGTTTGAGGACTGAGGACAGAGGATAGAGCATTGAGAAATGAGGATTGAGTATTGAGGATTGAAGATTGAGTATTGGGTATTGAGGATCGTAGAATGAGGATTGAGGATTGAGGTGTGAGGATTGAGGATTGAAGATTGAGTATTGAGGATTGAAGACTGACGATTGAGGATTGAGGATTGAGGACTGAGAATTGACGATTGAGGATTGAAGATTGAGGATTGGGTATTGAGGATTGAAGAATGAGGATTGAGGATTGAGGATAGAGGATTGAGTGTTGAGTATTGAAGATTGAGTATTGAGGATAGAAGACTGACGATTGAGGATTGAGGATTGAGTGTTGAAGATTGAGGATTGATGATTGTGGAATGAGGATTGAGGATTGAGGATTGAGGATTGAGTATTGAAGATTGAGGATTGATGATTGAGGACTGAGGATTGAGTGTTGAGTGATGAGAATTGATGTTTGTGGATAGAGGTTTGAAGATTGCAGATAGAGTATTGACTATTGAAAACCTTCAATTGATGATATTCTATTGAGGATTGAGGATTGACAACAGATTGTTGAGGACTGAGGTCTGAAGATTGAGGATTCAGGATTGAGGATTCAGAATTGAGGTTTGAGGACTAAGGATTGAGGATTGAAGATTGAGTATTGAGGATTGAGGATTGAGGATTGAAGATTGAGGATTGAGAACTGATAATGAGGACTGAGGGTTGAGGATTGAGATTTGAGAACTGATAATGAGGACTGAGGGTTGAGGATTGAGGATAGAGGATTGAGGATTGAGGATTGAGTATTGAAGATTGAGGATTGATGATTGAGGATTGAGTATTGAGGATTGAGGATTGAGGATTGAGGATTGAGGATTGAGTATTGACGATTGAGGATGGGGGCTGACGGTTGAGGATTGAGGTTTGAGGACTGAGGGCTGAGGATAGAGCATTCAGAAATGAGGATTGAGGATTGATGATTGAAGATTGAGTATTGGGTAATGAGGATTGAAGAATGAGGATTGAGGATTGAGGTTTGAGGATTGAGGATTGAAGATTGAGTATTGAGGATTGAAGACTGACGATTGAGGATTGAGGATTGAGGACTGAGGATTGAGGATTGAAGATTGATGATTGAGGATTGGGTATTGAGGATTGAAGAATGAGGATTGATGGTTGAGGATTGAGGATTGAGTGTTTAGGATTGAAGATTGAGTATTGAGGATAGAAGACTGACGATTGAGGATTGAGGATTGAGTATTGAAGATTAAGGGTTGATGATTGAGGAATGATGATTGAGGATTGAGGATTGAGGATTGAGTATTGAAGATTGAGGATTGATGTTTGAGGACTGAGGATTGAGGATTGGGGATAGAGGATTCAGGATTGAGGTTTGAGGATTGAGGACTGAGGATTGTGGATTGAGGATTCAGTATTGAGGATGAGGGCTGAGGGTTGAGGATTGAGGTTTGAGGACTGAGGACTGAGGATTGAGGATTGAGAATTGAGGATTCAGGATTGAGGATTGAAGATTGAGGATTGGGTATTGAGGACTGAAGAATGAGGATTGAGGATTGAGGATTGAGGAATGAAAATTGAGGGTTGAGGGTTGAGGATTGAGGATTGAAGAATGAGTATTGACGTTTGAAGATTGAGGATTGAGGATTGAGTATTGAGGACTGAAGATTGACGATTGAGGATTGAGGATTGAGGATTGAAGATTGAGTATTGAGGATTGAAGATTGAGGATTGAGGATTGATCATTGAGGACTGAGGATTGAGGACTGAGGATTGAGGACTGAGGATTGAGGATTGTGAATTGAGAACTGATAATGAGGACTGAGGGTTGAGGATTGAGGATAGAGGACTGAGGATTGAGGATTGAGTATTGAAGATAGAGGATTGATGACTGAGTATTGAGGATTGAGGATTGAAAATTGATTATTAAGGATTGAAGTTTGAGGATTGAAGACTGACGATTGAGGATAGAGGATTGAGGACTGAGGATTGAGGATTGAAGATTGATGATTGAGGATTGGGTATTGAGGATTGAAGAATGAGGATTGAGGATTGAGGATTGAGGATTGAGTGTTGAGGATTGAAGATTGAGTATTGAGGATAGAAGACTGACGATTGAGGATTGAGGATTGAGTATTGAAGATTAAGGATTGGTGATTGACGAATGAGGATTGAGGATTGAGGATTGAGGATTGAGTGTTGAAGATTGAGGATTGATGATTGAGGACTGAGGATTGAAGATTGGGGATTGAGGATTGAGGATTGAGGTTTGAGGACTGAGGGCTGAGGATTGTGGATTGAGGATTGAGGATTGAATATTCAGTATTGAGGATTGAAGATTGGGAATTGAGGATTGAGGATTGAACATTGAGGACTGAGTGTTGAGTGTTGAGTGATGAGAATTGATGTTTGTGGATAGAGGTTTGAAGGTTGCAGATTGAGTATTGAGTATTGAAAACTTTGAATTGAGTATATTCTCTTTAGGATTGAGGATTGACAACAGATTGTTGAGGACTGAGTGCCGAAGATTGAGGATTCAGTATTGAGGATTCAGAATTAAGGTTTGAGGACTGAGGATTGAGGATTGAAGATTGAGTACTGAGGATTGAAGATTGAGGATTGAGAATTGAGGGTTCAGTATTGAGGATGAGGGCTGAGGGTTGAGGATTGAGGTTTGAGGACTGAGGACTGAGGATTGAGGATTGAGAATTGAGGATTGAGGTTTGAGGATTGATGATTGAGGATTGGGTATTGAGGATTGGAGAATGAGAATTGAGGATTGAGGATTGAGGATTGTGTGTTGAGGTTTGAAGATTGAGTATTGAGAGTTGAAGACTGTCGATTGAGGATTGAGGATTGATGATTGAGGATTGACGATTGAGGATTGAAGATTGAGTATTGAGGATTCAAGATTGAGGATTGAGGATTGAGGATTGGGGATTGAGGATTGAGGATTGAGGATTGAGGATTGAAGACTGAGGATTGAGGATTGAGGATGAGGGCTGAGGGTTGAGGATTGAGGTTTGGGGATTGAAGATTGAGGACTGGGTATTGGGGATTGAAGAATGAGGATTGAGTATTGTGGATTGAGGATTGAGGATTGAAGAGTGAGTATTGAGGATTGAAGATTGAGGATTGAGGATTGAGGATTGGGGATTGACGATGAGTGCTGAGGGTTGAGGATTGAGGTTTGAGGACTGAGGACTGAGGATTGAGGATTGAGAATTGAGGATAGAGGATTGAGGATTGAAGATTGAGGATTGGGTATTGAGGATTGAAGAATGAGTATTGAGGATTGAGGATTGAGGATTGAGGAATGAAAATTGAGGGTTGAGGGTTGAGGATTGAGGATTGAAGAATGAGTATTGACGATTGAAGATTGAGGATTGAGGATTGAGTATTGAGGACTGAAGATTGACGATTGAGGATTGAGTATTGAGGATTGAAGATTGAGTATTGAGGATTGAAGATTGAGGATTGAGGATTGATCATTGAGGACTGAGGATTGAGGACTGAGGATTGAGGATTGAGAATTGAGAACTGATAATGAGGACTGAGGGTTGAGGATTGAGGATAGAGGATTGAGGAATGAGGATTGAGTATTGAAGATTGAGGATTGATGACTGAGTATTGAGGATTGAGGATTGAAAATTGATTATTAAGGGTTGAAGGTTGAGGATTGAGGATTGAGGATTGAGGATTGAAGATTGAATATTGATGATTGAATATTGAGGACTGAGGATTGAGGGTTATGTTTCGAGGACGAGGACTGAGGGTTGAATATTTATGTTTGGGGTCTGATGGTTAAGGATTGAAGATTGAGTATTGATGACTGAGGATTGAGGATTGAGGATTGAGGATTGAGGATTGAGGATTGAAAATTGAGTATCGGGGACTCAAGATTGACGATTGAGGATTGAGGATTGAGGACGGAGGATGAGGGCTGAGGGTTGAGGATTGAGGTTTGAGTATTGAATCCTGAGAATTCAGGATATTCTATTGAGTGTTGAGAACTGAGGATTGATGGTTGAGTATTGAGGATTGAAGATTGAGGATTGAGGAATGAGTATTGAAGGTTGAGGATTGATGGTTGTGGATTGAGGATTGGGGATTGAGGACTGAGTATTGAGTATTGAAGATTGAGGGTTGATGATTGAGGATTGAGGATTGTGGATTGAGGATTGAGGATTGGGGATTGAGGATTGAGGATTGAAGACTGAGGATTGGGGATTGAGGAGTGACGATTGAGGATTGAACGTTGAGGACTGAGTGTTGAGGGTTGAGTGATGAGAATTGATGTTTGTGGATAGAGGTTTGAAGATCGCAGTTTGAGTATTGAGTATTGAAAGCCGTGAATTGAGGATATTCTATTGAGGATTGAGGATTGACAATTGATTGTTGAGGACTGAGGGCCGAAGATTGAGGACTCAGGATTGAGGATTCAGAATTGAGGTTTGAGGACTGAGGATTGTGGATCGAGGATTGAGGATTGAAGATTCAGTATTGAGGATTGAAGATTGGGAATTGAGGATTGAGGATTGAACATTGAGGACTGAGTGTTGAGTGTTGAGTGATGAGAATTGATGTTTGTGGATAGAGGTTTGAAGATTGCAGATTGAGTATTGAGTATTGAAAACTTTGAATTGAGAATATTCTATTGAGGATTGAGGATTGACAACAGATTGTTGAGGACTGAGGTCTGAAGATTGAGGATTCAGGATTTTGGATCCAGAATTGAGGTTTGAGGACTAAGGATTGAGGATTGTAGATTGAATATTGAGGATTGAGGATTGAGGATTGAAGATTGAGGATTGAGGATTGAGGATGGGGGCTGACGGTTCAGGATTGAGGTTTGAGGACTGAGGACTGAGGATAGAGCATTGAGAAATGAGGATTGAGGATTGAGGATTGAAGATTGAGTATTGGGTATTGAGGATCGAAGAATGAGGATTGAGGATTGAGGTTTGAGGATTGAGGATTGAAGATTGAGGTTTGAGGAGTGAGGATTGAGGATTGAGGATTGAGGATTGAGGATTGAGGATTGAGGATTGAGGATTGAGGATTGAGTATTGAAGATTGAGTATTCATGACTGAGGATTGAGGATTGAGGATTGAGGATTGAGGATTGAGTATTGAAGATTGAGGATTGATGATTGAGGACTGAGGATTGAGTGTTGAGTGATGAGAATTGATGTTTGTGGATAGAGGTTTGAAGATTGCAGATTGAGTATTGACTATTGAAAACTTTGAATTCAGGATATTCTATTGAGGATTGAGGATTGACAACAGATTGTTGAGGACTGAGGTTTGAAGATTGAGGATTCAGGATTGAGGATTCAGAATTGAGGTTTGAGGACTAAGGATTGAGGATTGAAGATTGAGTATTGAGGATTGAGGATTGAGGATTGAAGATTGAGTATTGAGGATTGAGGATGGGGGCTGACGGTTGAGGATTGAGGTTTGAGGACTGAGGACTGAGGATAGAGCATTGAGAAATGAGGATTGAGGATTGATGATTGAAGATTGAGTATTGGGTATTGAGGATTGAAGAATAAGGATTGAGGATTGAGGTTTGAGGATTGAGGATTGAAGGTTGAGTATTGAGGATTGAAGACTGACGACTGAGGATTGAGGATTGAGGATTGAGTATTGAAGATTGAGTATTGATGACTGAGGATTGAGGATTGAGGATTGAGGATTGAGGATTGAGGATTGAAA
The DNA here is from genome assembly GCF_051401765.1 of Calliopsis andreniformis. NCBI lineage: Eukaryota > Metazoa > Arthropoda > Insecta > Hymenoptera > Andrenidae > Calliopsis > Calliopsis andreniformis. Next base: position 1,290,626 of record NW_027480466.1, on the reverse strand, counting down.
ATTGAGTATCGGGGACTCAAGAATGAGGATTGAGGATTGAGAATTGAGGACGGAGGATGAGGGCTGAGGGTTGAGGATTGAGGTTTGAGTATTGAATCCTGAGAATTCAGGATATTCTATTGAGTGTTGAGAACTGAGGATTGATGGTTGAGTATTGAGGATTGAAAATTGAGGATTGAGGAACGAGTTATGAAGGTTGTGGATTGATGATTGAGGATTGAGGATTGGGGATTGAGGATTGAGTATTGAGTATTGAAGATTGAGGATTGATGATTGAGGATTGAGGATTGAGGATTGAGGATTGAGGATTCAGTGTTGAGGATTGAACATTGAGTATTGAGGATAGAAGACGGACGATTGAGGATTGAGGATTGAGGATTGAGGATCGAGGATTGAGGATTGAAGATTTAGTATTGAGGACTGAATATAGAGGATTGAGAATTGAGGATTGAGGATTGAGGATTGAAGATTGAGTATTGGGTATTGAGGATACAAGAATGAGGATTGAGGATTGAGGATTGAGGATTGAGGATAGAAGATTGAGTATTGAGGATTGAGGAATGACGATTGAGTATTGAGAATTGAGGACTGAGGATTGAGGATTAAGGATTGAGGGTTGAGAATTGATGATTGAGGATTGAAGATTGAGTATTGAGGATTGAAGGTTAAGGATTGAGGATTGAGGATTGAAAATTGAGTATCGGGGACTCAAGAATGAGGATTGAGGATTGAGGATTGAGGACGGAGGATGAGGGCTGAGGGTTGAGGATTGTGGATTCAGGATTGAGGATTGAAGATTCAGTATTGAGGATTGAAGATTGGGAATTGAGGATTGAGGATTGAACATTGAGGACTGAGTGTTGAGTGTTGAGTGATGAGAATTGATGTTTGTGGATAGAGGTTTGAAGATTGCAGATTGAGTATTGAGTATTGAAAACTTTGAATTGAGGATATTCTATTGAGGATTGAGGATTGAGAACAGATTGTTGAGGACTGAGGGCCGAAGATTGAGGATTCAGGATTGAGGATTCAGAATTGAGGTTTGAGGACTGAGGATTGAGGATTGAAGATTGAGTACTGAGGATTGAAGATTCAGGATTGAGAATTGAGGATTCAGTATTGAGGATGAGGGCTGAGGTTTGAGGATTTAGGTTTGAGGTCTGATGGTTAAGGATTGAGGATTGAGAATTGAGGATTGAAGGTTGAGGATTGAAGATTGAGGATTGGGTATTGAGGATTGAAGAATGAGGATTGAGGATTGAGGTTTGAGGATTGAGGATTGAGGATTGAGGATTGAGGATTGAGGATTGAGTATTGAGGATTGAGTATTGAAGATTGAGGATTGATGATTGAGGATTGAGGATTGAGGATTGAAGATTGAATATTGATGATTGAATATTGAGGACTGAGGATTGAGGGTTGTTTATTGAGGACGAGGACTGAGGGTTGAATATTGATGTTTGAGGTCTGAGGGTTAAGGATTGAGGATTGAGGATTGAGGATTGAAGATTGATTATTGAAGATTGAGGATTGATGATTGAGGATTGAGGATTGAAGATTGAGTATTGAGGGTTCAAGATTGAGGATTGAGGATTGAGGATTGGGGATTGAGGATTGAGGATTGAGGATTGAGGATTGAAGACTGAGGATTAAGGATTGAGGATGAGGGCTGAGGGTTGAGGATTGAGGTTTGAGGACTGAGGACTGAGGATTGAGGATTGAGAATTGAGGATAGAGGATTGAGGATTGAAGATTGAGGATTGGGTATTGAGGATTGAAGAATGAGTATTGAGGATTGAGGATTGAGGATTGAGGAATGAAAATTGAGGGTTGAGGGTTGAGGATTGAGGATTGAAGAATGAGTATTGACGATTGAAGATTGAGGATTGAGGATTGAGTATTGAGGACTGAAGATTGACGATTGAGGATTGAGTATTGAGGATTGAAGATTGAGTATTGAGGATTGAAGATTGAGGATTGAGGATTGATCATTGAGGACTGAGGATGGAGGACTGAGGATTGAGGATTGAGAATTGAGAACTGATAATGAGGACTGAGGGTTGAGGATTGAGGATAGAGGATTGAGGATTGAGGATTGAGTATTGAAGATTGAGGATTGATGACTGAGTATTGAGGATTGAGGATTGAAAATTGATTATTATGGGTTGAAGGTTGAGGATTGAGGATTGAGGATTGAGGATTGAAGATTGAATATTGATGATTGAATATTGAGGACTGAGGATTGAGTGTTATGTTTGGAGGACGAGGACTGAGTGTTGAATATTGATGTTTGAGGTCTGATGGTTAAGGATTGAGGATTGAGAATTGAGGATTGAAGATTGAGGATTGAAGATTGAGGACTGAGTGTTGAGTGTTGAGTGATGAGAATTGATGTTTGTGGATAGAGGTTTGAAGATTGCAGATTGAGTATTGACAATTGAAAACCTTGAATTGAGGATATTCTATTGAGGATTGACGATTGACAACAGATTGTTGAGGACTGAGGTCTGAAGATTGACGATTCAGGATTGAGGATTCAGAATTGAGGTTTGAGGACTAAGGATTGAGGATTGAAGATTGAGTATTGAGGATTGAGGATTGAGGATTGAAGATTGAGGATTGAGGATTGAGGATGGGGGCTGACGGTTGAGGATTGAGGTTTGAGGACTGAGGACTGAGGATAGAGCATTGAGAAGTGAGGATTGAGGATTCATGATTGAAGATTGAGTATTGAGGATTGAAGACTGACGATTGAGGATTGAGGATTGAGGATTGATCATTGAGGACTGAGGATTGAGGACTGAGGATTGAGGATTGAGAATTGAGAACTGATAATGAGGACTGAGGGCTGAGGATTGAGAATTGAGAACTGATAATGAGGACTGAGGGTTGAGGATTGAGGATAGAGGATTGAGGATTGAGGATTGAGTATTGAAGATTGAGGATTGATGACTGAGTATTGAGGATTGAGGATTGAAAATTGATTATTAAGGATTGAAGATTGAGGATTGAGGATTGAGGATTGAGAATTGAGAATTGAGGATGAGGACTGAGGGTTGTGGATTGAGGTTTGAGGAATGAGGATTGAGGATTGAGGATTGAGGATTGAGGATTGAGGATTGAGGATTGAGTATTGAAGATTGAGTATTGATGACTGAGGATTGAGGATTGAGGATTGAGGATTGAGGATTGAGGATTGAAAATTGAGCATCGGGGACTCAATATTGAGGATTGAGGATTGAGGATTGAGGGCGGAGGATGAGGGCTGAGGGTTGAGCATTGAGGTTTGAGTATTGAACCCTGAGAATTCACGATATTCTATTGAGTGTTGAGAACTGAGGATTGATGGTTGAGTATTGAGGATTGAAGATTGAGGATTGAGGAATGAGTATTGAAGGTTGAGGATTGATGATTGTGGATTGAGGATTGGTGACTGAGGATTGAGTATTGAGTATTGAAGATTGAGGATTGATGATTGAGGATTGAGTAGTGAGGATTGAGGATTGAGGATTGAGGATTGAGGATTGAGGATTGAACATTGAGGAGTGGGATCTGAGGAGTGACGATAGAGGATTGAGGATTGAGGATTGAGAGTTGAGGATTGATGATTCAAGATTGAGTATTGAGGATTGTAGAATGAGGATTGAGGATTGAGGTTTGAGGATTGAGGATTGAGGATTGAAGATTTAGTATTGAGGATTGAAGATAGAGGATTGAGAATTGAGGATTGAGGATTGAGGATTGAAGATTGAGGATTGAGTGTTGAGGATTGAAGATTGAGTATTGAGGATAGAAGACTGACGATTGAGGATTGAGGATTGAGTATTGAATATTAAGGATTGATGATTGAGGAATGAGGATTGAGGATTGAGGATTGAGGACTGAGGATCGAGGATTGAAGATTGATGATTGAGGATTGGTTATTGAGGATTGAGGATTGAAGATTGAGGATTGGGTAGTGAGGATTGATGAATGAGGATTGAGGATTGAGGATTGAGGATTGAGTGTTGAGGATTGAAGATTGAGTATTGAGGATTGAGGATGGGGGCTGACGGTTCAGGATTTAGGTTCGAGGACTGAGGACTGAGGATGGAGCATTGAGAAATGAGGATTGAGGATTGAGGATTGAAGATTGAGTATTGGGTATTCAGGATCGAAGAATGAGGATTGAGGATTGAGGTTTGAGGATTGAGGATTGAAGATTAAGTATTGAGGATTGAAGGCTGACGATTGAGGATTGAGGATTGAGGACTGAGGATTGAGGATTGAGGATTGAAGATTGAGGATTGGGTATTGAGGATTGAAGAATGAGGATTGAGGATTGAGGATAGAGGATTGAGTGTTGAGGATTGAAGATTGAGTATTGAGGATAGAAGACTGACGATTGAGGATTGAGGATTGAGTGTTGAAGATTGAGGATTGATGATTGAGGAATGAGGATTGAGGATTGAGGATTGAGGATTGAGTATTGAAGATTGAGGATTGATGATTGAGGACTGAGGATTGAGTGTTGAGTGATGAGAATTGATGTTTGTGGATAGATGTTTGAAGATTGCAGATTGAGTATTGACAATTGAAAACCTTGAATTGAGGATATTCTATTGAGGATTGAGGATTGACAACAGATTGTTGAGAACTGAGGTCTGAAGGTTGACGATTCAGGATTGAGGATTCAGAATTGAGGTTTGAGGACTAAGGATTGAGGATTGAGGATTGAGGATTGAAGATTGAGTATTGAGGATTGAGGATGGGGGCTGACGGTTGAGGATTGAGGTTTGAGGACTGAGGACTGAGGATAGAGCATTGAGAAATGAGGATTGAGGATTGATGATTGAAGATTGAGTATTGGGTATTGAGGATTGAAGAATAAGGATTGAGGATTGAGGTTTGAGGATTGAGGATTGAAGGTTGAGTATTGAGGATTGAAGACTGACGATTGAGGATTGAGGATTGATGACTGAGTATTGAGGATTGAAGACTGACGATTGAGGATTGAGGATTGAGGATTGATCATTGAGGACTGAGGATTGAGGACTGAGGATTGAGGATTGAGAATTGAGAACTGATAATGAGGACTGAGGGTTGAGGATTGAGATTTGAGAACTGATAATGAGGACTGAGGGTTGAGGATTGAGGATAGAGGATTGAGGATTGAGGATTGAGTATTGAAGATTGAGGATTGATGACTGAGTATTGAGGATTGAGGATTGAAAATTGATTATTAAGGATTGAAGATTGAGGATTGAGGATTGAGGATTGAGAATTGAGAATTGAGGATGAGGACTGAGGGTTGTGGATTGAGGTTTGAGGAATGAGGATTGAGGATTGAGGATTGAGGATTGAGGATTGAGGATTGAGGATTGAGGATTGAGTATTGAAGATTGAGTATTGATGACTGAGGATTGAGGATTGAGGATTGAGGATTGAGGATTGAGGATTGAAAATTGAGTATCGGGGCTCAAGATTGAGGATTGAGGATTGAGGATTGAGGGCGGAGGATGAGGGCTGAGGGTTGAGGATTGAGGTTTGAGTATTGAATCCTGAGAATTCAGGATATTCTATTGAGTGTTGAGAACTGAGGATTGGTGGTTGAGTATTGAGGATTGAAGATTGAGGATTGAGGAATGAGTATTGAAGGTTGAGGATTGATGATTGTGGATTGAGGATTGGTGACTGAGGATTGAGTATTGAGTATTGAAGATTGAGGATTGATGATTGAGGATTGAGTAGTGAGGATTGAGGATTGAGGATTGAGGATTGAGGATTGAGGATTGAACATTGAGGAGTGGGATCTGAGGAGTGACGATAGAGGATTGAGGATTGAGGATTGAGAGTTGAGGATTGATGATTCAAGATTGAGTATTGAGGATTGTAGAATGAGGATTGAGGATTGAGGTTTGAGGATTGAGGATTGAGGATTGAAGATTTAGTATTGAGGATTGAAGATAGAGGATTGAGAATTGAGGATTGAGGATTGAGGATTGAAGATTGAGGATTGAGTGTTGAGGATTGAAGATTGAGTATTGAGGATAGAAGACTGACGATTGAGGATTGAGGATTGGGTATTGAATATTAAGGATTGATGATTGAGGAATGAGGATTGAGGATTGAGGATTGAGGACTGAGGATCGAGGATTGAAGATTGATGATTGAGGATTGGTTATTGAGGATTGAGGATTGAAGATTGAGGATTGGGTAGTGAGGATTGATGAATGAGGATTGAGGATTGAGGATTGAGGATTGAGTGTTGAGGATTGAAGATTGAGTATTGAGGATTGAGGATGGGGGCTGACGGTTCAGGACTTAGGTTCGAGGACTGAGGACTGAGGATGGAGCATTGAGAAATGAGGATTGAGGATTGAGGATTGAAGATTGAGTATTGGGTATTCAGGATCGAAGAATGAGGATTGAGGATTGAGGTTTGAGGATTGAGGATTGAAGATTAAGTATTGAGGATTGAAGGCTGACGATTGAGGATTGAGGATTGAGGACTGAGGATTGAGGATTGAGGATTGAAGATTGAGGATTGGGTATTGAGGATTGAAGAATGAGGATTGAGGATTGAGGATAGAGGATTGAGTGTTGAGGATTGAAGATTGAGTATTGAGGATAGAAGACTGACGATTGAGGATTGAGGATTGAGTGTTGAAGATTGAGGATTGATGATTGAGGAATGAGGATTGAGGATTGAGGATTGAGGATTGAGTATTGAAGATTGAGGATTGATGATTGAGGACTGAGGATTGAGTGTTGAGTGATGAGAATTGATGTTTGTGGATAGATGTTTGAAGATTGCAGATTGAGTATTGACAATTGAAAACCTTGAATTGAGGATATTCTATTGAGGATTGAGGATTGACAACAGATTGTTGAGAACTGAGGTCTGAAGGTTGACGATTCAGGATTGAGGATTCAGAATTGAGGTTTGAGGACTAAGGATTGAGGATTGAGGATTGAGGATTGAAGATTGAGTAATGAGGATTGAGGATGGGGGCTGACGGTTGAGGATTGAGGTTTGAGGACTGAGGACTGAGGATAGAGCATTGAGAAATGAGGATTGAGGATTGATGATTGAAGATTGAGTATTGGGTATTGAGGATTGAAGAATAAGGATTGAGGATTGAGGTTTGAGGATTGAGGATTGAAGGTTGTGTATTGAGGATTGAAGACTGACGATTGAGGATTGAGGATTGATGACTGAGTATTGAGGATTGAAGACTGACGATTGAGGATTGAGGATTGAGGATTGATCATTGAGGACTGAGGATTGAGGACTGAGGATTGAGGATTGAGAATTGAGAACTGATAATGAGGACTGAGGGTTGAGGATTGAGATTTGAGAACTGATAATGAGGACTGAGGGTTGAGGATTGAGGATAGAGGATTGAGGATTGAGGATTGAGTATTGAAGATTGAGGATTGATGACTGAGTATTGAGGATTGAGGATTGAAAATTGATTATTAAGGATTGAAGATTGAGGATTGAGGATTGAGGATTGAGAATTGAGAATTGAGGATGAGGACTGAGGGTTGTGGATTGAGGTTTGAGGAATGAGGATTGAGGATTGAGGATTGAGGATTGAGGATTGAGGATTGAGGATTGAGGATTGAGTATTGAAGATTGAGTATTGATGACTGAGGATTGAGGATTGAGGATTGAGGATTGAGGATTGAGGATTGAAAATTGAGTATCGGGGCTCAAGATTGAGGATTGAGGATTGAGGATTGAGGGCGGAGGATGAGGGCTGAGGGTTGAGGATTGAGGTTTGAGTATTGAATCCTGAGAATTCAGGATATTCTGTTGAGTGTTGAGAACTGAGGATTGATGGTTGAGTATTGAGGATTGAAGATTGAGGATTGAGGAATGAGTATTGAAGGTTGAGGATTGATGGTTGTGGATTGAGGATTGGGGATTGAGGATTGAGTATTGAGTATTGAAGATTGAGGATTGATGATTGAGGATTGAGGATTGTGGATTGAGGATTGAGGATTGAGGATTGAGGATTGAGGATTGAAGACTGAGGATTGGGGATTGAGGAGTGACGATTGAGGATTGAACGTTGAGGACTGAGTGTTGAGGGTTGAGTGATGAGAATTGATGTTTGTGGATAGAGGTTTGAAGATCGCAGTTTGAGTATTGAGTATTGAAAGCCGTGAATTGAGGATATTCTATTGAGGATTGAGGATTGACAATTGATTGTTGAGGACTGAGGGCCGAAGATTGAGGACTCAGGATTGAGGATTCAGAATTGAGGTTTGAGGACTGAGGATTGTGGATCGAGGATTGAGGATTGAAGATTCAGTATTGAGGATTGAAGGTTGGGAATTGAGGATTGAGGATTGAACATTGAGGACTGAGTGTTGAGTGTTGAGTGATGAGAATTGATGTTTGTGGATAGAGGTTTGAAGATTGCAGATTGCGTATTGAGTATTGAAAACTTTGAATTGAGAATATTCTATTGAGGATTGAGGATTGACAACAGATTGTTGAGGACTGAGGTCTGAAGATTGAGGATTCAGGATTTTGGATCCAGAATTGAGGTTTGAGGACTAAGGATTGAGGATTGTAGATTGAATATTGAGGATTGAGGATTGAGGATTGAAGATTGAGGATTGAGGATTGAGGATGGGGGCTGACGGTTCAGGATTGAGGTTTGAGGACTGAGGACTGAGGATAGAGCATTGAGAAATGAGGATTGAGGATTGAGGATTGAAGATTGAGTATTGGGTATTGAGGATCGAAGAATGAGGATTGAGGATTTAGGTTTGAGGATTGAGGATTGAAGATTGAGGTTTGAGGAATGAGGATTGAGGATTGAGGATTGAGGATTGAGGATTGAGGATTGAGGATTGAGGATTGAGGATTGAGGATTGAGTATTGAAGATTGAGTATTGATGACTGAGGATTGAGGATTGAGGATTGAGGATTGAGGATTGAGTATTGAAGATTGAGGATTGATGATTGAGGACTGAGGATTGAGTGTTGAGTGATGAGAATTGATGTTTGTGGATAGAGGTTTGAAGATTGCAGATTGAGTATTGACTATTGAAAACTTTGAATTCAGGATATTCTATTGAGGATTGAGGATTGACAACAGATTGTTGAGGACTGAGGTTTGAAGATTGAGGATTCAGGATTGAGGATTCAGAATTGAGGTTTGAGGACTAAGGATTGAGGATTGAAGATTGAGTATTGAGGATTGAGGATTGAGGATTGAAGATTGAGTATTGAGGATTGAGGATGGGGCCTGACGGTTGAGGATTGAGGTTTGAGGACTGAGGACTGAGGATAGAGCATTGAGAAATGAGGATTGAGGATTGATGATTGAAGATTGAGTATTGGGTATTGAGGATTGAAGAATAAGGATTGAGGATTGAGGTTTGAGGATTGAGGATTGAAGGTTGAGTATTGAGGATTGAAGACTGACGACTGAGGATTGAGGATTGAGGATTGAGTATTGAAGATTGAGTATTGATGACTGAGGATTGAGGATTGAGGATTGAGGATTGAGGATTGAGGATTGAAAATTGAGTATCGGGGACTCAAGAATGAGGATTGAGGATTGAGAATTGAGGACGGAGGATGAGGGCTGAGGGTTGAGGATTGAGGTTTGAGTATTGAATCCTGAGAATTCAGGATATTCTATTGAGTGTTGATAACTGAGGATTGATGGTTGAGTATTGAGGATTGAAGATTGAGGATTGAGGAACGAGTTATGAAGGTTGAGGATTGATGATTGAGGATTGAGGATTGGGGATTGAGGATTGAGTATTGAGTATTGAAGATTGAGGATTGATGATTGAGGATTGAGGATTGAGGATTGAGGATTCGGTGTTGAGGGTTGAACATTGAGTATTGAGGATAGAAGACGGACGATTGAGGATTGAGGATTGAGGATTGAGGATCGAGGATTGAGGATTGAAGATTTAGTATTGAGGACTGAATGTAGAGGATTGAGAATTGAGGATTGAGGATTGAGGATTGAAGATTGAGTATTGGGTATTGAGGATACAAGAATGAGGATTGAGGATTGAGGATTGAGGATTGAGGATAGAAGATTGAGTATTGAGGATTGAGGAATGACGATTGAGTATTGAGAATTGAGGACTGAGGATTGAGGATTAAGGATTGAGGGTTGAGAATTGATGATTGAGGATTGAAGATTGAGTATTGAGGATTGAAGGTTAAGGATTGAGGATTGAGGATTGAAAATTGAGTATCGGGGACTCAAGAATGAGGATTGAGGATTGAGGATTGAGGACGGAGGATGAGGGCTGAGGGTTGAGGATTGTGGATTGAGGATTGAGGATTGAAGATTCAGTATTGAGGATTGAAGATTGGGAATTGAGGATTGAGGATTGAACATTGAGGACTGAGTGTTGAGTGTTGAGTGATGAGAATTGATGTTTGTGGATAGAGGTTTGAAGATTGCAGATTGAGTATTGAGTATTGAAAACTTTGAATTGAGGATATTCTATTGAGGATTGAGGACTGAGAACAGATTGTTGAGGACTGAGGGCCGAAGATTGAGGATTCAGGATTGAGGATTCAGAATTGAGGTTTGAGGACTGAGGATTGAGGATTGAAGATTGAGTACTGAGGATTGAAGATTCAGGATTGAGAATTGAGGATTCAGTATTGAGGATGAGGGCTGAGGTTTGAGGATTTAGGTTTGAGGTCTGATGGTTAAGGATTGAGGATTGAGAATTGAGGATTGAAGGTTGAGGATTGAAGATTGAGGATTGGGTATTGAGGATTGAAGAATGAGGATTGAGGATTGAGGTTTGAGGATTGAGGATTGAGGATTGAGGATTGAGGATTGAGGATTGAGTATTGAGGATTGAGTATTGAAGATTGAGGATTGATGATTGAGGATTGAGGATTGAGGATTGAAGATTGAATATTGATGATTGAATATTGAGGACTGAGGATTGAGGGTTGTTTATTGAGGACGAGGACTGAGGGTTGAATATTGATGTTTGAGGTCTGAGGGTTAAGGATTGAGGATTGAGGATTGAGGATTGAAGATTGAGTATTGAAGATTGAGGGTTGATGATTGAGGATTGAGGATTGAGGATTGAAGATTGAATATTGAAGATTGTGTATTGAGGATTGAGGTTTGAGGATTGAAGATTGAGGATTGAGGATTGAGGATGGGGGCAGACGGTTCAGGATTGAGGTTTGAGGACTGAGGACTGAGGATAGAGCATTGAGAAATGAGGATTGAGTATTGAGGATTGAAGATTGAGTATTGGGTATTGAGGATCGAAGAATGAGGATTGAGGATTGAGGTTAGAGGATTGAGGATTGAAGATTGAGTATTGAGGATTGAAGACTGACGTTTGAGGATTGAGGATTGAGGACTGAGAATTGAGGATTGAGGACTGAAGATTGAGGATTGGGTATTGAGGATTGAAGAATGAGGATTGAGGATTGAGGATAGGGGATTGAGTGTTGAGTATTGAAGATTGAGTATTGAGGATAGAAGACTGACGATTGAGGATTGAGGATTGAGTGTTGAAGATTGAGGATAGATGATTGAGGAATGAGGATTGAGGATTGAGGATTTAGGATTGCGTATTGAAGATAGAGGATTGATGATTGAGGACTGAGGATTGAGTGTTGAGTGATGAGAATTGATGTTTGTGGATAGAGGTTTGAAGATTGCAGATTGAGTATTGACTATTGAAAACCTTGAATTGATGATATTCTATTGAGGATTGAGGATTGACAACAGGTTGTTGAGGACTGAGGTCTGAAGATTGAGGATTCAGGATTGAGGATTCAGAATTGAGGTTTGAGGACTAAGGATTGAGGATTGAAGATTGAGTATTGAGGATTGAGGATTGAGGATTGAAGATTGAGGATTGAGGATTGAGGATGGGGGCTGACGGTTGAGGATTGAGGTTTGAGGACTGAGGACTGAGGATAGAGCATTGGGAAATGAGGATTGAGGATTGATGATTGAAGATTGAGTATTGTGTATTGAGGATTGAAGAACGAGGATTGAGGATTGAGGTTTGAGGATTGAGGATTGAAGACTGAGTATTGAGGATTGAAGACTGACGATTGAGGATAGAGGATTGAGGACTGAGGATTGAGGATTGAAGATTGATGATTGAGGATTGGGTATTGAGGATTGAAGAATGAGGATTGAGGTTTGAGGATTGAGGATTGAGTGTTGAGGATTGAAGATTGAGTATTGAGGATAGAAGACTGACGATTGAGTATTGAGGATTGAGTATTGAAGATTAAGGATTGATGATTGAGGAATGAGGATTGAGGATTGAGGATTCAGGATTGAGGATTGAGTGTTGAAGATTGAGGATTGATGATTGAGGACTGAGGATTGAGGATTGGGGATTGAGGATTGAGGATTGAACGTTGAGGACTGAGTGTTGAGGGTTGAGTGATGAGAATTGATGTTTGTGGATAGAGGTTTGAAGATTGCAGTTTGAGTATTGAGTATTGAAAGCTGTGAATTGAGGATATTCTATTGAGGATTGAGGATTGACAATTGATTGTTGAGGACTGAGGGCCGAAGATTGAGGACTCAGGATTGAGGATTCAGAATTGAGGTTTGAGGACTGAGGATTGTGGATTGAGGATTGAGGATTGAAGATTCAGTATTGAGGATTGTAGATTGGGAATTGAGGATTGAGGATTGAACATTGAGGACTGAGTGTTGAGTGTTGAGTGATGAGAATTGATGTTTGTGGATGGAGGTTTGAAGATTGCAGATTGAGTATTGAGTATTGAAAACTTTGAATTGAGAATATTCTATTGAGGATTGAGGATTGACAACAGATTGTTGAGGTCTGAGGTCTGAAGATTGAGGATTCAGGATTTTGGATCCAGAATTGAGGTTTGAGGACTAAGGATTGAGGATTGAAGATTGAGTATTGAGGATTGAGGATTGAGGATTGAAGATTGAGGATTGAGGATTGAGGATGGGGGCTGACGGTTCAGGATTGAGGTTTGAGGACTGAGGACTGAGGATAGAGCATTGAGAAATGAGGATTGACGATTGAGGATTGAAGATTGAGTATTGGGTATTGAGGATCGAAGAATGAGGATTGAGGATTGAGGTTTGAGGATTGAGGATTGAAGATTGAGGTTTGAGGAATGATGATTGAGGATTGAGGATTGAGGATTGAGGATTGAGGATTGAGGATTGAGGATTGAGGATTGAGGATTGAGTATTGAAGATTGAGTATTGATGACTGAGGATTGAGGATTGAGGATTGAGGATTGAGGATTGAGGATTGAAAAATGAGTATCGGGGACTCAAGATTGAGGATTGAGGATTGAGGATTGAGGGCGGAGGATGAGGGCTGAGGGTTGAGCATTGAGGTTTGAGTATTGAACCCTGAGAATTCAGGATATTCTATTGAGTGTTGAGAACTGAGTATTGATGGTTGAGTATTGAGGATTGAAGATTGAGGATTGAGGAATGAGTATTGAAGGTTGAGGATTGATGATTGTGGATTGAAGATTGGGGATTGAGGATTGAGTATTGAGTATTGAAGATTGAGGATTGATGATTGAGGATTGAGTATTGAGGATTGAGGTTTGAGGATTGAGGATTGAGGACTGAGGATTGAAGATTGAGGATTGGGGTCTGAGGAGTGACGATTGAGGATTGAGGACTGAGGATTGAGAGTTGAGGATTGATGATTCAAGATTGAGTATTGAGGATTGTAGAATGAGGATTGAGGATTGAGGTTTGAGGATTGAGGATTGAGGATTGAAGATTTAGTATTGAGGATTGAAGATAGAGTATTGAGAATTGAGGATTGAGGATTGAGGATTGAAGATTGAGGATTGTGTGTTGAGGATTGAAGATTGAGTATTGAGGATAGAAGACTGACGATTGAGGATTGAGGATTGAGTATTGAAGATTAAGGATTGATGATTGAGGAATGAGGATTGAGGATTGAGGATTGAGGACTGAGGATTGAGGATTGAAGATTGATGATTGAGGATTGGGTACTGAGGATTGAAGAATGAGGATTGAGGATTGAGGATTGAGGATTGAGTGTTGAGGATTGAAGATTGAGTATTGAGGATAGAAGACTGACGATTGAGGTTTGAGGATTGAGGATTGAAGATTGAGGATTGAGGAATGAGGATTGAGGATTGAGGATTGAGGATTGAGGATTGAGGATTGAGGATTGGGGATTGAGGATTGAGTATTGAGTATTGAATATTGAGGATTGATGATTGAGGACTGAGGATTGTGGATTGAGGATTGAGGATTGAGGATTGAGGATTGAGGATTGAGGATTGAAGATTGAGGATTGGGGATTGAGGAGTGACGATTGAGGATTGAGGATTGAGGATTGAGAGTTGAGGATTGATGATTCAAGATTGAGTATTGAGGATTGTAGAATGAGGATTGAGGATTGAGGATTGAGGATTGAGGATTGAGGATTGAAGATTTAGTATTGAGGATTGAAGATAGAGGATTGAGAATTGAGGATTGAGGATTGAGGATTGAAGATTGAGGATTGGGTAGTGAGGATTGATGAATGAGGATTGAGGATTGAGGATTGAGGATTGAGGATTGAGCATTGAAAATTGAGGATTGGGAATTGAGGATTGACGATTGAGGATTGAGTATTGAGGATTGAAGATTGAGTATTGATGATTGAAGATTGAGGGTTGAGGATTGAGGATTGAGAATGAGGGCTGAGGGTTGAGGATTGAGGTTTGAGTATAGAATCCTGAGAATTCAGGATATTCTATTGATCATTGAGCATTTAGGATTGATGGTTGAGTATTGAGGATTGAGAATTGAGGATTGAGGATTGAGTATTGAAGATTGAGGATTGATGATTGAGCATTGAGGATTGAGTATTGAGGATTGACGCTTGAGGATTGAGGGTTGAGGATGTAGGATTGAAGAGAGAGGACTGAGTGTTGAGGATTGAGTGTTGAGGATTGATGCTTGAGGTTTGAGATTTGATTATTGAATATTCTGGATTGAGTATTGAACAATCAGAATTCAGGATGTTCTATTGAGTATTGAGAATTGAGGATTGATGGTTGAGTATTGGGGATTGATGGCTGAGCGTTGAGTGTTGAATATAGAGGATTGAGGATTGAGGATTGAGGATTGAGTATTGATGATTGAGGAATGATGATTGAGGATTGAGGATTGAGGATTGGGGATTGAGGATTGAGGATTGAGGATTGATTGTTGAGGATTGAGAATTGAAGATTGAGTTTTGATCACTGAGGATTGAGGATTGAGGATTGAGGATTGAGGATTGAGGATTGAAGATTGAATATTGAGGATTGAAGATTCAGCATTGAGGATTGAGGATGGAGGATGAGGGCTGAGGGTTGAGGATTGAGGTTTGAGGACTGCGGAATGAGGATTAAGGGTTGAGAATTGAGGATTGCGGATTGAGGATTGAAGATTGGGGATTGGGAATTGAGGATTGAAGAATGAGGATTGAGGATTGAGGATTGAGGATTGAGGATTGAGAATTGAGGATTGAGGATTGAGTATTGAAGATTGAGGATTGATGATTGAGGATTGAGGATTGAGTATTGAGGATTGACGCTTGAGGATTGAGGGTTGAGGATGTAGGATTGAAGAGAGAGGACTGAGTGTTGAGGATTGAGTGCTGAGAATTGATGCTTGAGGTTTGAGATTTGATTATTGAATATTCTGGATTGAGTATTGAACCATCAGAATTCAGGATGTTCTATTGAGTATTGAGAATTGAGGATTGATGGTTGAGTATTGAGGATTGATGGTTGAGGGTTGAGTGTTGAATATAGAGGATTGAGGATTGAGGATTGAGGATTGCGTATTGAAGATTGAGGAATGATGATTGAGGATTGAGGATTGAGGATTGGGGATTGAGGATTGAGCATTGAGGTTTGAGGACTGAGGGCTGAGGATTGAGGATTGAGGATTTAGGATTGAGGATGAGGGCTGAGTGTTGAGGATTGAGGTTTGAGGTCTGAGGACTGAGGATTGATGATTGAGAATTGAGGATTGAGGATTGAGGATTGAAGATTCAGGATTGGGTATTGAGGATTGAAGAATGAGGATTGAGGATTGAGGATTGAGGATTGAGGATTGAGGATTGAGGATTGAGGATTGAGGTTTGAGGACTGAGGGCTGAGGATTGTGGATTGAGGATTGAGGATTGAAGATTCAGTATTGAGGATTGAAGATTGGGAATTGAGGATTGAGGATTGAACATTGAGGACTGAGTGTTGAGTGTTGAGTGATGAGAATTGATGTTTGTGGATAGAGGTTTGAAGATTGCAGATTGAGTATTGAGTATTGAAAACTTTGAATTGAGGATATTCTATTGAGGATTGAGGATTGAGAACAGATTGTTGAGGACTGAGGGCCGAAGATTGAGGATTCAGGATTGAGGATTCAGAATTGAGGTTTGAGGACTGAGGATTGAGGATTGAAGATTGAGTACTGAGGATTGAAGATTCAGGATTGAGAATTGAGGATTCAGTATTGAGGATGAGGGCTGAGGGTTGAGGATTGAGGTTTGAGGTCTGATGGTTAAGGATTGAGGATTGAGAATTGAGGATTGAAGGTTGAGGATTGAAGATTGAGGATTGGGTATTGAGGATTGAAGAATGAGGATTGAGGATTGAGGTTTGAGGATTGAGGATTGAGGATTGAGGATTGAGGATTGAGGATTGAGGATTGAGGATTGAGTATTGAAGATTGAGGATTGATGATTGAGGGCTGAGGATTGAGGATTGAAGATTGAGTATTGATGACTGAGGATTGAGGATTGAGGGTTGAGGATTGAGGATTGAGGATTGAAAATTGAGTATCGGGGACTCAAGATTGAGGATTGAGGATTGAGGATTGAGGACGGAGGATGAGGGCTGAGGGTTGAGGATTGAGGTTTGAGTATTGAATCCTGAGAATTCAGGATATTCTATTGAGTGATGAGAACTGAGGATTGATGGTTGAGTATTGAGGATTGAAGATTGAGGATTGAGGAATGAGTATTGAAGGTTGAGGATTGATGGTTGTGGATTGAGGATTGGGGATTGAGGATTGAGTATTGAGTATTGAATATTGAGGATTGATGATTGAGGACTGAGGATTGTGGATTGAGGATTGAGGATTGAGGATTGAGGATTGAGGATTGAAGATTGAGGATTGGGGATTGAGGAGTGACGATTGAGGATTGAGTATTGAGGATTGAGAGTTGAGGATTGATGATTCAAGATTGAGTATTGAGGATTGTAGAATGAGGATTGAGGATTGAGGATTGAGGATTGAGGATTGAGGATTGAAGATTTAGTATTGAGGATTGAAGATAGAGGATTGAGAATTGAGGATTGAGGATTGAGGATTGAAGATTGAGGATTGGGTAGTGAGGATTGATGAATGAGGATTGAGGATTGAGGATTGAGGATTGAGGATTGAGCATTGAAAATTGAGGATTGGGAATTGAGGATTGACGATTGAGGATTGAGTATTGAGGATTGAAGATTGAGTATTGATGATTGAAGATTGAGGGTTGAGGATTGAGGATTGAGAATGAGGGCTGAGGGTTGAGGATTGAGGTTTGAGTATAGAATCCTGAGAATTCAGGATATTCTATTGATCATTGAGCATTTAGGATTGATGCTTGAGTATTGAGGATTGAGAATTGAGGATTGAGGATTGAGTATTGAAGATTGAGGATTGATGATTGAGCATTGAGGATCGAGTATTGAGGATTGACGCTTGAGGATTGAGGGTTGAGGATGTAGGATTGAAGAGAGAGGACTGAGTGTTGAGGATTGAGTGTTGAGGATTGATGCTTGAGGTTTGAGATTTGATTATTGAATATTCTGGATTGAGTATTGAACAATCAGAATTCAGGATGATCTATTGAGTATTGAGAATTGAGGATTGATGGTTGAGTATTGGGGATTGATGGCTGAGGGTTGAGTGTTGAATATAGAGGATTGAGGATTGAGGATTGAGGATTGAGTATTGATGATTGAGGAATGATGATTGAGGATTGAGGATTGAGGATTGGGGACTGAGGATTGAGGATTGAGGATTGATTGTTGAGGATTGAGAATTGAAGATTGAGTTTTGATCACTGAGGATTGAGGATTGAGGATTGAGGATTGAGGATTGAAGATTGAATATTGAGGATTGAAGATTCAGCATTGAGGATTGAGAATTGAGGATGGAGGATGAGGGCTGAGGGTTGAGGATTGAGGTTTGAGGACTGCGGAATGAGGATTAAGGGTTGAGAATTGAGGATTGAGGATTGAGGATTGAAGATTGGGGATTGGGAATTGAGGATTGAAGAATGAGGATTGAGGATTGAGGATTGAGGATTGAGGATTGAGAATTGTGGATTGAGGATTGAGTATTGAAGATTGAGGATTGATGATTGAGGATTGAGGATTGAGTATTGAGGATTGACGCTTGAGCATTGAGGGTTGAGGATGAAGGATTGAAGAGAGAGGACTGAGTGTTGAGGATTGAGTGCTGAGAATTGATGCTTGAGGTTTGAGATTTGATTATTGAATATTCTGGATTGAGTATTGAACCATCAGAATTCAGGATGTTCTATTGAGTATTGAGAATTGAGGATTGATGGTTGAGTATTGAGGATTGATGGTTGAGGGTTGAGTGTTGAATATAGAGGATTGAGGATTGAGGATTGAGTATTGCGTATTGAAGATTGAGGAATGATGATTGAGGATTGAGGATTGAGGATTGGGGATTGAGGAATGAGCATTGAGGTTTGAGGACTGAGGGCTGAGGATTGAGGATTGAGGATTTAGGATTGAGGATGAGGGCTGAGTGTTGAGGATTGAGGTTTGAGGTCTGAGGACTGAGGATTGATGATTGAGAATTGAGGATTGAGGATTGAGGATTGAAGATTCAGGATTGGGTATTGAGGATTGAAGAATGAGGATTGAGGATTGAGGATTGAGGATTGAGGATTGAGGATTGAGGATTGAGGATTGAGGTTTGAGGACTGAGGGCTGAGGATTGTGGATTGAGGATTGAGGATTGAAGATTCAGTATTGAGGATTGAAGATTGGGAATTGAGGATTGAGGATTGAACATTGAGGACTGAGTGTTGAGTGTTGAGTGATGAGAATTGATGTTTGTGTATAGAGGTTTGAAGATTGCAGATTGAGTATTGAGTATTGAAAACTTTGAATTGAGGATATTCTATTGAGGATTGAGGATTGAGAACAGATTGTTGAGGACTGAGGGCCGAAGATTGAGGATTCAGGATTGAGGATTCAGAATTGAGGTTTGAGGACTGAGGATTGAGGATTGAAGATTGAGTACTGAGGATTGAAGATTCAGGATTGAGAATTGAGGATTCAGTATTGAGGATGAGGGCTGAGGGTTGAGGATTGAGGTTTGAGGTCTGATGGTTAAGGATTGAGGATTGAGAATTGAGGATTGAAGGTTGAGGATTGAAGATTGAGGATTGGGTATTGAGGATTGAAGAATGAGGATTGAGGATTGAGGTTTGAGGATTGAGGATTGAGGATTGAGGATTGAGGATTGAGGATTGAGGATTGAGGATTGAGTATTGAAGATTGAGGATTGATGATTGAGGGTTGAGGATTGAGGATTGAAGATTGAATATTGATGATTGAATATTGAGGACTGAGGATTGAGGGTTGTTTATTGAGGACGAGGACTGAGGGTTGAATATTGATGTTTGAGGTCTGAGGGTTAAGGATTGAGGATTGAGGATTGAGGATTGAGGATTGAGTATTGAAGATTGAGGATTGATGATTGAGGATTGAGGATTGAGGATTGAAGATTGAATATTGAAGATTGTGTATTGAGGATTGAGGTTTGAGGACTGAAGATTGAGGATTGAGGATTGAGGATGGGGGCTGACGGTTCAGGATTGAGGTTTGAGGACTGAGGACTGAGGATAGAGCATTGAGAAATGAGGATTGAGTATTGAGGATTGAAGATTGAGTATTGGGTATTGAGGATCGTAGAATGAGGATTGAGGATTGAGGTTTGAGGATTGAGGATTGAAGATTGAGTATTGAGGATTGAAGACTGACGATTGAGGATTGAGGATTGAGGACTGAGAATTGAGGATTGAGGATTGAAGATTGAGGATTGGGTATTGAGGATTGAAGTATGAGGATTGAGGATTGAGGATAGAGGATTGAGTGTTGAGTATTGAAGATTGAGTATTGAGGATAGAAGACTGACGATTGAGGATTGAGGATTGAGTGTTGAAGATTGTGGATTGAGGATTGAGGATTGAAGATTCAGTATTGAGGATTGAAGATTGGGAATTGAGGATTGAGGATTGAACATTTAGGACTGAGTGTTGAGTGTTGAGTGATGAGAATTGATGTTTGTGGATAGAGGATTGAAGATTGAGGATTGAGTGTTGAGAATTGAACATAGAGTATTGAGGATAGAAGACTGACGATTGAGGATTGAGGATTGAGTATTGAAGATTAAGGATTGAGGATAGAGGATTGAGGATTTAGGATAATGAGTATTGAAGATTGAGGATTGATGACTGAGTATTGCGGGTTGAGGATTGAAAATTGATTATTAAGGATTGAAGATTGAGGATTGAGGATTGAGTATTGAGAATTGAGAATTGAGGATGAGGACTGAGGGTTGTGGATTGAGGTTTGAGGAATGATGATTGAGGATTGAGGATTGAGGATTGAGGATTGAGGATTGAGGATTGAGGATTGAGTATTGAAATTGAGTATTGATGACTGAGGATTGAGGATTGAGGGTTGAGGATTGAGGATTGAGGATTGAAAATTGAGTATCGGCGACTCAAGATTGAGGATTGAGGATTGAGGATTGAGGACGGAGGATGAGGGCTGAGGGTTGAGGATTGAGGTTTGAGTATTGAATCCTGAGAATTCAGGATATTCTATTGAGTGTTGAGAACTGGGGATTGATGGTTGAGTATTGAGGATTGAAGATTGAGGATTGAGGAATGAGTATTGAAGGTTGAGGATTGATGGTTGTGGATTGAGGATTGGGCATTGAGGATTGAGTATTGAGTATTGAATATTGAGGATTGATGATTAAGGACTGAGGATTGTGGATTGAGGATTGAGGATTGAGGATTGAGGATTGAGGATTGAAGATTGAGGATTGGGGATTGAGGAGTGACGATTGAGGATTGAGGATTGAGGATTGAGAGTTGAGGATTGATGATTCAAGATCGAGTATTGAGGATTGTAGAATGAGGATTGAGGATTGAGGATTGAGGATTGAGGATTGAGGATTGAAGATTTAGTATTGAGGATTGAAGATAGAGGATTGAGAATTGAGGATTGAGGATTGAGGATTGAAGATTGAGGATTGGGTAGTGAGGATTGATGAATGAGGATTGACGATTGAGGATTGAGGATTGAGGATTGAGCATTGAAAATTGAGGATTGGGAATTGAGGATTGACGATTGAGGATTGAGTATTGAGGATTGAAGATTGAGTATTGATGATTGAAGATTGAGGGTTGAGGATTGAGGATTGAGAATGAGGGCTGAGGGTTGAGGATTGAGGTTTGAGTATAGAATCCTGAGAATTCAGGATATTCTATTGATCATTGAGCATTTAGGATTGATGGCTGAGTATTGAGGATTGAGAATTGAGGATTGAGGATTGAGTACTGAAGATTGAGGATTGATGATTGAGCATTGAGGATTGAGTATTGAGGATTGACGCTTGAGGATTGAGGGCTGAGGATGTAGGATTGAAGAGAGAGGACTGAGTGTTGAGGATTGAGTGTTGAGGATTGATGCTTGAGGTTTGAGATTTGATTATTGAATATTCTGGATTGAGTATTGAACAATCAGAATTCAGGATGTTCTATTGAGTATTGAGAATTGAGGATTGATGGTTGAGTATTGGGGATTGATGGCTGAGGGTTGAGTGTTGAATATAGAGGATTGAGGATTGAGGATTGAGGATTGAGTATTGATGATTGAGGAATGATGATTGAGGATTGAGGATTGAGGATTGGGGATTGAGGATTGAGGATTGAGGATTGATTGTTGAGGATTGAGAATTGAAGATTGAGTTTTGATCACTGAGGATTGAGGATTGAGGATTGGGGATTGAGGATTGAGGATTGAAGATTGAATATTGAGGATTGAAGATTCAGCATTGAGGATTGAGAATTGAGGATGGAGGATGAGGGCTGAGGGTTGAGGATTGAGGTTTGAGGACTGCGGAATGAGGATTAAGGGTTGAGAATTGAGGATTGAGGATTGAGTATTGAAGATTGAGGATTGATGATTGAGGATTGAGGATTGAGTATTGAGGATTGACGCTTGAGGATTGAGGGTTGAGGATGTAGGATTGAAGAGAGAGGACTGAGTGTTGAGGATTGAGTGCTGAGAATTGATGCTTGAGGTTTGAGATTTGATTATTGAATATTCTGGATTGAGTATTGAACCATCA
Source organism: Calliopsis andreniformis (assembly GCF_051401765.1). Taxonomy (NCBI): domain Eukaryota; kingdom Metazoa; phylum Arthropoda; class Insecta; order Hymenoptera; family Andrenidae; genus Calliopsis; species Calliopsis andreniformis. The sequence goes on along the minus strand of NW_027480466.1, from coordinate 1,268,187 downwards.
GAATTCAGGATGTTCTATTGAGTATTGAGAATTGAGGATTGATGGTTGAGTATTGAGGATTGACGGTTGAGGGTTGAGTGTTGAATATAGAGGATTGAGGATTGAGGATTGAGGATTGCGTATTGAAGATTGAGGAATGATGATTGAGGATTGAGGATTGAGGATTGGGGATTGAGGATTGAGCATTGAGGTTTGAGGACTGAGGGCTGAGGATTGAGGATTGTGGATTTAGGATTGAGGATGAGGGCTGAGTGTTGAGGATTGAGGTTTGAGGTCTGAGGACAGAGGATTGATGATTGAGAATTGAGGATTGAGGATTGAGGATTGAAGATTCAGGATTGGGTATTGAGGATTGAAGAATGAGGATTGAGGATTGAGGATTGAGGATTGAGGATTGAGGATTGAGGATTGAGGATTGAGGTTTGAGGACTGAGGGCTGAGGATTGTGGATTGAGGATTGAGGATTGAAGATTCAGTATTGAGGATTGAAGATTGGGAATTGAGGATTGAGGATTGAACATTGAGGACTGAGTGTTGAGTGTTGAGTGATGAGAATTGATGTTTGTGGATAGAGGTTTGAAGATTGCAGATTGAGTATTGAGTATTGAAAACTTTGAATTGAGGATATTCTATTGAGGATTGAGGATTGAGAACAGATTGTTGAGGACTGAGGGCCGAAGATTGAGGATTCAGGATTGAGGATTCAGAATTGAGGTTTGAGGACTGAGGATTGAGGATTGAAGATTGAGTACTGAGGATTGAAGATTCAGGATTGAGAATTGAGGATTCAGTATTGAGGATGAGGGCTGAGGGTTGAGGATTGAGGTTTGAGGTCTGATGGTTAAGGATTGAGGATTGAGAATTGAGGATTGAAGGTTGAGGATTGAAGATTGAGGATTGGGTATTGAGGATTGAAGAATGAGGATTGACGATTGAGGTTTGAGGATTGAGGATTGAGGATTGAGGATTGAGGATTGAGGATTGAGGATTGAGGATTGAGTATTGAAGATTGAGGATTGATGATTGAGGGCTGAGGATTGAGGATTGAAGATTGAGTATTGATGACTGAGGATTGAGGATTGAGGGTTGAGGATTGAGGATTGAGGATTGAAAATTGAGTATCGGGGACTCAAGATTGAGGATTGAGGATTGAGGATTGAGGACGGAGGATGAGGGCTGAGGGTTGAGGATTGAGGTTTGAGTATTGAATCCTGAGAATTCAGGATATTCTATTGAGTGATGAGAACTGAGGATTGATGGTTGAGTATTGAGGATTGAAGATTGAGGATTGAGGAATGAGTATTGAAGGTTGAGGATTGATGGTTGTGGATTGAGGATTGGGGATTGAGGATTGAGTATTGAGTATTGAATATTGAGGATTGATGATTGAGGACTGAGGATTGTGGATTGAGGATTGAGGATTGAGGATTGAGGATTGAGGATTGAAGATTGAGGATTGGGGATTGAGGAGTGACGATTGAGGATTGAGTATTGAGGATTGAGAGTTGAGGATTGATGATTCAAGATTGAGTATTGAGGATTGTAGAATGAGGATTGAGGATTGAGGATTGAGGATTGAGGATTGAGGATTGAAGATTTAGTATTGAGGATTGAAGATAGAGGATTGAGAATTGAGGATTGAGGATTGAGGATTGAAGATTGAGGATTGGGTAGTGAGGATTGATGAATGAGGATTGAGGATTGAGGATTGAGGATTGAGGATTGAGCATTGAAAATTGAGGATTGGGAATTGAGGATTGACGATTGAGGATTGAGTATTGAGGATTGAAGATTGAGTATTGATGATTGAAGATTGAGGGTTGAGGATTGAGGATTGAGAATGAGGGCTGAGGGTTGAGGATTGAGGTTTGAGTATAGAATCCTGAGAATTCAGGATATTCTATTGATCATTGAGCATTTAGGATTGATGCTTGAGTATTGAGGATTGAGAATTGAGGATTGAGGATTGAGTATTGAAGATTGAGGATTGATGATTGAGCATTGAGGATTGAGTATTGAGGATTGACGCTTGAGGATTGAGGGTTGAGGATGTAGGATTGAAGAGAGAGGACTGAGTGTTGAGGATTGAGTGTTGAGGATTGATGCTTGAGGTTTGAGATTTGATTATTGAATATTCTGGATTGAGTATTGAACAATCAGAATTCAGGATGATCTATTGAGTATTGAGAATTGAGGATTGATGGTTGAGTATTGGGGATTGATGGCTGAGGGTTGAGTGTTGAATATAGAGGATTGAGGATTGAGGATTGAGGATTGAGTATTGATGATTGAGGAATGATGATTGAGGATTGAGGATTGAGGATTGGGGACTGAGGATTGAGGATTGAGGATTGATTGTTGAGGATTGAGAATTGAAGATTGAGTTTTGATCACTGAGGATTGAGGATTGAGGATTGAGGATTGAGGATTGAAGATTGAATATTGAGTATTGAGGATTGAAGATTGAGGATTGAGGATTGAGGATTGAGGATGGAGGATGAGGGCTGAGATATGAGGTTTGTTGTTTGTATGTTGAATCCTGAGAATTCAGGATATTCTCTTGAGTATTGAGAATAGAGGATTGATGGTTGAGTACTGAGGACTGAGAATTGAGGATTGAAGGTTGAGAATTGAGGATTCAGAATTGAGGTTTGAGGACTGAGGATTGAGGATTGAGGATTGGGTATTGAGGATTGAAGAATGAGGATTGAGGATTGAGGATTAAGGGTTGAGGATTGAGGATTGAGGATCTACGATTTGAGGTTGATTATTGAGGATTGAAGATTGGGGATTGAGGATTGTGGATTGAGGATCTAGGATTGGAGATTGATTATTGAGGATTGAAGGTTGAGGATTGAGGATTGAGAATTGAGGATGGAGGATGAGGGCTGAGGGTTGAGGATTGAGGTTTGAGGACTGAGGACTGAGGATTGAGGATTGAGGATTGAGGATTGAGGATTGAGGATTGAGGATTGAGGATTGAAGATTGAGTATTGAGGATTGAAGATTGAGGATTGAGAATTGAGGATTCAGTATTGAGGATGAGGGCTGAGTGTTGAGGATTGAGGTTTGAGGACTGAGGACTGAGGATTGAGGATTGAGAATTGAGGATTGAGAATTGAGAACTGATAATAAGGACTGAGGGTTGAGGATTGAGGATAGAGGATTGAGGATTGAGGATTGAGTATTGAAGATTGAGTATTGATGACTGAGGATTGAGGATTGCGGATTGAGGATTGAGGATTGAGGATTGAAAATTGAGTATCGGGGACTCAAGAATGAGGATTGACGATTGAGGATTGAGGACGGAGGATGAGGGCTGAGGGTTGAGGATTGAGGTTTGAGTATTGAATCCTGAGAATTCAGGATATTCTATTGAGTGTTGAGAACAGAGGATTGATGGTTGAGTATTGAGGATTGAAGATTGAGGATTGAGGAATGAGTATTGAAGGTTGAGGATTGATGATTGAGGATTGAGGATTGGGGATTGAGGATTGAGTATTGAGTATTGAAGATTGAGGATTGATGATTGAGGATTGAGGATTGAGAATTGAGGATTGAGGATTGAGGATTGAGGATTGAAGATTGAGGATTGGAGATTGAGGAGTGACGATTGAGGATTGAGGATTGAGGATTGAGGATTGAGAGTTGACGATTGATGATTCAAGATTGAGTATTGAGGATTGTAGAATGAGGATTGAGGATTGAGGATTGAGGATTGAAGATTTAGTATTTAGGATTGAAGATAGAGGATTGAGAATTGAGGATTGAGGATTGAGGATTGAAGATTGAGGATTGGGTAGTGAGGATTGAAGAATGAGGATTCAGGATTGAGGATTGAGGATTGAGTGTTGAGGATTGAAGATTGAGTATTGAGGATAGAAGACGGAAGATTGAGGATTGAGGATTGAGGATTGAGGATCAAGGATTGAGGATTGAAGATTTAGGATTGAGGACTGAAGGTAGAGGATTGAGAATTGAGGATTGAGGATTGAGGATTGAAGATTGAGTATTGGGTATTGAGGATTCAAGAATGAGGATTGAGGATTGAGGACTGAGGATTGAGGATTGAAGATTGAGGACTGAGTGTTGATGGTTGAGTGATGAGAATTGATGTTAGTGGATTGAGATTTGAAGATTGAAGAATGGGGATTGAGTATTCAAAACTTTGAATTGAGGATATTCTATTGAGGGTTGATGACAGACAATTGATTTTTGAGGACTGAGGGCTGAAGATTGAGGATTCAGGATTGAGGATTCGGGATTGAGGTTCGAGGACTGAGGATTAAGAGTTGAGGATTGAGGATTGAGGATTGACGCTTGAGGATTGAGTGTTGAGGATGTAGGGTTGAAGAGAGAGGACTGAGTGTTGAGGATTGAGTGTTGAGAATTGAAGTTTGAGGACTGAGATTTGATTATTGAATATTGTGGATTGAGTATTGAACAATGGGAATTCAGGATGATCTATTGAGTATTGACTATTGAGGATTGAAGATTGAGGATTGAGGATTGAGGATTGAGGATTGAGGGTCGAAGATTGTGGATTGAGGATTGAGGATGAAGGATTGAGGATTGAGGATTGAAGATTGAGTATTGATGCCTGAGGACTGAGGATTGAGGATTGAGTATTGAAGATTGAGTATTGAGGATTGAAGATTGAGGATTGAGGATTGAGAATTGAGGATGGAGGATGAGGGCTGAGGGTTGAGGATTGAGGTTTGAGGACTGAGGACTGAGGATTGAGGATTGAGGATTGAGGATTGAGGATTGAGGATTGAGGATTGAGGATTGAAGATTGAGTATTGAGGATTGAAGATTGATGATTGAGAATTGAGGATTCAGTATTGAGGATGAGGGCTGAGGGTTGAGGATTGAGGTTTGAGGACTGAGGACTGAGGATTGAGGATTGAGAATTGAGGATTGAGAATTGAGAACTGATAATGAGGACTGAGGGTTGAGGATTGAGGATAGAGGATTGAGGATTGAGGATTGAGTATTGAAGGTTGAGTATTGATGACTGAGGATTGAGGATTGAGGATTGAGGATTGAGGATTGAGGATTGAAAATTGAGTATCGGGGACTCAAGAATGAGGATTGACGATTGAGGATTGAGGACGGAGGATGAGTGCTGAGGGTTGAGGATTGAGGTTTGAGTATTGAATCCTGAGAATTCAGGATATTCTATTGAGTGTTGAGAACTGGGGATTGATGGTTGAGTATTGAGGATTGAAGATTGAGGATTGAGGAATGAGTATTGAAGGTTGAGGATTGATGGTTGTGGATTGAGGATTGGGCATTGAGGATTGAGTATTGAGTATTGAATATTGAGGATTGATGATTAAGGACTGAGGATTGTGGATTGAGGATTGAGGATTGAGGATTGAGGATTGAGGATTGAAGATTGAGGATTGGGGATTGAGGAGTGACGATTGAGGATTGAGGATTGAGGATTGAGAGTTGAGGATTGATGATTCAAGATTGAGTATTGAGGATTGTAGAATGAGGATTGAGGATTGAGGATTGAGGATTGAGGATTGAGGATTGAAGATTTAGTATTGAGGATTGAAGATAGAGGATTGAGAATTGAGGATTGAGGATTGAGGATTGAAGATTGAGGATTGGGTAGTGAGGATTGATGAATGAGGATTGACGATTGAGGATTGAGGATTGAGGATTGAGCATTGAAAATTGAGGATTGGGAATTGAGGATTGACGATTGAGGATTGAGTATTGAGGATTGAAGATTGAGTATTGATGATTGAAGATTGAGGGTTGAGGATTGAGGATTGAGAATGAGGGCTGAGGGTTGAGGATTGAGGTTTGAGTATAGAATCCTGAGAATTCAGGATATTCTATTGATCATTGAGCATTTAGGATTGATGGCTGAGTATTGAGGATTGAGAATTGAGGATTGAGGATTGAGTACTGAAGATTGAGGATTGATGATTGAGCATTGAGGATTGAGTATTGAGGATTGACGCTTGAGGATTGAGGGCTGAGGATGTAGGATTGAAGAGAGAGGACTGAGTGTTGAGGATTGAGTGTTGAGGATTGATGCTTGAGGTTTGAGATTTGATTATTGAATATTCTGGATTGAGTATTGAACAATCAGAATTCAGGATGTTCTATTGAGTATTGAGAATTGAGGATTGATGGTTGAGTATTGGGGATTGATGGCTGAGGGTTGAGTGTTGAATATAGAGGATTGAGGATTGAGTATTGAAGGTTGAGTATTGATGACTGAGGATTGAGGATTGAGGATTGAGGATTGAGGATTGAGGATTGAAAATTGAGTATCGGGGACTCAAGAATGAGGATTGACGATTGAGGATTGAGGACGGAGGATGAGTGCTGAGGGTTGAGGATTGAGGTTTGAGTATTGAATCCTGAGAATTCAGGATATTCTATTGAGTGTTGAGAACTGGGGATTGATGGTTGAGTATTGAGGATTGAAGATTGAGGATTGAGGAATGAGTATTGAAGGTTGAGGATTGATGGTTGTGGATTGAGGATTGGGCATTGAGGATTGAGTATTGAGTATTGAATATTGAGGATTGATGATTAAGGACTGAGGATTGTGGATTGAGGATTGAGGATTGAGGATTGAGGATTGAGGATTGAAGATTGAGGATTGGGGATTGAGGAGTGACGATTGAGGATTGAGGATTGAGGATTGAGAGTTGAGGATTGATGATTCAAGATTGAGTATTGAGGATTGTAGAATGAGGATTGAGGATTGAGGATTGAGGATTGAGGATTGAGGATTGAAGATTTAGTATTGAGGATTGAAGATAGAGGATTGAGAATTGAGGATTGAGGATTGAGGATTGAAGATTGAGGATTGGGTAGTGAGGATTGATGAATGAGGATTGACGATTGAGGATTGAGGATTGAGGATTGAGCATTGAAAATTGAGGATTGGGAATTGAGGATTGACGATTGAGGATTGAGTATTGAGGATTGAAGATTGAGTATTGATGATTGAAGATTGAGGGTTGAGGATTGAGGATTGAGAATGAGGGCTGAGGGTTGAGGATTGAGGTTTGAGTATAGAATCCTGAGAATTCAGGATATTCTATTGATCATTGAGCATTTAGGATTGATGGCTGAGTATTGAGGATTGAGAATTGAGGATTGAGGATTGAGTACTGAAGATTGAGGATTGATGATTGAGCATTGAGGATTGAGTATTGAGGATTGACGCTTGAGGATTGAGGGCTGAGGATGTAGGATTGAAGAGAGAGGACTGAGTGTTGAGGATTGAGTGTTGAGGATTGATGCTTGAGGTTTGAGATTTGATTATTGAATATTCTGGATTGAGTATTGAACAATCAGAATTCAGGATGTTCTATTGAGTATTGAGAATTGAGGATTGATGGTTGAGTATTGGGGATTGATGGCTGAGGGTTGAGTGTTGAATATAGAGGATTGAGGATTGAGGATTGAGGATTGAGTATTGATGATTGAGGAATGATGATTGAGGATTGAGGATTGAGGATTGGGGATTGAGGATTGAGGATTGAGGATTGATTGATGAGGATTGAGAATTGAAGATTGAGTTTTGATCACTGAGGATTGAGGATTGAGGATTGGGGATTGAGGATTGAGGATTGAAGATTGAATATTGAGGATTGAAGATTCAGCATTGAGGATTGAGAATTGAGGATGGAGGATGAGGGCTGAGGGTTGAGGATTGAGGTTTGAGGACTGCGGAATGAGGATTAAGGGTTGAGAATTGAGGATTGAGGATTGAGGGTTGAAGATTGGGGATTGGGAATTGAGGATTGAAGAATGAGGATTGAGGATTGAGGATTGAGGATTGAGGATTGAGAATTGAGGATTGAGGATTGAGTATTGAAGATTGAGGATTGATGATTGAGGATTGAGGATTGAGTATTGAGGATTGACGCTTGAGGATTGAGGGTTGAGGATGTAGGATTGAAGAGAGAGGACTGAGTGTTGAGGATTGAGTGCTGAGAATTGATGCTTGAGGTTTGAGATTTGATTATTGAATATTCTGGATTGAGTATTGAACCATCAGAATTCAGGATGTTCTATTGAGTATTGAGAATTGAGGATTGATGGTTGAGTATTGAGGATTGACGGTTGAGGGTTGAGTGTTGAATATAGAGGATTGAGGATTGAGGATTGAGGATTGCGTATTGAAGATTGAGGAATGATGATTGAGGATTGAGGATTGAGGATTGGGGATTGAGGATTGAGCATTGAGGTTTGAGGACTGAGGGCTGAGGATTGAGGATTGTGGATTTAGGATTGAGGATGAGGGCTGAGTGTTGAGGATTGAGGTTTGAGGTCTGAGGACAGAGGATTGATGATTGAGAATTGAGGATTGAGGATTGAGGATTGAAGATTCAGGATTGGGTATTGAGGATTGAAGAATGAGGATTGAGGATTGAGGATTGAGGATTGAGGATTGAGGATTGAGGATTGAGGATTGAGGTTTGAGGACTGAGGGCTGAGGATTGTGGATTGAGGATTGAGGATTGAAGATTCAGTATTGAGGATTGAAGATTGGGAATTGAGGATTGAGGATTGAACATTGAGGACTGAGTGTTGAGTGTTGAGTGATGAGAATTGATGTTTGTGGATAGAGGTTTGAAGATTGCAGATTGAGTATTGAGTATTGAAAACTTTGAATTGAGGATATTCTATTGAGGATTGAGGATTGAGAACAGATTGTTGAGGACTGAGGGCCGAAGATTGAGGATTCAGGATTGAGGATTCAGAATTGAGGTTTGAGGACTGAGGATTGAGGATTGAAGATTGAGTACTGAGGATTGAAGATTCAGGATTGAGAATTGAGGATTCAGTATTGAGGATGAGGGCTGAGGGTTGAGGATTGAGGTTTGAGGTCTGATGGTTAAGGATTGAGGATTGAGAATTGAGGATTGAAGGTTGAGGATTGAAGATTGAGGATTGGGTATTGAGGATTGAGAATTGAGGATTGAGGATTGAAGATTGAGTATTGAGGATTGAAGATTGAGGATTGAGGATTGAGGATTGAGGATGGAGGATGAGGGCTGAGATATGAGGTTTGTTGTTTGTATGTTGAATCCTGAGAATTCAGGATATTCTCTTGAGTATTGAGAATAGAGGATTGATGGTTGAGTACTGAGGACTGAGAATTGAGGATTGAAGGTTGAGAATTGAGGATTCAGAATTGAGGTTTGAGGACTGAGGATTGAGGATTGAGGATTGGGTATTGAGGATTGAAGAATGAGGATTGAGGATTGAGGATTAAGGGTTGAGGATTGAGGATTGAGGATCTACGATTTGAGGTTGATTATTGAGGATTGAAGATTGGGGATTGAGGATTGTGGATTGAGGATCTAGGATTGGAGATTGATTATTGAGGATTGAAGGTTGAGGATTGAGGATTGAGAATTGAGGATGGAGGATGAGGGCTGAGGGTTGAGGATTGAGGTTTGAGGACTGAGGACTGAGGATTGAGGATTGAGGATTGAGGATTGAGGATTGAGGATTGAGGATTGAGGATTGAAGATTGAGTATTGAGGATTGAAGATTGAGGATTGAGAATTGAGGATTCAGTATTGAGGATGAGGGCTGAGTGTTGAGGATTGAGGTTTGAGGACTGAGGACTGAGGATTGAGGATTGAGAATTGAGGATTGAGAATTGAGAACTGATAATAAGGACTGAGGGTTGAGGATTGAGGATAGAGGATTGAGGATTGAGGATTGAGTATTGAAGATTGAGTATTGATGACTGAGGATTGAGGATTGCGGATTGAGGATTGAGGATTGAGGATTGAAAATTGAGTATCGGGGACTCAAGAATGAGGATTGACGATTGAGGATTGAGGACGGAGGATGAGGGCTGAGGGTTGAGGATTGAGGTTTGAGTATTGAATCCTGAGAATTCAGGATATTCTATTGAGTGTTGAGAACAGAGGATTGATGGTTGAGTATTGAGGATTGAAGATTGAGGATTGAGGAATGAGTATTGAAGGTTGAGGATTGATGATTGAGGATTGAGGATTGGGGATTGAGGATTGAGTATTGAGTATTGAAGATTGAGGATTGATGATTGAGGATTGAGGATTGAGAATTGAGGATTGAGGATTGAGGATTGAGGATTGAAGATTGAGGATTGGAGATTGAGGAGTGACGATTGAGGATTGAGGATTGAGGATTGAGGATTGAGAGTTGACGATTGATGATTCAAGATTGAGTATTGAGGATTGTAGAATGAGGATTGAGGATTGAGGATTGAGGATTGAGGATTGAGGATTGAAGATTTAGTATTTAGGATTGAAGATAGAGGATTGAGAATTGAGGATTGAGGATTGAGGATTGAAGATTGAGGATTGGGTAGTGAGGATTGAAGAATGAGGATTCAGGATTGAGGATTGAGGATTGAGTGTTGAGGATTGAAGATTGAGTATTGAGGATAGAAGACGGACGATTGAGGATTGAGGATTGAGGATTGAGGATCAAGGATTGAGGATTGAAGATTTAGGATTGAGGACTGAAGGTAGAGGATTGAGAATTGAGGATTGAGGATTGAGGATTGAAGATTGAGTATTGGGTATTGAGGATTCAAGAATGAGGATTGAGGATTGAGGACTGCGGATTGAGGATTGAAGATTGAGGACTGAGTGTTGATGGTTGAGTGATGAGAATTGATGTTAGTGGATTGAGATTTGAAGATTGAAGAATGGGGATTGAGTATTCAAAACTTTGAATTGAGGATATTCTATTGAGGATTGATGACAGACAATTGATTTTTGAGGACTGAGGGCTGAAGATTGAGGATTCAGGATTGAGGATTCGGGATTGAGGTTCGAGGACTGAGGATTAAGAGTTGAGGATTGAGGATTGAGGATTGACGCTTGAGGATTGAGTGTTGAGGATGTAGGGTTGAAGAGAGAGGACTGAGTGTTGAGGATTGAGTGTTGAGAATTGAAGTTTGAGGACTGAGATTTGATTATTGAATATTGTGGATTGAGTATTGAACAATGGGAATTCAGGATGATCTATTGAGTATTGACTATTGAGGATTGAAGATTGAGGATTGAGGATTGAGGATTGAGGATTGAGGGTCGAAGATTGTGGATTGAGGATTGAGGATGAAGGATTGAGGATTGAGGATTGAAGATTGAGTATTGATGCCTGAGGACTGAGGATTGAGGATTGAGTATTGAAGATTGAGTATTGAGGATTGAAGATTGAGGATTGAGGATTGAGAATTGAGGATGGAGGATGAGGGCTGAGGGTTGAGGATTGAGGTTTGAGGACTGAGGACTGAGGATTGAGGATTGAGGATTGAGGATTGAGGATTGAGGATTGAGGATTGAGGATTGAAGATTGAGTATTGAGGATTGAAGATTGATGATTGAGAATTGAGGATTCAGTATTGAGGATGAGGGCTGAGGGTTGAGGATTGAGGTTTGAGGACTGAGGACTGAGGATTGAGGATTGAGAATTGAGGATTGAGAATTGAGAACTGATAATGAGGACTGAGGGTTGAGGATTGAGGATAGAGGATTGAGGATTGAGGATTGAGTATTGAAGATTGAGTATTGATGACTGAGGATTGAGGATTGAGGATTGAGGATTGAGGATTGAGGATTGAAAATTGAGTATCGGGGACTCAAGAATGAGGATTGACGATTGAGGATTGAGGACGGAGGATGAGTGCTGAGGGTTGAGGATTGAGGTTTGAGTATTGAATCCTGAGAATTCAGGATATTCTATTGAGTGTTGAGAACAGAGGATTGATGGTTGAGTATTGAGGATTGAAGATTGAGGATTGAGGAATGAGTATTGAAGGTTGAGGATTGATGATTGAGGATTGAGGATTGGGGATTGAGGATTGAGTATTGAGTATTGAAGATTGAGGATTGATGATTGAGGATTGAGGATTGAGGATTGAGAATTGAGGATTGAGGATTGAGGATTGAGGATTGAAGATTGAGGATTGGAGATTGAGGAGTGACGATTGAGGATTGAGGATTGAGGATTGAGGATTGAGAGTTGACGATTGACGATTCAAGATTGAGTATTGAGGATTGTAGAATGAGGATTGAGGATTGAGGATTGAGGATTGAGGATTGAGGATTGAAGATTTAGTATTTAGGATTGAAGATAGAGGATTGAGAATTGAGGATTGAGGATTGAGGATTGAAGATTGAGGATTGGGTAGTGAGGATTGAAGAATGAGGATTCAGGATTGAGGATTGAGGATTGAGTGTTGAGGATTGAAGATTGAGTATTGAGGATAGAAGACGGACGATTGAGGATTGAGGATTGAGGATTGAGGATCGAGGATTGAGGATTGAAGATTTAGGATTGAGGACTGAAGGTAGAGGATTGAGAATTGAGGATTGAGGATTGAGGATTGAAGATTGAGTATTGGGTATTGAGGATTCAAGAATGAGGATTGAGGATTGAGGATTGAGGATTGAGGATAGAAGATTGAGTATTGAGGATTGAAGACTGACGATTGAGTATTGAGAATTGAGGACTGAGGATTGGGTATTGAGGATTGAAGAATGAGGATTGAGGATTGAGGATTGAGGATTGAGTGTTGAGGATTGAAGATTGAGTATTGAGGATAGATGACTGACGATTGAGGATTGAGGATTGAGTATAGAAGATTAAGGATTGAAAATTGAGGAATGAGGAATGAGGATTGAGGATTGAGGATTGAGGATTGAGGATTGAAGATTTAGTATTTAGGATTGAAGATAGAGGATTGAGAATTGAGGATTGAAGATTGAGGATTGAGGATTGATCATTGAGGACTGAGGATTGAGGACTGAGGACTGAGGATTGAGAATTGAGAACTGATAATGAGGACTGAGGGTTGAGGGTTGAGGATAGAGGATTGAGGATTGAGGATTGAGTATTGAAGATTGAGGATTGATGACTGAGTATTGAGGATTGAGGATTGAAAATTGATTATTAAGGATTGAAGATTGAGGATTGAGGATTGAGGATTGAGAATTGAGAATTGAGGATGAGGACTGAGGGTTGTGGATTGAGGTTTGAGGAATGAGGATTGAGGATTGAGGATTGAGTATTGATGACTGAGGATTGAGGATTGAGGATTGAGGATTGAGGATTGCGGATTGAAAATTGAGTATCGGGGACTCAAGAATGAGGATTGAGTATTGAGGATTGAGGACGGAGTATGAGGGCTGAGGGTTGAGGATTGAGGTTTGAGTATTGAATCCTGAGAATTCAGGATATTCTATTGAGTGTTGAGAACTAAGGATTGATGGTTGAGTATTGAGGATTGAAGATTAAGGATTGAGGAATGAGTATTGAAGGTTGAGGATTGATGATTGAGGATTGAGGATTGGGGATTGAGGATTGAGTATTGAGTATTGAAGATTGAGTATTGGGTATTGAGGATTGAAGAATGAGGATTGAGGATTGAGGATTGAGGATTGAGTATTGAAGATTGAGGATTGATGTTTGAGGACTGAGGATTGAGGATTGGGGATAGAGGATTGAGGATTGAGGTTTGAGGACTGAGGACTGAGGATTGTGGACTCAGGATTGAGGATTGAAGATTCAGTATTGAGGATTGAGGATTGAAAATTGAGGACTGAGTGTTGAGTGTTGAGTGATGGGAATTGATGTTTGTGGATAGAGGTTTGAAGATTGCAGATTGAGTATTGAGCATTGAAAACATTGAATTGAGGATATTCTATTGAGGATTGAGGATTGACAACAGATTGTTGAGGACTGAGGGCCGAAGATTGACGATTCAGGATTGAGGATTCAGAATTGAGGTTTGAGGACTGAGGATTGAGGATTGAAGATTGAGTATTGAGGATTGAAGATTGAGGATTGAGAATTGAGGATTCAGTATTGAGGATGAGGGCTGAGGGTTGAGGATTGAGGTTTGAGGACTGAGGACTGAGGACTGAGGATTGAGAATTGAGGATTGAGGATTGAGGATTGAAGATTGAGGATTGGGTATTGAGGATTGAAGAATGAGGATTGAGGATTGAGGATTGAGCATTCAGGAATGAAAATTGAGTGTTGAGGGTTGAGGATTGAGGATTGAAGAATGAGTATTGACGATTGAAGGTTGAGGATTGAGGATTGAGTATTGAGGACTGAAGATTGACGATTGAGGATTGAGGATTGAGGATTGAAGATTGAGTATTGATGATTGAAGATTGAGGATTGGGGATTGATCATTGAGGACTGAGGATTGAGGACTGAGAATTGAGGATTGAGAACTGAGAACAGATAATGAGGACTGAGGGTTGAGGATTGAGGATAGAGGATTGAGGATTGAGGATTGAGTATTGAAGATTGAGGATTGATGACTGAGTATTGAGGATTGAGGATTGAAAATTGATTATTAAGGATTGAAGATTGAGGATTGAGGATTGAGGATTGAGAATTGAGAATTGAGGATGAGGACTGAGGGATGTGGGTTGAGGTTTGAGGAATGAGGATTGAGGATTGAGGATTGAGTATTGAGGATTGAGGATTGAGGATTGAGAATTGAGGATTGAGGATTGAGGATTGAGGATTGAAGATTGAGGATTGGAGATTGAGGAGTGACGATTGAGGATTGAGGATTGAGGATTGAGGATTGAGAGTTGACGATTGACGATTCAAGATTGAGTATTGAGGATTGTAGAATGAGGATTGAGGATTGAGGATTGAGGATTGAGGATTGAGGATTGAAGATTTAGTATTTAGGATTGAAGATAGAGGATTGAGAATTGAGGATTGAGGATTGAGGATTGAAGATTGAGGATTGGGTAGTGAGGATTGAAGAATGAGGATTCAGGATTGAGGATTGAGGATTGAGTGTTGAGGATTGAAGATTGAGTATTGAGGATAGAAGACGGACGATTGAGGATTGAGGATTGAGGATTGAGGATCGAGGATTGAGGATTGAAGATTTAGGATTGAGGACTGAAGGTAGAGGATTGAGAATTGAGGATTGAGGATTGAGGATTGAAGATTGAGTATTGGGTATTGAGGATTCAAGAATGAGGATTGAGGATTGAGGATTGAGTATTGAGGATAGAAGATTGAGTATTGAGGATTGAAGACTGACGATTGAGTATTGAGAATTGAGGACTGAGGATTGGGTATTGAGGATTGAAGAATGAGGATTGAGGATTGAGGATTGAGGATTGAGTGTTGAGGATTGAAGATTGAGTATTGAGGATAGATGACTGACGATTGAGGATTGAGGATTGAGTATAGAAGATTAAGGATTGAAAATTGAGGAATGAGGAATGAGGATTGAGGATTGAGGATTGAGGATTGAGGATTGAAGATTTAGTATTTAGGATTGAAGATAGAGGATTGAGAATTGAGGATTGAAGATTGAGGATTGAGGATTGATCATTGAGGACTGAGGATTGAGGACTGAGGACTGAGGATTGAGAATTGAGAACTGATAATGAGGACTGAGGGTTGAGGGTTGAGGATAGAGGATTGAGGATTGAGGATTGAGTATTGAAGATTGAGGATTGATGACTGAGTATTGAGGATTGAGGATTGAAAATTGATTATTAAGGATTGAAGATTGAGGATTGAGGATTGAGGATTGAGAATTGAGAATTGAGGATGAGGACTGAGGGTTGTGGATTGAGGTTTGAGGAATGAGGATTGAGGATTGAGGATTGAGTATTGATGACTGAGGATTGAGGATTGAGGATTGAGGATTGAGGATTGAGGATTGAAAATTGAGTATCGGGGACTCAAGAATGAGGATTGAGTATTGAGGATTGAGGACGGAGTATGAGGGCTGAGGGTTGAGGATTGAGGTTTGAGTATTGAATCCTGAGAATTCAGGATATTCTATTGAGTGTTGAGAACTAAGGATTGATGGTTGAGTATTGAGGATTGAAGATTAAGGATTGAGGAATGAGTATTGAAGGTTGAGGATTGATGATTGAGGATTGAGGATTGGGGATTGAGGATTGAGTATTGAGTATTGAAGATTGAGTATTGGGTATTGAGGATTAAAGAATGAGGATTGAGGATTGAGGATTGAGGATTGAGTATTGAAGATTGAGGATTGATGTTTGAGGACTGAGGATTGAGGATTGGGGATAGAGGATTGAGGATTGAGGTTTGAGGACTGAGGACTGAGGATTGTGGACTCAGGATTGAGGATTGAAGATTCAGTATTGAGGATTGAGGATTGAAAATTGAGGACTGAGTGTTGAGTGTTGAGTGATGGGAATTGATGTTTGTGGATAGAGGTTTGAAGATTGCAGATTGAGTATTGAGCATTGAAAACATTGAATTGAGGATATTCTATTGAGGATTGAGGATTGACAACAGATTGTTGAGGACTGAGGGCCGAAGATTGACGATTCAGGATTGAGGATTCAGAATTGAGGTTTGAGGACTGAGGATTGAGGATTGAAGATTGAGTATTGAGGATTGAAGATTGAGGATTGAGAATTGAGGATTCAGTATTGAGGATGAGGGCTGAGGGTTGAGGATTGAGGTTTGAGGACTGAGGACTGAGGACTGAGGATTGAGAATTGAGGATTGAGGATTGAGGATTGAAGATTGAGGATTGGGTATTGAGGATTGAAGAATGAGGATTGAGGATTGAGGATTGAGCATTCAGGAATGAAAATTGAGTGTTGAGGGTTGAGGATTGAGGATTGAAGAATGAGTATTGACGATTGAAGGTTGAGGATTGAGGATTGAGTATTGAGGACTGAAGATTGACGATTGAGGATTGAGGATTGAGGATTGAAGATTGAGTATTGATGATTGAAGATTGAGGATTGAGGATTGATCATTGAGGACTGAGGATTGAGGACTGAGAATTGAGGATTGAGAACTGAGAACAGATAATGAGGACTGAGGGTTGAGGATTGAGGATAGAGGATTGAGGATTGAGGATTGAGTATTGAAGATTGAGGATTGATGACTGAGTATTGAGGATTGAGGATTGAAAATTGATTATTAAGGATTGAAGATTGAGGATTGAGGATTGAGGATTGAGAATTGAGAATTGAGGATGAGGACTGAGGGATGTGGGTTGAGGTTTGAGGAATGAGGATTGAGGATTGAGGATTGAGTATTGAGGATTGAGGATTGAGGATTGAGGATTGAGTATTGAAGATTGAGTATTGATGACTGAGGATTGAGGATTGAGGATTGGGGATTGAGGATTGAGGATTGAAAATTGAGTATCGGGGACTCAAGAATGAGGATTGAGGATTGAGGATTGAGGACGGAGGATGAGGGCTGAGGGTTGAGGATTGAGGTTTGAGTATTGAATCCTGAGAATTCAG
Organism: Calliopsis andreniformis; assembly: GCF_051401765.1. Taxonomy (NCBI): domain Eukaryota; kingdom Metazoa; phylum Arthropoda; class Insecta; order Hymenoptera; family Andrenidae; genus Calliopsis; species Calliopsis andreniformis. The sequence continues at coordinate 1,250,902 of NW_027480466.1, read as the reverse complement.
GATATTCTATTGAGTGTTGAGAACTGAGGATTGATGGTTGAGTATTGAGGATTGAATATTGAGGATTGAGGAATGAGTATTGAAGGTTGAGGATTGATGATTGAGGATTGGGGATTGAGGATTGTGTATTGAGTATTGAAGATTGAGGATTGATGATTGAGGATTGAGGATGGAGGGTTGAGGATTGAGGATTGAGGATTGAGGATTGAGGATTGAAGATTGAGGATTGGGGATTGAGGAGTGACGATTGAGTATTGAGGATTGAAGGTTAAGGATTGAGGATTGAGGATGAGGATTGACGATGAGGGCTGAGGGTTGAGGATTGAGGTTTGAGGACTGAGGACTGAGGATTGAGGATTGAGAATTGGGAATTGAGGATTGAGGATTGAAGATTGAGGATTGGGAATTGAGGATTGAAGAATGAGGGTTGAGGTTTGAGGATTGAGGATTGAGGATTGAGGATTGAAGATTCAGGTTTGGGTACTGAGGACTGAAGAATGAGGATTGAGGATTGAGTATTGAGGATTGAGGATTGAAGATTGAGTATTGAGGATTGAAGATTGACGATTGAGGATTGAGGATTGAGGATTGAGGATTGAACGTTGAGGACTGAGTGTTGAGGGTTGAGTGATGAGTATTGATGTTTGTGGATAGAGGTTTGAAGATTGCAGTTTGAGTATTGAGTATTGAAAGCTGTGAATTGAGGATATTCTATTGAGGATTGAGGATTGACAATTGATTGTTGAGGACTGAGGGCCGAAGATTGAGGACTCAGGATTGAGGATTCAGAATTGATGTTTGAGGGCTGACGATTGTGGATTGAGGATTGAGGATTGAAGATTCAGTATTGAGGATTGAAGATTGGGAATTGAGGATTGAGGATTGAACATTGAGGACTGAGTGTTGAGTGTTGAGTGATGAGAATTGATGTTTGTGGATAGAGGTTTGAAGATTGCAGATTGAGTATTGAGTATTGAAAACTTTGAATAGAGGATATTCTATTGAGGACTGAGGATTGACAACAGATTTTTGAGGACTGAGGTCTGAAGATTCAGGATTCAGGATTTTGGATTCAGAATTGAGGTTTGAGGACTAAGGATTGAGGATTGAAGATTGAGTATTGAGGACTGAGGATTGAGGATTGAAGATTGAGTATTGACGATTGAGGATGGGGGCTGACGGTTCAGGATTGAGGTTTGAGGGCTGAGGACTGATGATAGAGCATTGAGAAATGAGGATTGAGGATTGAGGATTGAAGATTGAGTATTGGGTATTGAGGATCGAAGAATGAGGATTGAGGATTGAGGTTTGAGTATTGAGGATTGAAGATTGAGTATTGAGGATTGAAGACTGACGATTGAGGATTGAGGATTGAGGACTGAGGATTGACGATTGAGGATTGAAGATTGAGGATTGGGTATTGAGGATTGAAGAATGAGGATTGAGGATTGAGGATAGAGGATTGAGTGTTGAGGATTGAAGATTGAGTACTGAGGATAGAAGACTGACGATTGAGGATTGAGGATTGAGTGTTGAAGATTGAGGACTGATGATTGAGGAATGAGGATTGAGGATTGAGGATTGAGGATTGAGTATTGAAGATTGAGGATTGATGATTGAGGACTGAGGATTGAGTGTTGAGTGATGAGAATTGATGTTTGTGGATAGAGGTTTGAAGATTGCAGATTGAGTATTGACTATAGAAAACTTTGAATTGAGGATATTCTATTGAGGATTGAGGATTGACAACAGATTGTTGAGGACTAAGGTCTGAAGATTGAGGATTGAGGATTGAGGATTGAGGATTGACGATTGAGGATTGAGGATTGAAGATTGAGGATTGGGGATTGAGGAGTGACGATTCAGGATTGAGGATTGAGGATTGAGAGTTGACGATTGATGATTCAAGATTGAGTATTGAGGATTGTAGAATGAGGATTGAGGATTGAGGATTGAGGATTGAGGATTGAGAACTGAAGATTTAGTATTTAGGATTGAATCTAGAGGATTGAGTATTGAGGATTGAGGATTGAGGATTGAAGATTGAGGATTGGGTAGTGAGGATTGAAGAATGAGGATTGAGGATTGAGGATTGAGGATTGAGTGTTGAGGATTGAAGATTGAGTATTGAGGATAGAAGGCGGACGATTGAGGATTGAGGATTGAGGATTGAGGATCGAGGATTGAGGATTGAAGATTTAGTATTGAGGACTGAAGGTAGAGGATTGAGAATTGAGGATTGAGGATTGAGGATTGAAGATTGAGTATTGGGTATTCAGGATTCAAGAATGAGGATTGAGGATTGAGGATTGAGGATTGAGGATAGAAGATTGAGTATTGAGGATTGAGGACTGACGATTGAGTATTGAGAATTGAGGACTGAGGATTGAGGATTGAGGATTGACGATGAGGGCTGAGGGTTGATGATTGAGGTTTGAGGACTGAGTACTGAGGATTGAGGATTGAGAATTGGGGATTGAGGATTGAGGAATGAAGATTGAGGATTGGGTATTGAGGACTGAAGAATGAGGGTTGAGGATTGAGGATTGAGGATTGAGGATTGAGGATTGAAGATTCAGGTTTGGGTACTGAGGATTGAAGAATGAGGATTGAGGATTGAGGATTGAGGATTGAGGATTGAAGATTGAGTATTGAGGATTGAAGATTGACGATTGAGGATTGAGGATAGAGGATTGAGTATTGAACGTTGAGGACTGAATGTTGAGGGTTGAGTGATGAGTATTGATGTTTGTGGATAGAGGTTTGAAGATTGCAGTTTGAGTATTGAGTATTGAAAGCTGTGAATTGAGGATATTCTATTGAGAATTGAGGATTGACAATTGATTGTTGAGGACTGAGGGCCGAAGATTGAGGACTCAGGATTGAGGATTCAGAATTGAGGTTTGAGGTCTGAGGATTGAGGATTGAGGTTTGAGTATTGAAGATTGAGGTTTGATGACTGAGTATTGAGGATTGAGGATTGAAAATTGATTATTAAGGATTGAAGATTGAGGATTGAGGATTGAGGATTGAGAATTGAGAATTGAGGATGAGGACTGAGGGATGTGGGTTGAGGTTTGAGGAATGAGGATTGAGGATTGAAGATTGAGTATTGAGGATTGAGGATTGAGGATTGAGGATTGAGTATTGAAGATTGAGTATTGATGACTGAGGATTGAGGATTGAGGATTGAGGATTGAGGATTGAGGATTGAGGATTGAAAATTGAGTATCGGGGACTCAAGAATGAGGATTGAGGATTGAGGATTGAGGACGGAGGATGAGGGCTGAGGGTTGAGGATTGAGGTTTGAGTATTGAATCCTGAGAATTCAGGATATTCTATTGAGTGTTGAGAACTGAGAATTGATGGTTGAGTATTGAGGATTGAAGTTTGAGGATTGAGGAATGAGTATTGAAGGTTGAGGATTGATGATTGAGGATTGAGGATTGAAGATTGAGGATTGGGTATTGAGGATTGAAGAATGAGGGTTGAGGTTTGAGGATTGAGGATTGAGGATTGAGGATTGAAGATTCAGGTTTGGGTACTGAGGATTGAAGAATGAGGATTGAGGATTGAGTATTGAGGATTGAGGATTGAAGATTGAGTATTGAGGATTGAAGATTGACGATTGAGGATTGAGGATTGAGGATTGAACGTTGAGGACTGAGTGTTGAGGGTTGAGTGATGAGTATTGATGTTTGTGGATAGAGGTTTGAAGATTGCAGTTTGAGTATTGAGTATTGAAAACTTTGAATAGAGGATATTCTATTGAGGATTGAGGATTGACAACAGATTGTTGAGGACTGAGGTCTGAAGATTGAGGATTCAGGATTGAGGATTCAGAATTGAGGTTTGACGACTAAGGATTGAGGATTGAAGATTGAGTATTGAGGATTGAGGATTGAGGATTGAAGATTGAGTATTGACGATTGAGGATGGGGGCTGACGGTTCAGGATTGAGGTTTGAGGGCTGAGGACTGATGGTAGAGCATTGAGAAATGAGGATTGAGGATTGAGGATTGAGGATTGAGCATTGAGGAATGAAAATTGAGTGTTGAGGGTTGAGGATTGAGGATTGACGAATGAGTATTGACGATTGAAGGTTGACGATTGAGGATTGAGTATTGAGGACTGAAGATTGACGATTGAGGATTGAGGATTGAGGATTGAAGATTGAGTATTGAGGATTGAAGATTGAGGATTGACGATTGATCATTGAGGACTGAGGATTGAGGACTGAGGATTGAGGATTGAGAATTGAGAACTGATAATGAGGACTGAGGGTTGAGGATTGAGGATAGAGGATTGAGGATTGAGGATTGAGTATTGAAGATTGAGGATTGATGACTGAGTATTGAGGATTGAGGATTGAAAATTGATTATTAAGGATTGAAGATTGAGGATTCAGGATTGAGGATTGAGAATTGAGAATTGAGGATGAGGACTGAGGGTTGTGGATTGAGGTTTGAGGAATGAGGATTGAGGATTGAGGATTGAGTATTGAGGATTGAGGATTGAGGATTGAGGATTGAGTATTGAAGATTGAGTTTTTATGACTGAGGATTGAGGATTGAGGATTGAGGATTGAGGATTGAGGATTGAAAATTGAGTATCGGGGACTCAAGAATGAGGATTGACGATTGAGGATTGAGGACGGAGGATGAGGGCTGAGGGTTGAGGATTGAGATTTGAGTATTGAATCCTGAGAATTCAGGATATTCTATTGAGTGTTGAGAACTGAGGATTGATGGTTGAGTATTGAGGATTGAAGATTGAGGATTGAGGAATGAGTATTGAAGGTTGAGGACTAATGATTGAGGATTGAGGATTGGGGATTGAGGATTGAGTATTGAGTATTGAAGATTGAGGATTGATGATTGAGGATTGAGGATTGAGGGTTGAGGATGGAGGATTGAGGATTGAGGATTGAGGATTGAAGATTGAGGATTGGGGATTGAGGAGTGACGATTGAGTATTGAGGATTGAAGGTTAAGGATTGAGGATTGAGGATTGAGGATTGACGATGAGGGCTGAGGGTTGAGGATTGAGGTTTGAGGACTGAGGACTGAGGATTGAGGATTGAGAATTGGGGATTGAGGATTGAGGATTGAAGATTGAGGATTGGGTATTGAGGATTGAAGAATGAGGGTTGAGGTTTGAGGATTGAGGATTGAGGATTGAGGATTGAAGATTCAGGTTTGGGTACTGAGGATTGAAGAATGAGGATTGAGGATTGAGTATTGAGGATTGAGGATTGAAGATTGAGTATTGAGGATTGAAGATTGACGATTGAGGATTGAGGATTGAGGATTGAGGATTGAACGTTGAGGACTGAGTGTTGAGGGTTGAGTGATGAGTATTGATGTTTGTGGATAGAGGTTTGAAGATTGCAGTTTGAGTATTGAGTATTGAAAGCTGTGAATTGAGGATATTCTATTGAGGATTGGGGATTGACAATTGATTGTTGAGGACTGAGGGCCGAAGATTGAGGACTCAGGATTGAGGATTCAGAATTGATGTTTGAGGGCTGACGATTGTGGATTGAGGATTGAGGATTGAAGATTCAGTATTGAGGATTGAAGATTGGGAATTGAGGATTGAGGATTGAACATTGAGGACTGAGTGTTGAGTGTTGAGTGATGAGAATTGATGTTTGTGGATAGAGGTTTGAAGATTGCAGATTGAGTATTGAGTATTGAAAACTTTGAATAGAGGATATTCTATTGAGGATTGAGGATTGACAACAGATTGTTGAGGACTGAGGTCTGAAGATTGAGGATTCAGGATTGAGGATTCAGAATTGAGGTTTGAGGACTAAGGATTGAGGTTTGAAGATTGAGTATTGAGGATTGATGATTGAGGATTGGGTATTGAGGATTGAAGAATGAGGATTGAGGATTGAGGATTGAGGATTGAGTGTTGAGGATTGAAGATTGAGTATTGAGGATAGAAGACTGACGATTGAGGATTGAGGATTGAGTATTGAAGATTAAGGATTGATGATTGAGGAATGAGGATTGAGGATTGAGGATTGAGGATTGAGTATTCAAGATTGAGGATTGATGATTGAGGACTGAGGATTGAGGATTGGGGATAGAGGATTGAGGATTGAGGTTTGAGGACTGAGGACTGAGGATTGTGGATTGAGGATTGAGGATTGAAGATTCAGTATTGAGGATTGAAGATTGGGAATTGAGGATTGAGGATTGAACATTGAGGACTGAGTGTTGGGTGTTGAGTGATGAGAATTGATGTTTGTGGATAGAGGTTTGAAGATTGCAGATTGAGTATTGAGTATTGAGAACATTGAATTGAGGATATTCTATTGAGGATTGAGGATTGACAACAGATTGTTGAGGACTGAGGGCCGAAGATTGAGGATTCAGGATTGAGGATTCAGAATTGAGGTTTGAGGACTGAGGATTGAGGACTGAAGATTGAGTATTGAGGATTGAAGATTGAGGATTGAGAATTGAGGATTCAGTATTGAGGATGAGGGCTGAGGGTTGAGGATTGAGGTTTGAGGACTGAGGACTGAGGATTGAGGATTGAGAATTGAGGATTGAGGATTGAGGATTGAGGATTGGGGATTGAAGATTGAGGATTGGGTAGTGAGGATTGAAGAATGAGGATTGAAGATTGAGGATTGAGGATTGAGTGTTGAGGATTGAAGATTGAGTATTGAGGATAGAAGGCGGACGATTGAGGATTGAGGATTGAGGATTGAGGATCGAGGATTGAGGATTGAAGATTTAGTATTGAGGACTGAAGGTAGAGGATTGAGAATTGAGGATTGAGGATTGAGTACTGAGGATAGAAGACTGACGATTGAGGATTGAGGATTGAGTGTTGAAGATTGAGGACTGATGATTGAGGAATGAGGATTGAGGATTGAGGATTGAGGATTGAGTATTGAAGATTGAGGATTGATGATTGAGGACTGAGGATTGAGTGTTGAGTGATGAGAATTGATGTTTGTGAATAGAGGTTTGAAGATTGCAGATTGAGTATTGACTATAGAAAACTTTGAATTGAGGATATTCTATTGAGGGTTGAGGATTGACAACAGATTGTTGAGGACTGAGGTCTGAAGATTGAGGATTCAGGATTGAGGATTCAGAATTGAGGTTTGAGGACTAAGGATTGAGGATTGAAGATTGAGTATTGAGGATTGATGATTGAGGATTGGGTATTGAGGATTGAAGAATGAGGATTGAGGATTGAGGATTGAGGATTGAGTGTTGAGGATTGAAGATTGAGTATTGAGGATAGAAGACTGACGATTGAGGATTGAGGATTGAGTATTGAAGATTAAGGATTGATGATTGAGGAATGAGGATTGAGGATTGAGGATTGAGGATTGAGTATTCAAGATTGAGGATTGATGATTGCGGACTGAGGATTGAGGATTGGGGATAGAGGATTGAGGATTGAGGTTTGAGGACTGAGGACTGAGGATTGTGGATTGAGGATTGAGGATTGAAGATTCAGTATTGAGGATTGAAGATTGGGAATTGAGGATTGAGGATTGAACATTGAGGACTGAGTGTTGGGTGTTGAGTGATGAGAATTGATGTTTGTGGATAGAGGTTTGAAGATTGCAGATTGAGTATTGAGTATTGAGAACATTGAATTGAGGATATTCTATTGAGGATTGAGGATTGACAACAGATTGTTGAGGACTGAGGGCCGAAGATTGAGGATTCAGGATTGAGGATTCAGAATTGAGGTTTGAGGGCTGAGGATTGAGGACTGAAGATTGAGTATTGAGGATTGAAGATTGAGGATTGAGAATTGAGGATTCAGTATTGAGGATGAGGGCTGAGGGTTGAGGATTGAGGTTTGAGGACTGAGGACTGAGGATTGAGGATTGAGAATTGAGGATTGAGGATTGAGGATTGAAGATTGAGGATTGGGTATTGAGGATTGAAGAATGAGGATTGAGTATTGAGGATTGAGGATTGAGGAATGAAAATTGAGCGTTGAGGGTTGAGGATTGAGGATTGAGGACTGAGGATTGAGGATTGAGAATTGAGAACTGATAATGAGGGCTGAGGGTTGAGGATTGAGGATAGAGGATTGAGGATTGAGGATTGAGTATTGAAGATTGAGGATTGATGACTGAGTATTGAGGATTGAGGATTGAAAATTGATTATTAAGGATTGAAGATTGAGGATTGAGGATTGAGGATTGAGAATTGAGAATTGAGGATGAGGACTGAGGGTTGTGGATTGAGGTTTGAGGAATGAGGATTGAGGATTGAGGATTGAGTATTGAGGATTGAGGATTGAGGATTGAGGATTGAGTATTGAAGATTGAGTTTTTATGACTGAGGATTGAGGATTGAGGATTGAGGATTGAGGATTGAGGATTGAAAATTGAGTATCGGGGACTCAAGAATGAGGATTGACGATTGAGGATTGAGGACGGAGGATGAGGGCTGAGGGTTGAGGATTGAGGTTTGAGTATTGAATCCTGAGAATTCAGGATATTCTATTGAGTGTTGAGAACTGAGGATTGATGGTTGAGTATTGAGGATTGAAGATTGAGGATTGAGGAATGAGTATTGAAGGTTGAGGACTGATGATTGAGGATTGAGGATTGGGGATTGAGGATTGAGTATTGAGTATTGAAGATTGAGGATTGATGATTGAGGATTGAGGATTGAGGATTGAGGATTGAGGATTGAGTATTGAGGATAGAAGACTGACGATTGAGGATTGAGGATTGAGTATTGAAGATTAAGGATTGATGATTGAGGAATGAGGATTGAGGATTGAGGATTGAGGATTGAGTATTCAAGATTGAGGATTGATGATTGAGGACTCAGGATTGAGGATTGGGGATAGAGGATTGAGGATTGAGGTTTGAGGACTGAGGACTGAGGATTGTGGATTGAGGATTGAGGATTGAAGATTCAGTATTGAGGATTGAAGATTGGGAATTGAGGATTGAGGATTGAACATTGAGGACTGAGTGTTGGGTGTTGAGTGATGAGAATTGATGTTTGTGGATAGAGGTTTGAAGATTGCAGATTGAGTATTGAGTATTGAGAACATTGAATTGAGGATATTCTATTGAGGATTGAGGATTGACAACAGATTGTTGAGGACTGAGGGCCGAAGATTGAGGATTCAGGATTGAGGATTCAGAATTGAGGTTTGAGGGCTGAGGATTGAGGACTGAAGATTGAGTATTGAGGATTGATGATTGAGGATTGGGTATTGAGGATTGAAGAATGAGGATTGAGGATTGAGGATTGAGGATTGAGTGTTGAGGATTGAAGATTGAGTATTGAGGATAGAAGACTGACGATTGAGGATTGAGGATTGAGTATTGAAGATTAAGGATTGATGATTGAGGATTGAGGATTGAGTATTCAAGATTGAGGATTGATGATTGAGGACTGAGGATTGAGGATTGGGGATAGAGGATTGAGGATTGAGGTTTGAGGACTGAGGACTGAGGATTGTGGATTGAGGATTGAGGATTGAAGATTCAGTATTGAGGATTGAAGATTGGGAATTGAGGATTGAGGATTGAACATTGAGGACTGAGTGTTGGGTGTTGAGTGATGAGAATTGATGTTTGTGGATAGAGGTTTGAAGATTGCAGATTGAGTATTGAGTATTGAGAACATTGAATTGAGGATATTCTATTGAGGATTGAGGATTGACAACAGATTGTTGAGGACTGAGGGCCGAAGATTGAGGATTCAGGATTGAGGATTCAGAATTGAGGTTTGAGGGCTGAGGATTGAGGACTGAAGATTGAGTATTGAGGATTGATGATTGAGGATTGGGTATTGAGGATTGAAGAATGAGGATTGAGGATTGAGGATTGAAGATTGAGGATTGAGAATTGAGGATTCAGTATTGAGGATGAGGGCTGAGGGTTGAGGATTGAGGTTTGAGGACTGAGGACTGAGGACTGAGGATTGAGGATTGAGAATTGAGGATTGAGGATTGAGGATTGAAGATTGAGGATTGGGTATTGAGGATTGAAGAATGAGGATTGAGTATTGAGGATTGAGGATTGAGGAATGAAAATTGAGCGTTGAGGGTTGAGGATTGAGGATTGAAGAATGAGTATTGACGATTGAAGATTGAGGATTGAGGATTGAGTATTGAGGACTGAAGATTGACGATTGAGGATTGAGGATTGAGGATTGAAGATTGAGTATTGAGGATTGAAGATTGAGGATTGACGATTGATCATTGAGGACTGAGGATTGAGGACTGAGGATTGAGGATTGAGAATTGAGAACTGATAATGAGGACTGAGGGTTGAGGATTGAGGATAGAGGATTGAGGATTGAGGATTGAGTATTGAAGATTGAGGATTGATGACTGAGTATTGAGGATTGAGGATTGAAAATTGATTATTAAGGATTGAAGATTGAGGATTGAGGATTGAGGATTGAGAATTGAGAATTGAGGATGAGGACTGAGGGTTGTGGATTGAGGTTTGAGGAATGAGGATTGAGGATTGAGGATTGAGTATTGAGGATTGAGGATTGAGGATTGAGGATTGAGTATTGAAGATTGAGTTTTTATGACTGAGGATTGAGGATTGAGGATTGAGGATTGAGGATTGAGGATTGAAAATTGAGTATCGGGGACTCAAGAATGAGGATTGACGATTGAGGATTGAGGACGGAGGATGAGGGCTGAGGGTTGAGGATAGAGATTTGAGTATTGAATCCTGAGAATTCAGGATATTCTATTGAGTGTTGAGAACTGAGGATTGATGGTTGAGTATTGAGGATTGAAGATTGAGGATTGAGGAATGAGTATTGAAGGTTGAGGACTAATGATTGAGGATTGAGGATTGGGGATTGAGGATTGAGTATTGAGTATTGAAGATTGAGGATTGATGATTGAGGATTGAGGATTGAGGATTGAGGATTGAGGATTGAGGATTGAGGATTGAGGATTGAAGATTGAGGATTGGGGATTGAGGAGTGACGATTCAGGATTGAGGATTGAGGATTGAGAGTTGACGATTGATGATTCAAGATTGAGTATTGAGGATTGTAGAATGAGGATTGAGGATTGAGGATTGAGGATTGAGGATTGAGAATTGAAGATTTAGTATTTAGGATTGAAGATAGAGGATTGAGTATTGAGGATTGAGGATTGAGGATTGAAGATTGAGGATTGGGTAGTGAGGATTGAAGAATGAGAATTGAGGATTGAGGATTGAGGATTGAGTGTTGAGGATTGAAGATTGAGTATTGAGGATAGAAGGCGGACGATTGCGGATTGAGGATTGGGGATTGAGGATCGAGGATTGAGGATTGAAGATTTAGTATTGAGGACTGAAGGTAGAGGATTGAGAATTGAGGATTGAGGATTGAGGATTGAAGATTGAGTATTGGGTATTCAGGATTCAAGAATGAGGATTGAGTATTGAGGATTGAGGATTGAGGATAGAAGATTGAGTATTGAGGATTGAAGACTGACGATTGAGTATTGAGAATTGAGGACTGAGGATTGAGGATTGAGGATTGAGGGTTGAGAATTGATGATTGAGGATTGAATATTGGTTATTGAGGATTGAAGGTTAAGGATTGAGGATTGAGGATTGAGGATTGACGATGAGGGCTGAGGGTTGATGATTGAGGTTTGAGGACTGAGGACTGAGGATTGAGGATTGAGAATTGGGGATTGAGGATTGAGGAATGAAGATTGAGGATTGGGTATTGAGGATTGAAGAATGAGGGTTGAGGATTGAGGATTGAGGATTGAGTATTGAGGATTGAAGATTCAGGTTTGGGTACTGAGGATTGAAGAATGAGGATTGAGGATTGAGGATTGAGGATTGAGGATTGAAGATTGAGTGTTGAGGATTGAAGATTGACGATTGAGGATTGAGGATAGAGGATTGGGTATTGAACGTTGAGGACTGGATGTTGAGGGTTGAGTGATGAGTATTGATGTTTGTGGATAGAGGTTTGAAGATTGCAGTTTGAGTATTGGGTATTGAAAGCTGTGAATTGAGGATATTCTATTGAGAATTGAGGATTGACAATTGATTGTTGAGGACTGAGGGCCGAAGATTGAGGTCTCAGGATTGAGGATTCAGAATTGAGGTTTGAGGTCTGAGGATTGAGGATTGAGGATTGAGTATTGAAGATTGAGGTTTGATGACTGAGTATTGAGGATTGAGGATTGAAAATTGATTATTAAGGATTGAAGATTGAGGATTGAGGATTGAGGATTGAGAATTGAGAATTGAGGATGAGGACTGAGGGATGTGGGTTGAGGTTTGAGGAATGAGGATTGAGGATTGAAGATTGAGTATTGAGGATTGAGGATTGAGGATTGAGGATTGAGTATTGAAGATTGAGTATTGATGACTGAGGATTGAGGATTGAGGATTGAGGATTGAGGATTGAGGATTGAAAATTGAGTATCGGGGACTCAAGAATGAGGATTGAGGATTGAGGATTGAGGACGGAGGATGAGGGCTGAGGGTTGAGGATTGAGGTTTGAGTATTGAATCCTGAGCATTCAGGATATTCTATTGAGTGTTGAGAACTGAGAATTGATGGTTGAGTATTGAGGATTGAAGTTTGAGGAGTGAGGAATGAGTATTGAAGGTTGAGGATTGATGATTGAGGATTGAGAATTGGGGATTGAGGATTGAGTATTGAGTATTGAAGATTGAGGATTGATGATTGAGGATTGAGGATTGAGGATTGAGGATTGAGGATTGAGGATTGAGGATTGAGGATTGAGGACTGAGGACTGAGGATTGTGGATTGAGGATTGAGGATTGAAGATTCAGTATTGAGGATTGAAGATTGGGAATTGAGGATTGAGGATTGAACATTGAGGACTGAGTGTTGGGTGTTGAGTGATGAGAATTGATGTTTGTGGATAGAGGTTTGAAGATTGCAGATTGAGTATTGAGTATTGAGAACATTGAATTGAGGATATTCTATTGAGGATTGAGGATTGACAACAGATTGTTGAGGACTGAGGGCCGAAGATTGAGGATTCAGGATTGAGGATTCAGAATTGAGGTTTGAGGGCTGAGGATTGAGGACTGAAGATTGAGTATTGAGGATTGAAGATTGAGGATTGAGAATTGAGGATTCAGTATTGAGGATGAGGGCTGAGGGTTGAGGATTGAGGTTTGAGGACTGAGGACTGAGGATTGAGGATTGAGAATTGAGGATTGAGGATTGAGGATTGAAGATTGAGGATTGGGTATTGAGGATTGAAGAATGAGGATTGAGTATTGAGGATTGAGGATTGAGGAATGAAAATTGAGCGTTGAGGGTTGAGGATTGAGGATTGAGGACTGAGGATTGAGGATTGAGAATTGAGAACTGATAATGAGGGCTGAGGGTTGAGGATTGAGGATAGAGGATTGAGGATTGAGGATTGAGTATTGAAGATTGAGGATTGATGACTGAGTATTGAGGATTGAGGATTGAAAATTGATTATTAAGGATTGAAGATTGAGGATTGAGGATTGAGGATTGAGAATTGAGAATTGAGGATGAGGACTGAGGGTTGTGGATTGAGGTTTGAGGAATGAGGATTGAGGATTGAGGATTGAGTATTGAGGATTGAGGATTGAGGATTGAGGATTGAGTATTGAAGATTGAGTTTTTATGACTGAGGATTGAGGATTGAGGATTGAGGATTGAGGATTGAGGATTGAAAATTGAGTATCGGGGACTCAAGAATGAGGATTGACGATTGAGGATTGAGGACGGAGGATGAGGGCTGAGGGTTGAGGATTGAGGTTTGAGTATTGAATCCTGAGAATTCAGGATATTCTATTGAGTGTTGAGAACTGAGGATTGATGGTTGAGTATTGAGGATTGAAGATTGAGGATTGAGGAATGAGTATTGAAGGTTGAGGACTGATGATTGAGGATTGAGGATTGGGGATTGAGGATTGAGTATTGAGTATTGAAGATTGAGGATTGATGATTGAGGATTGAGGATTGAGGATTGAGGATTGAGGATTGAGTATTGAGGATAGAAGACTGACGATTGAGGATTGAGGATTGAGTATTGAAGATTAAGGATTGATGATTGAGGAATGAGGATTGAGGATTGAGGATTGAGGATTGAGTATTCAAGATTGAGGATTGATGATTGAGGACTCAGGATTGAGGATTGGGGATAGAGGATTGAGGATTGAGGTTTGAGGACTGAGGACTGAGGATTGTGGATTGAGGATTGAGGATTGAAGATTCAGTATTGAGGATTGAAGATTGGGAATTGAGGATTGAGGATTGAACATTGAGGACTGAGTGTTGGGTGTTGAGTGATGAGAATTGATGTTTGTGGATAGAGGTTTGAAGATTGCAGATTGAGTATTGAGTATTGAGAACATTGAATTGAGGATATTCTATTGAGGATTGAGGATTGACAACAGATTGTTGAGGACTGAGGGCCGAAGATTGAGGATTCAGGATTGAGGATTCAGAATTGAGGTTTGAGGGCTGAGGATTGAGGACTGAAGATTGAGTATTGAGGATTGATGATTGAGGATTGGGTATTGAGGATTGAAGAATGAGGATTGAGGATTGAGGATTGAGGATTGAGTGTTGAGGATTGAAGATTGAGTATTGAGGATAGAAGACTGACGATTGAGGATTGAGGATTGAGTATTGAAGATTAAGGATTGATGATTGAGGATTGAGGATTGAGTATTCAAGATTGAGGATTGATGATTGAGGACTGAGGATTGAGGATTGGGGATAGAGGATTGAGGATTGAGGTTTGAGGACTGAGGACTGAGGATTGTGGATTGAGGATTGAGGATTGAAGATTCAGTATTGAGGATTGAAGATTGGGAATTGAGGATTGAGGATTGAACATTGAGGACTGAGTGTTGGGTGTTGAGTGATGAGAATTGATGTTTGTGGATAGAGGTTTGAAGATTGCAGATTGAGTATTGAGTATTGAGAACATTGAATTGAGGATATTCTATTGAGGATTGAGGATTGACAACAGATTGTTGAGGACTGAGGGCCGAAGATTGAGGATTCAGGATTGAGGATTCAGAATTGAGGTTTGAGGGCTGAGGATTGAGGACTGAAGATTGAGTATTGAGGATTGATGATTGAGGATTGGGTATTGAGGATTGAAGAATGAGGATTGAGGATTGAGGATTGAAGATTGAGGATTGAGAATTGAGGATTCAGTATTGAGGATGAGGGCTGAGGGTTGAGGATTGAGGTTTGAGGACTGAGGACTGAGGACTGAGGATTGAGGATTGAGAATTGAGGATTGAGGATTGAGGATTGAAGATTGAGGATTGGGTATTGAGGATTGAAGAATGAGGATTGAGTATTGAGGATTGAGGATTGAGGAATGAAAATTGAGCGTTGAGGGTTGAGGATTGAGGATTGAAGAATGAGTATTGACGATTGAAGATTGAGGATTGAGGATTGAGTATTGAGGACTGAAGATTGACGATTGAGGATTGAGGATTGAGGATTGAAGATTGAGTATTGAGGATTGAAGATTGAGGATTGACGATTGATCATTGAGGACTGAGGATTGAGGACTGAGGATTGAGGATTGAGAATTGAGAACTGATAATGAGGACTGAGGGTTGAGGATTGAGGATAGAGGATTGAGGATTGAGGATTGAGTATTGAAGATTGAGGATTGATGACTGAGTATTGAGGATTGAGGATTGAAAATTGATTATTAAGGATTGAAGATTGAGGATTGAGGATTGAGGATTGAGAATTGAGAATTGAGGATGAGGACTGAGGGTTGTGGATTGAGGTTTGAGGAATGAGGATTGAGGATTGAGGATTGAGTATTGAGGATTGAGGATTGAGGATTGAGGATTGAGTATTGAAGATTGAGTTTTTATGACTGAGGATTGAGGATTGAGGATTGAGGATTGAGGATTGAGGATTGAAAATTGAGTATCGGGGACTCAAGAATGAGGATTGACGATTGAGGATTGAGGACGGAGGATGAGGGCTGAGGGTTGAGGATAGAGATTTGAGTATTGAATCCTGAGAATTCAGGATATTCTATTGAGTGTTGAGAACTGAGGATTGATGGTTGAGTATTGAGGATTGAAGATTGAGGATTGAGGAATGAGTATTGAAGGTTGAGGACTAATGATTGAGGATTGAGGATTGGGGATTGAGGATTGAGTATTGAGTATTGAAGATTGAGGATTGATGATTGAGGATTGAGGATTGAGGATTGAGGATTGAGGATTGAGGATTGAGGATTGAGGATTGAAGATTGAGGATTGGGGATTGAGGAGTGACGATTCAGGATTGAGGATTGAGGATTGAGAGTTGACGATTGATGATTCAAGATTGAGTATTGAGGATTGTAGAATGAGGATTGAGGATTGAGGATTGAGGATTGAGGATTGAGAATTGAAGATTTAGTATTTAGGATTGAAGATAGAGGATTGAGTATTGAGGATTGAGGATTGAGGATTGAAGATTGAGGATTGGGTAGTGAGGATTGAAGAATGAGGATTGAGGATTGAGGATTGAGGATTGAGTGTTGAGGATTGAAGATTGAGTATTGAGGATAGAAGGCGGACGATTGCGGATTGAGGATTGGGGATTGAGGATCGAGGATTGAGGATTGAAGATTTAGTATTGAGGACTGAAGGTAGAGGATTGAGAATTGAGGATTGAGGATTGAGGATTGAAGATTGAGTATTGGGTATTCAGGATTCAAGAATGAGGATTGAGTATTGAGGATTGAGGATTGAGGATAGAAGATTGAGTATTGAGGATTGAAGACTGACGATTGAGTATTGAGAATTGAGGACTGAGGATTGAGGATTGAGGATTGAGGGTTGAGAATTGATGATTGAGGATTGAATATTGGTTATTGAGGATTGAAGGTTAAGGATTGAGGATTGAGGATTGAGGATTGACGATGAGGGCTGAGGGTTGATGATTGAGGTTTGAGGACTGAGGACTGAGGATTGAGGATTGAGAATTGGGGATTGAGGATTGAGGAATGAAGATTGAGGATTGGGTATTGAGGATTGAAGAATGAGGGTTGAGGATTGAGGATTGAGGATTGAGGATTGAGGATTGAAGATTCAGGTTTGGGTACTGAGGATTGAAGAATGAGGATTGAGGATTGAGGATTGAGGATTGAGGATTGAAGATTGAGTGTTGAGGATTGAAGATTGACGATTGAGGATTGAGGATAGAGGATTGGGTATTGAACGTTGAGGACTGGATGTTGAGGGTTGAGTGATGAGTATTGATGTTTGTGGATAGAGGTTTGAAGATTGCAGTTTGAGTATTGGGTATTGAAAGCTGTGAATTGAGGATATTCTATTGAGAATTGAGGATTGACAATTGATTGTTGAGGACTGAGGGCCGAAGATTGAGGTCTCAGGATTGAGGATTCAGAATTGAGGTTTGAGGTCTGAGGATTGAGGATTGAGGATTGAGTATTGAAGATTGAGGTTTGATGACTGAGTATTGAGGATTGAGGATTGAAAATTGATTATTAAGGATTGAAGATTGAGGATTGAGGATTGAGGATTGAGAATTGAGAATTGAGGATGAGGACTGAGGGATGTGGGTTGAGGTTTGAGGAATGAGGATTGAGGATTGAAGATTGAGTATTGAGGATTGAGGATTGAGGATTGAGGATTGAGTATTGAAGATTGAGTATTGATGACTGAGGATTGAGGATTGAGGATTGAGGATTGAGGATTGAGGATTGAAAATTGAGTATCGGGGACTCAAGAATGAGGATTGAGGATTGAGGATTGAGGACGGAGGATGAGGGCTGAGGGTTGAGGATTGAGGTTTGAGTATTGAATCCTGAGCATTCAGGATATTCTATTGAGTGTTGAGAACTGAGAATTGATGGTTGAGTATTGAGGATTGAAGTTTGAGGAGTGAGGAATGAGTATTGAAGGTTGAGGATTGATGATTGAGGATTGAGGATTGGGGATTGAGGATTGAGTATTGAGTATTGAAGATTGAGGATTGATGATTGAGGATTGAGGATTGAGGATTGAGGATTGAGGATTGAGGATTGAGGATTGAGGATTGAAGATTGAGGATTGATGATTGAGGACTGAGGATTGAGGATTGGGGATAGAGGATTGAGGATTGAGGTTTGAGGACTGAGGACTGAGGATTGTGGACTGAGGATTGAGGATTGAAGATTCAGTATTGAGGATTGAGGATTGAAAATTGAGGACTGAGTGTTGAGTGTTGAGTGATGGGAATTGATGTTTGTGGATAGAGGTTTGAAGATTGCAGATTGAGTATTGAGCATTGAAAACATTGAATTGAGGATATTCTATTGAGGATTGAGGATTGACAACAGATTGTTGAGGACTGAGGGCCGAAGATTGACGATTCAGGATTGAGGATTCAGAATTGAGGTTTGAGGACTGAGGATTGAGGATTGAAGATTGAGTATTGAGGATTGAAGATTGAGGATTGAGAATTGAGGATTCAGTATTGAGGATGAGGGCTGAGGGTTGAGGATTGAGGTTTGAGGACTGAGGACTGAGGATTGAGGATTGAGAATTGAGGATTGAGGATTGAGGATTGAAGATTGAGGATTGGGTATTGAGGATTGAAGAATGAGGATTGAGGATTGAGGATTGAGCTTTGAGGAATGAAAATTGAGTGTTGAGGGTTGAGGATTGAGGATTGAAGAATGAGTATTGACGATTGAAGGTTGAGGATTGAGGATTGAGTATTGAGGACTGAAGATTGACGATTGAGGATTGAAGATTGAGGATTGAAGATTGAGTATTGAGGATTGAAGATTGAGGATTGAGGATTGATCATTGAGGACTGAGGATTGAGGACTGAGGATTGAGGATTGAGAACTGAGAACAGATAATGAGGACTGAGGGTTGAGGATTGAGGATAGAGGATTGAGGATTGAGGATTGAGTATTGAAGATTGAGGATTGATGACTGAGTATTGAGGATTGAGGATTGAAAATTGATTATTAAGGATTGAAGATTGAGGATTGAGGATTGAGGATTGAGAATTGAGAATTGAGGATGAGGACTGAGGGATGTGGGTTGAGGTTTGAGGAATGAGGATTGAGGATTGAGGATTGAGTATTGAGGATTGAGGATTGAGGATTGAGGATTGAGTATTGAAGATTGAGTATTGATGACTGAGGATTGAGGATTGAGGATTGAGGATTGAGGATTGAGGGTTGAGGATGGAGGATTGAGGATTGAGGATTGAGGATTGAAGATTGAGGATTGGGGATTGAGGAGTGACGATTGAGTATTGAGGATTGAAGGTTAAGGATTGAGGATTGAGGATTGAGGATTGACGATGAGGGCTGAGGGTTGAGGATTGAGGTTTGAGGACTGAGGACTGAGGATTGAGGATTGAGAATTGGGGATTGAGGATTGAGGATTGAAGATTGAGGATTGGGTATTGAGGATTGAAGAATGAGGGTTGAGGTTTGAGGATTGAGGATTGAGGATTGAGGATTGAAGATTCAGGTTTGGGTACTGAGGATTGAAGAATGAGGATTGAGGATTGAGTATTGAGGATTGAGGATTGAAGATTGAGTATTGAGGATTGAAGATTGACGATTGAGGATTGAGGATTGAGGATTGAGGATTGAACGTTGAGGACTGAGTGTTGAGGGTTGAGTGATGAGTATTGATGTTTGTGGATAGAGGTTTGAAGATTGCAGTTTGAGTATTGAGTATTGAAAGCTGTGAATTGAGGATATTCTATTGAGGATTGAGGATTGACAATTGATTGTTGAGGACTGAGGGCCGAAGATTGAGGACTCAGGATTGAGGATTCAGAATTGATGTTTGAGGGCTGACGATTGTGGATTGAGGATTGAGGATTGAAGATTCAGTATTGAGGATTGAAGATTGGGAATTGAGGATTGAGGATTGAACATTGAGGACTGAGTGTTGAGTGTTGAGTGATGAGAATTGATGTTTGTGGATAGAGGTTTGAAGATTGCAGATTGAGTATTGAGTATTGAAAACTTTGAATAGAGGATATTCTATTGAGGATTGAGGATTGACAACACATTTTTGAGGACTGAGGTCTGAAGATTGAGGATTCAGGATTTTGGATTCAGAATTGAGGTTTGAGGACTAAGGATTGAGGATTGAAGATTGAGTATTGAGGACTGAGGATTGAGGATTGAAGATTGAGTATTGACGATTGAGGATGGGGGCTGACGGTTCAGGATTGAGGTTTGAGGGCTGAGGACTGATGATAGAGCATTGAGAAATGAGGATTGAGGATTGAGGATTGAAGATTGAGTATTGGGTATTGAGGATCGAAGAATGAGGATTGATGATTGAGGTTTGAGGATTGAGGATTGAAGATTGAGTATTGAGGATTGAAGACTGACGATTGAGGATTGAGGATTGAGGACTGAGGATTGAGGATTGAGGATTGAAGATTGAGGATTGGGTATTGAGGATTGAAGAATGGGGATTGAGGATTGAGGATAGAGGATTGAGTGTTGAGGATTGAAGATTGAGTACTGAGGATAGAAGACTGACGATTGAGGATTGAGGATTGAGTGTTGAAGATTGAGGACTGATGATTGAGGAATGAGGATTGAGGATTGAGGATTGAGGATTGAGTATTGAAGATTGAGGATTGATGATTGAGGACTGAGGATTGAGTGTTGAGTGATGAGAATTGATGTTTGTGGATAGAGGTTTGAAGATTGCAGATTGAGTATTGACTATAGAAAACTTTGAATTGAGGATATTCTATTGAGGATTGAGGATTGACTACAGATTGTTGAGGACTGAGGTCTGAAGATTGGGGATTCAGGATTGAGGATTCAGAATTGAGGTTTGAGGACTAAGGATTGAGGTTTGAAGATTGAGTATTGAGGATTGATGATTGAGGATTGGGTATTGAGGATTGAAGAATGAGGATTGAGGATTGAGGATTGAGGATTGAGTGTTGAGGATTGAAGATTGAGTATTGAGGATAGAAGACTGACGATTGAGGATTGAGGATTGAGTATTGAAGATTAAGGATTGATGATTGAGGAATGAGGATTGAGGATTGAGGATTGAGGATTGAGTATTCAAGATTGAGGATTGATGATTGAGGACTGAGGATTGAGGATTGGGGATAGAGGATTGAGGATTGAGGTTTGAGGACTGAGGACTGAGGATTGAGGATTGAGAATTGAGGATTGTGGATTGAGGATTGAGGATTGAAGATTCAGTATTGAGGATTGAAGATTGGGAATTGAGGATTGAGGATTGAACATTGAGGACTGAGTGTTGGGTGTTGAGTGATGAGAATTGATGTTTGTGGATAGAGGTTTGAAGATTGCAGATTGAGTATTGAGTATTGAGAACATTGAATTGAGGATATTCTATTGAGGATTGAGGATTGACAACAGATTGTTGAGGACTGAGGGCCGAAGATTGAGGATTCAGGATTGAGGATTCAGAATTGAGGTTTGAGGACTGAGGATTGAGGACTGAAGATTGAGTATTGAGGATTGAAGATTGAGGATTGAGAATTGAGGATTCAGTATTGAGGATGAGGGCTGAGGGTTGAGGATTGAGGTTTGAGGACTGAGGACTGAGGATTGAGGATTGAGAATTGAGGATTGAGGATTGAGGATTGAGGATTGAGGATTGAAGATTGAGGATTGGGTAGTGAGGATTGAAGAATGAGGATTGAAGATTGAGGATTGAGGATTGAGTGTTGAGGATTGAAGATTGAGTATTGAGGATAGAAGGCGGACGATTGAGGATTGAGGATTGAGGATTGAGGATCGAGGATGGAGGATTGAAGATTTAGTATTGAGGACTGAAGGTAGAGGATTGAGAATTGAGGATTGAGGATTGAGTACTGAGGATAGAAGACTGACGATTGAGGATTGAGGATTGAGTGTTGAAGATTGAGGACTGATGATTGAGGAATGAGGATTGAGGATTGAGGATTGAGGATTGAGTATTGAAGATTGAGGATTGATGATTGAGGACTGAGGATTGAGTGTTGAGTGATGAGAATTGATGTTTGTGAATAGAGGTTTGAAGATTGCAGATTGAGTATTGACTATAGAAAACTTTGAATTGAGGATATTCTATTGAGGATTGAGGATTGACAACAGATTGTTGAGGACTGAGGTCTGAACATTGAGGATTCAGGATTGAGGATTCAGAATTGAGGTTTGAGGACTAAGGATTGAGGATTGAAGATTGAGTATTGAGGATTGATGATTGAGGATTGGGTATTGAGGATTGAAGAATGAGGATTGAGGATTGAGGATTGAGGATTGAGTGTTGAGGATTGAAGATTGAGTATTGAGGATAGAAGACTGACGATTGAGGATTGAGGATTGAGTATTGAAGATTAAGGATTGATGATTGAGGAATGAGGATTGAGGATTGAGGATTGAGGATTGAGTATTCAAGATTGAGGATTGATGATTGAGGACTGAGGATTGAGGATTGGGGATAGAGGATTGAGGATTGAGGTTTGAGGACTGAGGACTGAGGATTGTGGATTGAGGATTGAGGATTGAAGATTCAGTATTGAGGATTGAAGATTGGGAATTGAGGATTGAGGATTGAACATTGAGGACTGAGTGTTGGGTGTTGAGTGATGAGAATTGATGTTTGTGGATAGAGGTTTGAAGATTGCAGATTGAGTATTGAGTATTGAGAACATTGAATTGAGGATATTCTATTGAGGATTGAGGATTGACAACAGATTGTTGAGGACTGAGGGCCGAAGATTGAGGATTCAGGATTGAGGATTCAGAATTGAGGTTTGAGGGCTGAGGATTGAGGACTGAAGATTGAGTATTGAGGATTGAAGATTGAGGATTGAGAATTGAGGATTCAGTATTGAGGATGAGGGCTGAGGGTTGAGGATTGAGGTTTGAGGACTGAGGACTGAGGATTGAGGATTGAGAATTGAGGATTGAGGATTGAGGATTGAAGATTGAGGATTGGGTATTGAGGATTGAAGAATGAGGATTGAGTATTGAGGATTGAGGATTGAGGAATGAAAATTGAGCGTTGAGGGTTGAGGATTGAGGATTGAGGACTGAGGATTGAGGATTGAGAATTGAGATCTGATAATGAGGGCTGAGGGTTGAGGATTGAGGATAGAGGATTGAGGATTGAGGATTGAGTATTGAAGATTGAGGATTGATGACTGAGTATTGAGGATTGAGGATTGAAAATTGATTATTAAGGATTGAAGATTGAGGATTGAGGAGTGAGGATTGAGAATTGAGAATTGAGGATGAGGACTGAGGGTTGTGGATTGAGGTTTGAGGAATGAGGATTGAGGATTGAGGATTGAGTATTGAGGATTGAGGATTGAGGATTGAGGATTGAGTATTGAAGATTGAGTTTTTATGACTGAGGATTGAGGATTGAGGATTGAGGATTGAGGATTGAGGATTGAAAATTGAGTATCGGGGACTCAAGAATGAGGATTGACGATTGAGAATTGAGGACGGAGGATGAGGGCTGAGGGTTGAGGATTGAGGTTTGAGTATTGAACCCTGAGAATTCAGGATATTCTATTGAGTGTTGAGAACTGAGGATTGATGATTGAGGACTGAGGATTGAGGATTGGGGATAGAGGATTGAGGATTGAGGTTTGAGGACTGAGGACTGAGGATTGTGGATTGAGGATTGAGGATTGAAGATTCAGTATTGAGGATTGAAGATTGGGAATTGAGGATTGAGGATTGAACATTGAGGACTGAGTGTTGGGTGTTGAGTGATGAGAATTGATGTTTGTGGATAGAGGTTTGAAGATTGCAGATTGAGTATTGAGTATTGAGAACATTGAATTGAGGATATTCTATTGAGGATTGAGGATTGACAACAGATTGTTGAGGACTGAGGGCCGAAGATTGAGGATTCAGGATTGAGGATTCAGAATTGAGGTTTGAGGGCTGAGGATTGAGGACTGAAGATTGAGTATTGAGGATTGAAGATTGAGGATTGAGAATTGAGGATTCAGTATTGAGGATGAGGGCTGAGGGTTGAGGATTGAGGTTTGAGGACTGAGGACTGAGGACTGAGGATTGAGGATTGAGAATTGAGGATTGAGGATTGAGGATTGAAGATTGAGGATTGGGTATTGAGGATTGAAGAATGAGGATTGAGTATTGAGGATTGAGGATTGAGGAATGAAAATTGAGCGTTGAGGGTTGAGGATTGAGGATTGAAGAATGAGTATTGACGATTGAAGATTGAGGATTGAGGATTGAGTATTGAGGACTGAAGATTGACGATTGAGGATTGAGGATTGAGGATTGAAGATTGAGTATTGAGGATTGAAGATTGAGGATTGACGATTGATCATTGAGGACTGAGGATTGAGGACTGAGGATTGAGGATTGAGAATTGAGAACTGATAATGAGGACTGAGGGTTGAGGATTGAGGATAGAGGATTGAGGATTGAGGATTGAGTATTGAAGATTGAGGATTGATGACTGAGTATTGAGGATTGAGGATTGAAAATTGATTATTAAGGATTGAAGATTGAGGATTCAGGATTGAGGATTGAGAATTGAGAATTGAGGATGAGGACTGAGGGTTGTGGATTGAGGTTTGAGGAATGAGGATTGAGGATTGAGGATTGAGTATTGAGGATTGAGGATTGAGGATTGAGGATTGAGTATTGAAGATTGAGTTTTTATGACTGAGGATTGAGGATTGAGGATTGAGGATTGAGGATTGAGGATTGAAAATTGAGTATCGGGGACTCAAGAATGAGGATTGACGATTGAGGATTGAGGACGGAGGATGAGGGCTGAGGGTTGAGGATTGAGATTTGAGTATTGAATCCTGAGAATTCAGGATATTCTATTGAGTGTTGAGAACTGAGGATTGATGGTTGAGTATTGAGGATTGAAGATTGAGGATTGAGGAATGAGTATTGAAGGTTGAGGACTAATGATTGAGGATTGAGGATTGGGGATTGAGGATTGAGTATTGAGTATTGAAGATTGAGGATTGATGATTGAGGATTGAGGATTGAGGATTGAGGATTGAGGATTGAGGATTGAGGATTGAGGATTGAAGATTGAGGATTGGGGATTGAGGAGTGACGATTCAGGATTGAGGATTGAGGATTGAGAGTTGACAATTGATGATTCAAGATTGAGTATTGAGGATTGTAGAATGAGGATTGAGGATTGAGGATTGAGGATTGAGGATTGAGAATTGAAGATTTAGTATTTAGGATTGAAGATAGAGGATTGAGTATTGAGGATTGAGGATTGAGGATTGAAGATTGAGGATTGGGTAGTGAGGATTGAAGAATGAGGATTGAGGATTGAGGATTGAGGATTGAGTGTTGAGGATTGAAGATTGAGTATTGAGGATAGAAGGCGGACGATTGCGGATTGAGGATTGGGGATTGAGGATCGAGGATTGAGGATTGAAGATTTAGTATTGAGGACTGAAGGTAGAGGATTGAGAATTGAGGATTGAGGATTGAGGATTGAAGATTGAGTATTGGGTATTCAGGATTCAAGAATGAGGATTGAGTATTGAGGATTGAGGATTGAGGATAGAAGATTGAGTATTGAGGATTGAAGACTGACGATTGAGTATTGAGAATTGAGGACTGAGGATTGAGGATTGAGGATTGAGGGTTGAGAATTGATGATTGAGGATTGAATATTGGTTATTGAGGATTGAAGGTTAAGGATTGAGGATTGAGGATTGAGGATTGACGATGAGGGCTGAGGGTTGATGATTGAGGTTTGAGGACTGAGGACTGAGGATTGAGGATTGAGAATTGGGGATTGAGGATTGAGGAATGAAGATTGAGGATTGGGTATTGAGGATTGAAGAATGAGGGTTGAGGATTGAGGATTGAGGATTGAGGATTGAGGATTGAAGATTCAGGTTTGGGTACTGAGGATTGAAGAATGAGGATTGAGGATTGAGGAATGAGGATTGAGGATTGAAGATTGAGTGTTGAGGATTGAAGATTGACGATTGAGGATTGAGGATAGAGGATTGGGTATTGAACGTTGAGGACTGGATGTTGAGGGTTGAGTGATGAGTATTGATGTTTGTGGATAGAGGTTTGAAGATTGCAGTTTGAGTATTGGGTATTGAAAGCTGTGAATTGAGGATATTCTATTGAGAATTGAGGATTGACAATTGATTGTTGAGGACTGAGGGCCGAAGATTGAGGTCTCAGGATTGAGGATTCAGAATTGAGGTTTGAGGTCTGAGGATTGAGGATTGAGGATTGAGTATTGAAGATTGAGGTTTGATGACTGAGTATTGAGGATTGAGGATTGAAAATTGATTATTAAGGATTGAAGATTGAGGATTGAGGATTGAGGATTGAGAATTGAGAATTGAGGATGAGGACTGAGGGATGTGGGTTGAGGTTTGAGGAATGAGGATTGAGGATTGAAGATTGAGTATTGAGGATTGAGGATTGAGGATTGAGGATTGAGTATTGAAGATTGAGTATTGATGACTGAGGATTGAGGATTGAGGATTGAGGATTGAGGATTGAGGATTGAAAATTGAGTATCGGGGACTCAAGAATGAGGATTGAGGATTGAGGATTGAGGACGGAGGATGAGGGCTGAGGGTTGAGGATTGAGGTTTGAGTATTGAATCCTGAGCATTCAGGATATTCTATTGAGTGTTGAGAACTGAGAATTGATGGTTGAGTATTGAGGATTGAAGTTTGAGGAGTGAGGAATGAGTATTGAAGGTTGAGGATTGATGATTGAGGATTGAGGATTGGGGATTGAGGATTGAGTATTGAGTATTGAAGATTGAGGATTGATGATTGAGGATTGAGGATTGAGGATTGAGGATTGAGGATTGAGGATTGAGGATTGAGGATTGAAGATTGAGGATTGATGATTGAGGACTGAGGATTGAGGATTGGGGATAGAGGATTGAGGATTGAGGTTTGAGGACTGAGGACTGAGGATTGTGGACTGAGGATTGAGGATTGAAGATTCAGTATTGAGGATTGAGGATTGAAAATTGAGGACTGAGTGTTGAGTGTTGAGTGATGGGAATTGATGTTTGTGGATAGAGGTTTGAAGATTGCAGATTGAGTATTGAGCATTGAAAACATTGAATTGAGGATATTCTATTGAGGATTGAGGATTGACAACAGATTGTTGAGGACTGAGGGCCGAAGATTGACGATTCAGGATTGAGGATTCAGAATTGAGGTTTGAGGACTGAGGATTGAGGATTGAAG
This sequence comes from Calliopsis andreniformis, assembly GCF_051401765.1. Classification (NCBI taxonomy): domain Eukaryota; kingdom Metazoa; phylum Arthropoda; class Insecta; order Hymenoptera; family Andrenidae; genus Calliopsis; species Calliopsis andreniformis. The sequence goes on along the minus strand of NW_027480466.1, from coordinate 1,223,694 downwards.
ATTGAGTATTGAGGATTGAAGATTGAGGATTGAGAATTGAGGATTCAGTATTGAGGATGAGGGCTGAGGGTTGAGGATTGAGGTTTGAGGACTGAGGACTGAGGATTGAGGATTGAGAATTGAGGATTGAGGATTGAGGATTGAAGATTGAGGATTGGGTATTGAGGATTGAAGAATGAGGATTGAGGATTGAGGATTGAGCTTTGAGGAATGAAAATTGAGTGTTGAGGGTTGAGGATTGAGGATTGAAGAATGAGTATTGACGATTGAAGGTTGAGGATTGAGGATTGAGTATTGAGGACTGAAGATTGACGATTGAGGATTGAAGATTGAGGATTGAAGATTGAGTATTGAGGATTGAAGATTGAGGATTGAGGATTGATCATTGAGGACTGAGGATTGAGGACTGAGGATTGAGGATTGAGAACTGAGAACAGATAATGAGGACTGAGGGTTGAGGATTGAGGATAGAGGATTGAGGATTGAGGATTGAGTATTGAAGATTGAGGATTGATGACTGAGTATTGAGGATTGAGGATTGAAAATTGATTATTAAGGATTGAAGATTGAGGATTGAGGATTGAGGATTGAGAATTGAGAATTGAGGATGAGGACTGAGGGATGTGGGTTGAGGTTTGAGGAATGAGGATTGAGGATTGAGGATTGAGTATTGAGGATTGAGGATTGAGGATTGAGGATTGAGTATTGAAGATTGAGTATTGATGACTGAGGATTGAGGATTGAGGATTGAGGATTGAGGATTGAGGGTTGAGGATGGAGGATTGAGGATTGAGGATTGAGGATTGAAGATTGAGGATTGGGGATTGAGGAGTGACGATTGAGTATTGAGGATTGAAGGTTAAGGATTGAGGATTGAGGATTGAGGATTGACGATGAGGGCTGAGGGTTGAGGATTGAGGTTTGAGGACTGAGGACTGAGGATTGAGGATTGAGAATTGGGGATTGAGGATTGAGGATTGAAGATTGAGGATTGGGTATTGAGGATTGAAGAATGAGGGTTGAGGTTTGAGGATTGAGGATTGAGGATTGAGGATTGAAGATTCAGGTTTGGGTACTGAGGATTGAAGAATGAGGATTGAGGATTGAGTATTGAGGATTGAGGATTGAAGATTGAGTATTGAGGATTGAAGATTGACGATTGAGGATTGAGGATTGAGGATTGAGGATTGAACGTTGAGGACTGAGTGTTGAGGGTTGAGTGATGAGTATTGATGTTTGTGGATAGAGGTTTGAAGATTGCAGTTTGAGTATTGAGTATTGAAAGCTGTGAATTGAGGATATTCTATTGAGGATTGAGGATTGACAATTGATTGTTGAGGACTGAGGGCCGAAGATTGAGGACTCAGGATTGAGGATTCAGAATTGATGTTTGAGGGCTGACGATTGTGGATTGAGGATTGAGGATTGAAGATTCAGTATTGAGGATTGAAGATTGGGAATTGAGGATTGAGGATTGAACATTGAGGACTGAGTGTTGAGTGTTGAGTGATGAGAATTGATGTTTGTGGATAGAGGTTTGAAGATTGCAGATTGAGTATTGAGTATTGAAAACTTTGAATAGAGGATATTCTATTGAGGATTGAGGATTGACAACAGATTTTTGAGGACTGAGGTCTGAAGATTGAGGATTCAGGATTTTGGATTCAGAATTGAGGTTTGAGGACTAAGGATTGAGGATTGAAGATTGAGTATTGAGGACTGAGGATTGAGGATTGAAGATTGAGTATTGACGATTGAGGATGGGGGCTGACGGTTCAGGATTGAGGTTTGAGGGCTGAGGACTGATGATAGAGCATTGAGAAATGAGGATTGAGGATTGAGGATTGAAGATTGAGTATTGGGTATTGAGGATCGAAGAATGAGGATTGATGATTGAGGTTTGAGGATTGAGGATTGAAGATTGAGTATTGAGGATTGAAGACTGACGATTGAGGATTGAGGATTGAGGACTGAGGATTGAGGATTGAGGATTGAAGATTGAGGATTGGGTATTGAGGATTGAAGAATGGGGATTGAGGATTGAGGATAGAGGATTGAGTGTTGAGGATTGAAGATTGAGTACTGAGGATAGAAGACTGACGATTGAGGATTGAGGATTGAGTGTTGAAGATTGAGGACTGATGATTGAGGAATGAGGATTGAGGATTGAGGATTGAGGATTGAGTATTGAAGATTGAGGATTGATGATTGAGGACTGAGGATTGAGTGTTGAGTGATGAGAATTGATGTTTGTGGATAGAGGTTTGAAGATTGCAGATTGAGTATTGACTATAGAAAACTTTGAATTGAGGATATTCTATTGAGGATTGAGGATTGACTACAGATTGTTGAGGACTGAGGTCTGAAGATTGAGGATTCAGGATTGAGGATTCAGAATTGAGGTTTGAGGACTAAGGATTGAGGTTTGAAGATTGAGTATTGAGGATTGATGATTGAGGATTGGGTATTGAGGATTGAAGAATGAGGATTGAGGATTGAGGATTGAGGATTGAGTGTTGAGGATTGAAGATTGAGTATTGAGGATAGAAGACTGACGATTGAGGATTGAGGATTGAGGATTGAAGATTGAGGATTGGGTAGTGAGGATTGAAGAATGAGGATTGAGGATTGAGGATTGAGGATTGAGTGTTGAGGATTGAAGATTGAGTATTGAGGATAGAAGGCGGACGATTGCGGATTGAGGATTGGGGATTGAGGATCGAGGATTGAGGATTGAAGATTTAGTATTGAGGACTGAAGGTAGAGGATTGAGAATTGAGGATTGAGGATTGAGGATTGAAGATTGAGTATTGGGTATTCAGGATTCAAGAATGAGGATTGAGTATTGAGGATTGAGGATTGAGGATAGAAGATTGAGTATTGAGGATTGAAGACTGACGATTGAGTATTGAGAATTGAGGACTGAGGATTGAGGATTGAGGATTGAGGGTTGAGAATTGATGATTGAGGATTGAATATTGGTTATTGAGGATTGAAGGTTAAGGATTGAGGATTGAGGATTGAGGATTGACGATGAGGGCTGAGGGTTGATGATTGAGGTTTGAGGACTGAGGACTGAGGATTGAGGATTGAGAATTGGGGATTGAGGATTGAGGAATGAAGATTGAGGATTGGGTATTGAGGATTGAAGAATGAGGGTTGAGGATTGAGGATTGAGGATTGAGGATTGAGGATTGAAGATTCAGGTTTGGGTACTGAGGATTGAAGAATGAGGATTGAGGATTGAGGAATGAGGATTGAGGATTGAAGATTGAGTGTTGAGGATTGAAGATTGACGATTGAGGATTGAGGATAGAGGATTGGGTATTGAACGTTGAGGACTGGATGTTGAGGGTTGAGTGATGAGTATTGATGTTTGTGGATAGAGGTTTGAAGATTGCAGTTTGAGTATTGGGTATTGAAAGCTGTGAATTGAGGATATTCTATTGAGAATTGAGGATTGACAATTGATTGTTGAGGACTGAGGGCCGAAGATTGAGGTCTCAGGATTGAGGATTCAGAATTGAGGTTTGAGGTCTGAGGATTGAGGATTGAGGATTGAGTATTGAAGATTGAGGTTTGATGACTGAGTATTGAGGATTGAGGATTGAAAATTGATTATTAAGGATTGAAGATTGAGGATTGAGGATTGAGGATTGAGAATTGAGAATTGAGGATGAGGACTGAGGGATGTGGGTTGAGGTTTGAGGAATGAGGATTGAGGATTGAAGATTGAGTATTGAGGATTGAGGATTGAGGATTGAGGATTGAGTATTGAAGATTGAGTATTGATGACTGAGGATTGAGGATTGAGGATTGAGGATTGAGGATTGAGGATTGAAAATTGAGTATCGGGGACTCAAGAATGAGGATTGAGGATTGAGGATTGAGGACGGAGGATGAGGGCTGAGGGTTGAGGATTGAGGTTTGAGTATTGAATCCTGAGCATTCAGGATATTCTATTGAGTGTTGAGAACTGAGAATTGATGGTTGAGTATTGAGGATTGAAGTTTGAGGAGTGAGGAATGAGTATTGAAGGTTGAGGATTGATGATTGAGGATTGAGGATTGGGGATTGAGGATTGAGTATTGAGTATTGAAGATTGAGGATTGATGATTGAGGATTGAGGATTGAGGATTGAGGATTGAGGATTGAGGATTGAGGATTGAGGATTGAAGATTGAGGATTGATGATTGAGGACTGAGGATTGAGGATTGGGGATAGAGGATTGAGGATTGAGGTTTGAGGACTGAGGACTGAGGATTGTGGACTGAGGATTGAGGATTGAAGATTCAGTATTGAGGATTGAGGATTGAAAATTGAGGACTGAGTGTTGAGTGTTGAGTGATGGGAATTGATGTTTGTGGATAGAGGTTTGAAGATTGCAGATTGAGTATTGAGCATTGAAAACATTGAATTGAGGATATTCTATTGAGGATTGAGGATTGACAACAGATTGTTGAGGACTGAGGGCCGAAGATTGACGATTCAGGATTGAGGATTCAGAATTGAGGTTTGAGGACTGAGGATTGAGGATTGAAGATTGAGTATTGAGGATTGAAGATTGAGGATTGAGAATTGAGGATTCAGTATTGAGGATGAGGGCTGAGGGTTGAGGATTGAGGTTTGAGGACTGAGGACTGAGGATTGAGGATTGAGAATTGAGGATTGAGGATTGAGGATTGAAGATTGAGGATTGGGTATTGAGGATTGAAGAATGAGGATTGAGGATTGAGGATTGAGCTTTGAGGAATGAAAATTGAGTGTTGAGGGTTGAGGATTGAGGATTGAAGAATGAGTATTGACGATTGAAGGTTGAGGATTGAGGATTGAGTATTGAGGACTGAAGATTGACGATTGAGGATTGAAGATTGAGGATTGAAGATTGAGTATTGAGGATTGAAGATTGAGGATTGAGGATTGATCATTGAGGACTGAGGATTGAGGACTGAGGATTGAGGATTGAGAACTGAGAACAGATAATGAGGACTGAGGGTTGAGGATTGAGGATAGAGGATTGAGGATTGAGGATTGAGTATTGAAGATTGAGGATTGATGACTGAGTATTGAGGATTGAGGATTGAAAATTGATTATTAAGGATTGAAGATTGAGGATTGAGGATTGAGGATTGAGAATTGAGAATTGAGGATGAGGACTGAGGGATGTGGGTTGAGGTTTGAGGAATGAGGATTGAGGATTGAGGATTGAGTATTGAGGATTGAGGATTGAGGATTGAGGATTGAGTATTGAAGATTGAGTATTGATGACTGAGGATTGAGGATTGAGGATTGAGGATTGAGGATTGAGGGTTGAGGATGGAGGATTGAGGATTGAGGATTGAGGATTGAAGATTGAGGATTGGGGATTGAGGAGTGACGATTGAGTATTGAGGATTGAAGGTTAAGGATTGAGGATTGAGGATTGAGGATTGACGATGAGGGCTGAGGGTTGAGGATTGAGGTTTGAGGACTGAGGACTGAGGATTGAGGATTGAGAATTGGGGATTGAGGATTGAGGATTGAAGATTGAGGATTGGGTATTGAGGATTGAAGAATGAGGGTTGAGGTTTGAGGATTGAGGATTGAGGATTGAGGATTGAAGATTCAGGTTTGGGTACTGAGGATTGAAGAATGAGGATTGAGGATTGAGTATTGAGGATTGAGGATTGAAGATTGAGTATTGAGGATTGAAGATTGACGATTGAGGATTGAGGATTGAGGATTGAGGATTGAACGTTGAGGACTGAGTGTTGAGGGTTGAGTGATGAGTATTGATGTTTGTGGATAGAGGTTTGAAGATTGCAGTTTGAGTATTGAGTATTGAAAGCTGTGAATTGAGGATATTCTATTGAGGATTGAGGATTGACAATTGATTGTTGAGGACTGAGGGCCGAAGATTGAGGACTCAGGATTGAGGATTCAGAATTGATGTTTGAGGGCTGACGATTGTGGATTGAGGATTGAGGATTGAAGATTCAGTATTGAGGATTGAAGATTGGGAATTGAGGATTGAGGATTGAACATTGAGGACTGAGTGTTGAGTGTTGAGTGATGAGAATTGATGTTTGTGGATAGAGGTTTGAAGATTGCAGATTGAGTATTGAGTATTGAAAACTTTGAATAGAGGATATTCTATTGAGGATTGAGGATTGACAACAGATTTTTGAGGACTGAGGTCTGAAGATTGAGGATTCAGGATTTTGGATTCAGAATTGAGGTTTGAGGACTAAGGATTGAGGATTGAAGATTGAGTATTGAGGACTGAGGATTGAGGATTGAAGATTGAGTATTGACGATTGAGGATGGGGGCTGACGGTTCAGGATTGAGGTTTGAGGGCTGAGGACTGATGATAGAGCATTGAGAAATGAGGATTGAGGATTGAGGATTGAAGATTGAGTATTGGGTATTGAGGATCGAAGAATGAGGATTGATGATTGAGGTTTGAGGATTGAGGATTGAAGATTGAGTATTGAGGATTGAAGACTGACGATTGAGGATTGAGGATTGAGGACTGAGGATTGAGGATTGAGGATTGAAGATTGAGGATTGGGTATTGAGGATTGAAGAATGGGGATTGAGGATTGAGGATAGAGGATTGAGTGTTGAGGATTGAAGATTGAGTACTGAGGATAGAAGACTGACGATTGAGGATTGAGGATTGAGTGTTGAAGATTGAGGACTGATGATTGAGGAATGAGGATTGAGGATTGAGGATTGAGGATTGAGTATTGAAGATTGAGGATTGATGATTGAGGACTGAGGATTGAGTGTTGAGTGATGAGAATTGATGTTTGTGGATAGAGGTTTGAAGATTGCAGATTGAGTATTGACTATAGAAAACTTTGAATTGAGGATATTCTATTGAGGATTGAGGATTGACTACAGATTGTTGAGGACTGAGGTCTGAAGATTGAGGATTCAGGATTGAGGATTCAGAATTGAGGTTTGAGGACTAAGGATTGAGGTTTGAAGATTGAGTATTGAGGATTGATGATTGAGGATTGGGTATTGAGGATTGAAGAATGAGGATTGAGGATTGAGGATTGAGGATTGAGTGTTGAGGATTGAAGATTGAGTATTGAGGATAGAAGACTGACGATTGAGGATTGAGGATTGAGTATTGAAGATTAAGGATTGATGATTGAGGAATGAGGATTGAGGATTGAGGATTGAGGATTGAGTATTCAAGATTGAGGATTGATGATTGAGGACTGAGGATTGAGGATTGGGGATAGAGGATTGAGGATTGAGGTTTGAGGACTGAGGACTGAGGATTGAGGATTGAGAATTGAGGATTGTGGATTGAGGATTGAGGATTGAAGATTCAGTATTGAGGATTGAAGATTGGGAATTGAGGATTGAGGATTGAACATTGAGGACTGAGTGTTGGGTGTTGAGTGATGAGAATTGATGTTTGTGGATAGAGGTTTGAAGATTGCAGATTGAGTATTGAGTATTGAGAACATTGAATTGAGGATATTCTATTGAGGATTGAGGATTGACAACAGATTGTTGAGGACTGAGGGCCGAAGATTGAGGATTCAGGATTGAGGATTCAGAATTGAGGTTTGAGGACTGAGGATTGAGGACTGAAGATTGAGTATTGAGGATTGAAGATTGAGGATTGAGAATTGAGGATTCAGTATTGAGGATGAGGGCTGAGGGTTGAGGATTGAGGTTTGAGGACTGAGGACTGAGGATTGAGGATTGAGAATTGAGGATTGAGGATTGAGGATTGAGGATTGAGGATTGAAGATTGACGATTGGGTAGTGAGGATTGAAGAATGAGGATTGAAGATTGAGGATTGAGGATTGAGTGTTGAGGATTGAAGATTGAGTATTGAGGATAGAAGGCGGACGATTGAGGATTGAGGATTGAGGATTGAGGATCGAGGATTGAGGATTGAAGATTTAGTATTGAGGACTGAAGGTAGAGGATTGAGAATTGAGGATTGAGGATTGAGTACTGAGGATAGAAGACTGACGATTGAGGATTGAGGATTGAGTGTTGAAGATTGAGGACTGATGATTGAGGAATGAGGATTGAGGATTGAGGATTGAGGATTGAGTATTGAAGATTGAGGATTGATGATTGAGGACTGAGGATTGAGTGTTGAGTGATGAGAATTGATGTTTGTGAATAGAGGTTTGAAGATTGCAGATTGAGTATTGACTATAGAAAACTTTGAATTGAGGATATTCTATTGAGGATTGAGGATTGACAACAGATTGTTGAGGACTGAGGTCTGAACATTGAGGATTCAGGATTGAGGATTCAGAATTGAGGTTTGAGGACTAAGGATTGAGGATTGAAGATTGAGTATTGAGGATTGATGATTGAGGATTGGGTATTGAGGATTGAAGAATGAGGATTGAGGATTGAGGATTGAGGATTGAGTGTTGAGGATTGAAGATTGAGTATTGAGGATAGAAGACTGACGATTGAGGATTGAGGATTGAGTATTGAAGATTAAGGATTGATGATTGAGGAATGAGGATTGAGGATTGAGGATTGAGGATTGAGTATTCAAGATTGAGGATTGATGATTGAGGACTGAGGATTGAGGATTGGGGATAGAGGATTGAGGATTGAGGTTTGAGGACTGAGGACTGAGGATTGTGGATTGAGGATTGAGGATTGAAGATTCAGTATTGAGGATTGAAGATTGGGAATTGAGGATTGAGGATTGAACATTGAGGACTGAGTGTTGGGTGTTGAGTGATGAGAATTGATGTTGGTGGATAGAGGTTTGAAGATTGCAGATTGAGTATTGAGTATTGAGAACATTGAATTGAGGATATTCTATTGAGGATTGAGGATTGACAACAGATTGTTGAGGACTGAGGGCCGAAGATTGAGGATTCAGGATTGAGGATTCAGAATTGAGGTTTGAGGGCTGAGGATTGAGGACTGAAGATTGAGTATTGAGGATTGAAGATTGAGGATTGAGAATTGAGGATTCAGTATTGAGGATGAGGGCTGAGGGTTGAGGATTGAGGTTTGAGGACTGAGGACTGAGGATTGAGGATTGAGAATTGAGGATTGAGGATTGAGGATTGAAGATTGAGGATTGGGTATTGAGGATTGAAGAATGAGGATTGAGTATTGAGGATTGAGGATTGAGGAATGAAAATTGAGCGTTGAGGGTTGAGGATTGAGGATTGAGGACTGAGGATTGAGGATTGAGAATTGAGATCTGATAATGAGGGCTGAGGGTTGAGGATTGAGGATAGAGGATTGAGGATTGAGGATTGAGTATTGAAGATTGAGGATTGATGACTGAGTATTGAGGATTGAGGATTGAAAATTGATTATTAAGGATTGAAGATTGAGGATTGAGGAGTGAGGATTGAGAATTGAGAATTGAGGATGAGGACTGAGGGTTGTGGATTGAGGTTTGAGGAATGAGGATTGAGGATTGAGGATTGAGTATTGAGGATTGAGGATTGAGGATTGAGGATTGAGTATTGAAGATTGAGTTTTTATGACTGAGGATTGAGGATTGAGGATTGAGGATTGAGGATTGAGGATTGAAAATTGAGTATCGGGGACTCAAGAATGAGGATTGACGATTGAGGATTGAGGACGGAGGATGAGGGCTGAGGGTTGAGGATTGAGGTTTGAGTATTGAACCCTGAGAATTCAGGATATTCTATTGAGTGTTGAGAACTGAGGATTGATGGTTGAGTATTGAGGATTGAAGATTGAGGATTGAGGAATGAGTATTGAAGGTTGAGGACTGATGATTGAGGATTGAGGATTGGGGATTGAGGATTGAGTATTGAGTATTGAAGATTGAGGATTGATGATTGAGGATTGAGGATTGAGGATTGAGGATTGAGGATTGAGTATTGAGGATAGAAGACTGACGATTGAGGATTGAGGATTGAGTATTGAAGATTAAGGATTGATGATTGAGGAATGAGGATTGAGGATTGAGGATTGAGGATTGAGTATTCAAGATTGAGGATTGATGATTGAGGACTCAGGATTGAGGATTGGGGATAGAGGATTGAGGATTGAGGTTTGAGGACTGAGGACTGAGGATTGTGGATTGAGGATTGAGGATTGAAGATTCAGTATTGAGGATTGAAGATTGGGAATTGAGGATTGAGGATTGAACATTGAGGACTGAGTGTTGGGTGTTGAGTGATGAGAATTGATGTTTGTGGATAGAGGTTTGAAGATTGCAGATTGAGTATTGAGTATTGAGAACATTGAATTGAGGATATTCTATTGAGGATTGAGGATTGACAACAGATTGTTGAGGACTGAGGGCCGAAGATTGAGGATTCAGGATTGAGGATTCAGAATTGAGGTTTGAGGGCTGAGGATTGAGGACTGAAGATTGAGTATTGAGGATTGATGATTGAGGATTGGGTATTGAGGATTGAAGAATGAGGATTGAGGATTGAGGATTGAGGATTGAGTGTTGAGGATTGAAGATTGAGTATTGAGGATAGAAGACTGACGATTGAGGATTGAGGATTGAGTATTGAAGATTAAGGATTGATGATTGAGGATTGAGGATTGAGTATTCAAGATTGAGGATTGATGATTGAGGACTGAGGATTGAGGATTGGGGATAGAGGATTGAGGATTGAGGTTTGAGGACTGAGGACTGAGGATTGTGGATTGAGGATTGAGGATTGAAGATTCAGTATTGAGGATTGAAGATTGGGAATTGAGGATTGAGGATTGAACATTGAGGACTGAGTGTTGGGTGTTGAGTGATGAGAATTGATGTTTGTGGATAGAGGTTTGAAGATTGCAGATTGAGTATTGAGTATTGAGAACATTGAATTGAGGATATTCTATTGAGGATTGAGGATTGACAACAGATTGTTGAGGACTGAGGGCCGAAGATTGAGGATTCAGGATTGAGGATTCAGAATTGAGGTTTGAGGGCTGAGGATTGAGGACTGAAGATTGAGTATTGAGGATTGAAGATTGAGGATTGAGAATTGAGGATTCAGTATTGAGGATGAGGGCTGAGGGTTGAGGATTGAGAATTGAGAACTGATAATGAGGACTGAGGGTTGAGGATTGAGGATAGAGGATTGAGGATTGAGGATTGAGTATTGAAGATTGAGGATTGATGACTGAGTATTGAGGATTGAGGATTGAAAATTGATTATTAAGGATTGAAGATTGAGGATTCAGGATTGAGGATTGAGAATTGAGAATTGAGGATGAGGACTGAGGGTTGTGGATTGAGGTTTGAGGAATGAGGATTGAGGATTGAGGATTGAGTATTGAGGATTGAGGATTGAGGATTGAGGATTGAGTATTGAAGATTGAGTTTTTATGACTGAGGATTGAGGATTGAGGATTGAGGATTGAGGATTGAGGATTGAAAATTGAGTATCGGGGACTCAAGAATGAGGATTGACGATTGAGGATTGAGGACGGAGGATGAGGGCTGAGGGTTGAGGATTGAGATTTGAGTATTGAATCCTGAGAATTCAGGATATTCTATTGAGTGTTGAGAACTGAGGATTGATGGTTGAGTATTGAGGATTGAAGATTGAGGATTGAGGAATGAGTATTGAAGGTTGAGGACTAATGATTGAGGATTGAGGATTGGGGATTGAGGATTGAGTATTGAGTATTGAAGATTGAGGATTGATGATTGAGGATTGAGGATTGAGGATTGAGGATTGAGGATTGAGGATTGAGGATTGAGGATTGAGGATTGAAGATTGAGGATTGGGGATTGAGGAGTGACGATTCAGGATTGAGGATTGAGGATTGAGAGTTGACAATTGATGATTCAAGATTGAGTATTGAGGATTGTAGAATGAGGATTGAGGATTGAGGATTGAGGATTGAGGATTGAGAATTGAAGATTTAGTATTTAGGATTGAAGATAGAGGATTGAGTATTGAGGATTGAGGATTGAGGATTGAAGATTGAGGATTGGGTAGTGAGGATTGAAGAATGAGGATTGAGGATTGAGGATTGAGGATTGAGTGTTGAGGATTGAAGATTGAGTATTGAGGATAGAAGGCGGACGATTGCGGATTGAGGATTGGGGATTGAGGATCGAGGATTGAGGATTGAAGATTTAGTATTGAGGACTGAAGGTAGAGGATTGAGAATTGAGGATTGAGGATTGAGGATTGAAGATTGAGTATTGGGTATTCAGGATTCAAGAATGAGGATTGAGTATTGAGGATTGAGGATTGAGGATAGAAGATTGAGTATTGAGGATTGAAGACTGACGATTGAGTATTGAGAATTGAGGACTGAGGATTGAGGATTGAGGATTGAGGGTTGAGAATTGATGATTGAGGATTGAATATTGGTTATTGAGGATTGAAGGTTAAGGATTGAGGATTGAGGATTGAGGATTGACGATGAGGGCTGAGGGTTGATGATTGAGGTTTGAGGACTGAGGACTGAGGATTGAGGATTGAGAATTGGGGATTGAGGATTGAGGAATGAAGATTGAGGATTGGGTATTGAGGATTGAAGAATGAGGGTTGAGGATTGAGGATTGAGGATTGAGGATTGAGGATTGAAGATTCAGGTTTGGGTACTGAGGATTGAAGAATGAGGATTGAGGATTGAGGATTGAGGATTGAGGATTGAAGATTGAGTGTTGAGGATTGAAGATTGACGATTGAGGATTGAGGATAGAGGATTGGGTATTGAACGTTGAGGACTGAATGTTGAGGGTTGAGTGATGAGTATTGATGTTTGTGGATAGAGGTTTGAAGATTGCAGTTTGAGTATTGAGTATTGAAAGCTGTGAATTGAGGATATTCTATTGAGAATTGAGGATTGACAATTGATTGTTGAGGACTGAGGGCCGAAGATTGAGGACTCAGGATTGAGGATTCAGAATTGAGGTTTGAGGTCTGAGGATTGAGGATTGAGGATTGAGTATTGAAGATTGAGGTTTGATGACTGAGTATTGAGGATTGAGGATTGAAAATTGATTATTAAGGATTGAAGATTGAGGATTGAGGATTGAGGATTGAGAATTGAGAATTGAGGATGAGGACTGAGGGATGTGGGTTGAGGTTTGAGGAATGAGGATTGAGGATTGAAGATTGAGTATTGAGGATTGAGGATTGAGGATTGAGGATTGAGTATTGAAGATTGAGTATTGATGACTGAGGATTGAGGATTGAGGATTGAGGATTGAGGATTGAGGATTGAAAATTGAGTATCGGGGACTCAAGAATGAGGATTGAGGATTGAGGATTGAGGACGGAGGATGAGGGCTGAGGGTTGAGGATTGAGGTTTGAGTATTGAATCCTGAGAATTCAGGATATTCTATTGAGTGTTGAGAACTGAGAATTGATGGTTGAGTATTGAGGATTGAAGTTTGAGGAGTGAGGAATGAGTATTGAAGGTTGAGGATTGATGATTGAGGATTGAGGATTGGGGATTGAGGATTGAGTATTGAGTATTGAAGATTGAGGATTGATGATTGAGGATTGAGGATTGAGGATTGAGGATTGAGGATTGAGGATTGAGGATTGAGGATTGAAGATTGAGGATTGGGGATTGAGGAGTGACGATTGAGTATTGAGGATTGAAGGTTAAGGATTGAGGATTGAGGATTGAGGATTGACGATGAGGGCTGAGGGTTGAGGATTGAGGTTTGAGGACTGAGGACTGAGGATTGAGGATTGAGAATTGGGGATTGAGGATTGAGGATTGAAGATTGAGGATTGGGTATTGAGGATTGAAGAATGAGGGTTGAGGTTTGCGGATTGAGGATTGAGGATTGAGGATTGAAGATTCAGGTTTGGGTACTGAGGATTGAAGAATGAGGATTGAGGATTGAGTATTGAGTATTGAGGATTGAAGATTGAGTATTGAGGATTGAAGATTGACGATTGAGGATTGAGGATTGAGGATTGAGGATTGAACGTTGAGGACTGAGTGTTGAGGGTTGAGTGATGAGTATTGCTGTTTGTGGATAGAGGTTTGAAGATTGCAGTTTGAGTATTGAGTATTGAAAACTTTGAATAGAGGATATTCTATTGAGGATTGAGGATTGACAACAGATTGTTGAGGACTGAGGTCTGAAGATTGAGGATTCAGGATTGAGGATTCAGAATTGAGGTTTGACGACTAAGGATTGAGGATTGAAGATTGAGTATTGAGGATTGAGGATTGAGGATTGAAGATTGAGTATTGACGATTGAGGATGGGGGCTGACGGTTCAGGATTGAGGTTTGAGGGCTGAGGACTGATGGTAGAGCATTGAGAAATGAGGATTGAGGATTGAGGATTGAAGATTGAGTATTGGGTATTGAGGATCGAAGAATGAGGATTGAGGATTGAGGTTTGAGGATTGAGGATTGAAGATTGAGTATTGAGGATTGAAGACTGACGATTGAGGATTGAGGAATGAGGACTGAGGATTGAGGATTGAGGATTGAAGATTGAGGATTGGGTATTGAGGATTGAAGAATGAGGATTGAGGATTGAGGATAGAGGATTGAGTGTTGAGGATTGAAGATTGAGTACTGAGGATAGAAGACTGACGATTGAGGATTGAGGATTGAGTGTTGAAGATTGAGGACTGATGATTGAGGAATGAGGATTGAGGATTGAGGATTGAGAGTTGACAATTGATGATTCAAGATTGAGTATTGAGGATTGTAGAATGAGGATTGAGGATTGAGGATTGAGGATTGAGGATTGAGAATTGAAGATTTAGTATTTAGGATTGAAGATAGAGGATTGAGTATTGAGGATTGAGGATTGAGGATTGAAGATTGAGGATTGGGTAGTGAGGATTGAAGAATGAGGTTTGAGGATTGAGGATTGAGGATTGAGTGTTGAGGATTGAAGATTGAGTATTGAGGATAGAAGGCGGACGATTGCGGATTGAGGATTGGGGATTGAGGATCGAGGATTGAGGATTGAAGATTTAGTATTGAGGACTGAAGGTAGAGGATTGAGAATTGAGGATTGAGGATTGAGGATTGAAGATTGAGTATTGGGTATTCAGGATTCAAGAATGAGGATTGAGTATTGAGGATTGAGGATTGAGGATAGAAGATTGAGTATTGAGGATTGAAGACTGACGATTGAGTATTGAGAATTGAGGACTGAGGATTGAGGATTGAGGATTGAGGGTTGAGAATTGATGATTGAGGATTGAATATTGGTTATTGAGGATTGAAGGTTAAGGATTGAGGATTGAGGATTGAGGATTGACGATGAGGGCTGAGGGTTGATGATTGAGGTTTGAGGACTGAGGACTGAGGATTGAGGATTGAGAATTGGGGATTGAGGATTGAGGAATGAAGATTGAGGATTGGGTATTGAGGATTGAAGAATGAGGGTTGAGGATTGAGGATTGAGGATTGAGGATTGAGGATTGAAGATTCAGGTTTGGGTACTGAGGATTGAAGAATGAGGATTGAGGATTGAGGATTGAGGATTGAGGATTGAAGATTGAGTGTTGAGGATTGAAGATTGACGATTGAGGATTGAGGATAGAGGATTGGGTATTGAACGTTGAGGACTGAATGTTGAGGGTTGAGTGATGAGTATTGATGTTTGTGGATAGAGGTTTGAAGATTGCAGTTTGAGTATTGAGTATTGAAAGCTGTGAATTGAGGATATTCTATTGAGAATTGAGGATTGACAATTGATTGTTGAGGACTGAGGGCCGAAGATTGAGGACTCAGGATTGAGGATTCAGAATTGAGGTTTGAGGTCTGAGGATTGAGGATTGAGGATTGAGTATTGAAGATTGAGGTTTGATGACTGAGTATTGAGGATTGAGGATTGAAAATTGATTATTAAGGATTGAAGATTGAGGATTGAGGATTGAGGATTGAGAATTGAGAATTGAGGATGAGGACTGAGGGATGTGGGTTGAGGTTTGAGGAATAAGGATTGAGGATAGAAGATTGAGTATTGAGGATTGAGGATTGAGGATTGAGGATTGAGTATTGAAGATTGAGTATTGATGACTGAGGATTGAGGATTGAGGATTGAGGATTGAGGATTGAGGATTGAAAATTGAGTATCGGGGACTCAAGAATGAGGATTGAGGATTGAGGATTGAGGACGGAGGATGAGGGCTGAGGGTTGAGGATTGAGGTTTGAGTATTGAATCCTGAGAATTCAGGATATTCTATTGAGTGTTGAGAACTGAGAATTGATGGTTGAGTATTGAGGATTGAAGTTTGAGGAGTGAGGAATGAGTATTGAAGGTTGAGGATTGATGATTGAGGATTGAGGATTGGGGATTGAGGATTGAGTATTGAGTATTGAAGATTGAGGATTGATGATTGAGGATTGAGGATTGAGGATTGAGGATTGAGGATTGAGGATTGAGGATTGAGGATTGAAGATTGAGGATTGGGGATTGAGGAGTGACGATTGAGTAT